>NC_089038.1:23130000-23730000 GCF_034140825.1 Oryza sativa Japonica Group
ATATTTTGGAACGGGGGAGTACTTAAAAACAGTAAAATCACTCTTTTCTCCTTCGTTTGGCAAGATGACGCTGATAACAGGTCATCACAAGAGGTATCGAAACGCGACTAATATATAATCACCGACTACTGCTCAGGATGGGGTTTTGAGTTTTGACAATAATCGATGACTACCGCTTAGTTACCAACGAAATTCAATAAATTTGATCAGAAGATTAATTTGAATTTTTCAAGGCTTGTCCGGTTTACCGAGCAGTTTCTCCATGGGAACCGGCTCGACAAGGCCAATAACCCTGGACCCTGGACACCACTCGCGTTCTGTTGACTGGGTATCCGGCAAAATAATAGATCACCCATCCATCGATAAGAGCTTCTTCTACCCTTTTTTTTTTTTTGAGAACTACAAAAACTCGTTTTTTTTTTTTTTGAGAACTACAAAAACTCGTTGGTTCTCTTTTCTGCCCGCAGAGAGCGCACGCGCCGTTTGGCACTTTGGCTGTCAATATCTCCCAAAGATACCCTGTCCGCTAGTACTTGATTTGATCTATCTACTAGGAATCCCAAGCAAAGGAATTTAAAGTTCATGGTTCCTCATGGTCGTTGGAAACGTCCCTTTTTTTCCTTTGAGCCTATCCCCAATCCGTGTATCTCTGGCTAGAATGCAAATGCTCGATGGTGCAGGCTCCATTAGTTCACCGGGCTATCGTGCTCTCTAGTTAACCCCGTGCTAAGCTAATCTTGTACTACTACGACTACTCCCTCTCCCTCAATTTCATAATATAAGTCATTCTAGCATTTCCCACATTCATATTGATGTGAATGAATCTAGATAATATTTATCTAGATTCATTCACATAAATAAGAATGTGAAAAATGCTAAAATGATTTACACTGTGAAACAGAGGAAGCACTAGCTAGCTAGCTTATGATCAGCATCAATCGTGCTATCTCTCTTTTTGTGTCCGGGCGTACGAGGCGGCGACACGAGTGGCGGTAGTGTGTCCCGGTCCTGAATTGTTCGCCACGGCTCACTCTCTCAGTTTGATCTTTGGTTGCGCACATGCTTCACTGTTTGGTGTTTGCTTCATCACACGCACGTTGAGCAGTGACCATGCGCCAAGTTCAAAGGATTGCCACAAATTACACGTACGATCCGCATTCACGAGGGACATTAGCCCTGATCTCCATTATCCACGAATAGGGTGACACTTTGTGTGTGAGTTGCTATAATATTAATCTTATAGTGTAAAAACCATTGCGTATTAAAACGCTGATGGTACAAATCATAGCCTCTATAATAATTATAGAGGATAATCCTCCAATAAAATAAGATATAAATATCAGAAATACTTGAGGATGGTCCGATCGACCAATTTCACATGGTACGTTCGTGCTATTATGCAAGAGCATAGAAAGAGCGAGGATATGGAGCCTGCTAGGGAGCATGATGGTGCTGAGGAAAGGGGAGGATAAAGTCGAGGTTGTTGTGGGTCAGGAGGGTCTGGCACGCAGTAGCTGTAGGCAACAACACATCCACCGGTTCTACCCGATGTTAGGCCAAGAGCTATTTGTCACGCGCATAGGCAAACCGTAGGTACCCGCCTGAGATTCTCAACCTCATCCGCGGCCTCCTAAGTCCTACTATGGGTTATCCTCCGCGACACCGTCAAGTCCCCGCCTACTCCTCCCCCACCACTGATCTTGCTTGAACCACCATCCGCAATGAGCTTACTCATGTCGCGTAGGATAAGGAGAGAGAAGTTTTGGAAAAGATAATTTTTAGGTGGATTTTAGTTCAAACTATAATCTAAACATAATTATAGGGCGTTAGCGTAGATGTTATCTTTCTTAAAAATATTGTGTTCTAAATGTCTAAATATTAATCTTGCCTTCGCTTTTCAATTCTTTGTTTTAACTTACATTTATGTGTGTTTATTTTCATATGTTTTATTGATGTGTGTTATTTCCTCTATTCAAAACATGCCCTTAAGTGATTTTGGGAGGAATCCTAATTGGCGCGTACGCGCCGGCCCACACGATCCAATAGGCAGATTTTTTCCATATATGTGTAAACTTTCAACCTATATTTGAAAACTTTCAACTCCGACTTGAAAACTTTCAAATTCGAATGAAAAATTTCAACTCATATTTGAAAACTTTCAACTTAGATTTAAAAATTTTCAACTCGAGATTCAAAAACTTTCAACTCGAGATTTGAAAACTTTCAAGTACAAATTTGAAAATTTTTAAGTTAAGATTTGAAAAAAATATGAAAACTTTTGACTCAGATTTAAAAACTTTCGACTTCGATTCGAAAACTTTCGACTCGAGATTTGAAAACTTTCAACTCAAATTCGAAAACTTTCAACTCAAGATTTAAATACTTTCAAATCAGATTTAAAAATTTTTAAGTTAAGATTTAAAAACTTTCAACTCAAAACATTTTTTAAAAAATAAGTGTGCTAAAGATTAAAAAAATAATGAGAAAAAAGGAAAAAAATGCAAAAAAACAAAAGAAAAAATCGTGAATAAAAGAGAAAAAAAAGGCCGATAGGCTTTGTGAGCCGGGGGACAGCTGGCGCGCGCACGCCAGTTAGTAACACCCTGATTTTGGTTATGTGCTTAGAGAAGTAGCCAAAATCCATTATATTTTTGGAGGGAGAGTAACTTGCTATGATCAATTATTTTGAATAGGCTCTATATATTATAATGTGCACCATATCCATTACTTAAAAAACACAAACACGAATGTGGAATTAAAGGTCACTAGTGTCTAGTAGAGCAATATGAGTCATCACACAGGGCTTCGTACAGCCCGTACTTGCTCCCATGAAGAAGATATTGCAATCTTTGCATGTGGTGTTTATCAAGTGGGTTCAGCACAAAAACTTCATCAGAGGAAAGAGCTAGCAGAAGTAGAGCACTAGAGCGCATCTCCTATGTGACGCTTGTCAGCTGACGATTACCAGAGGCGGAGCTGTGCACAAACACGGGCATCATTGGGAGCACCACTGGTAGTAGTTGCTGCTTGTACCGCTCCAATTCTCCATGTTGGATAAATCGGATTATAATGTCATTTTCTGCTGAAAAGGGTGAGATAAAATAAAAACAGCACGCGCCATTGACATTGAGGCATGCTAGAAACTGTGGCGTGTTAGGTTTTCAATGCAGATTCTACTGGCCAGCCCGCATAACGCAGGGTGGAAATGGGTTTCCTTTTCTCGGTCGCGCAGGTCGCACCTTCAGAAAACGAAAGCTCGGAGGCTTTCCCGGATTCAGGTTGATACACCACCTTATCAGGCCCTGCTGGAAACTCCTTGTGAGTGAGTGTTACTGGTTCTTATCCGTCTTAATCTCACTGTCATGATTCTGGCCAAACTGTTTGAACTTTAAACGCTAAAGGAAGCTAATTCTGCTATTGCTGAACATTGCTCTTTCCAAATTAGTTATGGTTTTTATGAGCTATTTTAGAAAAGAGCCCAGGTTTTGCACCACTGAATACTGATAGAAAGCTCTTGTGATTAGCATTTAAGAACACAAAGAGAATATATGAGTTCCGAGTATATATTGTGTGATAAAGTTTGGCACTAAATTGAGTGTATAATTTGTGGGACTGAGTAGTAATAAGTGTGACATGTCATAGTTAATAATGAATCAAGCACTAGATAATAAAATATGATGTGCATAAGGTTTGGCAAGGCTGACTCTAGCTATCAAACCAACATACCCTATCTTTCTCAGACAAGCAATATTAATTAATATTGGTCATGTTTAGAAAGTTTCTGGTAGCTATAGTTTCTTTTAAAATATCCAGCTCCTAAAAATTGTTCAGATCTCATTCAATTTCTAGTTTCTTACTAGAATTTGAAGCTTCCCAAGCAGGAGCAAAAGCAGAGGAGCTACTGCCGCGACGCTTTTTCCCTTGGATGATTTCCAACCGTCGTATCAAGAAAGAACAGCTGCCCATATTATGTCACAACAGATACCGCAAGTAGGGATTATCCGTTTCTCTGACGATATCATCTGCCAGTGCGCGCTCCTTGATACGGTTCCTGGACAAGAAGGATTCCCAATGTGGTCAGTGCTGCTAGCTGCCTAGCTGCTTGGTGGAGTGTCGAGTGACAAGTGTGCGCGCGTGGAGTCGTGTCGCGTCCACCCGGCCATCCCCATGCATGCACACATGGCTCTGCCCCCCAACCCAGTGGTGCCGCAACCTCGTCGCGCCCGCTGGATTATCAGCTCCGCCGCCGCTCGAATCCACACATTTCCACCCGGCGTCTGTGGACGGGCCGCGACACTCCATCATTCCGCCGTGGAAAAGGGCACGCCGGCGGCTAAATAAAAGATCCCTCCTTCTCCCTTCGCCCGGTGTGGCCGCTGGGGTCAACCGAACAACGGAGTGCGTGCGTGTCGTCGTGCCTGCGTCCGTGCGTTCCTGTCACTCGACCCGTCGATTTGCCTGCGCCGTTCGGCACGACGACGGGCGATGCATTCGCGGGGGGGCCATCTGCCCATCTCGGCGATCTCGCGAATCCGGCTCGCGAGCGTGACAGGCGGACAGCATCTGTGCCGCGCACTGCTGCACGATGGCTAATTTTAGGAGACGGCATAAAGGCAGCAGCAGCGTATCTCTGGTGTTTCGTTTTCCCGGCGGAGCAAATCGGGTGCTGTGTACTAGCGGTAGAGGAGGGGCCAGGGGGACCCCGGGAATTTCTTCCCTCATCAGCAGCACATCTCTCTTTTTTAAGGTTCAGTCGGTCAGACTTCGGAGCGGCAGCCTTTGTGATGAGAGCATCTGCAGACGAATCGAAACTTTCCGAGATTTCGGTTGTTGTTGGCTCACATCGCCCACGCTAAAAGTCATCACACCACTGTTTTTGAACACAAGACATGGCTGTTTAATTATAGTGATTTAAATCGGTCCATCAAATGTACAGCGTGTGTAGTGTATAGTTGTCTACACTACACGGTATCCACACCAAGAAAAATGGGAAAAAAAGACTTACTAGTTACTAACAGATACAGATGCAATTATGCACGTATCCGTGATCCAGGCCAAGTCCACTGTCCACCGGCTCGCGCACACGTACACCACACAGACTGTATGGGTTCTCGTGGATAGATAGGGGCGCACACATGCTTTTTGCCGCAGTTCGTGGAAAAAGAAAATCCGAGTGCCACCGTGATTGATCCAGCCACCGTCTTGGCGTCTTTATCGACGGCGAGAAAGACCACAGCTGCATGCAACGTACAACACAGCTAGTGCCGTTGGGCAGTGATTCTGCCTGTCTGTGCATGCACCGCATCCGCCGCTCGATCGAGGAGGCTCTGGCCGCGGGTATAGATGGCCATAAGGCCCGCCCGGCACGGCCCGGCCCAGGCACGGATAGGCACGGCCCGAGAGCGATCGGGCCGGCACGGCCCGATTGGAATTTCGTGCCGTGCCGTGTCTGCCCATGGGCCGCACGTCAGGCCCAGGCACGGCCCAGTAGCAATCGGGTCGTGCCGGGCCGACACGAAGGCACGATCAGCCCATTGGGCCTGGGCTAGCCCAGGCACGGCTTAGGACCAGTGGATCAGTGGACCAGTAATTCAGTGGATTGACAAATTCAATGGATCAATGGATTGAACATGCAAAATTTAAATTTAAACATGCCTTAGTTAACAAATTCAAATTTCACAACTTACTTGACAAATTCAAATTTGAACATGCCTTAGTTAACAAATTTAAATTACACAACTTAGTTGACAAATATAAATTTGAACATGCCTTGGTTAACAAATTCAAATAACACAACTTACACAACTTAGTTGACAAATTCAAATTTGAACATGCCTTAGTTGAATTCACAGTTCTAGATTCACATATCACCTTTACAAAAATTCACAGATCACAGATCAAAGATTCACAGATCACATTGACAAAAATTCATAGATCACTTGACTAAGATCACATATCACATGGACAATTCACAGAAGAGTTTCAAAAATCACAGACTCACAGTTGTAGATTCAAAAATTTCACCAAGTCAAATTACCCAAAATCACAAATTTTCACCCAAACTTTCACCCAAAAAACTTGACTTAGATCACAGATGACATGGACAATTCACAGAAGAGTTTCAAAAATCACAGACTCACAGTTGTAGATTCAAAAATTTCACCAAGTCAAATTACCCAAAATCACAAATTTTCACCCAAACTTTCACCCAAAAAACTTGACTTAGATCACAGATGACATGGACAATTCACAGAAATCACAGTTCTAAGATTCAAAAGTTTCACTAAGTCAAAAATTACCCAAAATCATAAACTTTCACCCAAAAACTTGACACGAGTATTTCAATGAATAAAGTAGCTGTGTAGTGCAATGGCTGCCTCGTTAAAAACCTTTCTAGGTAAAAACTCACACCTCGTGAGAAAACCCTAGAAAGGAAAAAAGAGTGCAGCCCACAGCATTAATCAAATATTCATAATAAAGTCCAAGTCCAATACAATCATCCAGTCCCAATGGCAGTGGTTACTTCATCAAGAAACAAATTGTCAAAAGAGTTTATAAGCTCTAAATTCTCCATGGTATGTTGCATCTTTGCATCTGCTTGCTCCCAATCTTTGATTAGTGCCAAAGCTTGCACCATGTCAGGAGCTAGACGCCGTCGTCGCTCCTCGATGATCCTGCCAGTTAAGCTAAAAGCAGATTCCGATGATATAGTAGAAACAGGAACAGTCAAAACATCCCTAGCTAATATGGAAAGAATAGGATAGGTGTGGTTGTGCTCATGCCACCAGTTAAGGATATTGAAGTCATCATCGTATTGGTTGACAGTGTCACTGTCAAGATAGGCAAACAACTCAGATGCACTCAGAGTAGTTACGGATCTGATCGAATAGAGAAAATAAACTAAAAAAAAAGCTTGTACCTGCGCATCCGGAGCACCGGAGTTGCCGTTGATGATAGAGATCCACAGATCTACGAGAAGACAAGAGGAGAGACTAGATTTGGGGGGTGGATGAGTGGATCTGAGTATCTGACGAAGAGAAACGATGAGGGTTGCAAAAAAAAGTACAGAATGGAGAGGAAATCGACAATGCGACCGTCGATCCGGTGACCGGAGAGGCGGAGACGAAGAGCTCACGGTCACAGATCAGCCAAAGAGATGAAAGAAAAGGATAGAGAAGAGACGACCCTCAAGCCCCCAGCGGGAGCCCGCTGACCCTCGGTGCTAGATCCGGCGAGGCATCCATCGGAGACGCCGACGAAGAGGGATGGAGGCGTGGAGGGCTGAGGGGTCGGAGCCTGGAGGTGGAGGCGGAGCGGGCGAGCGGCGGATCGGTCGAGACTCCAGACTGATGTGGCTAGGGTTAGGGTTTGTCGGTTTGATGCGGTTTGGGGTATTTATACCCACCCGGCATAACAGGCCTCGGTCGGGCCGTGCCTGCCGTTGGACCGTGCCGGGCCGTGCCGGCCCACCGTGCCGACCTCTTTCGTGCCGGGCCGTGCCGGCCCACCGTGCCGAGGGAGCGGCCCAAGCACGGCCCGGTTGTTGGGCCGGGCCGGCACGGGCACGACCCCAGTCGGGCCGTGCCGTGCCTGGGCCGGGCCAATTTGTCGTGCCTTGGGCCGGGCCGTCGGGCCCCGGGCCTTATGGCCATCTATAGCCGCGGGTCGATCGGGGGCCGACGATGGCGACGGGCCGCACGCGCGCGACGGCCGATGATGCGGACGAGGCGTGCGTGTCACGACCAGATCCAGACGGCGTAGTAGGCGAGCGCCGCGTGCTTGAGCTGGCGCAGCATCAGCAGGAAGCAGTGCGTCTGCGCGAATCCCAGCGCGAACCCGAGCGCCGCGCCCACCGCGTCCCCCGCCGACCGGACACCCTCCCCCGGCACGGCCCAGAACAGCGCCCCCCACGACCACCCGCACCCGCCCGACGCCGCGCACGCCACGAAGAACGTCGCCGCCGCCGCCGCGTACGCGCCGCCTCCCCCGTGCATCTCCATGGCCACCGGGATCACCACCTGGTGGCGGTACAGCAACGTGCATATAACGCCTTAGTCGAACACGTCGTAATATAAGGACACGTACACAGATACTCCAGTAGCTAGTTCACCTGGCAGAACACGATGAGCACGCCGCCGATGACGCACATGACCTCGCGGCCGTACGTCCTCGCGGCGAGCGCCGACCCGAGGACGCCGCCGGCGTTCGCCAGCACCAGCACGGCGTGTCCGGCCAGCGCCGCCTTGCCGCAGCCTGTCGCCTGGGACAGCATGGGCAGGAAAAGCGTGGTGACGTTGGCCCCGGTCAGGCGCAGGAACAGCTGCAGCGTCGCCACCACCACGGCGTACGTTACGCACCACTCGTACTTCCTCGCCACCATGATCCACCAGAACGAGCGGCCGAGGCCGTCCCGCCGACTCGGCCGCTTTTCCCCGGAGACGTCATGCCCCTGCTTCGCATGGGCCTCCCCACGTCCACAACCGCCGCTGCTGCAAACGCACCCCAGCACCAGGACGGCGTAAATCCGGTCGCTGTCGAGGAAATCCGGCGTCGGAGAATGCTGCCAGTAGTCGCCGAGGTCGCAGTTCGTGCCGTTGACGACGAGCTGTTCACCGCAACTAGCCCTGTGAATCGCACTGGAGTTGTAGAGATCGTATACGGAAGAGCAGACAGTATCCAAGAACGGCGACGTGCTACGCCAGGAGAAGTGGAGTGCCATGGCACGGCAAATCAATTTACTCTGCCAAATTGTACACTTTTTTCAGTTTGTCTTCATGAACATAAATCAAATCGATACGTTCATTGATCATTTCAACAGAGAAAAGGAAACAGGTAGATATGATATGCAATCATGCATGCAGTAATCCAAAATTCGACTCCAAAGTCTTCCATTAACACCGAGAGATTCGCGTTCATTCATAATGTGTGAGAGCAACAAACCTGGACAACATCAAACATGTGCAGCATCCAGCACGCGACGAGAATTCCATAGTTGATGGCAATAATTGGGATCGCCCCACCAATAATGGGAACGGCGCGGCCAATCAGCACGAGAGGCGCACGCCCCATCGCGTGGGTGACGTGGCAGCTCGTGCGCGCGATGCCCGCTGACCTGGACGCCACGTGTGCGAGCACCCTGTACAAGCGATGCATCTCTCTCACCATGTTGGCCTTCCAACGTTTGAGTATGTTGTTGCAGACTCCTTTGCAGAAGAAATCACGAACGCATCTTTTTTTTTTTTAACGGAAAACAGCACTAGATTGCCTTTTCATTGAATAGAGCAGGAGAAAATACAAATCCTTAGGGGTAAGAGGAAAACGGAGAACCACTATAGCTGTACACTATACAGAGTGCGGGATTAACTCACGCAACCGCTTAGCTCCTGCTAAAGCCCAAAGGCTCGCCTCCTCTTTGATTTTCATTAGTAGGAAGTTCGTTGCCACCTCTTTGTGATCAAAAATCCGCCGATTCCTCTCTTTCCAAATTTCCTAGACGACTAACAACATGAGCGATCGAAGTCCTTTTTTCAGGACACTAGGCGTGTTTACAATGTTCTCCCGCCACTGTTTGACTGACTAGGCTTCCTCCCATTCCGTTGGGTCCATCTGCTGATAGCCCACCCATGCAGAGATGAGGTGCCAGATCCTCTTGGTGTATCTACAAGTGGCAACGAGGTGCAATGCCGTCTCAGTCTCGCGGCGGCAAAGAGGGCAACAACCATTGTTCTGCCATCCCCTGGTCGCAAGCCGGTCTGAAGTCCAGACTCTATTCTGAATGATGAGCCAAGCATGAAATTTGCATTTCCCCGGCGCCCAGGCTTTCCAAATCAAGGAATTGAAGTTTGTGCTCGGCACCCCGCAGCACTGTGCATGGTAAGCCGAGGAGGCCGTGTAGTGCCCGTTGTTTGTGAACTTCCAAGTAATCTGATCCGGTTCTCCAACGTCTAAGTGCACATTTCGGACCGCTTCCCACAGTGCGACTAGCTGTTCGACGAGATCGACTGTGATAGATGATTGTGAATCAAGCTTCAAATCTTGCACCCAGGCGTCGTCCTCCTTTCCTTGCCGAAGGGATTTTCCTCTGTTTTTTGAGATCGTATAGACAAGCGGCATGAGGTCTTTGGGTCTTCGCCCACCAATCCACGCGGACTCCCAAAATCGCACCGTGTTTCCGTCCCCTATTGTTATGTTTGTTGAGGCGGCGAAGAGGTTCCTATCTATTTCATCACATGGCGTCTCCAGCCCCACCCAAGGTTTGGTCTGGTCCTTCCATTCATGCCACAGCCATCTCAACCTCAAGGCCCTCGTGAATTTGTCCAGATTTAGGACCCCCAATCCTCCTTGGCTGGTCGGCATGCACGTCTTTGTCAAATTGACCTTGCATTTCCCTCCGGTAATATCACCCGTGCCTGCCCAGAGGAAGCGGCGCCGCTGCTTGTCTAGCTGCTCGAGGGATTCCTATGTGATTTTCAGAGCGGTCAGAAGGTAGATTAGTTGCGCCGTTAGCACAGATTTTACGAGCATAGTTCTTCCAGCCGCTGCCATGTTTTTTACTCTCCAGCTTGCTACCCTTCCGAAAATTTTGTCAAAGACAGGTTGCAAGTCCACCTTCCGCAGTCTTCCCAGAGCTAGGGGGAGGCCCAAGTACTTGATGGGGAAATTTACCCTCACCACAGGGACGCCCTCAAGAACCTCATTCAACTCGATGCCGCCGCATCTGATGGCCGCCATTTGGGATTTCTGAAAATTGGTGACGAGCCCAGTTGCAGCGCCGAAGCGCTACAGGATGTCCGTGAAGGCCGAGAAGGCAATTTGCAAGGTATCACAAGTCATTTGTGCAATGGATATAGTTTGTGCCGACGAATATATCCAAAACGCAAGTGCTAAAATGAATCCACTGCTTTTTTATCCAAAAAGATAGCCTACTTTTAACAAGTTATCGTTTCCAATAGATTCAGTGTTAAGATACTGGTGATTGGACAGTGATAAGGTGCTTGTGTGGTTGGTTGGCTCAATTTGCTCTGGTGAGATCTGTATCAAATGCCCCTACCTAATCAAACAAGATGTACTTGGTAGCATTAAGAAAAGGATGACCACATCTATCTCAGTAGTATGTGGCATCTAGCAAGAAAGTTCACTTGTCTCATTCGTTAAAGAAAGTTCACTAATCTCGCCATGACACCATACCTTACCTGACATGATCTGAGCTGAAGTGCTGTGGCCATCAATAATGGCCCAGGAAAACAGTTACTATTAAACTCAGAATTCACTTAACACCAGATCTCTTCTATCTAAATTCTTAATCCTGACAATTCGATCGTTTACTGAGTATTCCTCTGTTTTCATTTCCTGACAAGATATTGTTCAGTCTTCAGTGAAAAAAAGCACACAAGATAGAGCTATATTTGCGGGGAAGCTCTGAGAAACTCTGAACCGAGTACTAGGCCCCGCTTCCATCACCAAACTCCACAATCTAGCCTACTCAGAAAAATTCAGGCGCACGAATTCTATCGATTCAGAAAATACATACTCTGCTTCTGTATCTACCTACTCCAACAACGTTTGCGGAGTAACTTCGGCCAACACCACCACCAGGGGGCATCAAGCACATCCAGTTCGCTCACTTAATTGCAGACAGAAACACATGAACAACAGAACAAGTAACTGTCACTCACCGTAGCGGCTCACTCCGTCGGTTCGGCCCTGCTCCACGAACACGCCGGCGAGACGTCGGCGGCGGCGAGCTTGCTCTTCTCTAACTGCAGCTCGCCTGCTGATCACTCGAGCAGTCCATCGCTGTGGTTTGCTGCATATAAAAACTGTACGAAACACCATCGCCGTCAGGACGTAGACTGGATTTTCTAATCCACAGTGCACATTTCACGTGCCAAATTGATCACATGGAGGAGGTTGCTCGATGAAGCCACCTGCTACTCCTACGTCCCAAAATATATAGACATTTTCAATATTGACACGGATATTAAAAATTAGATGAGAATAATTGAAAAATGGTTGTGATTGGTTGGGATAAGGTAGGTGGAGAAATAGTTTCATTTTGAGATAATGTACTGTGCTAGAAATAGTTAGCTACTCCATCCGTCTCAAAATATAACAATTTCAGCCCTTATGATTTGTTCCAAAATATAACAATTTCTCCACCAAATTTCTCTTACCAACCAATGACAACTCTCCACCATTCATTTTTCCTACATAACTTCACTACTCATTCAATCACAATCCTACACTACTCACTTTTACCTATTTTCTTAATAACCGTATCCAAACTCTAAAACTTGTTATATTCTGGATGGATGGAGTATATTTTGAAGCGGATGTAGTACGGACTGTTCAATCGACAGATACTCCAAATTTCGTTGTGGCCCAGTGCTCGCAAGATACAAAACTGCGAAAAGCCCCGGTGATGCGACGCGATGTACTCCTTCATGTACATGACGCGATCGACCGATCGGCATGTGTGAGGTTGGGTAGCCCATGCCTCCATTTGATAACGATCGAGGCCCCGCAAGCGTTGAATGTTCTTCCAGCTGCTGTAGAACACACGTGTCCGTCAGACAGTGGTGAACGCATCCATCATACAGTATCATACACACTGCATTTGAGCAGTTTTTGTTATCAGAGTAGGGGAGTTCCTTTTCTTCCCCATATTTAACTTCGAGAGATTTTTTCCTGTCTCTCTCGATCAATATAAGTTCAGTGCAGAATATTAGTTGGACAGGCTAGTGACCTTGTAACAAGTCAAACAGGTGTAGCACATGACATCATCTTCATAGTACATTCATACTCTACATGACTGAAGTTGTGTGTCACTACGGTAGGTATCAGAAACTCAGGATGAATAACGTGGCAAGACTTACAAATTACTAGCAAAATAATTTTGAGCATGAAGAAAATGAACTATGTATCGATCGGTGGCTAGGTGATGCGCTGTGCACCCACTTCGGTGGGGTTAAAGTTAAAATCCTTAACCATCGCACTCATGTTCATGTCCACCAATTTTAGCAAAGATGCATGCCAAATATTCAATTTTTGTCTTAAGGTCCAACTGTCAAACTCAATATCTTTGAACTTGACGTTTCTCTTACTTAGATTTTAAACTACGAATCGTTTATTTTAATTTTGATTCATATTTCAGGTGTGCATTTTTACTTCCTTTTGCTTGTCTTTGAACTCAGAAAATTTTGGACATCCCTTCTTTTGTGATTTGTTATTTCACTTGCGACGGATTTTTGAGCTTATATCTTTCACTTTTTTATCCATAGAATCTTCCATCATGATTTGTGTTCTTGTATATATCCATTACACTCAGTTACATAACACTTATACTTAGTTATAGTGCATTTCACTACAATTAGAATTTTTTTAACAATTTTTTCTCTAGTTTTACGTATTTGACATGCTTATTTTTTTTATTTAATTTAAAACAGGCTATATCTATTGGTTAAAAATTATGTAAGATTCAAAACTTTAATAGGTAGTCTTTTTTTTTCTAGTTTTGTTTTCTGAAAGCTCTGGTGGGCTGAGGCCTCCACTCTGGAGCCTTGCCCAGTACAGATAGTACATGTTAAAGGAAAAAGTCCACTTTGACTCCCTTAAAAATATACCGAATCTAATTTGTACCCTTCAACCAGAAAACCGGATAGAACGACTCTCTGAACTATAGAAACCAGTGCAATTTGACTCCCCAACGGTTTTAGAGGACGGTTTTGCTAACGTGGCGGTGTTGACCTGGTCTTAGTCCCATGTGGTGCTTATGTTGTATTAGAATTAAAAAATATTTGTGAGACCCGTCTCTCATTCACACACACATAATTCATGGGGCCCACATGACATCCTCTCTCTCCAACTTTTCTTTATGTCGACGGTCCAGTGGCAGCCCGAGCCCTGCGCCGACGCCGGCGCCGGCGATGGAGGATGCGAGCAAACACTGGGCGCCGCGCGGCGCGGTGCTGACGGCGTTCGTCGTCGGGATCAACTTGCTCATGGTCCTCCTCGTGTTCTTCTACTTCTGGCGGTTCTTCTCCGGTAAGCGTGGGCCACCGTCGTCGTCGTCCATGGCCGGCGGCCCCGATGACGAGGAGGCGTCGTCGTCGGACATGTCGCCAGCGGCCTCTCCGAGGGCGTCGTGGCGGCGGCTGCGGGAGTGGCCGGCGGGGTGCTGACAGCAAGAGGATGACATCGCGTCGTCACTCGTCACTGCTCGTGTCCGTGTAGGCGTGTACTCCGCCTCCGACGTCGGGCTCGGGCTCGGCGACACCAGCGGGAACGGGAAGGCGGTGGCGGTGGAGGCGGCGAGGGGGAGCGCGGTGGCGCGGCAAAGCGGCCAGGTGGAGTGGAGACGCAGCCACGCGCCGACGCAGTCGGCGTGGAACGTGGAACCGGTGGCCGCACCGCGGGAGGAGGCGCGCCAGGTCGACGCGAACAGCGGCGTCGGGGCCCGCGGCCGCAGGTGGTACGCGCACTGGGAGGTGGACGTGCCACGCTGGAGCTCGCGCAGCGTCAGGCCTTCGTGGAGCGCGTGTTCCACGTCGCCGAGGAGGACAACGAGCGCTTCGTCAAGAAGCTCCGCGCCCCCATTGACCGGTAAAAAAAAAAAAAAACCGAACCAACAACCACCCGATCGAGTGAAAATGGCCATGGATGGCACGGCTCGAGTCCGGCCAGTGATTGACTAGATGCGACGTGTCCGACGACGACGCCTCCTCGTCATCGGCGCCGCCGGCCATGGACGACGACGACGGTGGCCCACGCTTACCGGAGAAGAACCGCCAGAAGTAGAAGAACACGAGGAGGACCATGAGCAAGTTGATCCCGACGACGAACGCCGTCAGCACCGCGCCGTGCGGCGCCCAGTGTTTGTTCGCATCCTCCACCGCGGCGCCGGCGTTGGCGCAGGGCTCGGGCTGCCGCTCTGGACCGTCGACATAAAGAAGACTTGGAGAGAGAGAGAGGGGATGACATGTAGGCCCCACATGTTAGTGGGTCCTACACTATATTTTTGTGTGTGTGAATGACAGATGGATCCCACAAATATTTTCTTAATTCTAATGCCACATAAGCGCCACATGGGAGTAAGACTAGGTCAACACAGCCACATCAGTGCCACGTCAGCAAAACCGTCCTCCAAAACCACTGGGGAGTTAAATTGTACTGGTTTCAATAGTTCGGAGAGTCGTTCTATCCGGTTTCCTGGTTGAGGGGTACATATTAGATTCGGTCTACTTTAAGGAAGTCAAAGTGGAGTTTTTTCAACAAAAAAAAGAAACCTCCATGACATAGATGCACAAGCCCAATAAATACTTTGGTGGTGGCTACAAAGGAATAAGTTCACTTCACATCCCTTAATTTGTCGACGAATCTAAAATTCGTCCCTAAACCGTAATGCATCCCTCAGTTTTTAAAACTAGCGCAAGTAAAGTCCCAATGTTAGAGATAATATAATCACGTATAAACAGGATAAGAGAAAAACCGAACTAGATAGAGATAAGGTTGTTGTTGTTACATGTAAATAGGGATTCGGTTTTCCTCTACCTGTGCACACAGCTATATGTATTACTCCCGCACGTTTGAGTGCGCTAATTAACACGGATCGTCGTATCAACGACGTTAACCTAGATTAGTTTCTTTTCATGGTATCAGAGCCTTCCTAGCATGGCTAGCTCATCTTCTTCCACCTCCTCCAATCCAGTCTGCGGCTTCACCATCATGGAGAAGCTGACCAAACTAAACCATGCAGTCTGGGCGGCACAGATGCTCGCGGCCATCCGCGGCGCACGCCTTGTGGGGCACATCGACGGCAAGACCGCGGCCCCAAGCACCAAAGTCAATCAAGAGCAGGCGGACAAGACGGTGAAGAAGGTCCCAAATCCGGTGTATGAAGAATGGTATGCTGCAGATCAACAGCTCCTCGGCTACATCTTCTCCTCTCTATCACGAGAGATCCTCAACCAAGTCGCTGATTCAAGGACGGCGGCACAGGCATGGCGTGCGATTGGGAAGCTGTTCTGCTCCCAGACGCGCACGCGCTCCCTCAACAACCGCCTCGCTCTCCAGACAACCCTAAAAGGTGCCATGTCCATTACTGAATATTTTGGGAAGATGAAGGTGCTCTCTGATGACATAGCTGCAACGGGAAAGCCTCTAGATGAGGAAGATTTGATTGCTTATATTCTGAACGGCCTAGATGGTGATTATGATTCTGTTGTTTCTGCAATCGGCATGAAATCTGAACCAATCTCTGTTATGGAAGTATACTCTCAGCTGTTAAATTTTGAGAACAGACTTCAGCTCAAACAGGAAGGGATCGCTGCTGCCCATGCAGCGAGTCGCGGCCGCGGTGGGTTTATCCCACGCAGCGGCGGCAATGGTGGTGGCAGCGGCGGCTCTGGGCGTGGTCGTAGTGCACCGCCAGCCAACAATGGTGGCCGTGGCCGTGGCAATATGCCGCGCGGCCGCGGACAGCAGCAGCAACGCACAGACCCTCGGCCGATATGCCAAGTCTGCTATAAGCGGGGGCATGTCGCGGCTGAGTGTTGGCACCGTTTTGATGAAAACTATGTGCCGGATGACAGACATGTAGCTGCTGCTGCCCAAGCTTCCTCCTACGCCATTGACACAAATTGGTACATTGACTCCGGAGCAACCAATCACATCACGAGTGAACTTGACAAGCTTGCAGTCCGGGAGAAATACAAGGGGCCTGAATAGATCCACACCGCAAATGGTGCAGGTATGCGAATTAAACATATTGGTCATGCTTTAGTTCATACCCCTCGTACATTGCATCTTAAAAATGTCCTTCATGTTCCACAAGCCACCAAAAACTTAGTTTCAGCATCTCGTCTTGCCGAAGATAATTATGCTTTTCTTGAGATTTACTCTAAGTATTTTTTGGTTAAGGATCTTGCAACGAAGGACATAATTCTTAAAGGGCGATGCCGCAAGGGGCTCTATCCTCTCTCTCCTGGAACCTCCAAGCATGTCTACAGTGTTGCGCCGTCTTTTGCAAGATGGCACAGTCGTCTCGGTCATCCATCTACTCCTATTGTGTCAAGGGTAGTTAGCAAGAATAAATTGCCATGTCAATCAAAGTCTCCTAGTGAGTCGATTTGTGATGCTTGTCAAAAGGCTAAAAGCCATCAATTACCATATTCTAAGTCTGTTAGTGTGTCCTCTCATCCTTTGAAACTTATTTTTTCAGATGTTTGGGCTCCACCTCCTAGTTCTGTTGGAGGAAATAAATTCTATGTTAGTTTTATTGATGATTTCAGCAAATTTACTTGGATATATTCCCTTAAACACAAATATGATGTTTTTCAAAAGTTCCATGAGTTTCAAGCTCTTGTTGAGAGGCTCCTTGGTTATAAAATAATTGCTATGCAAACTGACTGGGGTGGAGAATATCAGAAACTCCATTCTTTTTTTTTTACTAAAATAGGCATCTCGCACTATGTTTCTTGTCCTCATGCACATCAACAGAACGGCTCTGCTGAACAAAAACATCGCCATATTGTTGAGGTCGGCCTTGCTCTTTTAGCTCATGCATCTATGCCCTTAAAATTTTGGGATGAAGCTTTTTATACAGCATCCTACCTCATTAATCGCACTCCTAGCAAAGTAATCAACTTTGAAACCCCCTTGGAACGATTGTTTCATCAGCCGCCTAATTACTCCTTTCTTCGGGTGTTCGGATGTGCATGTTGGCCTAATCTTCGCCCCTATAATAAACATAAGATGCAATTCCGGTCCACACAATGTGTGTTCCTTGGCTATAGCCACCTTCACTAAGGCTTCAAGTGCCTTGATGTGCCTACTGGCCGTGTTTACATCTCTCGAGATGTCACATTTGATGAAAATGTGTTTCCCTTTGCTCAACTACACTGCAATGCTGAAGCACACCTCCGCAATGAGATATCCCTCTTACCCTCCTCTCTACTGCCAATCACTTATTCAGGGGGAGAACAAAGTATTACCTCTATGTTTAATTCTGTACCAAATGCTACTAATTTATCTTGACGGAGCGTGGGGCTCCTCACCGGGAGACCGCGTAGGCCCCCCTTTGCCGGTTCGGCCGGGGGCGCTGAGTGAGTTTCTTCACCCTCGATCTGTGGAACGTTCGCGAGAGAGCAAATGCACAAGACACGGGCAATGTATACAGGTTCGGGCTGCTGAGAAGCGTAATACCCTACTCCTGTGTTCTGGTGGATTTGTGTGTGAAGGAATTACAGAGAGCCGGAGAGCAAGAGAGAAGCTGGAGAGGAAGAGAGTTCAGGCTCTAGAACCCTCCTTCCTCTTTTTCCTCCTCTCCTAGTTCTCGTTCTGGATTTTGATCTTCTTCCCCCCCACTCTCTTTGGTGGGCAAGGTCCTCCTTTTATATCTCAAGGGGATACCACATGCACCACTTCTACCTACTCTTCTTTTAAGTGGGGACCCTCCCTATTTTGACCCAAACTTGGCTTGCTTCTTCACCTGGAAACTAAATCACAGCTTGTTCTTGAGTGAGGCCCAGCGCCATCACTCGACTGACACAGGGGATCACCCTGTCATTCCTTCATTAATGGGTGGAGATTTGCAATGGCCGCCGTCCGAATGACCCTCCGATGGGATGGGTCATATCTACCTCCACTTTGCCGGAAGCAGATGCAACGTGGGGGCACGTTTTGTCTGCCGATGACGTGACCGGCGTCAGACCAGTCACAGACCGGTCATTCTTGTCCTCCACGTGTCAGATTAGCATGCCTCACGTCTGTCTTTCTTCATACAATGACTTCCTTGCAATGGTTGCGATGAAGCCTGGGATGTATCTGGCCGGGATTGGCGTGTCAACTCCAGGAGTTAACACGCCGGCTCCGGCTAGGGACGAGTGCCTGGAGGCTCTCATCATTCCGATGGGACGGGGCGAGGCGCGTGACAGGCCGCCTGTTGCCACCTAACCCGCGATCTGACCGGTCTGTGACCGGTCACATACTGCGACCGGTCACGGACCGGATAAGTGAGCGCGCTGCACTGCATTAAATGCGGCGTGGCGCGCTCGTCCAACCCGCAATAAACGCGGTTAGGTGAGCCCTGCTGTGCTCACCTAACTCACACACGTGGTGCCAACACCACAGGGGGTCGGGGCGCCCCAACCCTCGGGGCCGAAACGGGAGTGGCCCGACCCCTCGGGGAGACAGAGGGAGGGGTGGCCACATCACCCTCGGGCCCGACCCCCCCAGGGGGTCAAGGCACGTGGGTGAGCGCGGCCGCCCAAGCCTTTAGTCACGATACTCCCGGTCCCTTGTCACCGACAGTAGCCCCCAGCGTTATGCCAGGGCGATCGCCCCCCTCGAGGGAAGCGCTCGGGCGTAACGCCACTCCTTAGGTCTGGTGACAGGTGGGGCCGGTCTCTACAAGCGGGCAGAAAGCCAGCGATCGCAAATCGTGCACATCGGTAAGGGAAAACCGACTGACAATAATGAGTGGCCTCTTCGCGACCGCTACATTACTCGAGCAGCGCGCGAATCGGGACGAGCCGGTTCGTTTCACCTGGAGACGTGATGATGGCGTTTTTCTTGGTTGGCGAGCGCGGTTAACGCGTGCACGATCTGTCCCATCTCGGCTGCCACGGCTGCACATCCGCCTCGTGCGCCGCAAACGGGCGAGCGGGATTAGTGGAGGTGTGGGCGCGAGAAACGAGGGGGCGAGATAGTGGGCGCGGGAAACGAGGAGTCGGGCATAGCGTTGGCAAGGGTATAAAGACGTCGAGGAAGAGATTCACTTCCTTCCTCTCGCCACTATTCCCCTTGCCTTCGCCACTTGCGCTCTAACTCTTCGTTTCTTGTGCCCTACCCTCGCCGCACTTGCTCGCTCTCAAGCTCCTCCTCCGCCGGCGTCATGGCACAGGGCTCCGCACCGCTCGACGGTAGCGTGCTGCCGCCTTCCCGCATCGTGAGCGAGAGGCAGGCCGGGCTGCCGCGCCGATTCATGCCGGAATCTGCCACCGGCCGGGAGGTGGTCGAGCTGGGCGAGGGACGCCCGGCGCCACACTACCCGGGGCGGTCCGTCTTCTTCCTCTCTTTCGCAATGGCAGGGCTGGTCCCGCCATTCTCTTCTTTCTTCATGGATGTTCTGGAGTTTTATGATCTCCAGATGGCGCACCTCACCCCCAACGCGGTAATGACGTTGGCCATCTTCGCGCACCTGTGCGAGATGTTTATCGGGGTGCGCCCATCTCTTCGGCTGTTCCGGTGGTTCTTCACCGTACAGCCGGTGATGCCGCCGTCGGTAGTTGGTGGCTGCTACTTTGTCACGCCCGGAAATTCACTAATAATTTCCGAACTTATTTGTGCATAAAATCCTCGTCCAGGAATCAGCCGAGGTACATAAACTGACAATTTAATATTCAGATTCATCAAATTAACTAAAACGATAAATACTTACTTAAGAGGCACTTAGTCCTCACCATGAAGAAAACTGCAGCGGAAAAATAAAATCTAGCGAAGCTCCGGCTCCACTCCCACAGGCAGCTCAACTGGGGTATAAGCCAAACGTCTTCTCCTTCTGGATCCTTTTCTTCAACTGAGGTTGATTGATTATTGCAAGAATGAGCATATGACATACTCAACAAGCCACACAGCAAGTATGCAAGTGCACAAGGATACCAAAGGATGGCATAATATAGGCTCATTTGCGAAAGCAGCATTTAGCAAAGAGTTAAGAGTAGTAAAACAGTAGAGTAATTAATCAGAAATTTTAATCAACACTGAACAGCACACCCATGCTGTACAGGCCCAACCATCCTGAACAACCATACCCGGCTGAACAGATCTAACTCCAAACCAGGAGCTAAGCAAATTATTACCAGTTAATCATCAATAATTATTGTGAGAGGTGTGAGACTAATCACGAAAAACATTGCTCAACTCGCCCATAACCGCGGGCACGGCTATTCGAATAGTTTTACTCTGGCCAGAGGTGTACCACTGTACCCACAAGACACGATTCCACACATGTTGCCATGCCCCGAAATACCACCACGGCATTGCAAAGGGGGAAATCGTGACAATACCCTTTGCACAACACAACTCAAAACAGTGCACCGTTCCCGGATCATAGTCACCCCTTTATAAACAAGGCATGAACTCCCCAGCGACCCCCGTGGACTTCTCGCCACTTCTCAGTCTGGCGCACTATAATGAATCACGCTATACAAAGGATAAAGCCGTTGCCCATGCTGGCTTGTGGTTGGCACGATAAATGTTTCACAACCGTAGCTCGCGAACCGGTCCTTAATTGCCATGAGCACGACCTTCAAAACCATGTGCTCACAACCCACCATTAATCATATTTTAATTACCAATTAATTATCATAACACGATTAACCATCGTGAGCTACCATTAAATATAACCTTAAATAATAATGTAGTATATATGATTCATCCCATTAGTGAGCTAATGTTTCTAAGCATTGCTAAGCAATTATATATATACATAACATTTAGCTGAACCAAACCAATACATAAGGTTCAAGCTAATCAATTTTATTACCCCAAGGTATCAAGGAATAGGGCATTCAATGCAAATTGGCCATAACAAAGGAATAGGTTCACACCACCCGATGACATTCGAAAATAAATGCACAGTTGAAACAAATAGAGAATTTAAATATAGGATCAACATGCTCAAAGGATTGTGTTTAGGATCTGTGTGACTTGCCTTGCAATAATCGGTCTTCAATTAATCTTCTTGATCACTTCCGACGCACTCACGAACCTTCGCAACGACGGAAACGACAAGCTAACACGCAAAACGAAGAAAAAGACTAATAAAAACCAAATAAACAGTATATAAAAAATAAACAAACATGTAGATCATAATTTTAGATGAATTATGAGACTTGAACGGCCTCATTCTGACTTCAAATGAATTTATTATGAATTTTACAAGATTAAATCTAATTAAAGCCCATTTAAAAAGAATTAAATAAATTTAATTCAACTTATGGATAATTTTAATATGTAGATCTTTATTTTAGAAAAATTTAGCAACTTGAACCACCTGAAACGGATCTACGGTTATTTAGTTATGATTTTCCGAAGATTTAATCTACGGGAAAAAGATAAACCGATGACGTCATGCTGACATCACCCATGGCCGAACCAAGATGGCGACCTCGCCGGAGATAGAGCGGCCGGCTGCGGAAAAGGAGGGCATGTACACGTAGAGGACGACGAGACGAACCCGATGGTACTCACCAACGCGACGAACGACGACGGATGACGGCCGGCGACGAAGAAGCGACGGCGGCGGCGGCTTGCACGGTGGCGACGGCTCTACGGGTCACGGGAGAGGACGGGAGAGGGGGCAAATGAAAGAGGAGGACTAGGGGGTCCTATTTATAGCCTTGGATTGAAGAGATCGGACTCCTCCCGCAAGAAATCGATCCGGGAAAATCAAAACTCGGTTTTGGAGATAAACTCGAAAACGAGTTTAATTCGGATAAAATACCCAACGATTTGCTCCGATTCTTGGGGGAAAAGATAGAGGAGGATGAGAGGATCAAAACCCCTCAAAAATCCGGAAGAAACGGGGTCGGATTGGAGCGGATTTGGAGGCGGAAAGGCGACGCGGCGCGCGGCTCGGGCTCAGCTAGGCAGCCGGCTGGAGGTTAGGGACGACACTGTAGCAGGGAGGCAAACTAGACTTTTCTGTGTGGTTTCCTATGCTAGGCCCGATTGAAGGAGGGACCACAAACAGACTTTGACAGAGAGAGAGAAGAGGGCGGCTCGGCTGCAGCTGGGCCGATTGGGCCGGTTCGGCCGCGCGGAGAGAGAAAGAGTTGGGCCAAAATCGGCCCAACGACTTAGGGAAGGATTTAAAAACTTTTTCCAATTAAAATAATCACTTAAATGATCTTTCAATTGTTAAAAATACTTCCAATGCTCAAATAATTTCAAGAAAAATCCTGAAAATACTTGGACACTCAAAGTACTTAACAAAATTATAATTAGACCATTTAATGATTAATTTAATATTTAAATAATTGCTGAACTGCTCTTTGTAAGATAAAAATTAATAATTGAGCTCCGAAAAATCCGAGAAAATTCCAGAGAGTATAATTAACCATGGAGAATTTAATAAAAATTAAATCCATCCATGCTTTATATTTAAGAAATTTTATTTCCCACATTTAACTTCACTTGTAAATTAATGAACATTTAATATAAATTCTATTAATAATTTATTAAATAATTTATAAATCCTGAAACAAAAATCAGGATGTGACATACTTTCAGCCGCGGGGGCCGGTGCTGAGCCGCTACATTCCCTGCGTCCTCCGCAAGAAATGGGACGACTGGAAGAGCGACTGGTGCTACACCACCCTCGCTGACGAAGCGCGCCTCCGACTTCCGAGCCAGCCCCCGGCGCAGGCCTCCAACTGGCGGGCACCGGTAGATCTGGGAGACGGCTACGACGCCGTTCTTGACCGCCTGGCGGGTCTGCGATCCCAGGGGCTCACGGGGGCCATGGTGTACGGCGACTACCTTCGTCGCCGGATTGCGCCGCTCCAGCGGCGCGCCCGGGGCGCCTGGGAGTACACTGGGTCCGAGGATTACATGAGGACCCACCAGGGGGGCAGATGGGACTGGGCCCCTGAGGACTTCAAGATGGTGGTCCAACGGGTGCTGAATCTCAGCTCCGTGGAGGCATCCCTCATCCCCCAAGGAGTCCTCCCCCTCTGCAGCGATCCAGATCGTGCCAACATCCTGACCATCATGCAGGCGGTCGGGGCATCGGAGGAGCGGGCTCCTCGAGGCCACGATGGCGCGGGCGGGAGCCGCAGGGGAAAACAATCTACCCCGGGAGGGGGTCACGCTTCTGGGCCCCGCGACGGGGGCCCGGGGGGCAGCCGCCCTGCCGACGCCCGGGGGAAGAGGAAGCAGGAGGGCACGCCTCCCCCATCTCCTCCCCGAGGGGGCGGGGCAGTGCGTGCCAGCAGCAAGCGCCCGGAGGGTGCCGTGCCGACGCCGCAGCCCGAGGGGGAGCGAAAAAAGAAGCGGCTCCGCAAAATGGGGGGGACCGAGCCATGCCGGGGGAACCTCATCTCGCCCCCGCGGTGGTCATTTAGCCGACCTCCCCGCAGGTTCGTCTCTGCGCCCACCGCGGCCGTGTTCATTCTCCCATCTCCCAAGACGAGTTTTCACTCACCCGTTTCTTTTTGTCCTCTGGTTTTTCTTCTGCCTTAGCGAGATCCCGTCACGCCCCTCCCGCCATTCCAAGTCCGGCCGGTCCGAGGCCGAGGAGACGGCGACCGCGGAGGCCCGGAGGCGGGAGGCTGACCGGCAAGAAGCCGCAGACCGCCTCCGGGAAGCCGAGGAAGCTGCTCAGGAGGCCGTCCGGGTTCGCCAGGCTGAGGAAGCCGCTCGGGAGGAGGCCAGACTCCGCCGGGCCGAGGAGTCCGTCCGGGAGGCGGAGGTGGCGCGCGCACGCTAGGCGGCCTGCCAAGCCCCCGACCTAACTCCGCCCGAGGCGACGACGACTTCCGAGGCCACCCACGACGAGGCCGCGGGCGCACCGCTCGGGCTCGACCCCTCGAGCGACGTTTGGGACGAGCCAGCTTCGAGGGACGCCCCTGGGTCCGGCACGTCGATCAGCGGGCCAAGCCGCGTGGCGCCCATACCGAGGCGGTTCTCCCCTCTGCCTTCCGCTGCCCCACTGAACGCGGAGCCCCTCCTGCAGGCCTTAGCCGCCGCGAACACCACGGTGCTGGACGGGCTAAGTGCCCAGATGGAGGTCCTGCAGGCAGAGCGGGCGGAGCTCGACGCGGCGTGGGCGCGCGTAGAGGAGGGGCGGCGCTCGGTGGAGGCCATGGTGGAGGCGGGCCGCAAGGCACACCACCGGCACGCCTCCGAGCTCGAGGCCCATCGTAGGAACCTGGCGGAGATCGCCCGGGAGGTGGAGGAGGAGCGGGAGACTGCCCTCATCGCCACCGCCGTGCTTGACGAGGTGCGGGACGACCTCCACCTCCAATACGGGAGCCGGGCGGCGGAGCTAGAGAAGAAGCTCGACGCCGCCCGGGGAATCCTTGACGCCGCCGCTGCCCGGGAACGGCGGGCGGCTGAAATCGAGGCGGCGTCCCGGAAACGCGAAGAGGCCCTTGAGGCTCGCGCCACGGCGCTGGAGGAACGCGCCCGCGCGAAGGAGAGGGACCTGGCGGATCGTGAGGCCGCCGTCGCTATTCGGGAGGCAACACTAGCGGCGCACGAGGCCGCCTGCGCCGAAGAGGAGTCCGCACTCCGCCTCCGCGAGGATGCGCTCGCCGAGCGGGAGCGAGCTCTCAAGGAGGCCGAGGCCGCGGCGCAGCGGCTGGCGGACAGCCTGTTCCTCCGCGAGACAGCGCAGGAGGAGCAGGCGCGCCGCAATCTGGAGGGCGCCCGCGCCGAGAGGGCCGCGCTGGATCAGCGGGCCGCTGAGCTCGAGGCGCGGGCGAAGGAGCTGGACGCGAGAGCGCACAGCGGCGGGGCGGCCGCGGGCCACGGCGACCTAGTCGCCCGCCTCGCAGCCGCCGAACACACCATCGCCGAGATGCAGGGCGCGCTGGACTCGTCCGCCGGGGAGGTCGAGGCCCTCCGCCTGGCGAACAAGGTAGGGCCCGGCATGCTTCGGGACGCCGTCTCCCGTCTAGACCGTGCCGGGCGGCAGGCGGGCCTCTGGGGCGAGCGGACCGCGAAGTACGCCGCCAACCGGGGGGCCTCGCCCAGCGCTTCTCAGAGATGGCCGGGACCCTCCAGCGGCTCCCCGAGGAGCTCGAGGAGACGATCAAGTCATCCTCGAGGGACCTTGCTCGGGGGGCGGTGGAGCTTGTACTGGCAAGCTACCAAGCCAGGGACCCTGACTTCTCCCCGTGGGCAGCGCTGGACGAGTTCCCTCCCGGAGGGACGAGTTCCCTCCCGGAACCGAGGACGGCGCGCGTGGGTAGGTCCGGGACGCCGCCGACCACATCGTCCACAGCTTCGAGGGTACAACCCCTCGGCTCGCGTTCGCCCTCGACGCCGACGAGGAGGGCGGTGACGACGGTGCGGACGACAACGACGACGAGGCTGGGGACCCGGGCGCGTCGGAATGAGCCCCCAGGCCCCTGCCAATCTTATATAGTTTTTTCTTTCTTCTTCCGAGGCCTTCGGGCCCCCTTCTTGTATAGACTAACTTAATCTGCAATCAAATAAAGAGGAAATTTCTGTGTCAATTCTATTTGTTGTGTGTATGAGACGAGGATGGTCTGTGGCGCGGTCCTTCTGTGTCTTGGCTTGAACAAGGGCTCGTGCCCGGGTCCCAGCCTCAAACGGCGCGGGTCGGAGCTAGTGCCTGGGGAGATCCACATGTCGAGACTGACCAGGCCGGGAGCGTGGTGACCGAGGGTTATGGATGACCCGATTGTGGGCCTTTGCCGATTCCCCCCCGGAGTTCACCACGCCCCGGGGCACGGCTCGGTTCTGGGCCCCTTTTGGCGATTTTAGCCGGCCCGGGCCACCGAGGACAGGATCGAGCACGAGCATGCTAATTCAAGCCAAGATTCTTCAAAAGAAAACAATGGCACAAACACAGTCCTTAGGAAATCGAAAATGCTTTTATTGAAATACGGAAGAGAAAAAAGACAATTATCTGTATGTGGTATCCCCTGGCCAACCCTGCACGCCCGGGGGGGGTGCGGGGTTGGCCCGAGCTCGAGACCTGACACCCGACCCCCACTAGGGGTAGAAGCGACGAAGGTGTTCGATGTTCCACGGGTTAGGCAGCTCTGTGCCGTCGCCCGTGGCCAGCCGAACGGAGCCCGGCCGGGGGACGCCGATCACTCGATATGGACCCTCCCACATTGGTGAGAGCTTGCTCAGTCCAGCACGCGTTTGGACGCGGCGTAGGACGAGGTCGTCGACGCAGAGTGATCGGGTCCGGACGTGGCGCTGATGGTAGCGCCGCAGGCTCTGCTGGTAGCACGCGGCTCGGAGGGCCGCGCGCCGCCTTCGCTCTTCCAAGTAGTCGAGGTCGTCTCTGCGAAGCTGATTTTGATCAGCCTCGCAATACATGGTGGCCCGAGGGGACCTCAGGGTGAGCTCAGATGGGAGAACCGCTTCCGCGCCGTAGACGAGGAAGAAAGGCGTTTCCCCAGTTGCTCGGCTTGGCGTGGTTCGGTTTGCCCAGAGCACCGCTGGCAGCTCCTCGATCCACGAGTCGCCGTGCTTCTTGAGGATGTTGAAGGTCTTGGTTTTAAGGCCCTTGAGGATTTCCGCATTGGCGCGCTCCACTTGGCCATTGCTTCTGGGGTGGGCGGGGGAGGCGAAGCAGAGCTTGATGCCCATGTCTTCGCAGTAGTCACCGAAGAGCTCACTAGTGAACTGGGTGCCGTTATCCGTAATGATACGGTTAGGCACCCCAAACCGAGCAGTGATGCCCCTGATGAATTTAAGCGCGGAGTACTTATCGATCTTGACGACCGGATAAGCCTCGGGCCACTTAGTGAACTTGTCGATAGCGACATATAGATACTCGAACCCGCCCGGGGCCCGCCTGAACGGACCCAGGATATCGAGCCCCCAGACAGCAAACGGCCACGAAAGAGGTATGATCTGCAGGGCCTGGGCCAGCTGGTGGGTTTGCCTGGCGTGGAACTGGCACGCCCTGCACCGCCGGACCAAGTCGACCGCATCGTTGAGAGCCGTCGGCCAATAGAAACCCTGGCGAAAGGCCTTGCCAACCAAGGTGCGTGAGGCGGAGTGGGCTCCGTACTCACCTTCATGGATATCGGCGAGAAGCTTGACGCCTTGTTCCCAAGAAATGCACTTCAGGAGGACTCCGTTAGCCGCGCGCCGATAGAGGGTCCCTTCCACCAGCACGTAGCGCTTGGAGATGCGCTGGACGCGTTCACTCCCTTCGCGGTCCTCGGGTAGAGTCTTATCTGTGAGGTACGCCTGGATCTCAGCGATCCAAGCGATCAATCTAAGGGAGCTGGGAGCGCTCCCCTCGGGTCCCGAGGCCTGGACTCCGACGGGCCTCGGGGGCCGTTCAGGCGCGTCCGTCTCCCCTAGGGGGTCGGGTCGTGCCGACGGCTGGGCAAGCCTTTCTTCAAAGGCGCCCGGGGGGGTCTGGGCTCGCGAGGAAGCGAGCCTTGAGAGCTCGTCGGCGACCGCGTTATCCCGTCTGGGCACGTGCCGAAGCTCTATCCCGTCGAAATGGCGCTCCATACGCCGCACCTGGCGCACGTAAGCGTCCATCTGCGGGTCAGAGCACCGGTACTCCTTACAGACCTGGTTAACGACCAGTTGGGAGTCGCCTAACACCAGGAGGCGGAGGATCCCCAGTCCAGCTGCCACCCTGAGTCCCGCAAGGAGTCCCTCGTACTCTGCCATATTGTTGGTCGCCCGAAAGTCGAGGCGGACTAGGTATCTGAGGACGTCTCCGCTCGGCGAGGTCAATGTGACCCCCGCACCGGCCCCCTGAAGAGACAGGGACCCGTCGAACTGCATCACCCAGTAGGCGGTGTGAGGCAGATGCGAGGGGCCCGAGCTGGCCTCGGGGACGGAGATGGGCTCGGGAGCTGGGGTCCACTCTGCCACAAAGTCGGCGAGGGCCTGGCTCTTGATCGCGTGGCGTGGTTCAAAGTGCAAATCGAACTCAGAGAGTTCGATTGCCCATTTCACCACCCGTCCAGTACCCTCTCGGTTATGCAAGATTTGGCCGAGGGGGTAAGACGTAACCACTGTGACCCGATGCGCCTGGAAATAATGGCGCAACTTCCTTGAAGCCATCAGAATAGCGTAAAGCATCTTCTGGGCCTGAGGGTATCGGGTCTTGGCGTCCCGGAGGGCCTCACTAACGAAGTAGACGGGCCGCTGCACCTTTCGGCGGGGCCGATCCTCTTCGCCAGCCGCATCTCCAGGGCGCTTTTCGTCCGAGAGGCCGCGCGGGGCGCACTCGGCTTCTGTGTCGACGACCTCGGGGTCGGAGGGCGACAGGCGTGGCCTTCCCGCAGTGACCCTGGGGCCATCCTGGGGGTCGGGGACGCCTGGCACCTTCGGACTAGCGGGCAGAGGGCCAGCTCCGGTCGTCGGGGGCCTCGGGCCGCCGTTCGGCTCGGGGGCCTCTCCTCCCTGCTCTCTCCCGGGTCGAGTCGACACAGGGTGCTCTTCGTCCGAGAGGCCGCGCGGGGCGCACTCGGCTTCTGTGCCGACGACATCGGGGTCAGAGGGCGACAAGCGCGACCTTCCCGTAGTGGCCCCGGGGCCATCCTGGGGGTCGGGGGCGCCTGGCACCGTCGGACAAGCGGGCAGAGGGCCAGCTCCGGCCGTCGGGGGCCTCGGGCCGCCGTTCGGCTCGGGGGCCTCTCCTCCCTGCTCTCTCCCGGGTCGAGTCGACACAGAGTGGGGGTGCGCGGAGCGAGGGTTGTCCTCGTCGCGCTCCACGACCAACGCCGCGCTGACCACCTGCGGGGTTGCCGCCAGGTAAAGTAGCAACGGTTCATCTGGTTTCGGGGCGACCAGGACCGGGGGAGAACTGAGGTACGCCTTCAACTGAGTGAGGGCCCGTTCAGCCTCCTCCGTCCAGGTAAACGGCCCGGAACGTTTGAGGAGCTTAAATAGGGGTAGCGCCTTCTCTCCCAGCCTCGATATGAACCGACTTAGGGCGGCCATGCAGCCGGTGACGCATTGCACATCCCTAAGTTTGCTGGGGGGGCGCATCCGCTCTATAGCTCGTATCTTCTCGGGGTTGGCCTCGATGCCTCGGGCAGTGACCAAGAACCCGAGAAGCTTGCCCGCAGGCACGCCGAATGTCACGCCCGGAATTTCTATCCAAAATTCCAAACGCTTACATGTGTGTTAAACCCTCGTCCAGGAATCAACCGAGGCACACAATAACAAATTGATAATAGAGTACAAATAAATAACTATTTAATGTTCGCAAATAATAAATTACTACAGAGGTAGATAGTTCCTCTCAAAGAATAACCTTCTACGCAGCGGAAATATAAAACTATAACAAACTACGGAACAGCTATGGCGACTCCACTCCATAGGCATCTTAACCAGAACAAGCTCAATCCTTCAGATCATCACCTTCGCTGAAATACTCCTCTTCTGATGATTAAATATTGCAAGAATGAGCATATGACATACTCAACAAGCCACACAGCAAATATGCAAGTGCACAGGATAACAAAGGATGGCATAATATAGCTCATTTGCATAACAGCATTTAACAAATATTTAAGAGAATAGTAAAACAGTTGTATAATTAATCAATATTAAATAAACACCATACAACACACCCATGTTGCATAGGCCCAACCATCCTGAACAACCATACCCGGCTGTACAGATTTAACTCCAAACCAGGAACTAAGCAAATTATTACCAGGTATAACATCTATAATTATTGTGAGAGGTGTGAGACTAATCACGAAAAACATTGCTCAACTCACCCATAACCGCGGGTACGGCTATTCGAATAGATTAAACTCTGATCAGAGGTGTACCACTGTACCCACAAGACACAATCCCACAACATGTTACCATGCGCCTTAGTACCACCACGATACCTCGAAAAGGAATTGTGACAATACCCCTTGCACAACACAACTCACCACAGTGCACCGTTCCTGGATCATAATCTCCCCCTCAAAACCAGAGGCAATGGACTCCCCAGCGACCCCCACGGACTTCTCGCCGCTTCACAGTCTGGCGCACTATAATGAATCATGCTATACAAAAGATAAAGCCGTTGCCCACGCTGGCTTGTGGTTGGCACGATAAATGTTTCACAACAGTAGCTCGCGAACCGGTCCTTAATTGTCATGAGCACAACCATCAAAACCATATGCTCACAACCCACCTTAACCAGGTTTTAATTATCAATTAATTAACATCACACGATTAACCATCGTGAGCTACCATTTAATGTAACCATAATTAAAATAATAATGTAACATAGTTTATAATTAATCCCTTTAGTTAGCTAATGTTTCTAAGCATGGCTAAGCAAACTTACATATGGCATTTAGCTGAACCAATCCAACATATAAGGTTCATGCTAATCAAATTATAACCCATAGGAAAATAAGATCATCTTCAGCCATTAATCAATTGGGAAAGGTTCACCACCCGATGACATTCGAAAACAATGCATAGTTGAAATTAAATAATAGCTTTAAATGGGTTCAACATGCTCAAAGGGTTGTTTGGGATCTGTGTGACTTGCCTTGGGCTTCCGCAAACGCTTCGGAACCTTCCTCAATGGAAACGCTCTCCTCCGGAACGTCGGAAACTAAAGCAATTAAACAAAAATTAACAAAACAGTACAAAAACAAGCATAAACAGTACATGTGGATATTTTTAACATGTAGATCTTGATTTTAGAAAAATTTAGCAACTTGAACCACCTGAAACGGATCTACGGTTATTTAGTTATGATTTTCTGAAGTTTTAATCTATTAGAAAAACGGGAAAAAGAAAAAAACCGATGATGTCATGATGACATCATCAATGGTGGCCGAACCACGATGGCGACCTCGCCGGAGATAGAGCGGCCGGCTGCGGATTAGGAGGACAAGAACACGTGGAGGACGACGAGACGAACCCAACGGTACTCACCCTCGAGCCAAACGACGAACGACGACGGCCGGTGACGAGGGGATGGCGGCGGCGGCTCGGCTTGCGCGGTGGTGGCGGGCTACGGCGGCCAGCGGCGGAAAGGAGAGGGTGGCCGAGCTTCCCTACGGCGTGGTGAAGCCCACGACGGTGGCGACGACCGACGGCGACGGCGGAGGAGGCGCGGCGGCGCGGCTGGAGATCGCCGGCGGCGACGGCGAGGCTAGGCGGCGTCGGCGACGAGCTACGGGGCACGGGAGGTGTCACGCCCAGAATTTCTATCCAAAATTCCAAACGCTTACATGTGTGTGAACCCTCGTCCAGGAATCAGCCGAGGCACACAATAACAAATTGATAATAGAGTACAAATATTACTCTAATTAATAAGCGAATAAAATGTCATTACAGAGGTAGATAGTTCCTCTCAATCAATAAAGATCTAAGCAGCGGAAAATAAAATAAACGGCGCAGACGGCTCCACTCCACAGGCAACTTGACCAAGGCTACACCTACTCCTCCACACCATCAGCTTCACTGAAGAACTCTTCCTCTGATGAATGATTGCAAGGTGAGTATATGACATACTCAGCAAGTCACGCAGCAATTATGCAAGTGCACAGGATAACAAAGGATGGCATAATAGGGTTCCATTTGCAAAAGCAGCATTTAGCAATCATTTGAGAATTTAATAAAACAGTTAAGTATTAATTAAACAATATTAATCCAACACTATACAACGTACCCTGTTGTATAGGCCCAACCATTCTGAACAACCACCCCGGTTGCACAGTTCTATCTCCAAACAAGGAATATACCATTCCAAACCAGGAGCTAATCAAATTATTACCAATTAAAGCATCTTTTACTATGATGAGAGGTGTGAGACTAATCACGAAAGACATTGTTAGACCCGCCCATAACCGCGGGCACGGCTATTCGAATAGTTTTACTCTGATCAGAGGTGTACCACTGTACCCACAAGACACAACCCCACATCATGTCACCATGTGCCTCAATACCACCACGGTACATCGGAAAAGAGTTGTGACAATACCCCTCATACAACACAATCCACTGCAGTGCACCTTCCTGGATCATAATCACCCCCTTATAAACAAGGCATGGACTCCCCAGCGACCCCCGTGGGCTTATCTCCGCCACTTCTCAGTCTGGTGCCCCGCAATGAACCATGCTATACAAAAGATAAAGCCGTTGCCCATGCTGGCTTGTGGTTGGCACGGTTAATGTTTCACAACCGAAACTCGTGAACCGGTCCTTAATTGTCATGAGCACGACCATCAAAACCATGTGCTCACAACCCACCATTACCAGGTTTTAGTTGGCACATTAATTAATTAACTAATCACGATTGACCATCGTGAACTATCATTAAGCCATCATTAAATAATAGTGAGTCATAAGTTATCCCAATAGTGAGCTAATGTTTCTAAGCAGGGCTAAGCAATTATATCTAATTTCTAGTTGAACCAATATAAATAAAGCTCAACTAGTCAAATTATAATAACCCAAGGTATCAAGGAATAAGGTAATCAAGAACAAAAGGGCTATAACAAACAATAGGTTAATTCCACCCAATGACATTCGAAAATAAATGCAATAGTTGAAAAGAAACAATAGCTTTAAACAGGATCAACATGCTCAAAGGGTTGTTTGGGATCTGTGTGACTTGCCTTGCTGGCCTTGGAACTCTTCAAACTCTTCTCCGGCGAAAACGGACTCTCTGGAAACGACGGAATCTAAGCAGAAAAGAGCAAAATCACTAAAACAGCACATAACAAGCATGAACAGTACATGTGGATATTTTTAACATGTAGATCTCAATTTTAGAAAAATTTAGAGACTTGAACCAACTAAATCGGAGCTAAGATGAATTAGTTATGAATTTTTGAAGATTAAATCGGATTAAAACACTTATATTGATTTTAATTGAATTATGACGCAATAATGAATTATTTTTGAAAAGGAAAAGAAGGTTTATTGCGTCAGCGGCTAGGGTTTCGGTGGATCGGGCGCACGGGCGGCGGTTCACGCGAACGGACGGCCGAGATCGACTTGATCCAAAACGGACGGCCGAGATCGAACGGTCCACGACCGGCTCACGGCGGACGACCCCGATGACGTCGGCAATGACGTCACCGACAGCGGCGGCGGCTCGGCGGAGCGGACGGCTCGGGCGGCGCACGCTCGCCGGCGAACGGCGGCACTAGGACGCAAACGGAGGCCACCGGCACGTAGAGGACAACGCGGCGAACACACCGGTGACCAAAACGGCGGCGGAAGAACAACGGACGACGACGGCGACGAGGAGGAAACGGCGGAAACCTTCGGGTTGACGACGACGACGAAGCTCCGGCGATCTCCGGCGATGGCGAAGGGGCGGACGAGGACGGCGACGCGACGGCGAACACTACGGCGGCCTTCCCGAGCGACGGCGACGGCTGAAACGACGGCGGCGCACGGCTGGAGCGGCGGCGGCGACGGCAAAGCTAGGGCACACGGCGCTAGAGTTCTTCCGGCGACGAGAGGCGAAGGCGAGGGTGGCTACGGGTAGAGGAGACACCGGGGAAGCTTTTAAAGGGGCTCGGAGGCGGCGGCGAAGGCCCACGGCGGCGGCAACGGCGAAGGAAAGCTCGCGGCTTGAAGGAAAGAGGCCGATCCGAATCGAACTCGAATCCATCGATTTCCGAACCGATCTAGCCGAAGCTTCCAAAGAAGAAAAGGTAGAGGAGATCCCGAGGATCATTTCCCCTCTTTTGATTCGGCCGGAGAAGGAAAGGAGCGGCCGAATTTGGAAAGGAACGGCGGCGGTGGCGCGCTAGGGTTTCGGCCGGGCGACGGCGGCTCGGGGAAGACGAACCTGACAAGCGGGACCCACCTGTCAGCGACAGCGAGGGCGCGCGCGGCTGCGGACTGGGCCGACTTGGGCCGAGGAGAGAGAGAGCGGTTTTGGGCCGACTTTCGGCCCAAAGCCAAAAGAAGACTTTTAAAACCTTTTTCAATTTAAATTATTTCTTAAATGCAATTCCATTTATTAAAAATACTTCCTTAGGTCAAATAAATCCCAGAAAAATCTAGGAATTATAGAATTAAGCAAAGTATTTAATAAAATTTTATTTGGCCCCATTTTATATTGGAATTTATTAATTAAAACTAGATCTTCTCTTCTAGGCTTTTAAAATAAATTCTAAAAATTCCATTTAAACAACAATTTATATATTTATGATTTTCAGGGTGTGACAAACCTACCCCCCTTAAACAGAATCTCGTCCTCGAGATTCGGAAGAACTGGCGAACAGATGCGGATGAGCTGACTTCAATTCATCTTCTCGTTCCCAAGTTGATTCTTCTTCCGAGTGATTACTCCACTGGACTTTACAAAAACAGATAACTCGATTCCTGGTTCTTCTCTCATTTGTTTCCAAGATACGGATTGGTTTCTCAACATAGGTCAGATCCTCTTGGACTTCTGTCACGACCGGAAATAACCCAACGGGCGTTCCTGACGTGCGTGCATTAATCCTTGTCCCAGGAGGCAAGGTACACCAAAAGTTGATACAATTCAGAGTTTAACAAGCGGAAGCGTAAATAGTTAACTTATTACATGGGCAGCGAAGGCCCAGCACACACAAAGACAAACGGGAAACAGCGGAAGACTAGGGCGACGACCACAGGCGCTTGACGGCAGGCACGAGCTAGACACCAAAGCCTTCATCTTCAAGGAACTCCTCTTCTGGGGTTGGGAAAAATTGAGCAAGACTGAGTACAACCACCGTACTTAACAAGACACACCCGCAACTGCAGAATAAATGCAAGGGAGTACAAGGGAATTATACTATAAAGGGTTAGGGTTGCAGTAAACAGCATTTAAAGACATTTAGTTGCTCAAAGCTATTTTGTAAACACGATTCTAGAACTATACACTATTATTCATCAAGGCCGTGAACCCACACGAACCTGCCTTAACCCAAGGCCTACGATGATTCAGACCGAACTGGCAACCCGACCCTGGGTCCCAGCTCGTCCCAAGCCAACCCAGGCCAACCATTCCACATTTTAGTTGTTAAGCAGGTTTTAAGAATTGAAACACTAACTTGGGTACATTGCTCGGCTTGCCCATAACCGAGGGCGCGGCTATTCGAATAGATTATACTCTGATCAGAGGTGTACATCTTTACCCACAAGACACATCTTCCTCACGTGCAACCACGTGCCACATACCACCACGGTATACAGACGGAAGACGTGACATAGTTTCCAACCCATCCTAGCCATAGACAAGAGTACCGACCCAATCCCACCTACGGCCGGAACCCCCGGGACAGGCAGGCAGGACTGAGCCCCCAGCAGCAGGACACCGGCCCTGTGCCATGACATCTCGACTACCGGGCCGCAGCTCGTGTAGCCTTCATTTGCCCTGGAGAATGTCCATCGACCCCCGACTTCATCCATCTCCATCCGTGTACTTTTGTTTATAACCAGACTGAGCCACAAACTAAGCCTTACCCACTAGACATGTGGAAGTACGGTAGTGCTTTGCAACAGAGGCCCGAAGACCGGTCCTTATACGGTCCTTTTGTCCGTCTGTCTGCGGATGATAAGCAGTACTAAAGTTCAGCTTAGAACCCATCTCTTCCTGAAGTTTCTTCCAAAAATTTGAAGTAAACTGACTGCCTCGATCAGACACTATTTTCTTAGGGACGCCATGCAAACACACAATCCTTGCCATATACAATTCCGCTAAGCGACTTCCGGAATAGGTTGTCTTTACCGGAATGAAATGAGCTACTTTGGTAAGTCTGTCGACTATCACCCAAATAGAGTCATGACCTGATGACGTTCTGGGTAAACCAGTGATAAAATCCATACCGATTTCTTCCCACTTCCATTCAGGAATCTTCAAAGGCTGCAACAAACCGGCGGGTTTCTGATGTTCTGCCTTGACTCGCTGACAAACGTCACATACTGCTACGTATTCTGCGATTTCACGCTTCATACTTGCCCACCAAAATCTTTCCTTGAGATCCTGGTACATCTTAGTACTACCAGGGTGAATGGAGTATAAAGTATCATGAGCTTCTTTCAGAATTGCATCTTTTAAATCTTTGTTGTCGGGGACACAGATTCTCTCACCCAACCATACAGTTCCGTGCTCATCCTCCAAGAAACCGATAGCTTTTCCTCTTCTCATATTCTTCTTGATTTCTTGAATATCAGGATCATTAATTTGGGCTTCTCTAACTTGATCAATTAGAGTGGGCTTCGCTTCTAAGGCTGCAACGAAACCTCTACTGACAATTCCCAAATTTAATCTTTCAAATTCCTTGCATAATTCCAATGGCAACTGTCGTCCTTCCGTAGCATTGCAATAGCCTTTCCTGCTAAGAGCGTCTGCTACAACATTAGCCTTTCCTGGGTGATAATGAATTCCCATGTCATAATCCTTAATTAGTTCCAACCATCTCCTTTGTCTCATGTTCAGATCCGGCTGAGTAAAGATATACTTTAAACTCTTGTGATCGGTATACACCTCTGTACGAGTACCGAAAAGATAATGACGCCAAATTTTCAACGCATGAACCACTGCGGCCAATTCAAGATCATGAGTAGGGTAGTTCTTCTCATGCGGACGTAACTGACGAGATGCATAGGCAACCACCTTTCCATCTTGCATCAGAACACAACCTAACCCAAGTTTTGATGCATCGCAATACACTTGGAAACCCTTCTTTGGATCAGGCAAAATCAAAATAGGAGCTGATATTAAGCGACTTTTCAACTCTTGAAAACTCTGCTCACATTATTCTGACCACTTGTACTTCACATCTTTCTGAAGCAGTCGTGTCATGGGCTTAGCAATCTTGGAAAAATTCTCTATAAACCTCCGATAATATCCTGCGAGGCCTAGGAATCTGTGAATCTCTGAAACCGTCTTTGGTTGTTTCCAGTTGGTTACAGATTCCACATTACTAGGATCAACGGCAACTCCTCCTGCTGAGATGACGTGACCAAGGAACTTCACTTCAGACAGCCAAAATTCACACTTGCTAAACTTAGCATACAGTTGATGTTCTCGTAGCTTCTCCAACGCAAGGCGAAGATGTTCTTCATGCTCTTCTTTGGTTCGAGAGTAGATAAGAATGTCATCAATAAAGACCACCACAAACTTGTCTAGGTATTCCATAAACACCTTATTCATCAAGTTCATGAAGAAAGCGGGGGCATTGGTAAGTCCAAAAGACATAACAGTACATTCGAACAATCCATACCTAGTGGTAAAAGTTGTGTTAGGTATATCTTCCTCTTTGATTCTCAACTGGTGATACCCTGATCGAAGATCTATCTTGGAGAAAACAGTGGCACCTTTAAGCTGATCAAACAAATCATCAATTCTGGGTAGCGGATACTTATTCTTGATAGTCACATCATTTAGTGCACGATAATCCACACACATTCTCTGGGTATGGTCTTTCTTTTCCACAAAAATAACCGGAGCTCCCCATGGTGACGAACTCGGTCTGATGTATCCTTTCTGAAGCAAATCGTCTACTTGCCTCTTGACTTCTGCCAACTCATTGGCTGCCATTCTATAAGGTCTCTTATGGATCGGAGTTGTTCCAGGTACCAAATCTATTCTGAACTCTATATCCCTTTTAGGCGGCATACCAGGTAAATCATCTGGGAACACATCGGAATACTCCCGGACTATAGGAATCTCTTCCAAAGTTATCTGGTTCAGTCTTGACCTTAAAGACTCAGAAGACAATGCATGAACAGTTACAACTCGACCATCATTGCTGGTGAGAGTTACTTTTCTGTTGGCACAGTCTATCACACCTTTATGTCTGGCTAACCAGTCCATCCCTAGGATGACATCAAGGTCTTTGGATTCTAACAAGATAAGATTGGCCAGAAATGGTACTCCTTTAATTTCTATTCTGACAGAGGGGCTACGTTGCAAAGAGAGTGCTTGATTATTTGGGGTACTAACCATCAAAGGACGTCTAAGATCTTCTACTTCCATCCCATGATTTCCCGCAAAACTCATAGATAAGAATGAATGTGTAGCACCAGAATCGAAAAGTACTGTTGCAGGAACTGAGTTAACAAGGAACGTACCCAAAATCACATCTGGAGCATCTTGAGCTTCTGCAGCTGCAACATGATTGACACGGGCCTTCGATGCTGGTGCGGTAGAGTTGCTCTGGGCAGGGACAACCTTCACGCGTCGGGGCTTCGGACACTTGTCAGCATAATGTCCTGGGTCTCCACAGTTGAAGCACACCACGGGCTTGCTGCCTTGCTCCCTCTTGGCAGGCTGTTTGTCGCGACCGAGAAAATTGCATTTTCCCGAACGCTAGTGTATTAATCCCCGTCCCAGGAAAAGCCGGGGTACACCATACAAACATGATATAAAAGACACATCTTTATTATATCAATAATATTTACATTATTACAAAGGCACTTAAGGCCTGACAATAAAAAATAAACAGCAGCGGACTAGCGGGCCTACGGCTCCATCTTCACAGGCGCTCAACTGGGGTATAAGCCAGGACTCCACCTAAGACATCTTCTCCAAAGCTTCTCTTACTGAAGAGGGGAAGGATTGAGCAAGAATGAGTACAACCACAGTACTCAGCAAGCCACACCGGAGATGCATAATTAATGCAAGGGAGTACAAGGGGATAATAACATAGGGGTTAAGTTTTGCAGTAAACAGCATTTAAAAGTCACTTAGTTGCCCAAAGCCATTTTATAAAGACGATCCTAGAGCTACACAGTATTATTAATCAAGGCCGTGAACCCACACGAGCCTGCCTTAACCCAAGGCCTACGATGATTCAGACCGAACTGGCAACCCGACCCTGGGTCCCAGCTCGTCCCAAGCCAACCCAGGCCAACTATTCCACATTTTAGTTGTTAAGCAGGTTTTAAGAATTAAAACACTAACTTGGGTACATTGCTCGGCTTGCCCCTAACCGAGGGCGCGGCTATTCGAATAGGTTATACTCTGATCAGAGGTGTACATCTTTTCCCACAAGACACATCTTCCTCACGTGTAACCACGTGCCACATACCACCACGGCATTTGGACGGGAGACATGACATAGTTTCCAACCCATCCTAGCCATAGACAAGAGTACCGACCCAACCCCACCTACGGCCGGAACCTCCGGGACAGGTAGGCAGGATTGAGCCCCTAGCAGCAGGACACCAGCCCTGTGCCATGACATCTCGATTACCGGGCCGCAGCTCGTGTAGCCTTCATTTGTCCTAGAGATGTCCATCGACCCCCGACTTCGTCCATCTCCATCCGTGTACTTTTGTTTATAACCAGACTGAGCCACAAACTAAGCCTTACCCACTAGACATGTGGAAGTACGGTAGTGCTTTGCAACAGAGGCCCGAAGACCGGTCCTTATATGGCCGAGGTGCTACTATCAAAACCATGCACCCCGAGCCCAGCCTAAAACCATTTTGGGGATTTTGAATAGAGGGGGCGGTGTGAATCCAATTCCACAATAACCCAACAATTCCAAAGTGTCCAGGTAATATGAATATCCCAAAGTCTAGAGTTGTAAAATCACCTAATGTTACCTAATTAAACTGCGAAGCATCTACCTAAAATTAAACTAGTGGTGCCATGAGTAGAGTGTCCACTAGTTGAGGTTTTGTTTATTCTAGGGTGAACAAGGTAATAATAACAATAACAATAATAATAAGGTCATAACAAAGGTAAATAGGCATGGCTAGATAAAACAGTGATATTGCGGGAATTTAAATAAAGCGATAATGCAATAATTTAAATCAACATAATTTTACAAACTGGGATTCAATATGTTCAAAGATGATGTGACTTGTCTTGCTCGCTTTCCCAAACGTCGGCTTCAACTTCCACGAAGAGCGGATCTTCCGAAGCTGCAACGTCTACACGACCAACGGAAAAGAAAAGGCTTTTACTCTAATAAACTCCATATAACAAGCAGAAACAAAGCACAAAAATGGGTTCTTGACTTCTTAAGAAAAAATTAGAGACTTGAACGGTCCAATTCCGAGTTCAAATGGCCAAGTTATGGCCATTTGAAGTTTATATGCTCTTTAATTGAATATTTGCGAATTTCTTCATTTAAATTTTAATTTAAAATCGGATTTATTGCGTCAGCCGAGGGGAGGGGCGCGCGGACCGGGTCCACGGGAGTGGGGCCCACGCGGCAGCCTCACGGTCCGCGGTGGACCAGGTGCACGCGGCTTGCGCCGGCCGGCGCCGTGGGTCCCACGCGTCAGCCGCACCCGCGGGCGCGGGCGGCTGACGGCCGGGCCCCACCTGGCAGCCGCGGGGCGCGCCCGAAGGCGGCCTCGCCGGCACCGCCGACGGGAGGCGGCGCACCCGCGCCCCGATGGTCGCCGCCGGTGACCACCGGCGCGGCGGAGCGGCGCCCGAGAGAGGGGAGGGAAGGGGGAAAGGAGGCGACGGTCCACGGCTCACCCCGGGGCGACGGCGGCGACGGAGGAGGCGGCCGGAGCGGAGGGAGGTGGTGGCGCGGCTCGGGTCGACGGGGACGACGGCGCTCCGGCGGTCGGCGACCGAAACGGAGAGGTGGACGAGGTCGGCGAGGATGCGGCGAAGCCGAAGGAGGCGGCGCCGAGGTGGGAGGCGGTCCGGGGTGACGACGGCGGCGGGCCGGAGCTTGGCGGCGACGGCGGAGAGAGAGGGCGACGTCGCGAGCTCAAATCCGGCGAGGAGGAAGGGCGGCGAGAGGCGGAACCGGACGGAGGAGGTGCGGGGAGGGTTTAAATAGAGCCGGGGCGAGAGAGGGTGGCCGGGGAAGGGAGGAAACCGGCGCGGGAGGTCGGCCGCCATCAATGGCGCCGGCGAGATTTGCGGGGGCAAATCCGCCCGTTTGAACGCGGGAGAGAGAGAGAAACGGGGGGAAAGAGAGAGGGGATCACGGGGAATAATTCCCCCCACTTTAATGCGCGCGGGGACGGCGGGAGGCGGCGGGATTCGCGGCGGCGGCGGCGCTAGGGCGCGGGCGGGGCGGCGGGAGCGGCGGGAGGATAGGGATGACAGGTGGGCCCTACCCGTCAGCGAGGGTGGCGGGCGGGCCCGCCCGTCAGCGGCGCGCGCGCGGGGAGAGGCCGAGTGGGCCGCGGGGAGGAGGAGAGAGAGGGAAGGAGATGGGCCGAGCCGGCCCAAGAGGGGGAGGGGGGGGGAAAAGACTTTTTAGGGTTTTTCTTTTTACAAAATCATTTTAACTTTGTTTATTTCTTAATAATTATTATTTGTGCTCTGAAAATTCCACTAAAATTTGAGGGCTCCTTTTAGACCAAGGAGAATTTAACAAAAATTCTCCGGGCCACATTTGAATTTTTCTTATACGCATTTTAGTGTTTGCCAATTTCTTTTCGAATTTTAATTAATTCTATTATTCCTTTTAGAAAATGATTTTTATTTCGGGATGAATTTATCAGGACGTGACAAATCCACCCCCCTTACAAGAATCTCGTCCCCGAGATTCGAGGAGGCTAGCATGAAGATAGGTTGGGCGGTCTTCTCTTCTTGTCTGACTTCTTCCGCTCCGTCTTCTATAACAAACTTGCCTAACAAAACTTCTCCACTCTGGACTGCTTGGCTCGATCTCCTGTTGCAGGTGGAATCTTCTTTTCACCTGACTCGAACCAGGGTGCACCTTTCAGCTGACGCAGACTAGGTTGCGGTAGTTTAATGATGCTTCCGTTCCGGAACTTCTCACGATTCATATCTTCGGCGTCAACCTCACACAAGTTATCAACTTCATGTCATGTGTCGTAACCTGCTTGTCATCATGAGAATACCATGCTTGGCGTTTCCTTCCAGCTTACCACCATATGCTTTAGACTATGATATCCCGCTTACTAAGGATACCATGATTGACAACTTGCCATTAACTGTCTCATATTAGCTTTCCTGGTCTCCGGTGCTAGGTACTTCTGCTATTCGATGCGAGGGTCAACCACTCTAACTATAAGTTATGCTTCCCAAGAGAACCAACTTATCCCACTGGATATACTTTGACGTCTTCCCAACTGGCTTTACTGCTGGATTTGTTATTGTCTAATCATTATCCTGCCAAATCTGAGGCTTCGTTGTTAGATGTGATTTTAACCTGACCTCTGTAGGTTATCTTCGAACATATCACTTGATTCATAACTGGGAATAGCTCTCACGAACAAGCAACTCGGATTCACTTTCTTTATGTTCAGTTTACTTTCCACTATCCTCTCCATGTTGTCATCATTTAGCCTTCAACGTATTCCTTTGCACCTTTAACCTTGATGTGTTCCTTCCCATTGGATCATCTCCCAAGACATGGCATTGCCTGGTAACCGGTGCTTGCACTTTTCACTCCGTGTAGCATCTGATACCGAGTTGAAGATTTCACTCCTTGCCTTCATAGAAACACTTTTACCTAGGTCATCTTGCTTACTTAATGACAAGGTGACTGTTGCGGGGCAATTACTATCAGGGGTCTTCCCTGAGCGATGCAGAGCATGTTTCTGTTTATCAATCACCTTTCGGCCTACTTCTTTCATGCTAGAGAACATATTTGCCAATCTCTTTTATCAATCTTCTTTCGGCCTATCTCTAACAGGTGGTATTCTTTAATGTGGATTGCGGACGCTTCTGGGGACGATGAGGTCCTTTGGCTTGCTGCCTTTCAGTGAAACCTTGATGTGGTTCGTCAAAAAGCTGCACTGACTACCTTCAGGGAAATACATTGCTTGCTATCTGTATCTATGCCACTAGGGTTTTATTGCCGATGATCATCTTTAGTGCTTCCTCGAGATGGGGAGCATCCAAATTGTTCTTCTGCCATATCACCTTTGACCCTTTTCTGATACCTGATAGACTAATTACCAACCATCGACTACTATGTTCTCAAATATTGATGTCTCCTGGATCTTCTTAACTGTTTGCAGGTATATCCGAACTTATCAATGTAGAGGCATGGCGGGTACCCTTATGGGTTTCATCCAACAATCCTTATCTTGATCTGTAAAAGGCGTATCCAAACTCCTATCCCCAACTACTGTCTCATTGGCTTTTTAACCCAACACAGTTTAATTGGTTTTCTTTTCCATCAACAGGTTGGTTATTAACTCGAGGTTAGAATATAGTTCCTCTGACACAAGACCCTAGGTCTCCTTTGTCAGTAAACAATTATACACATGATCACATATCCGCATCTTCCAAAAGAATCCTCTTAGAACTTGTCTGTATTACACATTTCTCCCTTATTACACGAACACAAGGCACTGCCTTAAACAAAAAGGGAAGGTGCTTATCATCGGTACATTGTATCCTCAACATTAATCATCCATAAACATAGCAAGCTCACTGTTTATAGACATGAATATATTTATTTATTACATGATTGCTGCAAACTTTCGATTACGCAATGATAAGTAGCGAACTGAAAACCACAAGCGTGGCTGCTCATTTTGATTCTGGAGAGATATAGCTGGCGTTGTTCTAGTGACTGCATCATCCTTGATTGGTTCTGTGATGATGTGATAGGACTGCATATTGCTATCATTCACAGGAGAAGCTTCCTTCTGATTGCTGTTTGAAGCGGATGACGGTCTTCTGCTTGGTATCGCCCTCCGGAGGTTGATTGCCCTTTGCTCGGCCTGGAGTAGGTCGGGGAGAGAAACAACTTCTTCCATCGACGACAATTCTTTGCTGAGGCCGTAGGTGCAGAGAATGGTTGGTGCTGCAGGTATTATCGCTATGATTTATTGCAGAGTTAGGTGGAGCAGGAGGAGCATTGGTGCTGTGGATGATATCGTCAATGTTGCTGTTGGAGCTGACTAGCTGATGAGACAATCGTAGGGTTGTTCGTTGGATTTCTGCGGTCTTGGTCAACAACACACTGAGTTGGCAATCCTTGGGCACATGGTTTGTCCCTTCGCACAGAAAACATGTCACCTTGCGAGTGGGACACTCCCCTGGTGGATGGTCTTCTTCATAGTGAGTGCAGAGTGTGAGACACATGCTAGCAACGTGTCCAATTTCTCCACAACGGGTGCATGCCTTTGATCCGAAGAAGACATATCTGAAACTCTTAGTCCAAACGAATGTCTCTTTGGTTGATCACTTGATTTTCTTCGCCATCAATCGCTAGGTTATTTGATTCATAATAGATTATGAGCTTACGGAAATGAGACCCTAGGTCTCCCTAATCAGCAACAAAATGTACACAACTCACAGCACTTGCAATCTTAACATGGATCCTTCATAAACTTATCAAACTCCTTCATAATCTCATGTTTCTCTGTTATTACATGATTGACGGGAACAACTATAAAACAAAAGTATTTGAACACTGATATAAGAGTATTATGGTTGCTTCTGACTAGCGCTAGGCTTAACAGGTACTGCATTTGCTCCAGTGACCACTTGGCGATTGGCATGCCTGCTTCCTTAACAGGTACTACAGTTGTAACAGACAATAACTTTCTTACGCTCGGGTTCTTCATCTTGTACTTGATTTCTTGGCTGCTGTGCTGGAACATCCAAAGGTACAATGCCGATACTGGCCTCTGTCTTGTCAACTGGTGGCTGGGGCCGAAATTGAGCATTGACACCTTGTGGTAATGCATTCGCTGGAATTGGAGCTGTTGCAACGCGGGCTATATGACTGCTTCGGGATGCATGGATGACAATTCGCTGAGGAGCAAGCTTCTGATTGCAGGGAGTTGCGTGGACTGACGTGCTGGCAGCTATGTTTCTCGGTCTTGGGCACTTGTCGGCAAAATGACCCATTCCTTGACAATTGAAGCAACAGATATCTTCCCGGACTCGGCATTTTCTTTTCTCATTTTGATTCCTCTGTCCTGGCACTGGAGTTAGGCTGAAACTGTAATCTTGGCGAGGATTTGTGTTGCCTTGATGCTTCTCTCCGTTGGAACTGGCGGGTTGGTTGGCCATCTTCTTCGTCAGCAGAAAACTGAATTGACAATCTTTTAGTACATGATCAGTTCCTTCACAAAAGAAACAAGTGATCCTGCTCGTTGGACACCTGTCGGGTGGATGGTCTTCCTCACAATGAACGCATGTAGTGGCACACGAGCTGGCAACATGACCGATTTCTCCACAACAAGAGCATGCCTTACGTTCCATTTCATCTTCATCATCTGATGAGACTTGATCTGAATCTTCACTATCAGACACTCTACCTCCATTAGCTAAAAGATGCTCTGTCAACTGTGGTGCACCTCGGAAGGTATTTCTTCTCTGACGTTTTGTCATTCCTGGTGGAGGCCATTATGTGCTGGTAATGATCATCTTACGGACTTCATCTTCGGTTCGCATTGGTGTTTTTCTTTTCTGCTGAGGACACTCCCTTGCATAGTGCCCTTGCTCATCACACATAAAACAAATGATACTTGCTTCTTTTGAGTCAACATGTGGCACGTCACCATGGGTCCTTCGGGATGCTGGCGGCATGCTGACTTGTGGTGTGAGTGCTTGGACTGCCTCCAACTGCACTTGAGGTTGTATCTGACTCAGGTTCAGAATTGGCGTCTGATGCTGCTGTAGTATCTCTATAGGCAATCGGTTCTGGTTAATCAGGTGTTGGACCAGTGTCACACAACTGGTGTCTGGTGCTTCATTCACTCGGGAGCTTGAGGTACCAATGTCCTGACTTCTGACCTTATTGCCTTTCTCATTGTCAGCCATCTGTTGCAAAAGTTTGGAGAGGGAGAGAGGGAAAACAAAGGAGAGAGACAGATTAGAAACTAAGGATAGGACCTTAACAGATCTAAGTCTTTTGCTGTTATGATGTATGTTAGGCTTATTCTGCAAGTTGATTAAGCAAACAACCTAGCATGGTTACATCACAACCCACTGATGCAAACCACGCGCTACACACACAAGCAAGGAAACACACGACAAACGAAACACTAGAGGGTGGCTTAGGTTCTGCGACGGGTTCCCAAGATCTTCACTCCTGCTTCACAGCTGGCTTCACTGCTTCCTCCACTTCGCTAGCGGATCCTGCAGTCTTCCGGAGCTTCGGCAAACAACTGACGATGTCTTCTTCTTCACTAACCTGACCATCTAGTACTAGCTGAAATCCGAAGAAGGAAGAAGGGAGTAAACCTTTTGCAAATAGCATTAGGGGAAGGAGAAAAAAGGAGCTTTCGCAAATAGTTTTATTTATAAAATATGTCCTTAGATTTTATCCACTTGGCTTATCCTACAGTCAAGATGGCTCTGATACCATCTTGTCGCGACCGAGAAAATTGCATTTTCCCGAACGCTAGTGTATTAATCCCCGTCCCAGGAAAAGCCGGGGTACACCATACAAACAAGATATAAAAGACACATCTTTATTATATCAATAATATTTACATTATTACAAAGGCACTTAAGGCCTGACAATCAAAAATAAACAGCAGCGGACTAGCGGGCCTACGGCTCCATCTTCACAGGCGCTCAACTGGGGTATAAGCCAGGACTCCACCTAAGACATCTTCTCCAAAGCTTCTCTTACTGAAGAGGGGAAGGATTGAGCAAGAATGAGTACAACCACAGTACTCAGCAAGCCACACCGGAGATGCATAATTAATGCAAGGGAGTACAAGGGGATAATAACATAGGGGTTAAGTTTTGCAGTAAACAGCATTTAAAAGTCACTTAGTTGCCCAAAGCCATTTTATAAAGACGATCCTAGAGCTACACAGTATTATTAATCAAGGCCGTGAACCCACACGAGCCTGCCTTAACCCAAGGCCTACGATGATTCAGACCGAACTGGCAACCCGACCCTGGGTCCCAGCTCGTCCCAAGCCAACCCAGGCCAACCATTCCACATTTTAGTTGTTAAGCAGGTTTTATGAATTAAAACACTAACTTGGGTACATTGCTCGGCTTGCCCCTAACCGAGGGCGCGGCTATTCGAATAGGTTATACTCTGATCAGAGGTGTACATCTTTTCCCACAAGACACATCTTCCTCACGTGTAACCACGTGCCACATACCACCACGGCATATGGACGGGAGACATGACATAGTTTCCAACCCATCCTAGCCATAGACAAGAGTACCGACCCAACCCCACCTACGGCCGGAACCTCTGGGATAGGTAGGCAGGATTGAGCCCCTAGCAGCAGGACACCAGCCCTGTGCCATGACATCTCGACTACCGGGCCGCAGCTCGTGTAGCCTTCATTTGTCCTAGAGATGTCCATCGACCCCCGACTTCGTCCATCTCCATCCGTGTACTTTTGTTTATAACCAGACTGAGCCACAAACTAAGCCTTACCCACTAGACATGTGGAAGTACGGTAGTGCTTTGCAACAGAGGCCCGAAGACCGGTCCTTATATGGCCGAGGTGCTACTATCAAAACCATGCACCCCGAGCCCAGCCTAAAACCATTTTGGGGATTTTGAATAGAGGGGGCGGTGTGAATCCAATTCCACAATAACCCAACAATTCCAAAGTGTCCAGGTGATATGAATATCCCAAAGTCTAGAGTTGTAAAATCACCTAATGTTACCTAATTAAACTGCGAAGCATCTACCTAAAATTAAACTAGTGGTGCCATGAGTAGAGTGTCCACTAGTTGAGGTTTTGTTTATTCTAGGGTGAACAAGGTAATAATAACAATAACAATAATAATAAGGTCATAACAAAGGTAAATAGGCATGGCTAGATAAAACAGTGATATTGCGGGAATTTAAATAAAGCGATAATGCAATAATTTAAATCAACATAATTTTACAAACTGGGATTCAATATGTTCAAAGATGATGTGACTTGTCTTGCTCGCTTTCCCAAACGTCGGCTTCAACTTCCACGAAGAGCGGATCTTCCGAAGCTGCAACGTCTACACGACCAACGGAAAAGAAAAGGCTTTTACTCTAATAAACTCCATATAACAAGCAGAAACAAAGCACAAAAATGGGTTCTTGACTTCTTAAGAAAAAATTAGAGACTTGAACGGTCCAATTCCGAGTTCAAATGGCCAAGTTATGGCCATTTGAAGTTTATATGCTCTTTAATTGAATATTTGCGAATTTCTTCATTTAAATTTTAATTTAAAATCGGATTTATTGCGTCAGCCGAGGGGAGGGGCGCGCGGACCGGGTCCACGGGAGTGGGGCCCACGCGGCAGCCTCACGGTCCGCGGTGGACCAGGTGCACGCGGCTTGCGCCGGCCGGCGCCGTGGGTCCCACGCGTCAGCCGCACCCGCGGGCGCGGGCGGCTGACGGCCGGGCCCCACCTGGCAGCCGCGGGGCGCGCCCGAAGGCGGCCTCGCCGGCACAGCCGACGGGAGGCGGCGCACCCGCGCCCCGATGGTCGCCGCCGGCGACCACCGGCGCGGCGGAGCGGCGCCCGAGAGAGGGGAGGGAAGGGGGAAAGGAGGCGACGGTCCACGGCTCACCCCGGGGCGACGGCGGCGACGGAGGAGGCGGCCGGAGCGGAGGGAGGTGGTGGCGCGGCTCGGGTCGACGGGGACGACGGCGCTCCGGCGGTCGGCGACCGAAACGGAGAGGTGGACGAGGTCGGCGAGGATGCGGCGAAGCCGAAGGAGGCGGCGCCGAGGTGGGAGGCGGTCCGGGGTGACGACGGCGGCGGGCCGGAGCTCGGCGGCGACGGCGGAGAGAGAGGGCGACGTCGCGAGCTCAAATCCGGCGAGGAGGAAGGGCGGCGAGAGGCGGAACCGGACGGAGGAGGTGCGGGGAGGGTTTAAATAGAGCCGGGGCGAGAGAGGGTGGCCGGGGAAGGGAGGAAACCGGCGCGGGAGGTCGGCCGCCATCAATGGCGCCGGCGAGATTTGCGGGGGCAAATCCGCCCGTTTGAACGCGGGAGAGAGAGAGAGAAACGGGGGGAAAGAGAGAGGGGATCACGGGGAATAATTCCCCCCACTTTAATGCGCGCGGGGACGGCGGGAGGCGGCGGGATTCGCGGCGGCGGCGGCGCTAGGGCGCGGGCGGGGCGGCGGGAGCGGCGGGAGCATAGGGATGACAGGTGGGCCCCACCCGTCAGCGAGGGTGGCGGGCGGGCCCGCCCGTCAGCGGCGCGCGCGCGGGGAGAGGCCGAGTGGGCCGCGGGGAGGAGGAGAGATGTCACGTCCTGATAAATTCATCCCGAATTAAAAATCATTCGCTAAAAGGAATAATAGAATTAATTAAAATTCGAAAAGAAATTGGCAAACACTAAAATACGTATAAGAAAAATTCGAATGTGGCCCGGAGAATTTTTGTTAAATTCTCCTTGGTCTAAAAGGAGCCCTCAAATTTTACTTGAATTTTCAGAGCACCGGAAATAATTATTAAACAACAAAAACAATTATCAAAGTTTATAAAAAAGAAAAATCTAAAAATAATCCTCCTTTTTCTTTTGGGCCAAATCTGGCCCAAAGTCCTCCCCTCTCCCTCTCGGCCCGCGGCCGAAGTCCTCCTCTCCTCCCTCTTTTTCTCTCCCTCTCTCTCCCCCTCCCCTCTCTCTCTCGGGCCGTTCCCCCCTCCCCTCCCGGCCTGCCCGGCCCAGGCCGCCTCCCCCTCCTCTCCTCCTGGGCCGGCCGCCCGGCCCAACCCGAGCGGCGCCCTCCCGCCCGTGCCGCGCACGTGCGCGCGCGTGCGCGCCGTTGCCGCGCGCTGACGCCGCCGCCTGACCGGTGGGTCCCACGCGCCAGGCCGGTCGTCCCCTTCCTCCCGCCCGGCCCCCTTCCTCTCTCTCCCTCCCGTGCGAACCCTAGCGCCATTCCTCCCTCAAATCCGCGCGATTCAAGCATGGGATTCCCAAATTGATTAGGGGGAATTAATCCCCTTTCCCTCCTCTCTCTTTCCCCCTTAATTCCCCCTTGAATGCCGCCCCCAATCGCCGGGAACGCCCGCGTCTTCCTCGGCTGCCTCCCATGGCCGCCGGCCGCCACTCCCGCCGCCGTTCCGACCTCCCCCGTGGCCGGCTCCCTCTTCTCTCATATAAAATGGGATCCTCATCCCCCGTTCTCTCGTTTTAGCCCCCTCCCGAGCCTCCCCGTGGTCCTTAGCCATCTCCCCGCCGCCCTCCTCTCTCTCCCACGCCGCCGGCCGCCTCCAGCCGCCTGTGCCGCCTCGCCCGCGCACCGGCCGGCCGTGCCGTCGCCTCCTCCAGCGTCGCCGCCACCTCCTCTTCGCCGGCCTGCCCTCCGTTTCGCGCGGAGACCCCCGGAGCTACGTTTCCGCCGTCGCCCTTCCCTTTCCTCCGCGCCGGCCGCCTCCAGCCGCCTCTATCTCCTCGCCTGAGCGTCGGCCGACGTCGCCGTCTCCTCCCTCGGCGTCGCCGCATCGCCCTCCACCCCGGCTGCTCCTCGGTTTCGCCGGAACGCCGTCGCCGCGCCGGCCTCTCCATCCTCTTCGTCGCCGGCGTCCTTTCGGCCACCCATTCCTCCTCGTCGGCTCGTCGCCCCGCTGCACCACCACCTTCTCCAACATCGCAGCAGCGCGTTCCACGCCGTCCCCTCCTCCGCTCAGCCGCTGCTGCCTGCCATCATCGTTTCCTCGTCACCGTTCGTCCTCGCCGATCGACGTCCCGTCGGTCGCCCGGCTCGTCGTCTCGCGGCGCCGCCTCCGTCATCATCATCGCTGCGGCGTGTTCCACGCCGTCCTCGTCCCCGTGCAGCCGCTGCCGGCTGTCCTCGTCGCCTCCTTGCCGGTCCCGGTCGTCGTCGTCGTCGTCCTCTCGTCGTTCCCGGTCGTCGTGGCGTTCGTCCCTCCGTCGAGCCGTTCTCGTCCGTCGTCCGCGTTCGTCAAGCGAGCCGCTGCAGCCCCGTCCTCGTCTTCGTCCTCGGCTCCGCGTCGTCAAGCCTCGTGCCGGCCGCGTCTCGCCTTCGTCCAAGGATCGCCGCCGAATCCGTCCCCTCGCCGTTCGTCTCCGTTGTGCCCGTCTGTCTCCGCCGCGCCCGTTCGTCGTTGTCGTTCCCACGCCTCGTCGCGTGGTGGTAAGGATCCCTCTCCCTCGCTGCCCCGTCCTCGTCCTTTCGGTGTCGCCCGTGCTCGTTGTGCGGTTGTCGGCCCCGGTACCCGTGTATCGGTGTCGGCAGTCGTTCGCTTGTGCGTGTGGTGACTGTGTTAGTGTGTCCGCTCGGTAGCCGCGTGGTTTCCACGTGTGCAACCCGTGTGGTGTCTAGTGGAGTCCGTTTGTCGGCCACTCGCCTCGGTTGACACACGGGATCCGCTTCCGTCGACCCGTGGACCGTCTCTGCGTACTCGGTCCACCGCGGTCCTTTAGGTTGACATGTGGGGTCCGCATGTCAACGGCGCAGCCTTCCTGTCCTTTCCAGGCTAGCGCTTACACATGTTTTATAGTTGCAAAGCTTAATCATAATAATCCGCAAATCTCCATATAACAGCATTAAACTTCGGATGATCATATCTTGGTCATACGAACTCTGAATCGACCCGTTCAAGTCTCCTAATGTTTGGTATAACCTAAAGAACCCTGTGCTTTCTTTTTATGTATTGTTATTGCTTCTTTGTAGGCTTGTAGCTTTGCTGGTGTGCTTCGCGTAGCTTTCGTCGTCCCGGAGGTTCCCGAAGCGTGGTTCGTGGTCGTCGCCGAAGGTTCGGAAGGCCGTTCTCTCTGAGCAAGGCAAGTCACATCATCCTTGAGCATATTGAATCCCAGTTTATAAAATTATTTTGATTTAAATTAATGCATTATCGCTTTATTTAAATTCCTGCGTTATCACTGTTTTATTTAGCCATGCCTATTTACCTTTGTTAAGACATTATTATTGCTATTGTTATTATTACCTTGTTCACCCTAGGATAAACAAAACCCCAACTAGTGGGTACTCTAATCATGGTTCCACTAGTATGAATTTAGGTAGATGCTTCGCTGATTAATTAGGCAACATTAGGTGGTTTTATAACTTTAGACTTTGGGAATTCTCATATCATCTGGACAGTATGGAATGGTTGGCTTATGTTGGAATTGGAGACACACCTCCCCCTCTATTCAAAACCCCCAAAATGGTTTTAGGCTGGGCTCGAGGTGCGTGGTTGGGTTTGGTTAGTCGTACCTCGGGTACTATAAGGATTAAGCTCGGGCCTCTGTTGCAAAGCACTACCGTACTTCCACATGTCTAGTGGGTAAGGCTTAGTTTGTGGCTCAGTCTGGTTATAAACAAAAGTACACGGATGGAGATGGACGAAGTCGGGGGTCGATGGACATCTCTAGGACAAATGAAGGCTACACGAGCTGCGGCCCGGTAGTCGAGATGTCAAGGCACAGGGCTGGTGTCCTGCTGCTAGGGGGCTCAATCCTGCCTGCCTGTCCCGGGGGTTCCGGCCGTAGGTGGGGTTAGGTCGGTACTCTTGTTTATGGCTAGGATGGGTTGGGAACTATGTCACGTCTTCCGTCCGTATACCGTGGTGGTATGTGGCACGTGGTTACACGTGAGGAAGATGTGTCTTGTGGGTAAAGATGTACACCTCTGATCAGAGTATAATCTATTCGAATAGCCGCGCCCTCGGTTATGGGCAAGCCGAGCAATGTACCCAAGTCAGTGTTTTAATTCTTAAAATTTGCTCAACAACTAAAACGTGGAATGGTTGGCCTGGGTTGGCTTGGGACGAGCTGGGACCCAGGGTCGGGTTGCCAGTTCGGTCTGAATCATCGTAGGCCTTGGGTTAAGGCAGGTTCGTGAGGGTTCACGGCCTTGATTAATAATTTTGTGTAGCTCTAGGATCGTCTTTATAAAATGGCTTTGGGCAACTAAGTGGCTTTTAAATGCTGTTTACTGCAAAACTTAACCCCTATATTATTATCCCCTTGTACCCCCTTGCTTTAATTATGCATGTCCGGTGTGGCTTGCTGAGTACTGTGGTTGTACTCATTCTTGCTCAATCTTTCCCCTCTTCAGTAAGAGAAGCTTTGGAGAAGATGTCTTAGGTGGAGTCCTGGCTTTTACCCCAGTTGAGCGCCTGTGAAGATGGAGCCGTAGGCCCGCTAGTCCGCTGCTGTTAATTTTTGATTGTCAGGCCTGAAGCGCCTTTGTAATAATGTAAATATTATCGATATAATAAAGATGTGTCTTTTATATCATGTTTGTGTGGTGTACCCCGGCTTTTCCTGGGACGGGGATTAATACACTAGCGTTCGGGAAAAGGCAATTTTCCCGGTCGCGACAAGAGAGAGGGAAGGAGATGGGCCGAGCCAGCCCAAGAGGGGGAGGGGGGGGAAAAGACTTTTTAGGGTTTTTCTTTTTACAAAATCATTTTAACTTTGTTTATTTCTTAATAATTATTATTTGTGCTCTGAAAATTCCACTAAAATTTGAGGGCTCCTTTTAGACCAAGGAGAATTTAACAAAAATTCTCCGGGCCACATTTGAATTTTTCTTATACGCATTTTAGTGTTTGCCAATTTCTTTTCGAATTTTAATTAATTCTATTATTCCTTTTAGAAAATGATTTTTATTTCGGGATGAATTTATCAGGACGTGACACTGTTGCTGTGTCGAGGCTGCAACAGGACGTGGAGCTTGATTACGGATGTTGTTGCTAGCATTGTTGTTGAAGAACTGACGCTGCGGACGAACAACAGACGAAGAACCTCCATGTGGCATAGATTGGGGTCCTAAAGTAAGACGCGGCCTCTGATTATTCCCCTGTTGTGTCTTGAAGTGAGCAATCCGGCGTTTCTTCTGCTCCATGCGATTGTACTTGTCCTCCTGACGAATAGCCTTATCCACTAACTTCTGGAAATCAAGATAATCCCCAGTCATGAGTGGGTAAGAAAGCTCATCATTAAGTCCTTCCAAGAACTTCTCCTGGCACTCTTCATCATTGCGCACATCTTCCGGAGCATAGCGAGCAAGACGATTGAACTCGTGCAAATACTCCGTAACAGAGCGAGATCCCTGAGTAAGCGACCTGAACTCCTTCTTCTTGAGAGACACCACTCCCGATGGTATATGCGTCTTCCGGAAAGCAGCGGTGAATTCAAGCCAAGTGATAGGTTCAGCAGTAGTCCTATTCAGACGGAAGTGATCCCACCATTCAGAGGCAGGGCCATGCAACTGATGTGATGCAAATGAGACCTTCTCCTGATCAGTGCACTGAAGCAAATCCAACTTCTTTTCTATGGCATGCAACCAATCACCAGCTTCGACAGGATTAGTGGTACTAGAGAAAACAGGCGGCCTCACACGAAGAAATTCTGCTAACTTGTTCTGGGGAGGTACATGGTTATTTCCTTGGTTTTGCTGGTTCTGGAGTTGCTGCATCATCATGTTCATTAGCTGTGTCTGTTGAGCAAGAACTTGAGCAAGAGTGGGATTCTCTCTATTGTTGTTGTTATTGGGGTTGTTGGGGCCATTCCCGTTGCTGCGAGTGTTCACCATCTGGCATGGGCAGGGCACAAGAAGAGAAACCGGGGGAAACTACTTAGGACAGAGAATTACTTTAACTTTTATTGATCTTAACTGAGTTTCATTATTACAAACTGAAGACTCTCACACCACTAAACTCACCAACTTCCTAACACTCAAAAGCAAACAAACGCACGCACTTACATCCCACTACTGATGTAAATCACATGCGAGCCACACACAAGCAAACTTAAAGCAAGCAAACTAACACAACGATCTAAGACAACGACTTAACAAGTCACTCTAGTTCTTCCAAGCATCGGAGGTCGATTGAAGGCTCGTTCGGCTCGTCTTCATCATCTTGAGTTGCTACCCACTCAATCTTGGAATGGTTGCGCTTGGACTCTTCTTCTTCATCATCACTTACGTTGACGACCGGAGGATCTGCTGGAGCAACTTCTTTCTCCACCACACGAACCTTTGGCGCCAATTGATAGCGAGGGACAAATAGAGCTCTCTTCCTTGCGGTAAGACGAATCCTGGCCTTCTGCGGCGGTGCTTCTCCCTTCAATGCGGCTAGTTCCTTCTCCAAACGATCCACCTTATCTTCTAGCTTGCAAATCTTACCACGATTCCGGTCTTCACGATCTTGAGCTGCTAACACAGTCTCCGCACGACTTTCATCCATAGCCCACAGCATCTCAACCAAATGCCTTGTGGTAGCATCATTCTCAATTCCTTCAGTCTCAAGGTAACTGCCACGGTCACTTCCCTGTGGTTGACGAGGATGGTAGCAATACTCCGTATCGGCCAACTGATCACTGTAGCGATCGCGGAGCTCTCCTATGGCGATCCTTGCCACCTCCTGACATGCATGGATGTAGTTTCTTCCTCCAGCTTCGAACATCACTGAGGGGACCTCTTCACTATTGCTGTTCAAGGTGACTTTGACTCGGCACTTCTCTTCATGACGATCATGAGGAATCTGGGCATAAAAAGGGGCAGTCCCAAATCCAATGACAAAGGACATTGTACGCAACTCCTGGACAAAACCCTCAACACCAAACAAGTACTCAGGCTTGTAGCGCGGCATCTAAAGACAAGTGAAAGGAGGGAGTTAAGACCTTTATCCAATTAATAGCACAAGTTTTTGGATTAATTTGAATAAAATTTAGAAAGTCAAAGTAAAAAGGTAAGTAAATAAAGTAAACCAAGCTTGCAAGATAAGTTGGAAAAGTTAGAAACAAGGTCACAAGTTTTGTACTTTTGAATAACAGGTTTCAAAAGAAATAAAAGAAAGTTATAAAATCAACTTGCTAAATTTATTTTATTGCAGCAAGATTAAATGAAACAACATTGTAAAACTTTTGCTGGAAAATGAGCCATTAGTACAGTAATAGATGTACAGTACTAATAACACTGGAATAAATTTTGAATGAGAACCATTAAAAGAGATTATGAAGTGCATGTGCCATTAGTTTGGTTTAATTAAAAGAGAAAGGGAGGAGAACAGTTCTACTTTTCCAATATTTTTAGAGGGCTTCTATGGGTAACCATTTGGCATAAGCTAGGGTCAAGGAGGCTCTGATACCAACTTGTCACGCCCGGAATTTCTATCCAAAATTCCAAACGCTTACATGTGTGTGAACCCTCGTCCAGGAATCAGCCGAGGCACACAATAACAAATTGATAATAGAGTACAAATATTACTCTAATTAATAAGCGAATAAAATGTCATTACAGAGGTAGATAGTTCCTCTCAATCAATAAAGATCTAAGCAGCGGAAAATAAAATAAACGGCGCAGACGGCTCCACTCCACAGGCAGCTTGACCAAGGCTACACCTACTCCTCCACACCATCAGCTTCACTGAAGAACTCTTCCTTTGATGAATGATTGCAAGGTGTGTATATGACATACTCAGCAAGTCACGCAGCAATTATGCAAGTACACAGGATAACAAAGGATGGCATAATAGGGTTCCATTTGCAAAAGCAGCATTTAGCAATCATTTAGCTAATCAAATTATTACCAATTAAAGCATCTTTTACTATGATGAGAGGTGTGAGACTAATCACGAAAGACATTGTTAGACCCGCCCATAACCGCGGGCACGGCTATTCGAATAGTTTTACTCTGATCAGAGGTGTACCACTGTACCCACAAGACACAACCCCACATCATGTCACCATGTGCCTCAATACCACCACGGTACATCGGAAAAGAGTTGTGACAATACCCCTCATACAACACAATCCACTGCAGTGCACCTTCCTGGATCATAATCACCCCCTTATAAACAAGGCATGGACTCCCCAGCGACCCCCGTGGGCTTATCTCCGCCACTTCTCAGTCTGGTGCCCCGCAATGAACCATGCTATACAAAAGATAAAGCCGTTGCCCATGCTGGCTTGTGGTTGGCACGGTTAATGTTTCACAACCGAAACTCGTGAACCGGTCCTTAATTGTCATGAGCACGACCATCAAAACCATGTGCTCACAACCCACCATTACCAGGTTTTAGTTGGCACATTAATTAATTAACTAATCACGATTGACCATCGTGAACTATCATTAAGCCATCATTAAATAATAGTGAGTCATAAGTTATCCCAATAGTGAGCTAATGTTTCTAAGCAGGGCTAAGCAATTATATCTAATTTCTAGTTGAACCAATATAAATAAAGCTCAACTAGTCAAATTATAATAACCCAAGGTATCAAGGAATAAGGTAATCAAGAACAAAAGGGCTATAACAAACAATAGGTTAATTCCACCCAATGACATTCGAAAATAAATGCAATAGTTGAAAAGAAACAATAGCTTTAAACAGGATCAACATGCTCAAAGGGTTGTTTGGGATCTGTGTGACTTGCCTTGCTGGCCTTGGAACTCTTCAAACTCTTCTCCGGCGAAAACGGACTCTCTGGAAACGACGGAATCTAAGCAGAAAAGAGCAAAATCACTAAAACAGCACATAACAAGCATGAACAGTACATGTGGATATTTTTAACATGTAGATCTCAATTTTAGAAAAATTTAGAGACTTGAACCAACTAAATCGGAGCTAAGATGAATTAGTTATGAATTTTTGAAGATTAAATCGGATTAAAACACTTATATTGATTTTAATTGAATTATGACGCAATAATGAATTATTTTTGAAAAGGAAAAGAAGGTTTATTGCGTCAGCGGCTAGGGTTTCGGTGGATCGGGCGCACGGGCGGCGGTTCACGCGAACGGACGGCCGAGATCGACTTGATCCAAAACGGACGGCCGAGATCGAACGGTCCACGACCGGCTCACGGCGGACGACCCCGATGACGTCGGCAATGACGTCACCGACAGCGGCGGCGGCTCGGCGGAGCGGACGGCTCGGGCGGCGCACGCTCGCCGGCGAACGGCGGCACTAGGACGCAAACGGAGGCCACCGGCACGTAGAGGACAACGCGGCGAACACACCGGTGACCAAAACGGCGGCGGAAGAACAACGGACGACGACGGCGACGAGGAGGAAACGGCGGAAACCTTCGGGTTGACGACGACGACGAAGCTCCGGCGATCTCCGGCGATGGCGAAGGGGCGGACGAGGACGGCGACGCGACGGCGAACACTACGGCGGCCTTCCCGAGCGACGGCGACGGCTGAAACGACGGCGGCGCACGGCTGGAGCGGCGGCGGCGACGGCAAAGCTAGGGCACACGGCGCTAGAGTTCTTCCGGCGACGAGAGGCGAAGGCGAGGGTGGCTACGGGTAGAGGAGACACCGGGGAAGCTTTTAAAGGGGCTCGGAGGCGGCGGCGAAGGCCCACGGCGGCGGCAACGGCGAAGGAAAGCTCGCGGCTTGAAGGAAAGAGGCCGATCCGAATCGAACTCGAATCCATCGATTTCCGAACCGATCTAGCCGAAGCTTCCAAAGAAGAAAAGGTAGAGGAGATCCCGAGGATCATTTCCCCTCTTTTGATTCGGCCGGAGAAGGAAAGGAGCGGCCGAATTTGGAAAGGAACGGCGGCGGTGGCGCGCTAGGGTTTCGGCCGGGCGACGGCGGCTCGGGGAAGACGAACCTGACAAGCGGGACCCACCTGTCAGCGACAGCGAGGGCGCGCGCGGCTGCGGACTGGGCCGACTTGGGCCGAGGAGAGAGAGAGCGGTTTTGGGCCGACTTTCGGCCCAAAGCCAAAAGAAGACTTTTAAAACCTTTTTCAATTTAAATTATTTCTTAAATGCAATTCCATTTATTAAAAATACTTCCTTAGGTCAAATAAATCCCAGAAAAATCTAGGAATTATAGAATTAAGCAAAGTATTTAATAAAATTTTATTTGGCCCCATTTTATATTGGAATTTATTAATTAAAACTAGATCTTCTCTTCTAGGCTTTTAAAATAAATTCTAAAAATTCCATTTAAACAACAATTTATATATTTATGATTTTCAGGGTGTGACAAACCTACCCCCCTTAAACAGAATCTCGTCCTCGAGATTCGGAAGAACTGGCGAACAGATGCGGATGAGCTGACTTCAATTCATCTTCTCGTTCCCAAGTTGATTCTTCTTCCGAGTGATTACTCCACTGGACTTTACAAAAACAGATAACTCGATTCCTGGTTCTTCTCTCATTTGTTTCCAAGATACGGATTGGTTTCTCAACATAGGTCAGATCCTCTTGGACTTCTGTCACGACCGGAAATAACCCAACGGGCGTTCCTGACGTGCGTGCATTAATCCTTGTCCCAGGAGGCAAGGTACACCAAAAGTTGATACAATTCAGAGTTTAACAAGCGGAAGCGTAAATAGTTAACTTATTACATGGGCAGCGAAGGCCCAGCACACACAAAGACAAACGGGAAACAGCGGAAGACTAGGGCGACGACCACAGGCGCTTGACGGCAGGCACGAGCTAGACACCAAAGCCTTCATCTTCAAGGAACTCCTCTTCTGGGGTTGGGAAAAATTGAGCAAGACTGAGTACAACCACCGTACTTAACAAGACACACCCGCAACTGCAGAATAAATGCAAGGGAGTACAAGGGAATTATACTATAAAGGGTTAGGGTTGCAGTAAACAGCATTTAAAGACATTTAGTTGCTCAAAGCTATTTTGTAAACACGATTCTAGAACTATACACTATTATTCATCAAGGCCGTGAACCCACACGAACCTGCCTTAACCCAAGGCCTACGATGATTCAGACCGAACTGGCAACCCGACCCTGGGTCCCAGCTCGTCCCAAGCCAACCCAGGCCAACCATTCCACATTTTAGTTGTTAAGCAGGTTTTAAGAATTGAAACACTAACTTGGGTACATTGCTCGGCTTGCCCATAACCGAGGGCGCGGCTATTCGAATAGATTATACTCTGATCAGAGGTGTACATCTTTACCCACAAGACACATCTTCCTCACGTGCAACCACGTGCCACATACCACCACGGTATACAGACGGAAGACGTGACATAGTTTCCAACCCATCCTAGCCATAGACAAGAGTACCGACCCAATCCCACCTACGGCCGGAACCCCCGGGACAGGCAGGCAGGACTGAGCCCCCAGCAGCAGGACACCGGCCCTGTGCCATGACATCTCGACTACCGGGCCGCAGCTCGTGTAGCCTTCATTTGCCCTGGAGAATGTCCATCGACCCCCGACTTCATCCATCTCCATCCGTGTACTTTTGTTTATAACCAGACTGAGCCACAAACTAAGCCTTACCCACTAGACATGTGGAAGTACGGTAGTGCTTTGCAACAGAGGCCCGAAGACCGGTCCTTATATGGCCGAGGTGCTACTATCAAAACCATGCACCCCGAGCCCAGCCTAAAACCATTTTGGGGATTTTGAATAGAAGGAGCGGTGTGAATCCAATTCCACAATAACCAGACCATTCCAAAGTATCCAGGTGATATGAATATATCCCAAAGTCTATAGTTGAAAAACCACCTAATGTTACCTAATTAAATTGCGAAGCATCTACCTAAAATTAAACTAGTGGTGCCATGAGTAGAGTGTCCACTAGTTGAGGTTTTGTTTATTCTAGGGTGAACAAGGTAATAATAACAATAACAATAATAATAAGGTCATAACAAAGGTAAATAGGCATGGCTAGATAAAACAGTGATAACGCGGGAATTTAAATAAAGCGATAATGCAATAATTTAAATCAACATAATTTTACAAACTGGGATTCAATATGTTCAAAGATGATGTGACTTGCCTTGCTCGCTTTCCCAAACGTCGGCTTCAACTTCCACGAAGAGCGGATCTTCCGAAGCTGCAGCGTCTACACGACCAACGGAAAAGAAAAGGCTTTTACTCTAATAAACTCCACATAACAGCAGAAACAAAGCACAAAAATAGGTTCTTGGCTTCATAAGAAAAAATTAGAGACTTGAACGGTCCAATTCCGAGTTCAAATGGCCAAGTTATGGCCATTTGAAGTTTATATGCTCTTTAAATGGATATTTGCGAATTTCTTCATTTAAATTTTAATTAAAAATCGGATTTATTGCGTCAGCCGGGAGAGAGGGCGCGCGGACCGGGTCCACGGGAGTGGGGCCCACGCGGCAGCCTCACGGTCCACGGTGGACCGGGTGCACGCGGCTTACGCCGGCCGGCGCCGTGGGTCCCACGCGTCAGCCGCACCCGAGGGCGCGGGCGGCTGACGGCCGGGCCCACCTGGCAGCCGCGGGGCGCGCCCGAAGGCGGCCTCGCCGGCACGGCCGACGGGAGGCGGCGCGCCCGCGCCCCTATGGTCGCCGGCGGCGGCCATAGGCACGGCGGAGCGCTGGCCGAGAGAGGGGAGGGAAGGGGGAAACGAAATGGCGGTCCTCGGCTCACCCCGGGTCGACGGCGACGACGGGAACGGCGACCGAAGCGGAGAGAGGCGGCGGCGCGGCTCGGGTCGACGAGGACGGCGGTGCTCCGGCGGTCGGCGGGCGAAACGGAGGAGTGGACGAGGTCGACGAGAACACGGCGAAGCCGAAGGAGGCGATGCCGAAGCGGGAGGAGGTCCGGGGCGACGACGGCGGCGAACCGGAGCTTGGCGGCGACGGCGGAGAGAGAGGACGACGGCGCGGGCTCGATTCCGACGGGGAGAGAAAGCGGCGAGAGGCGGAAACGGAGGAGGGAGGCACGGGGAGCGTTTAAATAGGGTTGGGAGTGAGAGAGGGCGGCCGGAGGGGAAGGAAATCGGCGCGGCGATCTCGGGCTCCATTGATGCGCCGGCGAAGTTCGCGGGGGTAAATCCGAACGAATCCGAGGGAGAGAGAGAGGGAAAAGTGGGGGGAAAGAGGGAGGGAATCACGGGGAGTGATTTCCCCCTCTTTATGGCGCGCGGGGACGGCGGGATGCGGCAGATTCGGCGGCGGCGGCGGCGCTAGGGCACGGGCGGGCGGCGGGAGCGGCGGAAGGTAGGGGATGACGGGTGGGCCCCACCCGTCAGCGAGGGTGGCGGGGGGGCCCGCCCGTCAGCGGCGCGCGCGCGGGGGAAGGCCGATGGGCCGCGGGGGAGAGGAGAGAGAGGGAGGGAGCTGGGCCGAGCCGGCCCAAGAAGGGAAGGGGGGGAAAGAAGACTTCTTAGGGTTTTTCTTTTTATAAAACCATTTTAACTTTGTTTATTTCTTCTCAATTATTATTTGTGCTCTGAAAATTCCACTAAAATTTATTTACGCATTTTAGGATTTTAGGAAATATACAAAAATCCTCCAAGCCTTATTTGACTTTTAAATTTGCACATTTTAATTGTGGGAGGCTTTCACATGGATTTTAATTATTCTCGGCATAATTTTGAGGATGTATTTTAGAGTCGTTTTGGGACGCGACAGCCCGCAGGAAGGAGACGAGCGCGTCTTCCTATTTGTCGTCCAGAAGACCACCGATTCGTGTGGTCTTGGACGGGCCGTCGCCCAGGGCAACCTCCTTGACCGGGACCTCGTCGCACGTGATCATCCGCTGCCTCGGGGCGGCCGGGACGGAGGCGCTGAGCCTCTCGTCGCCACCCTCGGGCTTGGACGCCGCGGCGAGCTGGTCCGCGTGCTGCTCCATACAAGCAAGCGCGACTTGGAGGTCGCCATGGACGGTGATGGGGCCACCAGGGCCCGACATCTTCATCTGGAGATAGGCGTAGTGGACTGCCGCCATGAACTTCACCAACGCGGGTCTCCCCAGGACCGCGTTGTAGGGCAGACTGAGGTCCGCCACATCAAAGTTCACCCGCTCCGTGCGGAAATTGGCGGAACCACCAAAGTTGACCGGGAGGTCGATATGACCTAGCGGCCAAGTGTGCCCCGGCGTCACACCGATGATCGGCTGGGACGGCCGGAGCACCATCCCTGGGGCCTTGATGGCGTCAAAGGCTGCGGGAGAAAGGATGTTGAGGGCTGCACCCCCGTCTATGAGGACACGCCCCAACTTCACATTGCAAATGGTGGGGGAAACCACCATCGCGATCTGTCCTCCCCGGGCAACGCACGGCGGGTGGTCCGTCTGGTCGAAGGTGAGGGCCACCTCCGACCATCGCGCCCGCCGCGTCGCCTCATGGGTAGGGGCCGCGGCCAGAAGCTCTCGCTTCATGGCCTTGAGGCTCCGGCGAGAAGCGTGAGCGCACGCTCCCCCATCGACGGTGGCAACCGTGGCCTGAGGCTCCTGGAACCCCAGGTTATCGTCGCCATCGTCGACGTCCTCGGCGGGGGCCTTCTGCTTGGCCTCACCTCGCCGGTTGCCGGCTGGGGCCGCCGGGGCCTTGCCCTCACGGCGCTCCTGCCTCCTCTCCTCCTCCCACTTCCTCGTCCGCTCAGCCAAACTTTTGACCGCGCGGCAGTCCGCGAGGTCGTAGAGGGAGGTGTTGTGCACGGAGCACCACTTGCCGGTCGGGCGCTCCCTGCTGGGAGCGCCGGCCTCCTTCTTTCTGTCGCTCGCAGGCCTCCCCTTTCGGGTGGCCCGCGAAGCGCCCTCGACGGCGAGGACGTGCCCCTCGTCGTCGGAATGGGCCGACCTCTTCTTCCTCCTCCTATCCCGCCGCCCTGACCGAGCGGCGGACCCGGGGGCGGCCGGAGCTGCCACACCGGAACCGGAGGAGTTCCAGGTCCAGGCCTCCTCCTTGCGAGCCACACGGTCCGCAAGCTGAAAAAGCTCCGCGGTGGTCTGGGGCTCCTTTGTCGCGACCGGGAAAATTGCCTTTTCCCGAACGCTAGTGTATTAGTCCCCGTCCCAGGAAAAGCCGGGGTACACCACACAAACATGATATAAAAGACACATCTTTATTATATCGATAATATTTACATTATTACAAAGGCACTTAAGGCCTGACAATCAAAAATAAACAGCAGCGGACTAGCGGGCCTACGGCTCCATCTTCACAGGCGCTCAACTGGGGTATAAGCCAGGACTCCACCTAAGACATCTTCTCCAACGCTTCTCTTACTGAAGAGGGGGAGAAAGATAGAGCAAGAATGAGTACAACCACAGTACTCAGCAGGCCACACCGGCAGATGCATGATTAATGCAAGGGGGTACAAGGGGATAATAATATAGGGGTTAAGTTTTGCAGTAAACAGCATTTAAAAGTCACTTAGTTGCCCAAAGCCATTTTATAAAGACGATCCTAGAGCTATACAGTATTATTAATCACGGCCGTGAACCCTCACGAACCTGCCTTAACCCAAGGCCTACGATGATTCAGACCGAACTGGCAACCCGACCCTGGGTCCCAGCTCGTCCCAAGCCAACCCAGGCCAACCATTCCACATTTTAGTTGTTGAGCAAATTTTAAGAATTAAAACACTGACTTGGGTACATTGCTCGGCTTGCCCATAACCGAGGGCGCGGCTATTCGAATAGATTATACTCTGATCAGAGGTGTACATCTTTACCCACAAGACACATCTTCCTCACGTGTAACCACGTGCCACATACCACCACGGTATACGGACGGAAGACGTGACATAGTTTCCGACCCATCCTAGCCATAGACAAGAGTACCGACCCAATCCCGCCTACGGCCGGAATACCCGGGACAGGCAGGCAGAACTGAGCCCCTAGCAGCAGGGCACCAACCCTCTGCCATATGACATCTCGACTACCGGGCCGCAGCTCGTGTAGCCTTCATTTGCCCTGGAGAATGTCCATCGACCCCCGACTTCATCCATCTCCAATCCGTGTACTTTTGTTTATGACTAGACTGAGCCACAAACTAAGCCTTACCCATTAGACATGTGGAAGTACGGTAGTGCTTTGCAACAGAGGCCCGAGCTTAATCCTTATAGTGGCCGGGGTGCTACTTCCCACAACTGGCATGCACCCAAACCCCACCGAAAACAGGTTTTAGGGGTTTTGAAAGAGGAAGAGAGGTGTTTGTCCAATTCCAACATAAGCCAACCATTCCATAGTGACCAAATGATATGAGAATTCCCAAAGTCTAAAGTTATAAAACCACCTAATGTTGCCTAATTAATCAGCGAAGCATCTACCTAAATTCATACTAGTGGAACCACGAATAGAGTACCCACTAGTTGGGGTTTTATTTATTCTAGGGTGAACAAGGTAATAAAAACAATAGCAATAATAATGTCTTAACAAAGGTAAATAGGCATGGCTAAATAAAACAGTGATAACGCGGGAATTTAAATAAAGCGGTAATGCATTAATTTAAATCAAAAATAATTTTGTAAACTGGGATTCAATATGCTCAAGGATGATGTGACTTGCCTTGCTCGTTTTCCCAATCGACGGCTGCGACTTCCACGAAGAGCGGATCTTCCGAAGCTGCAGCGTCTACACGACCAACGGAAAAGAAAAAGGCTTTAACACTAAATAACTCCACATAACAGCAGAAACAAAGTACAAAAATGGGTTCTTGACTTCTTAAGGAAAAATTAGAGACTTGAACGGTCCAATTCCGAGTTCAAATGGCCAAGATATGGCCATTTGAAGTTTATATGCTCTTTAAATGGATATTTGCGAATTTCTTCATTTAATTTTCAATTAAAAATCCTATTTATTGCGTCAGCCGAGGGAGCGGGCGCGCGGACCGGGTCCACGGGAAGTGGGGCCCACGCGTCAGCCCCACGGTCCACGGTGGACCGGGTGCACGCGGCTGGCGTCGGTCGGCGCCGTGGGTCCCGCGCGTCAGCCGCACCCGCGGGCGCGGGCGGCTGACGGCCGGGCCCACTTGGCAGCCGCGAGGGCGCGCCCGAGGGCGGCCTCGCCGGCGCGGCCGAAGGGAGGGGGACGCGCCCGCGCCCCGATGGTCACCGCCGGCGACCACCGGCGCGGCGGAGCGGCACCCGAGAGAGAGGAGGGAAGGGGGAAGCGAGGGGGACGGTCTTCGGCTCACCCCGGTCGACGGCGACGACGGGAACGGCGGCCGAAGCGGAAGAAGGCGGCGGCGCGGTTCGGGATGCCGAGGGCGACGGTGCTCCGGCAGTCGGCGGGCGAAGCGGAGCGGCGGACGGAGTCGGCAACCACTCGGCGAAGCCGATGGAGGTGGCGCCGAGTCGGGAGGAGGTCCGGAGCGGCGGCGGCGGCGGAACGGAGTTCGGCGGCGACGGCGGAGAGAGAGGAGCACGGCGCGAGCACGAATCCGACGGCGAGAGCGAGCGGTGAGCGGCGGAAACGGAAGAGCGGAGCACGGGCAACGTTTTTATAGCGTCGGGAGGGAGAGAGGGCGGCCGAGGAGGAAGGAAACCGGCCGCGGAGATCTCGGCCGCTATTGATGCGCCGGCGACGATTGCGGGCACGATTCAAATGGATCCGAGGGAGAGAGAGAGGGGAAAGAGGGGGAAACGGGAGAGGGAATCACGGGGAGTGATTCCCCTCTCTTTAATGCGCGCGGGGACGGCGGGATGCGGCGCAATCCGCGGCGGCGGCGGCGCTAGGGGACGGGCGCGGCGGCGGGCGCGGCGGGAGGAAGGCGATGACAGGTGGGCCCCACCCGTCAGCGAGAGTGGCGGGCGGGCCCGCCTGTCAGCGGCGCGCGCGCGCGGGGAGGCCGATGGGCCGCGGGGGAGGAGAGAGAGAGAGGGAGGGAGAAGTGGGCCGAGCCGGCCCAAGAGGGAAGGGGGGGGAAAAGAACTTCTTTTAGGGTTTTTCTTTTTATAAAACCTTTTCACTTTGTTTATTTCTTCTCAATTATTATTTGTGCTCTGAAAATTCCACTAAAATTTGAGGGCTCCTTTTAGACCAAGGAGAATTTAACAAAAATTCTCCGGGCCACATTTGAATTTTTCTTGTACGTATTTTAGGGTTTGCCAAATTCTTTTCGAATTTTAATTAATTCTATTATTCCTTTTAGAAGATGATTTTTATTTCGGGATGAATTTATCAGGACGTGACAAATCCACCCCCCTTACAAGAATCTCGTCCCCGAGATTCGAGGAGGCTAGCAAGAAGATAGGTTGGGCGGTCTTCTCTTCTTGTCTGACTTCCTCCGTCGCATCTTTTATAACAAACTTGCCTAGCAAAACTTCTCCACTCTGGACTGCTTGGCTCAATCTCCTGTTGCAGATGGAATCTTCTCTTCACCTGACTTTTCCCTGGTTGCACCTCTAGCTGACTTCGACTGGATTGTGGCACTTGAAGATGGGACTTCAGTTCCAGAACTTCTCATAATTCATATCTTTAGCGTCAACCTCATACAAGTTACCCACTTCACGTTATGCGTCGATATCAGCTTGTCATTACTAGGATACCATGCTTGTTATCATGAGAATATCATGCTTGTCATTTGCTTCTTACTTGCTACCAACTGCCTCATATTAACTTTCCTGGTCTCCGGGTGCTAGCTACTTCTGTTATTTGACGCAAGGGTCGATAACTTTGCCTTTAAATTATGTTCCTCAACAGAACCAACTTATCCCACTTGACATGCTTTGACGTCCCCCCAAATGACTTTACTGCTGGACTTGTTATGGTTTGATCGTTATCCAGCCAACTCTGAAGCTTCGTTGTTAGATGCGATTTTTAATCTGACCTCTATCGACTATCTTCGAACATATCACTTGGTTCATAACTGGGAATAGTTCCCACGAACAGACAACTCGGATTCACTTTCTTTATGTTCAGTTTACTTTCCACTATTCTCTTCATGTTGTCATCATTTAGCATTCAAAGTATTCCTTTACACATTCAATCCTGATGTTTTCTTTTCAGATTTCTCTTATCAATCACCTTTCGACCTACTTCTTTGCCCGGTAATAAACACCTTGGCTGGTATCTTCTATCAATCACCTTTTGAACTTGGTCAACCAAGTACTCTTCACTCCGAGAGTTGTGGATGCTTCTGGTGACACTGTGGTACTTGAGCCTGCTGCCTTTCAGAGAACCTTCAAGTGGTTCGTCAAAAGCTAGACTGACGGTTGTTGCCTTTGATCCGAAGAAGTCACATCTGAAACACTTAGTCCAAACAAATGTCTCTTTGGTTAATCACTTGATTTTCTTTTCCATCCTCAGGTTGGTTATTAGCTCGAGGTTAGAATATAGTTCCTCTGGCACGAGACCCTAGGTCTCCTTTGTCAGTAAACAATTATACACATGATCACATATCCGCATCTTCCAAAAGAATCCTCTTAGAACTTGTTTTTATTACAAATTTCTCCCATATTTCATGAATACAAGGCACTGTCTTAAACAAAAAGGGAAGGTGCTTAACATCGGTACATTGTTTCTACTATGGGTTAGAATTAACATGAGGCCTCACAGGTACGGCGTTTGCTCCAGTGACCACAAGGCGAGTGACTTGTCTTCTTCTTGCATAATGGCCGGAGTGATGGCGCAGGTTACGCTTCGGCTGTGGACAATCTCTAGAGAAATGACCTGGTTCTTTGCAGTTGTAACAAATCAACGTCTTCTTTGCTGAGCTGTCCATCTGGGGATGATCATTGTGACTTGGAGTTGGAATTGGTGGTTGGAAATCCTTGCTAACATTGGCATCAGTGGTACCATAGTTGCTATCACCATTGGAGTCTTTCTCAGTGTCGAAATTGCTAAGGTTGTCATTCTGGGTTCCAACATTGATACTATCGTTGACATCTTGGTGAATGCTACTGACATTGCACGCCTTATTCGAGTGGTCACTAATGGGGCAAGAACCATGGTTGTTGGTGGTATCATCATCATTAGTATTGCTAGTGTTGTTGTCTGCATTGCGTCCATCTTCTTGGGGCGGAAACTCTTGATGCGCAACAGAAGATCCGGTGATCTGAAGTGGCTCAGTGCGCTGTCTTTGGTTACCACCTGGAAATACTGGGATGTTGACAATCCTTCTCTTGCAGTTCGTCATCCGATTATGCTCACTTTCGAGTTGCATGGCTTTGTCCACAAGTTTCTCAAAATCTTCATAATCCTCTAGAAGTAGTTGCACTGCAAGCTCATCTTTTAACCCCTGGAGAAACTTCTCTTGTTTGTCTTCATCCGTTTCCACATCTTCTGGTGCATAGTGAGCCAAACGATAGAACTCGTGCAGGTACTCTGTGACGGTCAAATCTCCTTGCTTCAGGTAGCGAAACTCTCGTTTTCTTAGTGTGACCATTCCTGCGGGAACATGTGATCTCTTGAATACAGATGAAAACTCGTTCCAGGTGATGGTATGTCCTTCTGGCCGTGATGCTTCGTAGCTATCCCACCACTCTGAAGCCGGTCCAACCAACTGATGAGTTGCGAAGCCAACCCGCTCCTGGTCGGTGCACTGAATCAACCCTAGCTTCTTCTCGACTGTGCGCAACCAATCACTGGCTTCCATAGGATCGACGGCAATGGCAAAGGTTGGAGGCTCAGTTTTGAGAAATTCTGATAACTTGCACTGTTGCTGGACTGTAGGCACTTGAACGTTGGTTGCCCCTGCTGGGTGGTTCCAATTCTGTAATAGTTGAAAGGCTGTTGCCAACATGTTGGTTTGGTTAACCACAACTTGGATTAGCTCTGGTGAGGTTTCGTTGGTGCTTCTCTCATTCCCATTGGCTTGGGTTCTTGAGTCATCGGATCCATCATTCCCATAGCCTTTGTTACTAGTATTATCCATCTGTCACAAGGTAGAGGTTGAGAGGGGAAGCATACAAGGAAAGAATAGACCAGAACTAGGGACAAGACCTTAAAGGAACTAACTCTTCTTGCTGATGTGTTGTTTGTTTCACTTATTCTGCAAGTTGATTAAGCAAACAACCTAGCATGGTTACATCACAACCCACCGATGCAAACCACGCGCTACACACACAAGCAAGAAACACACGACTAACGACACTACCCTAGAGGGTGGCTTAGGTTCTGCGACGGGTTCTCCAAGATCTTCACTCCTTCACAGCTGGCTTCACTGCTTCCTTTGCTTCGCCAGCGGATCCTGCAGTCTTCCGGAGCTTCGGCAAACAACTGACGATGTCTTCTTCTTCACTGACCTGATTATCTAGTACTAGTTGAAATTTGAAGAAGGAAGAAAAGAGTAAACCTTTTGCAAATAGCATTAGGGGAAGGAGAAAAAGAGGAACTTTCGCAAATAGTTTTATTTATAAAATATGTCCTTAGGTTTTATCCACTTGGCTTATCCTACAGTCGAGATGGCTCTGATACCAGCTTGTCGCGACCGGGAAAATTGCCTTTTCCCGAACGCTAGTGTATTAGTCCCCGTCCCAGGAAAAGCCGGGGTACACCACACAAACATGATATAAAAGACACATCTTTATTATATCGATAATATTTACATTATTACAAAGGCACTTAAGGCCTGACAATCAAAAATAAACAGCAGCGGACTAGCGGGCCTACGGCTCCATCTTCACAGGCGCTCAACTGGGGTATAAGCCAGGACTCCACCTAAGACATCTTCTCCAACGCTTCTCTTACTGAAGAGGGGGAGAAAGATAGAGCAAGAATGAGTACAACCACAGTACTCAGCAGGCCACACCGGCAGATGCATGATTAATGCAAGGGGGTACAAGGGGATAATAATATAGGGGTTAAGTTTTGCAGTAAACAGCATTTAAAAGTCACTTAGTTGCCCAAAGCCATTTTATAAAGACGATCCTAGAGCTATACAGTATTATTAATCACGGCCGTGAACCCTCACGAACCTGCCTTAACCCAAGGCCTACGATGATTCAGACCGAACTGGCAACCCGACCCTGGGTCCCAGCTCGTCCCAAGCCAACCCAGGCCAACCATTCCACATTTTAGTTGTTGAGCAAATTTTAAGAATTAAAACACTGACTTGGGTACATTGCTCGGCTTGCCCATAACCGAGGGCGCGGCTATTCGAATAGATTATACTCTGATCAGAGGTGTACATCTTTACCCACAAGACACATCTTCCTCACGTGTAACCACGTGCCACATACCACCACGGTATACGGACGGAAGACGTGACATAGTTTCCGACCCATCCTAGCCATAGACAAGAGTACCGACCCAATCCCGCCTACGGCCGGAATACCCGGGACAGGCAGGCAGAACTGAGCCCCTAGCAGCAGGGCACCAACCCTCTGCCATATGACATCTCGACTACCGGGCCGCAGCTCGTGTAGCCTTCATTTGCCCTGGAGAATGTCCATCGACCCCCGACTTCATCCATCTCCAATCCGTGTACTTTTGTTTATGACTAGACTGAGCCACAAACTAAGCCTTACCCATTAGACATGTGGAAGTACGGTAGTGCTTTGCAACAGAGGCCCGAGCTTAATCCTTATAGTGGCCGGGGTGCTACTTCCCACAACTGGCATGCACCCAAACCCCACCGAAAACAGGTTTTAGGGGTTTTGAAAGAGGAAGAGAGGTGTTTGTCCAATTCCAACATAAGCCAACCATTCCATAGTGACCAAATGATATGAGAATTCCCAAAGTCTAAAGTTATAAAACCACCTAATGTTGCCTAATTAATCAGCGAAGCATCTACCTAAATTCATACTAGTGGAACCACGAATAGAGTACCCACTAGTTGGGGTTTTATTTATTCTAGGGTGAACAAGGTAATAAAAACAATAGCAATAATAATGTCTTAACAAAGGTAAATAGGCATGGCTAAATAAAACAGTGATAACGCGGGAATTTAAATAAAGCGGTAATGCATTAATTTAAATCAAAAATAATTTTGTAAACTGGGATTCAATATGCTCAAGGATGATGTGACTTGCCTTGCTCGTTTTCCCAATCGACGGCTGCGACTTCCACGAAGAGCGGATCTTCCGAAGCTGCAGCGTCTACACGACCAACGGAAAAGAAAAAGGCTTTAACACTAAATAACTCCACATAACAGCAGAAACAAAGCACAAAAATGGGTTCTTGACTTCTTAAGGAAAAATTAGAGACTTGAACGGTCCAATTCCGAGTTCAAATGGCCAAGATATGGCCATTTGAAGTTTATATGCTCTTTAAATGGATATTTGCGAATTTCTTCATTTAATTTTCAATTAAAAATCCTATTTATTGCGTCAGCCGAGGGAGCGGGCGCGCGGACCGGGTCCACGGGAAGTGGGGCCCACGCGTCAGCCCCACGGTCCACGGTGGACCGGGTGCACGCGGCTGGCGTCGGTCGGCGCCGTGGGTCCCGCGCGTCAGCCGCACCCGCGGGCGCGGGCGGCTAACGGCCGGGCCCACTTGGCAGCCGCGAGGGCGCGCCCGAGGGCGGCCTCGCCGGCGCGGCCGAAGGGAGGGGGACGCGCCCGCGCCCCGATGGTCACCGCCGGCGACCACCGGCGCGGCGGAGCGGCACCCGAGAGAGAGGAGGGAAGGGGGAAGCGAGGGGGACGGTCTTCGGCTCACCCCGGTCGACGGCGACGACGGGAACGGCGGCCGAAGCGGAAGAAGGCGGCGGCGCGGTTCGGGATGCCGAGGGCGACGGTGCTCCGGCAGTCGGCGGGCGAAGCGGAGCGGCGGACGGAGTCGGCAACCACTCGGCGAAGCCGATGGAGGTGGCGCCGAGTCGGGAGGAGGTCCGGAGCGGCGGCGGCGGCGGAACGGAGTTCGGCGGCGACGGCGGAGAGAGAGGAGCACGGCGCGAGCACGAATCCGACGGCGAGAGCGAGCGGTGAGCGGCGGAAACGGAAGAGCGGAGCACGGGCAACGTTTTTATAGCGTCGGGAGGGAGAGAGGGCGGCCGAGGAGGAAGGAAACCGGCCGCGGAGATCTCGGCCGCTATTGATGCGCCGGCGACGATTGCGGGCACGATTCAAACGGATCCGAGGGAGAGAGAGAGGGGAAAGAGGGGGAAACGGGAGAGGGAATCACGGGGAGTGATTCCCCTCTCTTTAATGCGCGCGGGGACGGCGGGATGCGGCGCAATCCGCGGCGGCGGCGGCGCTAGGGCACGGGCGCGGCGGCGGGCGCGGCGGGAGGAAGGCGATGACAGGTGGGCCCCACCCGTCAGCGAGAGTGGCGGGCGGGCCCGCCTGTCAGCGGCGCGCGCGCGCGGGGAGGCCGATGGGCCGCGGGGGAGGAGAGAGAGAGAGAGGGAGGGAGAAGTGGGCCGAGCCGGCCCAAGAGGGAAGGGGGGGGGGGAAAAGAACTTCTTTTAGGGTTTTTCTTTTTATAAAACCTTTTCACTTTGTTTATTTCTTCTCAATTATTATTTGTGCTCTGAAAATTCCACTAAAATTTGAGGGCTCCTTTTAGACCAAGGAGAATTTAACAAAAATTCTCCGGGCCACATTTGAATTTTTCTTGTACGTATTTTAGGGTTTGCCAAATTCTTTTCGAATTTTAATTAATTCTATTTTTCCTTTTAGAAGATGATTTTTATTTCGGGATGAATTTATCAGGACGTGACATCCTTGGAGGCGATCTTTTCGAGCATGCGATTGTGCCGCACGCCCCCCCTGAACGCGTAGATCACCGCGTGTGCGGGGATGCACGGTATGGTGTTGCGGACTTGACAGAACCGCTGAATGTACGAGCGAAGAGACTCATCGTCCCCTCGCTGTACCGCGTGCAAGTCCGCTTCTTCACCTGGGCGCGGATATGTGCCCTGGAAGTTCATGGTGAACTGCTGGCACAAATCCTCCCAAGAGTGTACCGACGCGGGTGGCAAGTTCATCAGCCAACCCCGCGCCTGACCTTTCAGGGCCATGGGGAAGAAATTCGCCATGACCCTGTCGTCACCCCCGGCGGCCTCAATCCCGGTCGTATAGATCTGGAGAAACTCGGCGGGGTTGACGCTTCCGTCGTATTTTTCAGTGATGGTGGGCCGGAACCTTGGGGGCCAACGGACGTTCCGAAGGCTCGCCACAAAGGCTCGACAGCCGGCACCGCCAACCGGGGACATGGGAGGCTGGCCCCCGTGCCCGGACCGAAGTGGCGCTCCGGACGAGGAAGCGCCCTCCGTTGCGTGGCAGCACGACGACCATTGCGCCGGCGCTCAATATTGAGGCGGGCATCCGGCCCCCCACGCACATCTTCTTGGGTCGGAGGCGTTGACGAGGGAATAGCGGACGAACGGCGGGTAACGGCCGCCGCTCGCCGCGCCCTCCGCCTCGACGACACGGAGCCGGTGGTAGCAACGCCAGAGGCCTTGGGGGCGGAGGACCGCCCGCCGGCGACTAGGCGCTGCTGCGCCGTCATGACCAAGTCGGCCACATCATCCAGCCAACGTCGAGCTGGAGTCTCTGGATCGGGGACGACGGGCGGGTGACGCAGGAGCGCGCCCGCAGCCCGGAGCGCGCCCTGGGGCGTGCTGCCATCGCCGTAGACGAGGAGGCGACGCTCCCCATCTCGCCGTCCTTCTCCATTACCCGTGGGTGGCGAAGTCGCGGATCTTTCGACCCCCTCGAGCGCCTCCTCCCGCCCAAGACTTCGGCGAGAGGGGGACGGTGGAGTACGAGCTCGACGGCGCGGGTTCTGCTCCCTGTCGTCACCGCTAGCGCTCGGAGAGAGGTTGTGCGCCACTGCCCGTTCGGCCATTGGGCTGAGCGGGAGAAACTTGGCGCACACGAAAGAGGACGAGGGCTTAGAAAAACACACGCGCCCCCTACCTGGCGCGCCAGATGACGGAGCGTGGGGCTCCTCACCGGGAGACCGCGCAGGCCCCCCTTTGCCGGTTCGGCCGGGGGCGCTGAGTGAGTTTCTTCACCCTCGATCTGTGGAACGTTCGCGAGAGAGCAAATGCACAAGACACGGGCAATGTATACAGGTTCGGGCCGCTGAGAAGCGTAATACCCTACTCCTGTGTTCTGGTGGATCTGTGTGTGAAGGAATTACAGAGAGCCGGAGAGCAAGAGAGAAGCTGGAGAGGAAGAGAGTTCAGGCTCTAGAACCCTCCTTCCTCTTTTTCCTCCTCTCCTAGTTCTCGTTCTGGATTTTGATCTTCTTCCCCCCCACTCTCTTTGGTGGGCAAGGTCCTCCTTTTATATCTCAAGGGGATACCACATGCACCACTTCTACCTACTCTTCTTTTAAGTGGGGACCCTCCCTATTTTGACCCAAACTTGGCTTGCTTCTTCACCTGGAAACTAAATCACAGCTTGTTCTTGAGTGAGGCCCAGCGCCATCACTCGACTGACACAGGGGATCACCCTGTCATTCCTTCATTAATGGGTGGAGATTTGCAATGGCCGCCGTCCGAATGACCCTCCGATGGGATGGGTCATATCTACCTCCACTTTGCCGGAAGCAGATGCAACGTGGGGGCACGTTTTGTCTGCCGATGACGTGACCGGCGTCAGACCAGTCACAGACCGGTCATTCTTGTCCTCCACGTGTCAGATTAGCATGCCTCACGTCTGTCTTTCTTCATACAATGACTTCCTTGCAATGGTTGCGATGAAGCCTGGGATGTATCTGGCCGGGATTGGCGTGTCAACTCCAGGAGTTAACACGCCGGCTCCGGCTAGGGACGAGTGCCTGGAGGCTCTCATCATTCCGATGGGACGGGGCGAGGCGCGTGACAGGCCGCCTGTTGCCACCTAACCCGCGATCTGACCGGTCTGTGACCGGTCACATACTGCGACCGGTCACGGACCGGATAAGTGAGCGCGCTGCACTGCATTAAATGCGGCGTGGCGCGCTCGTCCAACCCGCAGTAAACGTGGTTAGGTGAGCGCTGCTGTGCTCACCTAACTCACACACGTGGTGCCAACACCACAGGGGGTCGGGGCGCCCCAACCCTCGGGGCCGAAACGGGAGCGGCCCGACCCCTCGGGGAGACAGAGGGAGGGGTGGCCACGTCACCCTCGGGCCCGACCCCCCCCAGGGGGTCAAGGCACGTGGGTGAGCGCGGCCGCCCAAGCCTTTAGTCACGATACTCCCGGTCCCTTGTCACCGACATATCTGATGCTGGTTCAGCAGAAAATGGAGGAGATTTGGATGTCTCAGGTACACATGATGGGGTGCACACAGCACATGGTGACGCCCCCTTGGAAGACCTGGGATCCATGTCGCAGGAGTCTCCAGGATCGGGGCATCAGTCTCCGGGATCCGTTTCACATGCGTCGTTGCATCACGCGTCCGGCTCTCTGCCTGCCACGCCGACCCCTGCGCCCTCGGCTCCCTCCCTGGCACAATCACCGAACCAGCCTGGTGCTGCCACGACGCCAACCATCAGCGCTTCCTCCACCTCAGCTGCTGCGCTTGACACAGGGGCTCATGATGCTCCTGACACAACCACTGTACTCTATCAAATAGACCCAGTGCATCAAGATTCAATGGTTCCTCCACGACCTCACACAAGACTTCAAAGCGGCATCTGCAAGGAAAAGGTATATACAGATGGTACAGTTAAATGGTCTTGTTTTTCCTCCTCTGGTGAACCTCAATCTCTAGATGAAGCTTTTGCTACTAACCACTGGAGGGAGGCTATGGATGCAGAGTATCAGGCCCTCATGAAAAATCAAACATGGCACTTGGTACCACTGCAGCAGGGGAGAAATATTATTGACTGCAAGTGGGTATACAAAGTCAAGAGAAAAGCTTATGGTAGCCTAGACAGATACAAGGCCAGGTTAGTTGCAAAAGGCTTCAAGCAAAGGTATGGAATAGACTATGAGGACACGTTTAGTCATGTAGTTAAGGCTACTACAATTAGAACTATCCTTTCCATTGCGGTGTCTAGAGGTTGGAGCTTTCGTCAACTAGATGTGCAAAATGCTTTCCTTCATGGGATTTTAGAAGAAGAGGTACATATGAAACAACCATCAGGTTATGAGAATAGTAAATTTCCTAATCATATATGCAAGTTGGATAAAGCTCTATATGGTCTCAAACAGGCTCCACGAGCTTGGTATTCTAAGCTAAGCACAAAGCTACAAGCACTTGGTTTTAAACCATCAATGGCAGACACGTCACTATTCTTCTATAGTAAGGGTGATGTCAATGTCTTTGTTCTTATTTATGTTGATGATATAATAGTTGCTAGCTCCACTCCAAGTGCCACCTCAGCATTATTGCAGGATTTAACTAAGGAGTTTGCTTTAAAGGACTTGGGAGAGCTGCATTACTTTTTGGGCATAGAGGTGACCAGAACAGAAGATGGAATTCTGTTGACCCAAGCTAAATATGCATCTGATGTCCTCAGGCGTGTGGGGATGCAAGACTGTAAACCGGTAAATACTCCTTTGCTTACTTCAGAAAAATTATCTGTAAATGAAGGGGATTTGCTTGGTCCAAAGGATGCCACTAAATATAGGAGTATTGTGGGAGCACTACCTTGACAAGGCCAGATATTTCTTTCTCTGTTAATAAGGTGTGTCAGTTCCTACACTCTCCTACTACTGTGCATTGGGCTGCAGTAAAGAGAATTTTGAGATACCTCAACTCTTCTTGTTAGCGGTTTCTCTGATGCAGATTGGGCATGCTGTCTAGATGACAGACTGTCACGACCGGAAATAACCCAACGGGCGTTCCTTACGTGCGTGCATTATTCCTTGTCCCAGGAGGCAAGGTACACCAAAAGTTGATACAATTCAGAGTTTAACAAGCGGAAGCGTAATTAATTTATTACATGGGCGGCGAAGACCCAGCACACAAGAAGACAAACGAAAAACAGCGGAAGACTAGGGCGACAACCACAGGCGCTTGACGGCAGGCACGAGCTAGACACCAAAGCCTTCATCTTCCAGGAACTCCTCTTCTGGGTTTGGGAAAAATTGAGCAAGACTGAGTACAACCACCGTACTCAACAAGACACACCCACAAGTGCAGAATAAATGTAAGGGAGTACAAGGGAGCCATAATATAGGGGGTTAGGGTTTGCAGTAAACAGCATTAAAAGACACTTAGTTGCTCAAAGCTATTTTGTAAACACGGTCCTAGAGCTATACAATATTATTAATCAAGGCCGTGAACCCACACGAACCTGCCTTAACCCAAGGCCTACGATGATTCAGACCGAACTGGCAACCCGACCCTGGGTCCCAGCTCGTCCCAAGCCAACCCAGGCCAACCATTCCACATTTTAGTTGTTAAGCAGGTTTGAAGAATTAAAAACACTAACTTGGGTACATTGCTCGGCTTGCCCATAACCGAGGGCGCGGCTATTCGAATAGGTTATACTCTGATCAGAGGTGTACATCTTTACCCACAAGACACATCTTCCTCACGTGTAACCACGTGCCACATACCACCACGGTATACAGACGGAAGACGTGACATAGTTTCCAACCCATCCTAGCCATAGACAAGAGTACCGACCCAATCCCACCTACGGCCGGAACCCCCGGGACAGGTAGGCAGGACTGAGCCCCTAGCAGCAGGACACCGGCCCTGTGCCATGACATCTCGACTACCGGGCCGCAGCTCGTGTAGCCTTCATTTGTCCTAGAGATGTCCATCGACCCCCGACTTCGTCCATCTCCATCCGTGTACTTTTGTTTATAACCAGACTGAGCCACAAACTAAGCCTTACCCACTAGACATGTGGAAGTACGGTAGTGCTTTGCAACAGAGGCCCGAAGACCGGTCCTTATATGGCCGAGGTGCTACTATCAAAACCATGCACCCCGAGCCCAGCCTAAAACCATTTTGGGGATTTTGAAAAGAGGGGAGGTGTGAATCCAATTCCACAGAAATCCAACAATTCCAGTGTGTCCAGGTGATGAGAATATTCCCAAAGTCTAGAGTTGTAAAATCACCTAATGTTACCTAATTAAACAGCGAAGCATCTACCTAAAATCATACTAGTGGTACCATGAGTAGAGTGTCCACTAGTTGGGGTTTTGTTTAATCTAGGGTGAACAAGGTAATAATAACAATAACAATAATAATAAGGTCATAACAAAGGTAAATAGGCATGGCTAGATAAAACAGTGATAGCGCGGGAATTTAAATAAAGCGATAATGCAATAATTTAAAGCAACATAATTTTATAAACTGGGATTCAATATGTTCAAGGATGATGTGACTTGCCTTGCTCGCTTTCCCAAACGTCGGCTTCAACTTCCACGAAGAGCGGATCTTCCGAAGCTGCAGCGTCTACACGACCAACGGAAAAGAAAAGGCTTTTACTCTAATAAACTCCATATAACTAGTAGGAACAAAGCACAAAAATGGGTTCTTGACTTCTTAAGGAAAAATTAGAGACTTGAACGGTCCAATTCCGAGTTCAAATGGCCAAGTTATGGCCATTTGAAGTTTATATGCTCTTTAAATGAATATTTGCGAATTTCTTCATTTAAATTTTAATTTAAAAAATGGATTTATTGCGTCAGCCGAGGGGAGGGGCGCGCGGACCGGGTCCACGGGGGTGGGGCCCACGCGGCAGCCCCACGGTCCACGATGGACCGGGCGCACCCGGGCTCACACCGGCCGGCGCCGTGGGTCCCACGCGTCAGCCGCACCTAAGGGCGCGGGCGGCTGACAGCCAGGCCCCACGCGGCAGCCGCTCGGTGCGCCCGAAGGCGACCGGAGCGGAGGAAGGCGGCGGCGCGGCTCGGGTGGACGGGGTCGGTTGTGCTCCGGCGGTCGGCGAGCGGAACGGAGGGGTGGACAAGGTCAGCGAGGATGCGGCGAAGCCGAAGGAGGCGGCGCCGAGGGGGAAGGTGGTCCGGGGCGACGACGGCGGCGGACCGGAGCTCGGCGGCGACGACGGAGAGAGAGAGCGACGGCGCGAGCTCGATTCCGGCGGGGAGAGAGGGCGGCGAGTGGCGGAAACGGTGGAGGAAGGCACGGGGAGGGTTTATATAGGGTTGGGAGTGAGAGGGGGTGGCCGGAGGAGGGGGAAACAGGCGCGGGAGTCCCGGCCGCCATTAATGGCGCCGGCGAGGTTAGGGGAGGAGTTTCCAAACGAATCCGAGGGAGAGAGAGAGGGAAAAATGGGGGGAAAGGGGGAGGGGATCCCGGGGAATAATTCCCCCCTATTGATTGCACGCGGGGCGGACGGGGACGGCCGGATTCGCGGCGGCGGTGGCGCTAGGGCGCGGGCGAGGCGGCGGGAGCGGCGGGAGGAAGGGGATGACGGGTGGGCCCCACCCGTCAGCGAGGGAGGCGGGCGGGCCCGCTCGTCAGCGGCGCGCGTGCGGGGAGGAGACCGAATGGGCCGCGGGGAAGCGGAGAGAGAGGGAGAGAGATGGGCCGAACCGGCCCAAGAGGGGGAGGGGGAAAAAGGACTTTTTAGAGCTTTTCTTTTTATAAAATCATTTTAACTTTGTTTATTTCTTAATAATTATTGTTTGTGCTCTGAAAATTCCACTAAAATTTATTTACGCATTTTAGGCTTTTAGGAAATATACAAAAATCCTCCAAGCCTTATTTGACTTTTAACTTTGCACATTTTAATTGTTGGAGGCTTTCACACGGATTTTATTTTTTCTAGGCATAATTTCGAGGATGTATTTTAGAGTCGTTTTGGGATGCGACAAACCTACCCCCCTTAAACGGAATTTCGACCCCGAGATTCGGAAGAACTGGCGAAGAGATCGGGATGGGCTGCCTTCAGCTCGTCTTCACGCTCCCAGGTAGCTTCTTCCTCGGCGTGGTTGCTCCATTGGACCTTGCAAAAACGAATTACTCGGTTCCTGGTCCCGCGCTCCATGGTGTCCAGGATTTTCACTGGCCTTTCCACGTAGGTCAAGTCTTCGCGAACTTCAATTTGCTCTGAGTCGGCCTGCTCGGATGGCACTCGAAGACATTTCTTGAGTTGCGACACATCGAACACATCATGCACGTTGCCCAAGGAGGCGGGCAGATCCAACTGGTAAGCGACTTCTCCGCGCCGAGCAATGATAACCTGTGTACACCTCGCAATGGCGTGACCCGAAGGTACACAAAATCGTCCACTGCGAATTCCAAGTTACGGCGACGGTTATCTGCATAACTTTTCTGCCGGGACTGTGCCACCTTTAGATTATCCCGAATGGTTCTTACCTTCGCTTCAGCTTCTCTCAGTATATCAGTCCCGAACACTTGGTTTTCCCCAACTAGGTCCCACAGGAGCGGTGTCCGGCATTTGCGCCCATACAACGCTTCATAAGGTGCCATTTGTATGCTGGCTTGGTAGCTGTTATTGTAGGAGAACTCGGCATAGGGGAGACTCTTATCCCAGGTCTTCCCGAAATCTAGGACACATGCGCGAAGCATATCTTCTAGGATCTGATTTAGACGCTCGGTCTGTCCATCTGTCTGCGGGTGATACGCGGTGCTGAAATTTAATCGGGTATCCATCTCTTCTTGGAGCTTCTTCCAAAAGTGAGAGGTGAATTGGCTTCCCCTATCGGATACAATTTTCTTAGGAACGCCATGGAGACTCACGATCCTAGCGAAGTAGAGCTCGGCTAGTTTGTTCCCTCCATAGGTGGTCTTCACAGGAATAAACCGAGCTACCTTGGTTAATCGGTCCACAACTACCCATATAGAATCATATCCACCTTGGGTTTTTGGAAGTCCGGTGATGAAATCCATCCCAATTTCATCCCATTTCCATTCTGGTACTTGGAGAGGTTGGAGAAGTCCGGCTGGTCGTTGGTGCTCTGCCTTGACACGTTGGCACACATCACAAAGGGCCACGAACTCTGCAATTTCCCGCTTCATACTAACCCACCAGTATTTCTCCTTCAAGTCTAAGTACATCTTCGTACTGCCAGGGTGGATGGAATAAGGACTTTCGTGAGCTTCCTGAAGTATCAGCTGTTTAAGTTCTCTGTTATCTGGAACGCATACCCGATTTCCGTTCCATAGGGTTCCGTGTTCATCCTCTGTGAAACCAGCGGCTTTACCCTGTTTCATATTCTTGAGGAGTCCACGCATGTCCGGATCATTCTTCTGAGCCTCGCGGATTTGATCGAGCAAGGTAGGCTTAGCTTCCAACGCAGCCAAGAATCCGCGACCAACTATGCTTAGGTTCAGGGCTTCCATCTGTTGATTAAGTTCGGGTGGAATGCCACGGACGTTAAGAGTGTTGCAATGGCTTTTTCGACTTAGCGCGTCGGCGACCACGTTGGCCTTACCGGGATGATAGTGGATTCCCACATCATAATCCTTGATGAGCTCTAACCATCTTCTCTGCCGAAGATTCAGATCCGACTGGTTGAAGATGTATTTCAAACTCTTATGATCAGTATATATTTCATAGCGATTCCCAATGAGATAATGCCGCCAGATTTTTAGAGCATGAACCACCGCGGCTAACTCCAAATCATGGGTAGGGTAGTTGCCTTCATGAGGCCGTAGCTGGCGTAAGGCATAGGCCACCACATGACCTTCCTGCATGAGCACGCACCCCAATCCTTGGCGCGAAGCGTCACAATACACCATGAAGTCCTTGCGAGTATCCGGCAAGATTAACACTGGCGAGGAAACCAGCTTTTCTTGAACGCCTTCTCGCATTGCGGGCTCCACACAAATTTCTCTTCTTTCTTCAACAACTGTGTCATGGGTCGAGCGATTTTGGAGAAGTTCTTGATGAACCTCCGGTAGTATCCTGCCAAAGCTAAGAAACTACGAATTTGAGTGACTGTCTTGGGTTGCTTCCAATCGGTGACGGCGGTCACTGTTTCGGGGTCCACAGCAACTCCTTTAGCAGATATCACGTGCCCTAAGAATTTGACTTCGGACAACTAGAACTCACACTTGCTAAGTTTGGCATACAATTGATGTTCCCGCAACTTTCCCAACACCAGACGGAGATGGTGCTGATGGTCTTCCTCTGATTGTGAGTATACCAGAATGTCATCAATGAAAACCACAACAAACTTATCCAAGTATTCCATGAACACTTTGTTCATTAAGTTCATGAAGAAGGCAGGAGCATTGGTTAAACCGAACGACATCACCGTGAATTCATGCAGTCCGTATCGCGTGGTGAATGCGGTCTTCGGAATATCTTCTTCACGGATGCGCAACTGGTGATATCCGGAACGAAGATCAATCTTGGAGAATACCGTGGCACCTTTAAGCTGATCGAACAGATCATCGATCCGGGGAAGAGGGTACTTGTTTTTGATGGTGACTTCATTGAGAGCTCTGTAGTCAACGCACATCCTCTTCGTCTTGTCTTTCTTCTCCACAAAAATCACAGGAGCACCCCAGGGGGAAGTACTCGGACGTATGTACCCCTTTTCTTTCAACTCTTCCAACTGTTTCTTAACTTCGGCCAGTTCATTTGCTGCCATACGGTAGGGTCGCTTGTACAGAGGAGTGGTTCCTGGAGCAAGATCTATCCAGAACTCAATCTCTCGCTTGGGCGGCATACCGGGTAGTTCTTCCGGAAACACGTCTCCGAACTCTCTGACGATGGGGATTTCTGACAGTCCTATCTGATGAAGTTCTGAACTACTGACAGAGGTTGGGGGTGCAAAGAAAACAACCGGTTGTTCCGGCCCTCGGTACAGAGTGACAGTGCGTCTTGCACAATCCACTACTCCTTGGAATTGAGCCAACCAATTCATCCCAAGGATCACATCCAAGTTCTTGGTGTCTAGAAGAATCAGATCCGAGGGAAAAGGAATCCCCTGAATTTCTATAGGGACGGCAGGACTATAATACTTTGCTGTCATAACCCCTCCAGGGGTGGTGATGAGGAGAGGGTTCCTAAGCCTTTCTACCCCCAACTGATTTCTCCCCACGAATGGCACAGATATAAACGAGTGGGAAGCTCCAGAGTCGAACAAAATGGTAGCAGGGATGGAATGAATGAGGAACGTACCAACGATGACGTCTGGAGTTGTCAGCACGTCCTCGGCCGTCACGTGGTTCACACGACCCCGAATGACATCCTTACCACCGTTGTTGGAGCGGGGAGGCGCTTGGCCTTGCTGGCGCCTCGGCTTTGGGCATTTATCCGCAAAGTGCCCAGGCTCAAAGCAGTTGAAGCACAGACGCTGCGGACCTTGAACGTCCCTGCGGCCTTGACCAGACTGCGCGGCTGGCGTAGGAGGACGGGGCGCACGGGTCCCTTGCTGGCTCTGCTGTTGCTGCGGCTGTGGGACGCACACCACGAATTGAGGTCGGGGCGCGGAGCGAGGTTGCTGCTGCTTTTGCTGCTGCGAGGACGATCCCCCTGGATAGGGATTGGTGTAGCGGATCCTTTGGTTAGCTCCCTGTTGATTGCGGAAATTCGCCAAGCGGCGCTTGTGCGACTCCAGTTCCTTGTGCTTGGCTTCCAAGCGGATGCTCTTGTCCACCAGACGTTGGAAATCCGGATAGTCCCCGGAGACTAGACAGACGGACAGCTCAGGATCCATTCCTGCCAAGAACTTCTTCTGCTTTTCCTCATCTTCCCGTACATCCTCCGGGGCGTACCGGGCCAGGTTGTTGAACTCATGCAAATACTCCATCACGGAGCGGTTGCCTTGCTTCAACTCTCGGAATTCCCTTTTCTTAAGGGCCATGACTCCGGCGGGCACATGGGTCCTCCGGAAAGCGGCGGTGAAGCGGGCCCAAGTAATAGGCTGCCCCTCTGGCTGCGTAGCCTAGAAATGGTCCCACCATAGAGATGCGGGCCCCTGCAGCTGGTGGGCGGCGAAGACGACTTTCTCCTCATCGCTGCACTGCACGGTGTCTAACTTTTTCCCCACGGCATGCAACCAATCCAACGCATCCACGGGGTTATTGGAGCTAGAGAAGGTAGGTGGACGGATGCGGAGGAACTCAGCGAGTTTAGAGTGTTGTGGCGGTGGTGGTGGAGCATTATGTTGTGGCGGATTTTGGATGTGGTGGAGGAGAGCAGCCATCATGTTGGCCTGCTGGGCGAGGATTTGGGTGAGAATGGCGTTGGTGTCTGGTGGTGGTGGTAGAGGCGGAGGAGGAGGTGGAGGTGGGCTGCCCTGGTTGTTGTGGTTGCTGCCTTCGGGGTGACTGCCTTCACCGTAGCAGCACTTCTCCTGGTCGTCACCATCTGAAAACCCCACACAGAACCAGCAAACAGAGAGAGCTGACAATTAAAACTAGCCACCCACGACTACCATAATTTTTGAATTTATTACTGCTATTAAATTGGTTCATTAAAGTTCAAGTTGCTTAGGCAAATAAAATAAAGACAGGCTCCGACACAGTTATACCACACACCGGCATAACCATGCCCCACACGACTCCAACAAGAAGACAAACGAGAAAGAACACACGCGCAAGCCTACTAACTGCTCGTCTACCGCTGCGACGGGCCAGGACAGAAGGTGAGCAGCAGCGCATCCTCCGTGCTACCAACGCCGGAGGCTTCCCCCTCCTGAGGAGCCATGGGCGCGGGCTCGGCACGAGGGGTCTCCACGAAGCAGGTCCATGCCAAGGACTGGCGAACAAGCTCGGGCCTGGAGGTGCTCTTGCGGGCGGTGATCTTCTGGCTGCGGCAGACGCGGCGGCGCTTGGGGCGACAGACCTCTCCCTGGGCGATCTTGAGCTGATGCAGCTGCGCCTCTGCTGCGTCTAGGTCCTTCTTCAGCTGCAGATTCTCCTAACGCAGCTCCAGGATCTTCATGTTGTTCTCGACCATCCCACGGCGCACCATCTGATGGAAGTCGATACGAGCCGCGTCGTACGCCTCCACCATGCGCGCCAGGTGCATGATGGTAGCGTCATCCTCCGAGCTAGCATCCCGGAAGGTGGCGTAGTCGCGGGCTCCTCCGCGGCGAGGGTGGTAGCGGTAGGGCGAGTGCTGCAACTCGTCCGGGTAGCGCTGGTGAAGAGTGCCGATGGCGAGGAGAGCGGCGTTCTGGCAAGCGGCGGAGAAAGAATCTCCACCCGTGGTGACTGCCAACGAAGTCCTCTCGGGTGAGCCAGTGAGGATCACTGCAGTAACCTCCCAAGCAGCGTGGGGCTCTGCATCGTCACCCTCCTGCTCCGGGAGCTGCCTGCCCTGGTAGTCCACTCCATGCGCATACCCCAGGACAACGCACATGCCCCGCAGCTCCAAAACAAAGCCAGTCAGGTCCAGACCACGACGGTTGATGCTGCCGGCCATCTACAAACAAAAACAAAAAGAAATGCAACATTTTAAAGGTCAGATTTTGGCGATAAATGAAGCAGCAGGACAGAGAGAGACTAGAGGATTTTCACAAATAACAAAGGATTTTTTTTTTCGAAAATATTGCTAAGGCTTGGGATCTAAGGCTAGTCCTATGGTCAAGGGGGCTCTGATACCAACTTGTCACGACCGGAAATAACCCAACGGGCGTTCCTTACGTGCGTGCATTATTCCTTGTCCCAGGAGGCAAGGTTCACCAAAAGTTGATACAATTCAGAGTTTAACAAGCGGAAGCGTAATTAATTTATTACATGGGCGGCGAAGACCCAGCACACAAGAAGACAAACGAAAAACAGCGGAAGACTAGGGCGACAACCACAGGCACTTGACGGCAGGCACGAGCTAGACACCAAAGCCTTCATCTTCCAGGAACTCCTCTTCTGGGTTTGGGAAAAATTGAGCAAGACTGAGTACAACCACCGTACTCAACAAGACACACCCACAAGTGCAGAATAAATGTAAGGGAGTACAAGGGAGCCATAATATAGGGGGTTAGGGTTTGCAGTAAACAGCATTAAAAGACACTTAGTTGCTCAAAGCTATTTTGTAAACACGGTCCTAGAGCTATACAATATTATTAATCAAGGCCGTGAACCCACACGAACCTGCCTTAACCCAAGGCCTACGATGATTCAGACCGAACTGGCAACCCGACCCTGGGTCCCAGCTCGTCCCAAGCCAACCCAGGCCAACCATTCCACATTTTAGTTGTTAAGCAGGTTTGAAGAATTAAAAACACTAACTTGGGTACACGGCTCGGCTTGCCCATAACCGAGGGCGCGGCTATTCGAATAGGTTATACTCTGATCAGAGGTGTACATCTTTACCCACAAGACACATCTTCCTCACGTGTAACCACGTGCCACATACCACCACGGTATACAGACGGAAGACGTGACATAGTTTCCAACCCATCCTAGCCATAGACAAGAGTACCGACCCAATCCCACCTACGGCCGGAACCCCCGGGACAGGTAGGCAGGACTGAGCCCCTAGCAGCAGGACACCGGCCCTGTGCCATGACATCTCGACTACCGGGCCGCAGCTCGTGTAGCCTTCATTTGTCCTAGAGATGTCCATCGACCCCCGACTTCGTCCATCTCCATCCGTGTACTTTTGTTTATAACCAGACTGAGCCACAAACTAAGCCTTACCCACTAGACATGTGGAAGTACGGTAGTGCTTTGCAACAGAGGCCCGAAGACCGGTCCTTATATGGCCGAGGTGCTACTATCAAAACCATGCACCCCGAGCCCAGCCTAAAACCATTTTGGGGATTTTGAAAAGAGGGGAGGTGTGAATCCAATTCCACAAAAATCCAACAATTCCAGTGTGTCCAGGTGATGAGAATATTCCCAAAGTCTAGAGTTGTAAAATCACCTAATGTTACCTAATTAAACAGCGAAGCATCTACCTAAAATCATACTAGTGGTACCATGAGTAGAGTGTCCACTAGTTGGGGTTTTGTTTAATCTAGGGTGAACAAGGTAATAATAACAATAACAATAATAATAAGGTCATAACAAAGGTAAATAGGCATGGCTAGATAAAACAGTGATAACGCGGGAATTTAAATAAAGCGATAATGCAATAATTTAAAGCAACATAATTTTATAAACTGGGATTCAATATGTTCAAGGATGATGTGACTTGCCTTGCTCACTTTCCCAAACGTCGGCTTCAACTTCCACGAAGAGCGGATCTTCCGAAGCTGCAGCGTCTACACGACCAACGGAAAAGAAAAGGATTTTACTCTAATAAACTCCATATAACCAGTAGGAACAAAGCACAAAAATGGGTTCTTGACTTCTTAAGGAAAAATTAGAGACTTGAACGGTCCAATTCCGAGTTCAAATGGCCAAGTTATGGCCATTTGAAGTTTATATGCTCTTTAAATGAATATTTGCGAATTTCTTCATTTAAATTTTAATTTAAAAAATGGATTTATTGCGTCAGCCGAGGAGAGGGGCGCGCGGACCGGGTCCACGGGGGTGGGGCCCACGCGGCAGCCCCACGGTCCACGGTGGACCGGGCGCACCCGGGCTCACACCGGCCGGCGCCGTGGGTCCCACGCGTCAGCCGCACCTAAGGGCGCGGGCGGCTGACAGCCGGGCCCCACGCGGCAGCCGCTCGGTGCGCCCGAAGGCGACCACGCCGGTGCGGCCGGCGGGAGGCGGCGCGCCCGCGCCCCTATGGTCGCCGGCGGCGGCCATAGGCACGGCGGAGCGGCGGCCGGGAGAGGGGTGTCGCGTCCCAAATCGACTCTAAAATACATCCTCAAAATTATGCCGAGAATAATTAAAATCCATGTGAAAGCCTCCAACAATTAAAATATGCAAATTTAAAAGTCAAATAAGGCTTGGAGGATTTTTGTATATTTCCTAAAAGCCTAAAATGCGTAAATAAATTTTAGTGGAATTTTCAGAGCACAAATAATAATTAAGAAGAAATAAACAAAGTTAAAAGGGTCTAATAAAAAGAAAATCCCTAAAAGTCTTCTTCCCCCCCTTCCCTTCTTGGGCCGGCTCGGCCCAGCTCCCTCCCTCTCTCTCCTCTCCCCCGCGGCCCATCGGCCTTCCCCCGCGCGCGCGCCGCTGACGGGCGGGCCCGCCCGCCACCCTCGCTGACGGGTGGGGCCCACCCGTCATCCCCTACCTTTCGCCGCTCCCGCCGCCCGCCCGTGCCCTAGCGCCGCCGCCGCCGCGGATTCCGCCGCATCCCGCCGTCCCCGCGCGCCATAAAGAGGGGGAAATCACTCCCCGTGATTCCCTCTCTCTTTCCCCCCTCTTTCCCCTCTCTCTCTCCCTCGGATTCGTTCGGATTTGCTCCCGCAAACCTCGCCGGCGCCATTGATGGAGCCCGAGATCGCCGCGCCGGTTTCCTTCCCCTCCGGCCGCCCTCTCTCGCTCCCGACGCTATTTAAACGTTCCCCGTTCCGCCCGCCGACCGCCGGAACGCCGCTGTCCTCGTCGACCCGAGCCGCGCCGCCGCCTTCCTCCGCTTCGGCCGCCGTTTCCGTTGTCACCGTCGACCCGGGGTGAGCCGAGGACCGCCGTTTCGCTTCCCCCTTCTCTCCTCTCTCTCGGGCGCCGCTCCGCCGCGCCGGTGGTCGCCGGCGTCGACCATCGGGGCGCGGGTGCGCCGCCTCCCGTCGGCCGTGCCGGCGAGGCCGCCTTCGGGCGCGCCCCGCGGCTGCCAGGTGGGGCCCGGCCGTCAGCCGCCCGCGCCGCGGGGGCGGCTGACGCGTGGGACCCACGGCGCCGGCCAGCGTCAGCCGCGTGCACCCGGTCCACCGTGGACCGTGAGGCTGCCGCGTGGGCCCCACTCCCGTGGACCCGGTCCGCGCGCCCTCTCCCCCGGCTGACGCAATAAATATGTTTTTTAATTAAAATTTAAATGAAGAAATTCGCAAATATCCATTTAAAGAGCATATAAACTTCAAATGGCCATAACTTGGCCATTTGAACTCGGAATTGGACCGTTCAAGTCTCTAATTTTCCCATAAGAAGTCAAGAACCCATTTTTGTGCTTTGTTTCTGCTTGTTATATGGAGTTTATTAGAGTAAAAGCCTTTTCTTTTCCGTTGGTCGTGTAGACGCTGCAGCTTCGGAAGATCCGCTCTTCGTGGAAGTTGAAGCCGGCGTTTGGGAAAGCGAGCAAGGCAAGTCACATCATCTTTGAACATATTGAATCCCAGTTTATAAAATTATGTTGATTTAAATTATTGCATATCCGCTTTATTTAAATTCCCGCGTTATCACTGTTTTATTTAGCCATGCCTATTTACCTTTGTTATGACCTTATTATTATTGTTTTTGTTATTATTTCCTTGTTCACCCTAGAATAAACAAAACCCCAACTAGTGGACACTCTACTCATGGTACCACTAGAATGATTTTAGGTAGATGCTTCGCTTTTAATTAGGTAACATTAGGCGGTTTTACAACTCTAGACTTTGGGAATATTCATATCACCTGGACACTGTGGAATTGTTGGAGTATTGTGGAATTGGATTCACACCGCCCCCTCTATTCAAAATCCCCTAAAATGGTTTTAGGCTGGGCTCGGGGTGCATGGTTTTGATGGTAGCACCTCGGCCATATAAGGACCGGTCTTCGGGCCTCTGTTGCAAAGCACTACCGTACTTCCACATGTCTAGTGGGTAAGGCTTAGTTTGTGGCTCAGTCTAGTTATAAACAAAAGTACACGGATGGAGGTGGATGAAGTCGGGGGTCGATGGACATTCTCCAGGGCAAATGAAGGCTACACGAGCTGCGGCCCGGTAGTCGAGATGTCATGGCACAGGGCCGGTGTCCTGCTGCTAGGGGCTCAGTCCTGCCTGCCTGTCTCGGGGGTTCCGGCCGTAGGTGGGATTGGGTCGGTACTCTTGTCTATAGCTAGGATGGGTTGGAAACTATGTCACGTCTTCCGTCTGTATACCGTGGTGGTATGTGGCACGTGGTTACACGTGAGGAAGAGGTGTCTTGTGGGTAAAGATGTACACCTCTGATCAGAGTATAATCTATTCGAATAGCCGCGCCCTCGGTTATGGGCAAGCCGAGCAATGTACCCAAGTTAGTGTTTTAATTCTTAAAACCTGCTTAACAACTAAAATGTGGAATGGTTGGCCTGGGTTGGCTTGGGACGAGCTGGGACCCAGGGTCGGGTTGCCAGTTCGGTCTGACTCATCGTAGGCCTTGGGTTAAGGCAGGTTCGTGTGGGTTCACGGCCTTGATAAATAATATTGTTTAGTTCTAGAATCGTGTTTGCAAAATAGCCCTGAGCAACTAAATGTCTTTAAATGCTGTTTCCTGCAACCCTAACCCTTTACAGTATAACCCCTTTGTACTACCTTGCATTTATTCTGCACTTGTGGGTGTGTCTTGTTGAGTACGGTGGTTGTACTCAGTCTTGCTCAATTTTTCCCAACCCCAGAAGAGGAGTTCCTGGAAGATGAAGGCTTCGGTGTCTAGCTCGTGCCTGCCGTCAAGTGCCTGTGGTCGTCGCCCTAGTCTTCCGCTGTTTCTCGTTGGTCTTTGTGTGTGTGCTGGGCCTTCGCTGCCCATGTAATAATTATCTATTTACGCTTCCGCTTGTTAAACTCTGAATTGTATCAACTTTTGGTGTACCTTGCCTCCTGGGACAAGGATTAATGCACGCACGTAAGGAATGCCCGTTGGGTTATTTCCGGTCGTGACAAGTTGGTATCAGAGCCCCCTTGACCCTAGGACGAGCCGTAGATCCCAAGCCTTAGCAATATTTTCGAAATAAAAACCCCTTCTTATTTGTGAAAACCCTCTAGTCTCTCTCTGTCTTGCTGCTTCATTTATCGCCAAAATCTGACCTTTAAAATGTTGCTTTTCTTTTTGTTTTTGTTTGTAGATGGCCGGCAGCGTCACCCGTCGTGGTTTGGACATGACTGGTTTCGTCTTGGAGCTGCGGGGCATGTGCGTGGTCCTGGGGTATCCACATGGAGTGGACTACCAGGCCAGGCCGCTTCCGGAGCAGGAGGGTGACGATGCGGAGCCCCACGCTGCTTGGGAGGTCACTGCAGTGATCCTCGCTGGCTCTCCCGAGCGGACTTCGCTGACAGTCACCGCGGGTGGAGACTCCTTCCCCGCCGCCTGCCAGAGCGCCGCTCTCCTCGCCATCGGCACTCTTCACCAGCGCTACCCGGACGAGTTGCAGCACTCGCCCTACTGCTACCACCCTCGTCGCGGAGGAGCCCGCGACCACGCCACCTTCCGGGACGCTAGCTCGGAGGATGACGCTACCATCGTGCACTTGGCGCGCATGGTGGAGGCATACGACGCGGCTCGTATCGACTTCCATCAGATGGTGCGCCGTGGGATGGTCGAGAACAACATGAAGATCCTGGAGCTGCGTCAGGAGAACCTGCAGCTCAAGAAGGACCTGGACGCAGTGGAGGCGCAGCTGCACCAGCTCAAGATCGCCCAGGGAGAGGTCTGCCGCCCCAAGCGTCGCCGCGTCTGCCGCAGCCTGAAGATCACCGCCCGCAAGAGCACCTCCAGGCCTGAGCTTGTTCGTCAGTCCCTGGCGTGGACCTGCTTCATCGAGACCCCTCGTGCCGAGCCTGCGCCCGTGGTTCCCCAGGAGGGGGAAGCCTCCGGCGTTGGTAGCACGGAGGATGCGCTGTTGCTCACCTTCCATCCTGGCCCGTCGCAGCAGTAGACGAGCAGTTAGTAGGCTTGCGCGTGTGTTCTTTCTCGTTTGTCTTCTTGTTGGGTCGTGTGGGGCATGGTTATGCCGGTGTGTGGCATAATTGTGTCGGAGCCTGTCTTTGTTTTATTCGCCTAAGCAACTTGAACTTTAATGAACCCATTTAATAGCAGTAATAAATTTAAGAATTATGGTAGTCGTGGGTGGTTAGCTTTAATTGTCAGCTCTCTCTGTTGCTGGTTCTGTGTGGGGTTTTCAGATGGTGACGACCAGGAGAAACGCTGTTACCGGTGATGGCAACCAACCTGAAGGCAGCAACCACAACAACCATGGCAGTCCACCTCCACCTCCACCTCCTCCTCCACCACCACCACCAGATACCAACGCCATTCTCACCCAAATCCTCGCCCAGCAGGCCAACATGATGACTGCTTTCCTCCACCACCTCCAAAATCCGCCACAACTTAATGCTCCACCACCACCCCCACAACACTCTAAACTCGCCGAGTTTCTCCGCATCCGCCCACCTACCTTCTCTAGCTCCAACAACCCCGTGGATGCGTTGGATTGGTTGCATGCCGTGGGGAAAAAGTTAGACACTGTGCAGTGCAGCGATGAGGAGAAAGTCATCTTCGCCGCCCACCAACTGCAGGGACCCGCATCTCTATGGTGGGACCATTTCCAGGCTACGCAGCCAGAGGGGCAGCCTATTACTTGGGCCCGTTTTACCGCCGCTTTCCGGAGAACCCATGTGCCCGCCGGAGTCGTGGCCCTTAAGAAAAGGGAATTCCGAGAGTTGAAGCAAGGCAACCGCTCCGTGATGGAGTATTTGCATGAGTTCAACAACCTGGCCCGTTACGCCCCGGAGGATGTGCGGGAAGATGAGGAGAAGCAAGAGAAGTTCTTGGCAGGAATGGACCCTGAGCTGTCCGTGCGTCTAGTCTCCGGGGACTATCCGGACTTCCAACGTCTGGTGGACAAGAGCATCCGCTTGGAAGCCAAGCACAAGGAACTGGAGTCGCACAAGTGCCACTTGGAGAATTTCCGCAACCAACAGGGTGCTAACCAAAGGGTCCGCTACACCAATCCCTATCCAGGGGGATCCTCCTCGCAGCAGCAACCACAGCAGCAGCAACCTCGCTCCGCGCCTCGACCTCAATTCGTGGTGCGCGTCCCACAGCCGCAGCAGCAACAGAATCAACAAGGGACTCGAGCGCCCCGTCCTCCTACGCCAACTGTGCAGCCTGGTCAAGGCCGCAGGGACGCTTCAGGTCCGCAGCGTCTGTGCTTCAACTGCTTCGAGCCCGGGCACTTTGCGGATAAATGCCCGAAGCCAAGGCGTCAGCAAGGCCAAGCGCCTCCCCGCCCCAACAACGGTGGTAAGGATGTCATTCAGGGTCGTGTGAACCATGTGACGGCCGAGGACGTGCTGACAACTCCAGACGTCATCGTTGGTACGTTCCTCATTCATTCCATCCCTGCTACCATTTTGTTCGACTCTGGAGCTTCCCACTCGTTTATATCTGTGCCATTCGTGGGGAGAAATCAGTTGGGGGTAGAAAGGCTTAGAAACCCTCTGCTCATCACCACCCCTGGAGAGGTTATGACAGCAAAGTATTATAGCCCTGCCGTCCCTATAGAAATTCAGGGGATTCCTTTTCCCTCGGATCTGATTCTGCTAGACACCAGGAACTTGGATGTGATCCTTGGGATGAATTGGTTGGCTCAATTCCAAGGAGTAGTGGATTGCGCGAGACGCACTGTCACTCTGTACCGAGGGCCGGAGCAACCGGTTGTTTTCTTTGCACCCCCAACCTCTGTCAATAGATCAGAACTGCATCAGATAGGACTGTCAGAAATCCCCATCGTCAGAGAGTTTGGAGACGTGTTCCCGGAAGAACTACCCGGTATGCCGCCCAAGCGAGAGATTGAGTTCCGGATAGATCTTGCTCCAGGAACCACCCCTCTGTACAAGCGACCCTACCGTATGGCAGCAAATGAACTGGCCGAAGTTAAGAAACAGTTGGAAGAGCTGAAAGAAAAGGGGTATATACGTCCGAGTACTTCCCCCTGGGGTGCTCCTGTGATTTTTGTGGAGAAGAAGGACAAGACGAAGAGGATGTGCGTTGACTACAGAGCTCTCAATGAAGTCACCATCAAAAACAAGTACCCTCTTCCCCGGATCGACGATCTGTTCGATCAGCTTAAAGGTGCCACTGTATTCTCCAAGATTGATCTTCGTTCCGGATATCACCAATTACGTATTCGCGAAGAAGATATTCCGAAGACCGCATTCACCACGCGATACGGACTGTATGAATTCACGGTGATGTCGTTCGGTTTAACCAATGCCCCTGCCTTCTTCATGAACTTAATGAACAAAGTGTTCATGGAATACTTGGATAAGTTTGTGGTGGTATTCATTGATGACATTCTGATATACTCACAATCAGAGGAAGACCATCAGCACCATCTCCGTCTGGTATTGGGAAAGTTGCGGGAACATCAATTGTATGCCAAACTTAGCAAGTGTGAGTTCTGGTTGTCCGAAGTCAAATTCTTAGGGCACGTGATATCTGCTAAAGGAGTTGCTGTGGACCCCGAAACAGTGACCGCCGTCACCGATTGGAAGCCACCCAAGACAGTCACTCAAGTTCGCAGTTTCTTAGGTTTGGCAGGATACTACCGGAGATTCATCGAGAACTTCTCCAAAATCGCTCGACCCATGACACAGTTGTTGAAGAAAGAAGAGAAATTTGTGTGGAGCCCGCAATGCGAGAAGGCATTTCAAACTCTCAAAGAAAAGCTGGTTTCCTCGCCAGTGTTAATCTTGCCGGATACTCGCAAGGACTTCATGGTGTATTGTGACGCTTCGCGCCAAGGATTGGGGTGCGTGCTCATGCAGGATGGTCATGTGGTGGCCTATGCCTCACGCCAGCTACGACCTCATGAAGGCAACTACCCTACCCATGATTTGGAGTTAGCAGCGGTGGTTCATGCTCTAAAAATCTGGCGGCACTATCTCATTGGGAATCGATGTGAAATATATACTGATCATAAGAGTTTGAAATACATCTTCACCCAGTCGGATCTGAATCTTCGGCAAAGGAGATGGTTAGAACTCATCAAGGATTATGATGTGGGAATTCACTATCATCCTGGTAAGGCCAACGTGGTCGCCGACGCTCTAAGTCAAAAAGGCCATTGCAACACTCTTAACGTCCGTGGCATTCCACCCGAACTTAATCAACAGATGGAAGCCCTGAACCTAAGCATAGTTAGTCGCGGATTTTTGGCTGCGCTGGAAGCCAAGCCCACCTTGCTCGATCAAATCCGCGAGGCTCAGAAGAATGATCCAGACATGCATGGGCTCCTCAAGAATATGAAACAGGGTAAAGCCGCTGGTTTCACAGAGGATGAACACGGAACCCTATGGAACGGAAATCGGGTATGCGTTCCAGATAACAGAGAACTTAAACAGTTGATACTTCAGGAAGCTCACGAAAGTCCTTATTCCATCCACCCTGGCAGCACGAAGATGTACTTAGACTTGAAGGAGAAATACTGGTGGGTTAGTATGAAGCGGGAAATTGCAGAGTTCGTGGCCCTTTGTGATGTTTGCCAGCGTGTCAAGGCAGAGCACCAACGACCGGCCGGACTTCTCCAACCTCTCCAAGTACCTGAATGGAAATGGGATGAAATTGGGATGGATTTCATCACCGGACTTCCAAAAACCCAAGGTGGATATGATTCCATATGGGTAGTTGTGGATCGATTAACCAAGGTAGCTCGATTCATTCCTGTGAAGACCACCTATGGAGGGAACAAACTAGCCGAACTCTACTTCGCTAGGATCGTAAGTCTCCATGGCGTTCCTAAGAAAATCGTATCTGATAGGGGAAGCCAATTCACCTCTCACTTTTGGAAGAAGCTCCAAGAAGAGCTGGGTACCCGATTAAACTTCAGCACCGCGTATCACCCGCAGACAGATGGACAGACCGAGCGTCTAAATCAGATCCTACAAGATATGCTTCGCGCATGTGTCCTAGATTTCGGGAAGACCTGGGATAAGAGTCTCCCCTATGCCGAGTTCTCCTACAATAACAGCTATCAAGCCAGCATACAAATGGCACCTTATGAAGCGTTGTATGGGCGCAAATGCCGGACACCGCTCCTGTGGGACCAAGTTGGAGAAAGCCAAGTGTTCGGGACTGATATCCTGAGAGAAGCTGAAGCTAAAGTCAGAACCATTCGGGATAATCTAAAGGTGGCACAGTCCCGGCAGAAAAGTTATGCAGATAACCGTCGCCGTGACCTGGAATTCGCAGTGGATGATTTTGTGTACCTTCGGGTCACGCCATTGCGGGGCGTACACAGGTTTCAGACAAAAGGGGAAGCTCGCACCTCGGTATGTGGGTCCTTTCCGTATCGTTGCTCGACGCGGAGAAGTCGCTTACCAATTGGAGCTGCCCGCCTCCTTGGGCAACGTGCATGATGTGTTCCATGTGTCGCAACTCAAGAAATGTCTCCGAGTGCCATCCGAGCAGGCCGACTCAGAGCAAATTGAAGTTCGCGAAGACTTGACCTACGTGGAGAGGCCAGTGAAAATCCTGGATACCATGGAGCGCAGGACCAGGAACCGGGTAATCCGTTTTTGCAAGGTCCAATGGAGCAACCACGCCGAGGAAGAAGCTACTTGGGAGCGTGAAGACGAGCTGAAGGCAGCCTATCCCGATCTCTTCGCCAGTTCTTCCGAATCTCGGGGTCGAGATTCCGTTTAAGGGGGGTAGGTTTGTCGCGTCCCAAATCGACTCTAAAATACATCCTCAAAATTATGCCGAGAATAATTAAAATCCATGTGAAAGCCTCCAACAATTAAAATGTGCAAATTTAAAAGTCAAATAAGGCTTGGAGGATTTTTGTATATTTCCTAAAAGCCTAAAATGCGTAAATAAATTTTAGTGGAATTTTCAGAGCACAAATAATAATTAAGAAGAAATAAACAAAGTTAAAAGGGTCTTATAAAAAGAAAATCCCTAAAAGTCTTCTTTCCCCCCCCCTTCCCTTCTTGGGCCGGCTCGGCCCAGCTCCCTCCCTCTCTCTCCTCTCCCCCGCGGCCCATCGGCCTTCCCCTGCGCGCGCGCCGCTGACGGGCGGGCCCGCCCGCCACCCTCGCTGACGGGTGGGGCCCACCCGTCATCCCCTACCTTCCGCCGCTCCCGCCGCCCGCCCGTGCCCTAGCGCCGCCGCCGCCGCGGATTCCGCCGCATCCCGCCGTCCCCGCGCGCCATAAAGAGGGGGAAATCACTCCCCGTGATTCCCTCTCTCTTTCCCCCCTCTTTCCCCTCTCTCTCTCCCTCGGATTCGTTCGGATTTGCTCCCGCAAACCTCGCCGGCGCCATTGATGGAGCCCGAGATCGCCGCGCCGGTTTCCTTCCCCTCCGGCCGCCCTCTCTCGCTCCCGACGCTATTTAAACGTTCCCCGTGCCTCCCTCCTCCGTTTCCGCCACTCGCCGCACTCTCTCCCCGTCGGATTCGAGCCCGCGCCGTCGTCCTCTCTCTCCGCCGTCGCCGCCGAGCTCCGGTCCGCCGCCGTCGTCGCCCCGGACCTCCTCCCGCTTCGGCATCGCCTCCTTCGGCTTCGCCGCGTTCTCGTCGACCTCGTCCACTCCTCCGTTCCGCCCGCCGACCGCCGGAACGCCGCTGTCCTCGTCGACCCGAGCCGCGCCGCCGCCTTCCTCCGCTTCGGCCGCCGTTTCCGTTGTCACCGTCGACCCGGGGTGAGCCGAGGACCGCCGTTTCACTTCCCCCTTCTCTCCTCTCTCTCGGGCGCCGCTCCGCCGCGCCGGTGGTCGCCGGCGTCGACCATCGGGGCGCGGGTGCGCCGCCTCCCGTCGGCCGTGCCGGCGAGGCCGCCTTCGGGCGCGCCTCGCGGCTGCCAGGTGGGGCCCGGCCGTCAGCCGCCCACGCCTCGGGGGCGGCTGACGCGTGGGACCCACGGCGCCGGCCAGCGTCAGCCGCGTGCACCCGGTCCACCGTGGACCGTGAGGCTGCCGCGTGGGCCCCACTCCCGTGGACCCGGTCCGCGCGCCCTCTCCCCCGGCTGACGCAATAAATATGTTTTTTAATTAAAATTTAAATGAAGAAATTCGCAAATATCCATTTAAAGAGCATATAAACTTCAAATGGCCATAACTTGGCCATTTGAACTCGGAATTGGACCGTTCAAGTCTCTAATTTTCCCTTAAGAAGTCAAGAACCCATTTTTGTGCTTTGTTTCTGCTTGTTATATGGAGTTTATTAGAGTAAAAGTCTTTTCTTTTCCGTTGGTCGTGTAGACGCTGCAGCTTCGGAAGATCCGCTCTTCGTGGAAGTTGAAGCCGGCGTTTGGGAAAGCGAGCAAGGCAAGTCACATCATCTTTGAACATATTGAATCCCAGTTTATAAAATTATGTTGATTTAAATTATTGCATATCCGCTTTATTTAAATTCCCGCGTTATCACTGTTTTATTTAGCCATGCCTATTTACCTTTGTTATGACCTTATTATTATTGTTTTTGTTATTATTTCCTTGTTCACCCTAGAATAAACAAAACCCCAACTAGTGGACACTCTACTCATGGTACCACTAGAATGATTTTAGGTAGATGCTTCGCTTTTAATTAGGTAACATTAGGCGGTTTTACAACTCTAGACTTTGGGAATATTCATATCACCTAGACACTGTGGAATTGTTGGAGTATTGTGGAATTGGATTCACATCGCCCCCTCTATTCAAAATCCCCTAAAATGGTTTTAGGCTGGGCTCGGGGTGCATGGTTTTGATGGTAGCACCTCGGCCATATAAGGACCGGTCTTCGGGCCTCTGTTGCAAAGCACTACTGTACTTCCACATGTCTAGTGGGTAAGGCTTAGTTTGTGGCTCAGTCTAGTTATAAACAAAAGTACACGGATGGAGGTGGATGAAGTCGGGGGTCGATGGACATTCTCCAGGGCAAATGAAGGCTACACGAGCTGCGGCCCGGTAGTCGAGATGTCATGGCACAGGGCCGGTGTCCTGCTGCTAGGGGCTCAGTCCTGCCTGCCTGTCTCGGGGGTTCCGGCCGTAGGTGGGATTGGGTCGGTACTCTTGTCTATAGCTAGGATGGGTTGGAAACTATGTCACGTCTTCCGTCTGTATACCGTGGTGGTATGTGGCACGTGGTTACACGTGAGGAAGAGGTGTCTTGTGGGTAAAGATGTACACCTCTGATCAGAGTATAATCTATTCGAATAGCCGCGCCCTCGGTTATGGGCAAGCCGAGCAATGTACCCAAGTTAGTGTTTTAATTCTTAAAACCTGCTTAACAACTAAAATGTGGAATGGTTGGCCTGGGTTGGCTTGGGACGAGCTGGGACCCAGGGTCGGGTTGCCAGTTCGGTCTGACTCATCGTAGGCCTTGGGTTAAGGCAGGTTCGTGTGGGTTCACGGCCTTGATAAATAATATTGTTTAGTTCTAGAATCGTGTTTGCAAAATAGCCCTGAGCAACTAAATGTCTTTAAATGCTGTTTCCTGCAACCCTAACCCTTTACAGTATAACCCCTTTGTACTACCTTGCATTTATTCTGCACTTGTGGGTGTGTCTTGTTGAGTACGGTGGTTGTACTCAGTCTTGCTCAATTTTTCCCAACCCCAGAAGAGGAGTTCCTGGAAGATGAAGGCTTCGGTGTCTAGCTCGTGCCTGCCGTCAAGTGCCTGTGGTCGTCGCCCTAGTCTTCCGCTGTTTCTCGTTGGTCTTTGTGTGTGTGCTGGGCCTTCGCTGCCCATGTAATAATTATCTATTTACGCTTCCGCTTGTTAAACTCTGAATTGTATCAACTTTTGGTGTACCTTGCCTCCTGGGACAAGGATTAATGCACGCACGTAAGGAATGACCGTTGGGTTATTTCCGGTCGTGACAAGGGGAGGGAAGGGGGGAAACGAAGCGGCGGTCCACGGCTCACCCCGGGTCGACGGCGACGACGGAAACGGCGACCTGAGCGGAGGAAGGCGGCGGCGCGGCTCGGGTGGACGGGGTCGGCGGTGCTCCGGCGGTCGGCGAGCGGAACGGAGGGGTGGACGAGGTCGGCGAGGATGCGGCGAAGCCGAAGTAGGCGGCGCCGAGGGGGAAGGTGGTCCGGGGCGACGACGGCGGCAGACCGGAGCTCGGCGGCGACGGCGGAGAGAGAGAGCGACGGCGCGAGCTCGATTCCGGCGAGGAGAGAGGGCGGCGAGTGGCGGAAACGGTGGAGGGAGGCACGGTGAGGGTTTATATAGGGTTGGGAGTGAGAGGGGGTGGCCGGAGGAGGGGGAAACGGGCGCGGGAGTCCCGGCCGCCATTAATGGCGCCGGCGAGGTTAGGGGAGGAGTTTACAAACGAATCCGAGGGAGAGAGAGAGGGAAAAATGAGGGGAAAGGGGGAGGGGATCCCGGGGAATAATTCCCCCCTATTGATTGCACGCGGGGCGGACGGGGGCGGCGGGATTCGCGGCGGCGGCGGCGCTAGGGCGCGGGCGAGGCAGCGGGAGCGGCGGGAGGAAGGGGATGACGGGTGGGCCCCACCCGTCAGTGAGGGAGGCGGGCGGGCCCGCTCGTCAGCGGCGCGCGCGCGGGGAGGAGACCGAATGGGCCGCGGGGAAGAGGAGAGAGAGGGAGAGAGATGGGCCGAACCGGCCCAAGAGGGGGAGGGGGGAAAAAAGACTTTTTAGAGCTTTTCTTTTTATAAAATCATTTTAACTTTGTTTATTTCTTAATAATTATTGTTTGTGCTCTGAAAATTCCACTAAAATTTATTTACGTATTTTAGGCTTTTAGGAAATATACAAAAATCCTCCAAGCCTTATTTGACTTTTAACTTTGCACATTTTAATTGTTGGAGGCTTTCACACGGATTTTAATTATTCTAGGCATAATTTCGAGGATGTATTTTAGAGTCGTTTTGGGACGCGACACAGACGTTCAACTGGTGGATTTGCTGTTTTTCTAGGCTCTAACCTTGTGTCATGGAGTGCTAGAAAGCAAGCCGCAGTATCCAGGTCAAGTACTGAAGCAGAATACAAGGCACTAGCTGATGCAACAGCAGAGATTATGTGGTTACATACTCTCCTATGTGAGATTGCAATAAATGCTCCTAAGGCTGCGAAAATGTGGTGTGACAACATAGGAGCTAAGTATTTATCAGCTAATCCTGTTTTTCATGCTCGTACTAAACATATAGAAGTTGATTATCATTTTGTTCGAGAACGTGTATCTAGAAGATTACTTGAGATAGAATATATTTCTTCCAAGGATCAAGTAGCAGATGGTTTCACTAAAGCTTTGGCTGTGCGACCGTTTGAAGACTTCAAGAGCAATCTCAACATCACTAGTTTAGATTGAGGGGGAGTGTTAGAGATAATGTAATCACGTGTAAACAGGATAAGAGGAAAACCGAACTAGATAGAGATAAGGTTGTTGTTGTTACATGCAAATAGGGATTCGGTTTTCCTCTACCTGTGCGCACAGCTATATATATTACTGCCGCACGTTTGAGTGCGCTAATTAACACGGATCGTCGTATCAACGACGTTAACCTAGATTAGTTTCTTTTCACCCAAGACGGTTTGGATGATGGTTTTGGCTTACTTGGCGTTGACGTAGCAATTAAAGTCAAAAGAAAAACCTAGAACCCACATATAAGTGACTGTTATATTAAAAATAAACTATTTACAGTGGGACGCTACGTCTCCTCCTTCTCCTCCTCCCCAGTCTCCCTATCTCCTCCTCCCCAATGCGGCGACCTGGCGGTTAGATCCATGCAGCGGCGGCCGGAAGGGCAGCACGACGAGTAGTGGCTAGCGGGGAAAAGGGCAGAGTACGCCGACCTGGAGATGCGAGGAGGGGTCTTCTCCTCAGCCTGACACTGTCCTCCTCACAACAGCATCATCATCATCTTCTTCGTCTAATGTTACGGCTGGCCCGCCATGCTAAAGCATTGGCTCTTCATCACCATCGACTTTGTTGCCTGCTCGCTGCCGGCGCCGGCGCCGGCCATGCTGAATGATTGTTCGCCCATCACCCTCAGCCCCTCGCCTTCTTTGTCGCGCCGCCTTGCCGGCAAGTACTTTTGCGGTCACTCGCTCGGCGCCGCTGGCCTTCTTCTTCTTGGACGTTTTGGTCACCTCCGCCGCCGCCTCATTGCCAGCGGCGCCACTAGCTGCCGCTTGGTTTTCATCGAACAATATAAGTGGCATGTTGTTGGGTGCATCGTTGGTGGTGGCGTCCTGGTTGGCTTCCCCCCTCGGTGGCTGTATGTAGCGCCCGTTCCGTCGTGGCGCCTAGCGGGAAAATTATCTCTTAAAAAAAACCTAATTGCGAAATTTGTTCCGTTGCTTGTTGTCTAGTGTCCGTGCCATCTCAGATCTCAAATTCCCGATCTATCATCGAGTTCATTTCTGAATCCAAATCCTTCCAAATCAAATCCCTCCGCAAAAGTCTATTTTGCCTCCTCCAGGGTCGATGGGCCGAATCTCTCTCGGCCCATCTCCCCCTCCCTCCCCGGCGCCCTTTCTCTCTCTCTCTCTCTCTCTCTCTCTCTCCCCCCCTCCGCTCCGCCCGCGCGTCGCGAGCGCGTGCGCGTGAGCCGCCCGCGCCGAGCGCCCTCCCTTCCCCTCGCTCTCCTTCTCCCCGCCTCCATCCCTAGCGAGCTCCCCACCCGCGGAATCGGCCCCGCGAGGCGTTGCTCGCGCGCCCGCGTGGTTGCCGCCCGTGCCGGGCCTGCGCCGTCCGCGTCACCCGGCCCCGCTGCCCTGCCGCGCCTACAGCCGCGCAGCCGCTGGGCCCGCAAGCCAGCGCGCGTGCCCGAGCCGCGCCGCTCAAACCGCCGCGCCTCCCGTTGCAACCCGCGCGCGCGTGCCGTGGTGGCCGACCGCCCGGTCGCCGCCGCCGTCAGCCCCTGCACGCGCCTGTCGCCCGTGTCGCCGCTCCGCTCCAAACCGCCCCGCCGTCATCGCCGTCGTCATCACCTCGGCCCCGCCACTCCGCGCGCAAGCCGCCAAGGGACGGAGGCAGAGCCCCTCCTCCCTCTGCCGCGACGCCCCCGCTCCCCTCCTCCTTTTCCCAAAGAAGCAAGGGGCGAGCCCCCTTTCTCTCCCTCCTTTTCCCCTTTTCCTCCCGCCGGCGTCATCCTCCCTCCGCCTTGTCGCCGATTTGGCCGCGAGCGCCGAGCGCCAGCTCGCGCCTTGACCGCCCAAAGTCGGTTTCCAAACCGACATTGCCGCCCTTTAAACCCAGGCGCCCTCCCTTCCTCTTTCCCCCCCCCCCCAATCCTCCCCGTTTCTCGTCCGCGCCATTGCCGCCGCCTTCCGAGCTCTGTCTCGCCTCCGCCGTTCATCGCCAAGCGCCGGGAGAGCCGGTGCGTTCGTGGACGCGGAAGGGGACTCCGGGCGCGCCCTCTCCTTCCTCTTCCCCGGCCCGAGGCCGGAGAGATCACTCCCGCGCCGTCGGCCTCTCGTCACAGCGCCCCACCTCATCTCGGTAGTGCCTCCCTCCGTTCTCTCTCCTCGCTCCATCTCCTCCCCTTAGACTCGGGTAGTAGCACGTGTAGCCTCCCCGTAGCTAGCCGGCGCCGCCCCGACCGTTGCCGCCGCTCGCCGTGTGCTCGCCGCCGTCGCCGCCCGTGCTCCGTAGCACCCGCTCGTCGTCGGCCTCGCTCGGCGTAGCTCCGCCCAATCCGACGCTAGCAACAGATTCCCGTAGCCGCGTAGATGCTCTCGCCGCCGGGAATCGGCCTCTCGTGACCTCGTCGCCGTTTTCCCCTTTTCTCTCTGCCGGTTGCCGCCGCCGCAATCCGCCGCCGACGGACTCCCTCCGGCGAATCCGAGCCGTTGGCTCGTCTCCCCTCGTCCTGAGCAATCACCCGGTGTGCTCGCTTTCGCCTGTATCGCCGTGGTTCGCTCCGCCGCTCGTCGCTGTCGTCCGCCGTCCGTTCCGGCCGGCGTCGTCGTCTACCTCCCGCCAGCCCGCATGGCAGCCACGTAGGCGCCACGTAGGCGCCACGTCGGCGCCAGCTCGGCCGAGATCGGGTCGGGCCGACCCCGGTCAGCCCCTCCCGTGCGCGCGTTCCACCGCGAGCCATGAGGCTGCGCGTGGGCCCGCCGCATCCGTTCCTCCGCGAACCACGCGCGTGCACCGCGTCCCTCCCCCGCCCGCGCGCATGCGCCGCGTGCTCGCTCCGCACGGTGAACCGTGTCACCGACAAGCGGGTCCCACCCGGGACCACGCGTGGTGAGCCCGGTCCACCGGCTCTCTCTCTCCTCCCCTACCGCGCGCGCGCGCCTTGGGCCGGCCGGCCCATTTAGCTCGGCCGGAACGCTCCATTTCTCTCGGGCCGCGCCCTAGCCGCCCGAGGAAAAGTCTATTTTCCCTCCCTCTTTTCTTTTCTTTTCTTTTCTTTTTCAAAAAGGATTTAATTAAATCCTTTTTCCTTTAGACCTAAAATCCAATAATCTTAGAAATTCAATATCTTCCCAACCGTAAATCCGTTTGACTCCGTTCAACTTCCAAAATTCCTCAAATCTCGAGATCTATCTAATGGCACGCTTAGAGGTCTTTAATAGGGCTTTATTTTTGCAGTTTGTTGAGTTGTCCTGTTTCGCGTGTAGTTTCGGAGCCCGAAAACCCGCAGTGCGAGGATTTCGAGGATCAAGCTCAAGATCTCGAGCAAGGCAAGCCACCTTTGAACATCTTGAGCCTATATTTGAATTTAATTATGTTGCCTGAAAAATATTATGCATTGATAGGATCGCACTTAATCTGTTTGTCCCGTCTGCAAGGCAGATTGGCAGACCTACCTAGTTTGTTGCATTTGATCCTTCCCTTGATAATTGTTATACCATGTTCCCTTGTAACCACCCAGTTGCGCCTCGGAGATCGTGCACTCTGCACGAGTATCGACGGTCGCCTTCAAACTTAAAATCTGAAAAACAACTTGGGTAAAACTTGGGTTTTACAAAAGACTTGGAAAACCCGACACCTGGGTCGGTGCTTGCGAACTAAATGGATTTTCCAGAACCGCGGACCGGGGAACGTACCGGGTATACGGTTTCCCGCTCTTGCACTTAAGGACCGTTTCCTTGGAATTTCATCCGAACATAAGACAAGTACGACCACATGGGTGGAATGGGACACCCCTGGCTGAGTAACTAGCTTATCAGGGGAGCCTTGATGCCGAGAGACATGTGGATTCGCCGGGGTGGTGTCGGGGAGGACCCCTGGGCTTCCTGGCACAGTATGGTCTGGGACCTAACCTGTTGTTGGTCTGGGACCCCTCTCGTCAGCATATGGTAAACCTGTGTCGGCTTTCGAAATGCCTTGTCATGAAAGCTTGGAGGTCTCCCGACGTGGCTGATCCCCACGGGCTGGGTGATCCGGGTTAGTAATGTCGTGTGGGTAAAGTGTACCCCCTCTGCAGAGGTTAACAAACTGTTCGAACAGCCGTGCCCACGGTCATGAGCGGATGTGAGGTGATTCCTAGCGTAGTTTTGTTTGACTACTGCTTGTGAAATTGCTGTTGTGGAAAGGGGTTCGATGTTTGGAAAATCTGCAGCTGACGGGATCAGCTAGGCCCGGGTGGCCGTTTGAAAGTTGTAGGCCCGGGTGGCCGTTTGAAAGTTGTTGGCCGGGTGCCAACCTTGAATCAATTCAAAAAGACTGATACATTGCACATACTCCGACCGGACGAGATGCACTGTCTCAACCGTGTCGTTTGAGAAGCACTCACTTAGTTGTTTTCAGAAAAGAGTTCAAATAAAATCAATTGCAAAAACAACAGCCTTTCCTTGAAGCCTGCATTAAACACTTATTTCCCATGGCTTGCTGAGTACTTCCGTACTCACCCTTGCTCTATATAAATAATCCCCCCCCAGTTGCTGAAGAAGATGAAGCGGATCCTGCTGATGAGGAGTTCTTCCAGGAGCAAGCCGGCTACGATGAGTTTTAGGGTTTCGGCCTAGTTCCCAAGTCGCGCCTGTGTTGTTTGGTCCAAGTCCTGGCTTCCGTTTCCCTTTTGTAATGCAGTTGTGAGCTCGGGATCTGTCCGTAGCCCAACATGACTGTACCTCTACTCTATAATAAAGAGACCTCTGTTGCTGTGATAATCCGTCTTCCTGTGATACCAGCACTATTTCCTGGGACTGGTATCGATTAACAGGTTAATTTGGAGCGTCACGGGCTAGTTCCGGTCGGTACTAGTCCGGGGCGTGACACTGTAGCAGCCGTCTTCGCCTCATCAGCCGCCATCCTTTCCTCCATGGCCCACAACGATGTCCGCCCAGGGAGGCCGTCGTCATCCTCGTGGTTGGAGACGGCGATTGGTGCGCACAGGCGCATGGTGTAATTGGGCACCCCAGCGAGGTGCACGGTGTCTCGCGTGCTGAGCGCCTCGATATCCGTGCACGACACCACCTCTGGGCACATCTTCTATAGCTCCGTCTTGATCCCATTGATGATGTCGTAGCCCTTCACCGATATGTTCGGCTAGGCCTCCTGCTTCGCACTCTAAATCGACGGGCGCCGTCCTCCAACAATCCGTTGAGATTGGAGAGAGAGAGAGAGAGATGAAGAGCCACGGACATGTGGAGCCTACGCTGACTCAGTGTTGTTGACTTGGGTCAAATTACCACGTAGAATAAAACCTCTTGCCATACTATCTTGGGACTTATATTGTACCGGTTTTAACATATGAGAGACCCGTTGTATCTAGTTTTGTGGTTCAAGGACGAAAATTGGATTCGTTGTTAAGTTAAGGGATCTGAAATAACCTTATTCCGGCTGCAAACCGTTGGTTGGTGCGTCTTCTTCTCTGTAGTACAGCGAAACTAGCCCATATGCACGATTTTCTGATGGCCCACTATGACATTCCTCCTACCATGCATTCTCTTTCAGCTTTGTTCCGGCGAGTTGTTTTCGTTACTCCCCTTCTTCTCGGGAGGTTTGTGCGCACTGTGCAGGCGTTCATGGTAGTTGGTGGACATCGCACACAACTCAACATGCCCACACAGGAGTACAAGACGGACCAAGTTGACGTGAAAAATCTCAGCCTTCACTCACAACAACAAACTACTCAAACTGTGGTAGCTGTCGTGGCGAGCCTGAGGGCCGTGGTGTTTCGGCTAACCGCGAGATAGTGCAACAAATTGTTTACGTGCGTCAGGCCGCCGCTGTGATGACAGGCTGAAGGGGGAGAGCAAACCAAGCCTTCTGACGAAAGCTAGATGGGAGTCTGGCTATCAGCCAACCACAAACACAATGTATGTATGTATGCCTTGGTACATATGATATCACACATTAGGCCATTAACTCAGATTCAGAACTAAACGAAGCCACAGGCCTGCAGCGGTGCAGTTGAGCCATTCGATATCCACAACAACATAGCTACCAACCCATGAAACACATCGCAATAGTAGCAGCGCGCCTGCCAGTGAGGATCTTCTCGAGTACGTTTAGTTTGTACTTTGTACGTAGGGCCTCTTCAAGAATACGACTGAATAATTCCGCCCCAACAAAAACGAAAAGAAAACGAAACGAGTTGATAAAGCAAGAGCAGCCGAACGAGTTAATTTCCAATATAGTTTGGCACGCGAATACGCGATTGCTCCGCGCGCTTACCTAACACAAGTCCTCCCGTACGTGGCCGTGGATATACAAACACCGGACACCATGATCGATCGGCCTTTGCTATTGTAGTAGCTAGCTACCAGTCCAACCAACACCAACAACTGCGCGAGTGAGCGCGCGGCTATTGCGTGCCACGGCGTGCCGTTGAGCGATGGCTGGAGGTGGGTTCCCCGTGGCCGGCGGCGCCCCGCCGGGCGACTATGGCGGCGGCATAACCTTCTCCGTCGTCGTCACCTGCCTCATGGCCGCCTCCGGCGGCCTCATCTTCGGCTACGACATCGGCATCTCCGGTACGTACGTACGCCGGCCGTTACACTTGCACGCGCTGCAAAAAAACGACATCAATCTCTTTACACAGTCTGGTCTTGCTGATGATCGATGGTCAGGGGGAGTGACGGCGATGGAGTCGTTCCTGGCGGCCTTCTTCCCGGGGGTGCTCCGGCGGATGGCGGCGGCGCGGCGGGACGAGTACTGCGTCTACGACAGCCACGTGCTGACGGCGTTCACGTCGTCGCTGTACCTGGCCGGGCTGGCCGCGTCGCTGGCGGCCGGCCGCGTCACCAGGGCGGTCGGGAGGCAGGCCGTCATGCTCGCGGGCGGGGCGCTCTTCTTCGCCGGCGCCGCCGTCAACGCCGCCGCGGTCAACATCGCCATGCTCATCGTCGGCCGCATGCTGCTCGGCTTCGGCATTGGCTTCACCAACCAGGTCCGTAGCAAAACACACTCAAAATCCTCCCGAAATAGCTCTTGTCCGGGCAGCAGATCGATCAAACCGATCCCAAATTCACGCAATACATGCATGAACCGGTCCACCACTACCGGGCGTGCACCGAAACATTTTGAAGGAAAGAAATGGTCGCATTTTTAAGGGAAATGTTATACCATCATTGAAAAGATACTGGAATGTAGTACTATATTGTTTTATATAAAATTTGGTACCTTCATATACTATAAGTATCTTAAGTTACTAAAATTTTAGTGTAAAATTTAGATAACTTAAAATACTTTCTCAAAGTACTATAAAATTTCTCTATTTTTAAAAGCATAAACGACTATGCAGGAGATATATAGTTGATTGCACAATCGAGGATGTACAGAAGTGATGAAATGTCCTGTGTACTTGCATGATGTAGTCCTTTTATTTCCTTTTTGAGCTTTTTATATCAAGTTTAATTTCAAAGTAGTACGAGTGCCATCTCCGTGCATTGCTAGTAGAATTTAGAAGGAAGACGGACGAGAATAGGTTTCACTAGGTTTAATTTTCTTTTTTTCTATCCAGTCCTTTGAGATGGGTCAATTTTCGTGTAAAATTAGTTTTTGGGACGATGGTTTTTTTAGGTTGGTTGGTTTTTTTACATGGGGATGATTGAAGAGGATTCCACCTTTACGTTTGTAGAGATATGGAGGAGAAACGGACAAACAATCACTAAAGTTCACCTGGAACAAAGGAATGGCTAGCTTTGTCACTTTCTTTTAAAAATCCTATAGAATTGTTCATTTCACAGGAATTTTGGAGGAAAACTATCATTAGGTTTTACCGCATGTTTGTCTCTTCCCATGCCACAAAGTTCTTACCTATTTCTATGTATCATCTAAAATGGTAGTTTCAAGATTTTATTGTTTTTTAATTCCTATAGAAATTCAAGGAGCATGACACTCTGTTCTTGTAGTTTCATAATCATACGTTGCCATGGCATTTTTTATGTGTCGTAGAATTGATTGGTTTGGTCGCAACAGAGTTATTTTTCTCAAACCATACTTACTGTCACCCCAACTATACAAAGTTTCTAATCCTCAAGAAATATAGAGACATTGTGTTTGCTTCAAAATGGAAACAAATTCACAAGCTAGTAGGCCTATGTCAGCTTGTCTGGAATAATTACTTCAAAAGACATGAAAGAAGGATAAGTTGCTGTCGACCAAACGGGGTAGCTGGCAATGTAGACTGGAAGGTAGTTGTTGCGTCTTGCTTCAATTTGTTCTCTGTCCCTTGGAGTTAGCTAGGGTGAGCGGCTGGTTTTGTGTCAACCAATCGCTCTCACGCCTCAGATAAAGATTGCAAGCATCTCCATCTCTCCACTCTACTGATACCTTCAATTGGTTGGGACCGGGACGGGAGAGTGGGAGTAGCTCCCATGTTTCCGTCTCGAGTTAAGTTGCTTTTGCCTTCGCGCCTTATTCTCCGCATGCGTCATGCATGTTGGATGATGATACAATAGTTAATACATACTTCATTTGTTTTATATTATAAGTCGTTTTGATTATTTTTTATCAAATCTTTTTAGGCTTGACTAAGTTTATAAAAAAATAGCAACATCTACAACATAAAATTAGTAAGTATAATAGTAGCCTATAAGCCGGCTAAATACCGAGGTGGAGGAGAAAAGAGAGGAGAGAGAGGACAAGCGGACTATAAACTTATAGCCGGCTTGGACATAAGAACCAATAAACTCTGTGAGAGAGACGAATGGGCCCTGTATTAATTGTAAAGAGCTAACTATTATATGAGTAGGCTAAGAGAAGACTACAAAGAATCTTATAGCTAACAAGTCGGCTATATTATTATCCTTGCTCTTAAATGTAGGGTTAATGTGGGGACGTGCATGACAATTGACAATGGCATGCAGGCGGCGCCGGTGTACCTGGCGGAGACGGCGCCGGCGAAGTGGCGGGGTGCATTCACGACGGGGTTCCAGCTCTTCCTCGGCATCGGCAACCTGACGGCCAACCTGACAAACTACGGCGCGGCGCGCATCCCGCGGTGGGGGTGGCGTCTCTCCCTCGGCCTGGCGGCGGCGCCGGCGTCCGTCATCCTCGTCGGCACGCTGCTCATCTCGGACACCCCCAGCAGCCTCCTCGTGCGCGGGCGGGTGGAGCAGGCGCGCGCCGCGCTCCGGCGCGTGCGCGGCGCCAAGGCGGACGTGGACGCCGAGCTGGAGGGCGTGGCGCGCGCGGTCGAGGCGGCGCGCGCCAACGAGGAGGGCGCGTACCGCAGGATCCTCTGGAGGCAGCACCGCCCCCACCTGGTGATGGCCGTCGCCGTGCCGCTGCTCCAGCAGCTCACCGGCGTCATCGTCATCGCCTTCTTCTCGCCGGTGCTCTTCCAGACGGCCGGGTTCGGCAGCAACGCGTCGCTGATGGGGGCCGTCATCCTCGGCGCCGTCAACCTCGGCTCCACCCTCGTCTCCATCGCCACGGTGGACCGGTACGGCCGCCGGGTGCTGTTCCTGACCGGCGGCCTCGTGATGATCGCCTGCCAGGTCGCGGTGGCGTGGATCATGGGGTCGCAGATCGGGCGGGACGGCGAGTCGGCGATGGCGAGGCGCTACTCCGTGGCGGTGTTGGCGCTGACGTGCGTCTTCTCGGCGGCGTTCGGGTGGTCGTGGGGCCCGCTGACGTGGGTGATCCCCGGCGAGATATTCCCGGTGGAGATCCGGTCGGCGGGGCAGGGGATCAGCGTGGCCGTCAACCTCGGCGCCACCTTCGTGCTCACGCAGACGTTCCTCGCCATGCTGTGCAGCTTCAAGTACGCCACGTTCCTCTACTACGCGGCCTGGGTCGCCGTCATGACCGCCTTCGTGTGGGCGTTCCTGCCGGAGACCAAGGGGGTGCCGCTCGAGGCCATGGGCGCCGTCTGGGCGCGGCACTGGTACTGGCGGCGCTTCGTGCAGCCGCCACCGGCGGCCAAGGACGCCATGCTGCCGGAGGTCCTCGTGAACTGACAACGTATACTGTACGTGTTCTCTGCCTTGACCGTGTGGCGGCGCTGCATTAATTCGTGGGAAGTTGTGTAAAATTAAATCTGGTTTCTGGTTTAACGGTTCCTACATGGTTGAATACCATCCCGTGTTTGTCCTCTTGCGAAAAATTTGTATTGTTTACATATGAACAAATCCAAAGTCCGTGTTCTATTTTAGTTTCTTACCAAGATTGCAAGACTTGTCGAGGATGGATTCTAATCTTTCGGGTGGACGTCCACTTGTTTCTTGCATGCCACCTAAATGATTATGAAAAAATTTCAAAAAAATTCATAAGATAGGTTAATATGTAATATATCACTCCATAAACATGCAAGTTCAAATTCGACTTCTACAAGTTGTAACGAAAGTAACAAATCAAACTCTAACTAGTATACATATATTCACAGTTAAATTTATTGTTTTTGTTACAACTTGTAGAAGTCGAATTTGGATTTGTATGTTTGTGAAGTGATATATTAAATACTAACCTATCATGTCAATTTTTTAAAAAAATTTTCATAACCATTTAGATGACATGCAAGAAACGGGTGGACGTCCACCCAGTTGTTTAAAACAGTTTCCCAAGACTTGTCATCTGATGATACTACTCATCAATACTATCATACTACTTTGCCGCGTACATCTCTAGTAGTGAGAGTTCGGGTCGTAGTTGGGCTTCAGTTGAGTAGGAGGCTAACCGACAAATCCAAATCTGTGCCTGCGCTGCCTCTTGCCTCCGTTCCCCGATCAATGCTGTCGTCCGCCGCCGCCGCCTCTCGCCGATTCGCCATGCCCCAACCAGCTAGCTCCGGCTCCACGTCTCGACGCTTCGACTTTCCCGATTCGGTCCTCCTCGACACGGTAGCGCACGCGGACGGCTGTGGCGACGACGCAACCACCGCCAGGGCGGAGACGAGCGATGGCCTTCCCATCGAGGTGTCTTTCGTGGCCGCCGACCCACCCACCTTCACCCGCTGCGTCGTCCGCTGCTCCGGCTTGACGGCGGGCGAGTTCTCGAAGGGGCCGCCCTTCATCATCGGCGCGGACGGCGCCTTCCTCGTCATACGCGTCATCTTCCCCTGCCGCTCTGACCGACGTTGTTTTACCGACTTCTTCGTCTACAGGTCGGGCCCTGGGACACCGTTGCTCGAGCTCCTCCGGCGCCCCTACCCGGTTAAGCACCTGTCCGACCACCTCGGCATACTATCCTGTGGCGAGCACTTCTTGGTCGTCAACCCCAAATGGCAATTCCACGCCGATGGTCAGGTGAGGTGCGACCTGCATGTCTTCTCGAGCAAGACCACGTCGTGGGAAAGTAAGGTCGCAAGGCTGCCATGTGGCGTGGAGGCGTATATCGGTGATTTTATACCCACCAAAGTGTTGTCCGTTGAAGGACGATCGATTGCCTGGGTTGATCTCTGGAACGGGATACTGCTCTTCGACTCGGTCACCAGCAACCCCGAGGTGCGCCTGATACAGCTGCCCCCGTTGATGCCCATCAACGGTAGGTACCTCAGAGGAGGGGGTTTGGATGATACCTATATTTCTGTGGATCCAAATCGAGATATCACCTGTAGTAATGGCTGGTTCAGGTTCATTGAGATGGGATTCCCGCTGTTGGATGGCAGCACTGGACAGTTAAACTTTCGGTGGCAGGCCACCATGTTCAAGAGGTTGGTTCGTCCAGAGGAATGCCAATGGGAGCCATGCGGCACCGAAACTGACTCTGCAGAGCTGGTGTGCGCCGATTCGTGTTCCCTTGATTTGTTGCCTGTGATTTGGGATTCCAAGGACAACCAGCTGACCTTTACGAACTTGATTTGTACTTACCCCACAATGGATTTGTACGATGACAATATTCTTTATGTAATGGCCAAGATGAAGGGTACTGATCCAAGTGGTTGGGTGCTCTCTGTCAACACCGAGAACAAGAAGCTAGAGAAAGTCTCACCGTTTTCCTAGGAAATTCTGTTTTTCCATCGCATCTACCTGCAATGTGACCTTTTCAAGCACCTCGGCAAGGCTCCAGGTGATCTTATTGATACGCCTTCCACTACCATGCAAAACTATATTAATTCTTTGCTAGCTTAATAATGGGAAGCATTTTAATTGATGTAAAGAAGAGGTTCGGCACTAGTAGTACGCAATTAGTCTTATGAATTTAATCTTAAGGTGTGGGTGGACCTTGCCATGTCACCTAGTCTTAACAACCATGCATCTGCTACTTAAGTGTGGCATTTTTTTCTTTTGTTGTTGTGTAACAGTTTTGTTGTGCCTTTATTTTTTGAGAGTCTCACTTGACCAAGGTACTGGATAAACACACCAACAGGTAATTTGTAGCTGTTATTGGTACAGTGGTTACACATTTGCTGTCTAATGCTAATATGCTGCATCTTGACATGTGTGCCACTTATTGCTATTGTTGAATTATATCAGGGAAATGATTGAATTGTTAGATACCAATCTTCTTGCTGCATTGGAGCAGCTCCAGAATATAGGTAACCGATAAGTCTATTTCTGAGAATACCATTTTTTATGTCAGTATTGGACAGATTTCATAGGTCACATTTAGCATGATACCAATCATAAGCACACAAAATAATGCCTATATGTTTTGTAGAGACACACATAGAATCTTTGAAGAGAAGGTACAATTGGAGTATGCCATTGGTCTCCTCTAATTCGGCATCATCTCTCGATCCAAAAATTCGATATGTAAGTTCCCTAGTCATATTCCCCCGAGTTTAACATTACCAAGGCAAAGGGCATCCATGTTTGTTTTGATAACCAATCCTCAAGCTTAAAATTTATTAATTCTAAACTGTGCATTATGGCATAGCAGTCTACTCCCTACTCCTTTTTAGATTACGGATACTGAACTTACCTTGTAAAAACCTTGACACAGGAGGCAGATAGCTCAAATAGTGACAGTGGCACTCATGCTGTTTCTGAATATTTACGGTAATTACATGATTTTATTGCTAGAACAAATCTATCCTTTCCCCAGGGCAACTGTCCAAAAACGCAAAAAGAGCCCCCACCATTCTGATGGCCCTTTTATGCAGATTAATGGGAGATCTTACGTTGCAGCTTTTGGCCCCTATTGATGTAACAAAAAGCAAGATCAGAGTGGCCCATGGTGCCTTATACAAGTAATGCAGAGCTAAAACCTGTTTGAACATGCAAACCCATTGAGAGATATTGTTATATTTATTTTTGTTCTAATCTTTCCAGACTCATGGGAACTTTGCCATCTGATGTTCTGGATAAATATTTCGTGGAGCGTACCAGCTTTTCTGGACCTGAACGAACAAAGGATGCTGCTGTGCAGAGTCAAGGATCGCTCAGATTATTATAAGAGTGTCAAGACACTTAGGATTGGTCTTTTGTTTTGTTTGTACTTAGCAAAGTACAAGTGTGTTACAACGGTTTTTAGAAAAATGAAAAGGCTCGGAAAAAAGAGAATGTGGTGTGTAGACGGTCTACCGAGGCCGCGACATGGATGGAGAGGACAATCGTTCCATGATTGAAGGAGGTAATGAGACGCTACGATTCAAATTCAAATTTGAATTTGAATTTGAATATTAGTTTATAGACCTAAAATTTATAAGTCAAAAGTTTACATACCCGATTCAAATTTGAATTTGAATTCAAATATTAGTTTATAGACCCAAAATTTATAAGTCAAAAAGTTTACATACCCGTTTCAAATTTGAATTTAAATTCAAATATTTTTTATATATAGTATTTCTACACATATTTTTTTCAACTTTGTTTTTTTATTTTTTTAAAATTTATGGTGTACTAGGAAGAGAACAAGGGAAGGAGGAAGGGGGGAGAGAGCGTATAGGGGGATGGCGATCGATCGCCCATTAGCTACACCCTCAATTTGTTCTCAAGCACACAATCAGCAAAGCCAAAACCTCAATTCCTGTGAAAGGGCCTGTAGCCTAGTTGTTACAGGAGCATTAGTAGCACCTTAGATCCTAAGTTCGACTCCCTATGGGAGCGAATTTTCCAGGATTTAACGGCTTTGTGCTTTCAGTGGTAGACGACATACCCGTCAACAGCGAGGCGTCTGTGGTGACTTCGCCAATCTCCAAGATGGATTTGTCGGCTCAATCTTCAAAGATGCTCATAGAGGTAGGGTTTGCGTGCGTGCGTTTATAGGGATGAGTGCGCGTGCGTTGTGAGTGTCTGCGTCATACTATGTAATTCTAAAAAAAATCCTCAATTACTCTCCAATAGCAACGAACCTTCTCAGAAACCTCCTGCAACCACAAGAACAGCAGCATACATCCTGCAGCAGTACCTCTCCCTTCTTCTTCCTTTCCCAAACACAAACAACACAGACGAGTCACAACCACTTCTTTCTAGCTGCCTCTGCTCCTCAGCGCACGAGCCAGCTGCTCACCGGTCGTCTGCGAGCTCGCCTCTGCCTCAACTCACACACTACTACAGCACGCACAACCCAAGCTCGGATCTCAATGCCGCATAGCAAGCAAGCCCCCTTTTTCTTGCAACTGCGACAGCACACTCACCTCCGTCGCACAGCTCTTCTCTACCTCCTCACAAAGCACAAGCCCCAAATCCAAGCAGCACAAGCACACCTCGCTCTTCTCTGTCTTCTCAGCCGCGAAGCTCTACCGCTGCGTCGCTGACCTCCCCTTCTCCGCCGACGACAGCTCGTACAGTGCGCCTCTCACCCGCCGTGCGTCCTCCCCTTGCGCGGCTCAGCCAGCGAGCGCACACCCTGCTCCCTCCTTCACGCCGGCTGCGGCGAGATCCTCTGCAGCAGCTGTCGCCGTCTCCGCTGTCAACGCCACCACTCCGTTGCTCCAAGCTGCAGCACCACACACCGGCGCGCCGCTAGCTAGGGTTTAGCCTCGACGCGGTCGCCCTCTGATACCATGTTGCTAGGTGATTGTTTTTCTCCAGAAGCTTCACACTATTTCCTCTCTCTTCTACTATACATATACATTGGTGTAATGGGCCCTGTTGGGCTGAAATACACACATGCCTACACTCAACACTAGCAACACTAGCTTCACACTATCTATCTATCGAGTTTTTTTTGTTTTTAGATTTTTTTTTTTTAATATTTACAGAAATATTATAGCGCCGAAAAAATTTGCAAAACTAGACCCTGCCGCCCTTTGAAAGGGCGGCAAGCCGACGTGGCACACGGCGCCGTGTGCGTCTTGACGGCGCGCACGGGCCGCGGTGTGCCGAGGGCTTGCCGCCCTCTGCAAGGGCGGCAGCTTCCTTCACTGCTCCCCTCTGCACAACGGCTGGAAGGGACTCCTGTTTTTGGAAAACGTAACAGCGAAGTATAGGAATGCGAGTCCCGAATATAAACAACAACATATTCAGTTTACAACCATATAGTACAAGAATGTAAAGAAAAATAAAGAGATGTCTGCTCTACTGGCCGTGACTCGCGCCGCGACCCCGCTTGGTCCTCCGGGCCTGTGCTCGCACGTGGTCCTGGGAGTACGTGAAGCGATCCGGTGGGACAGCACGGGTAGCGCGAGGGTCTGGGAGTGGGGTGGAGGGCGACTGCTCCTGCGTGTGCACCGGCGGTGCGCCTCCAAGCTGTGAGGGACCGATAATGTCCGGGAAGTCGAAGTCACTAAGGTCGAAGTGCGTGGCGGAAGCCCACCCGTGCTCGGACGAAGTCCCGGTAGGACCCTGCCAAGACGTGCCGGGCGGCTGTGACGAAGTCCCGGCGTCCTGCCAGAACTGCGCAGCCAGCGAGGCCGACGCAACAGACGTGCCGCCCGGCTGTGACGAACTCCCGGCGTCCTGCCAAAACTGTGTAGACAGCGAGGCCGACACACCTGCCTGTGACGATGACCCCGCAGCCTGCCAGGAGTGGGCGCCCGGCGTCGTCCCAGGCTGAGCGAAGCCTACACATCGACGACGCGACACTTGTAAGCTTACACATAAATTGAGTATCAATTGATTGATGATGTACAAATAGACCTTGAATATACGTACCTCCGAAGGGAGGGGGTGTCGGCCTAGGAACGTGCGCAGCTGGACGAGGAGCAGTCGGTCGGGGACGCACCTGTGGTGCTGCGTCTGCCTGAGCAACGTCGGCAGCACGACAGGTCAGCGCACGGAGAACCGAGCGCATCGAGTCCCGTATCCGCGTGTACGTCGACAGGTGCTCGTCTGCCCCCACCTCAATCCCCGCGCCTAACCGTTGGATCGCCGTTGTAGCATCAACGACGACCCTGTTGCACTCAACGGCCTGCACGGTTAATTACAACGTAAATATTCGTAGCCTTTGTCCAACAGAAAGGATGATGAGACGATGTGCGATGCAAGGTACTCACCGCACGAGCGAAGTCCTGGTCGCGGTGCCTGGCGTAGAGGTCTCTGGCGCTCGCGGCGTGGGCCTGTTGCTCCGTCGGAGCGTAGGTGACTCTAGTACGGGTGCGTGGCTGATACCAACGTAGGTACGCCTCATACCCCTCCTCCGTGTGTGACTCTCCCGCGTGGTCCACGACCTCCTCGGTAGCAAGCAACCAGTCGTCGAGAAAAGGCCCCAACTTGGCAGGCCAGTGACCAGCTGAGTGCTGACCCTTGCGCGAGTACCTGCAAATTAATGTATTGTATTAGGGCAAACGACAAACAAAGCAAATTATTATGGACAGCCCGATGTTAATGCAACATATTAAATCGTAGTAAAACGGCTTACCGGTGAACGGCAGCCGTGACGCCCGCCGGAAACGGGACTGGAAAGGACTGACGGAAGCCGAACTGCCGCATCACGCGGTAAGGTGCGTGCGGCTCGACACAGATGTCGAACACCATCGGAACCGTAGTCATCCAGTACGCCTGGTCCCTCGTGCAGAGTGTGGACAGGCCTAGCGGCGCCCGACTGTGGGTAAGCAAGGCACTGTAGGGCTCCCACACTACGTCCGTCGGCAGAAGGCGGTCGAACTCCATCACAAACTCCGCGTACGACCGCCTAACCTGCACGTGAGCCCATCGGCGCTGCAATACAATAAGGTCAGTGTGACGTAGGATGAAGTTAACAATAGTAGGACAACATTACCAAATACTAGCGACGTACCTGACGCCGGCACCACAGAGTACCCATCGTTGGGTAGTCGACCGCCGGTCTGTTCTCGTACAGCGACGCGTCGTAAGGGTGGTGCTCCACAAGGGGGCGGCCGATCGCAATCCTCTCAGCCGCCCAAAGAGAAATGAAGAGAGGGCACCCACCGAAGATCGCGCCAGGGTCCGTCCTGGTACAAGCCTCGCAGAGGCCACGGTACTGAGCCGCCAGCAACGCGGAGCCCCAACTCCACTGAGGCACCTCACCGACCGCGGCGTCGGCGATGCTCCTGGCGTAGTGCACGAGACCCCGGTCGACCGAGTGTCCGTGACTACCACAGAACATCACCCACCCAAAAAGCCACAACAAGTACGCCTCCAAACAACGGCTGAAGGAGTACTCGTCGGCCTCCTCCGGTAGCTGGTCAACCTGCAAGCGTTGGATGAAATGTTAGGCACTTTACAAGTTACGTACATAATACACGTCAGTTTAGGTAGAAAGAACTTACAGTGAACTGAAGCAGCCACCTCTTCGTAGGCCCGGTGTTGCGGTGCTGCTGCAAAGGCTCGAGCGGTAGACCTGGTAGGCGCTGCACGGGTGCGAAACGTGCCGTCAGCTCGTCCTTCCAGTCGACACCCATGTCAACTGGCCCGACAGCGTCTCCCGCGAGCGGTAGCCCCAACAAGTAAGAGACATCCTGCAGGGTAGGGGCTACCTCACCGCACGGCAGGTGAAAAGTGTGCGTCTCCGGCCTCCACCGGTCGACCAACGCTGCTAGGAGGGACCTGTCCGGGTCCCAACGTCTCGTCACGTCATCGTCGCCGGTCGCGGCCTCAACTAGCCGAGCCAACGGTAAGAGACCGGCCTCACGCAACCTGCGAAAGCGAAATAATACCAGACGTTAAAATGAACACATTGCTAAGCCCCCTCCACCGTAGTAAGGTAAGCCCGGTGTCGTGAATACAGTAAAACCATACCTCTCGACGAAGGAGTCGTGAACCAAAAGTCGCTCACGTGACGACCGTGGACGGAACGTCCCAAGCTGAGCCCCCTCCACCGCAGTAAGGTACGACCGGTGGCGCTGATCTATCGCCGGATCCAACAACTCAGGATGTGCCATCTCTGCAAGTAACGTGTTACATGTTAGGGTAAATAAGAAGGTAATAATATAATTGTAAAAACAAGTTATCTGAAACGGAAGAATACTTATAGAGACATGCAAGAGTGCAGATTATTGAGAACATAACTTTCGTTACACAAAGGCACGTAACGAGAATGAAATAACATAAAACAAAATTACAAGCCGTAAAACATGAAGACATTACATGCGGAAGTCTAACAAGTGGTTCGCAACACAACACAATGCGAACATATCGATAAGTTCGAACGAAATTACAAGCAAAGCCTTTTGCCAACATACAACACACGAACTACACCACGTAACCGGTCGTTCCACGAGAACGTCTAGGACGGGGTCGCCTTGAAGTAGTGCCTTCACCCGTAGGGCGAGCTCCATCTGCTGCTGATCCTGATAGACCTGCCTCCGCCGCACTTGGTTTTTCCTTGTCTTTAGGACAATACTTGTAGGTGTGGCCACGTTCATCGCATTTGCTGCACCGCTTCACCCTGCCTGCCTCCGACTCATCCATATCGTTGCGGATGCGCCGAGTCTTCCTCCGTCCCGCCTTGTCTCGGAGTTTCGTTGGGTCAGGAATATAGATTATCGGATCGTTAATCTTTGTGAACTCCCCAGCTACACCGAAGCCAAAAATCTCGCCACTCCATGTGTGATATATTGCTTGCTTGGAGAAGTATTGTGACACATATACTGCATCTTGGATGCCACACTCAGATGCCGCGGAAATGACATGGGTGCATGGCCTGTGGAGCAGCGTCGGCTTTCTACAGGAGCAGTGACATGTGCCGTCGTCTTTGAGAACGCACTCCTGCTTTACTCTCTTGCGGTAGATACCCCTGCCTGCCTTGTCTTGGCAGAGTACCTCAAACCTGTGTTGTTGGGTACCTTGCACTAGAGCTCGATGTTTCATGGCCTTTGCACGCCACTCCGCTAGTTTTTTCTCCATGAAAGTTCCAAATAAAATGTTGTTGTTCGGCATAGAGGGAAAAACTGCTTGGAACCGCTCCCTGAAATACTTGCATGTCCCATGTAAAATGAACTCCACTATACCAACTAGTGGGAGTCCACGGACACCGCGCATCACCCAGTTGTAAACTTCCGCCAAATTTGTTGTCATTATACCATATCTAGCACCACCTGTGTCATAAGTCTTAGCCCATTTCTCTTTTGGCTCATTCTCAATCCACTGAGAAAATTTTCGAATTTGCTCCCCAGTTCTTCTAACCAATGTTACACTGTCTGTTGGGAGAGCTCCGAGTGCTTGAGGAGGGTCAGGTACAGCGGCCGCTGGTCTTGTTGCACGCTGGTCACTACATTTGCCTGTCAACTCATCTAATCTCTTCCAAAGCTCATTGAATTTTTTCTCCTGGTTCTGATTGCATAGCCTCTTGAACATGTTCATCAACTCCTTGTTCTTAAATTGCTTGAAGAAATTAGCTCCCATATGACGCATGCACCACCTGCTTTGTACATCTTCCCACTGGCCAGGGTATCCTCTTTCCATACTCCCAAACTTTAACTCTTCTATCGCTCGAAGCATACCGGCGTGCCTGTCATGTATTAGACACACATTGGGCCTCATACCAACAACTTCTGTCTTAACCAGATGGAGGAACCAGTACCAGCTGTCGGTGTTCTCGCTCTCGACAAAAGCAAATGCCAACGGCAATACCTGATTGTTCCCATCTACCCCAATTGCCGTTAGTATCTGGCCCCGATACTTCCCGGTCAAAAATGTGCCATCAATACAAAGAACTGGACGACAGTGCACGAATGCCATCTTGCATGCATGTAGAGCTAAGAACGCTCTTTGCAGCACAGTCTTGCCAGGATGTTCAATTGAGGGGAATGTCTTGAGTGCACAAGAGGTCCCAGGGTTTCTTTGTTGGATAACAGATAGCAGACGTGGCAAATTGTCATATGAGGCTTCATAAGTTCCAAATCTCATCTCTATTATTTTCTGTTTGGCCCTCCACGCCTTGGCATAGCTAATTGTATACTTGAAAGTCTGTTCGATATGTCGGATTATTGACTTCGGTTCATATGCCAGATTGTCCACGACATGCGCATACATCTCAGATGCAACAAATGCACATGTAATGTTCCTGTGGTATTTTTGAACACCAGGTAGATAACAAGTATGTTTCGTAACGACCGACACTGTCCAGTAGTCCTTCCATTTCCCCTTATAGGCGTGCACTCTCCACGGACACCCATCTTTTTCATTAACACACCTAACTTCATATTGTGTCCGGTTAGACTTGGCAACCCAAAACTCCCTATGAAGTGACACTGCATAATGCTTCACCGCCTCCTTCATGTCTTCTCCATTACCATACCTCGCTCCCTCGATAATCTCGTTTTCCTTGTACTCCCATCTCACATTTTCCCCTTCAGAGATGACCAAACCAGAAAAATCATCACTAGCCCATTCAGCTGGATTAATATTGTTCTCGTCATCATCTGACGAATCATCTTCCTCGACACGCTCGTTGTCACGATCCTCTTTTTCCATTTCGTCCACAATGGCACCCACAGTCTCCCCCTCGTCAGCCACTCCACCAGGTTGCATGCCTACTGGAGCTACTACTGGAGCTACTCCATCTTCCTCTGGTGCGTTGACCTGATCCACTTCAATCTCATTCACTTCTGCACTTGGCCCCTCGCCATCATCCATGTTCATCTGTACACTTGGATCCTTCGGATGAACATACGGAACCATAGCTAGAGGCCACCCACGTTGCAATGCATTCTCCACATACCATCTCCACATCCCAGAGTTTTGAACCGGCATTAGTTCCCAATAAAAACCCTCTGTTGCCCGACTTACTACAACATAGATTGTAATGTCACTAGTCTGTGGATCAACTCCCAAGCCCCGCATCAACCATTTTTTAATAGAAGGTACACTCCTCTCGGCTGGCCTATCAATTCCCCTTGCTGTTACAATAAATTCTGACAGATCTACCCCAGTTGGCCCATAACGGACGTTTCCTTGACCATGGTATAGTTGAAATATAAGTTTACTGGACATATCTGCAAAGTTAATTACTAGGCCGTTATTTTACATAATAAACGACTACAGTGTTTAACCGAGCCCCCGGCGGTTTTTGAAACCCTGCCTACATCTAACAATATATATTTATATAGTACCACAGGTAAAACTCTATTTCATACAATGCATTTATCCAACCAAAGTTCTACAAAAATACAAGTGATATCCTAGTTAACATCATATATTTAGTCACGTATATAATCTACGAATATTACCTGAAATCGAAGTTTGAAACCGGCAGGGCTTCGCCTCTTCTTTTCTTCTCCTCCCCTTCTCCTTTTTTTTTTTTGATGTGGAGAGGTTAGGAGGGAATGGGCTCCTCAAAGGAGCCGGCTGGGCTTTATAGGCGGCCAGGCCTGCCGCCCTCTGTAAGGGCGGCAAGTGGGTCCTGCCGCCCTTTGCCAGGGCGGCAAGAGGGCAGGAGGACGGCCGTCCCGCGCCGTCCAGCGCGGCGTGTGCCACGTCGGCTTGCCGCCCTTGCGAAGGGCGGCAGGGTCTAGTTTTGCAAATTTTTTCGGCGCTATAATATTTCTGTAAATATTAAAAAAAAAAATCTAAAAATACAAAAAATTCTCTATCTATCTAGATGAATAGGAATAAGTTCATCTAAGGTCCCTTAACTTGTCAACGAATCTGATTTTCGTCCTTCAACCACAAAACCAGGTATTACAGGTCCCTCAACTATTAAAACCGGTACAGATTAGGTCCCTCGGCGGTTTAGATGGCGGTTTTGCCTGATGTGGCGCCTATATGACTAATTTGACTCGGTCTTGATCTGATGTGGTACCGACGTGGCGTTTACGTGGCAATTCAATTAAAAATAATAATAAACCTCGTGGGACCCACATGTCAGTTTCACACTGAAATTAATAAAAAATGGTGGGGCCCACGCGGGCCCCACATGTCATTCTCAACCCCCTTCTTCCTCAATCCCCATCCCCTCTCATCAACTCTCTCTCCCCTCTCCTCTCTCGCGACGGAGGCATGGCTCTGGCGACTGTGGCGGCCGGTGGAGAGGAGTTGGGCGTCGGTGCTCATGCCACCGCCTCCTCCATTGACCTCGCCGTCACCGGCGGCCTCTCGCCCAATCCACAGCCATGCCTCCGGTGGTGACCCACTAGCCCTGCTCGCTCCCATCCCCCATGGCTTCCGAGCGCCCGATGCCTCGCTGCCGCCGCCGACGTTGTCGCTTCTCCCGCCGACGTAGCCGGAGCCACCCATCCGTGCCGAACGCCTCGCGTTCTCCCTCGAGGTGCCCGACCCCTTCCGCCGGGAGCCTGACCCGTCGGCCGTGTCACAGTGGGAGGTGGAGGAGGAGGAGGAGGAGGAGGGGGGCAGTGAGGAGGAGTCCCGCGCGGTTGTTGTCAGGGAGCCCTCCTCCACGGCGCGCAGCGGCCGGGCGAGGAGAGGCGGCCCTCCTCTGTATCGTACTTATCTACTTATTATCTACGTGTACCGTGTTTATCCCATCTGTTTTCCCCTTTATTTCTTTACCGCTGAACTAATTTCCCAATCTCAAAAGGCAGGCAAAATTACTTGAAACAGTGGCGGCGGCAACCCACTGATGAGCTCCGGCCCTCCGTGGATGGTGGACGAGCGCGCTTGGCTGGATGGTGGTGGAGCGAGCTGGAGAGGACGGCGGCCAGCCACCGCGAGCTTGTGTGGAAAGGAGGCTCGTTTTGCTTCTTCTTCATCCAACCCCCGTTCTTGTCTTTCTCTTTGTTGCTTGATTGTCTTCCCCTGGAATCGACATCAAAAAGGAATTTTTCTCACAGTTTTCCCGTGACCACTTACTGTGATCAATAGGAAAGGAAAATGGCGCCTTCAACACGCGGAAGCGGCGAGCCTTCTCGGCGGCGTCCTTGTACGTGCGCCCGTGCTCCGGCATGCTTCGGCCGCCGTTGTCGTCGGAGCTCGGAGGCGGCGGGAGTGAGGAAGAAGAGGGAGAGCCGAGAGGGGAGAGGGAATGACATGTGGGGCCCACGTGGGACCCACCATTTTTTAAGCTGACATGTGGGCCCGTGGTTTTTATTATTTTTCGAGATATAATTGCCACGTAAGCGCCACGTCAATGCCATGTCAGATCGAGACGGAGTCAAATTAGCCACGTAGGCGCCACATCAGCTAAAACCGCCATCAAAACCACCGAGTGACCTAATCTGCACCGGTTTTAATAGTTGAGGGACCCGTTGTATCTGGTTTTGGTGTTGAAGGACGAAAATTGGATTCGTTGACAAGTTAAGGGACCTTAGATGAACTTATTCCAGATGAATATGAACATGCTAGAAAGTCTTACAATAACTGAGGGAGTAACAAATAAAAAAAAAATGTCCAAACGCTAAGTACCCTTCTAGAACTCCATAGCCGACCAAGTGACCTTCACCGAGATTGAGGCGAACTCAATCTTTATTTGTTCACTGGCACATCCATGATTAGTTGCTTTGAAGGATCGACAATGTTCAGCGAAACACCCAGACCCTAAACCTACCTTGAACTTCAAATCCATACACTCATGTTCCATGACAGCAATCACATACCTCCTCAAGTCACGTGACTCACTGATCGCACCATCAAAGAGCCGAATTTCCTCATGTAACCCACTGGTAAAACAGCTGAGACACAAATCAAAACTAGTCTGCACTTCTGATATGACGACTTCTACAGTCGCCTCAAATGCATACAAAAGATTCGCTTGAGTTATGTCAACTGCGCCGCAATCTCCATAAATGCGATTTCTCACTGGTACATGTGATGTCAATATATGGTCAAGATCTGTTGCACCATCAATCAGTTGTAGATCATCTTCCTCTCGTTCTCCTGTCTTGATTCTCATGTCATATTCAACTAGAACAGCACAAGAAAAGTCGATCCCTCGCTTAGGGCCAGTCATTTCGATGAGGGAACCCTAAAAAAATATTAATATTTAGTAGCTCTTCATAGCAAAGTAAGTAACTAAGAAAATATTAACGTTTTAGTCACAATAATGCCTAGCTAAACGGATCATTTTACAGTTGATGCCCAAGATATTCGTCATGTGTCAAACAGAACGGTTACAATGTGTGCAAGAATGTTAGAGAAGGTTTGTCCCACGCTATTTATTTGAGTTAATTTTGAATTCCAAAATATTAATCATATAAGCTTGTGTGAAATGTAAACAAAAAAGGACTTTGTTGTGAAGGGTCATTCATATGTCTGTAGACAACCAAAAAAAGAACAATTTTATGTGGTACTAGGCAGGAACCAAAGGGTTCGAAACTATTCTATTTGATTCTGTTTGCAACACGTACACTCACTTGCACCTAGTTCATGATTAATACAGGTCTGATCATAATTATCATTCCACAATATAGTACTTGATAAAGGTCTTATCAATCCATAATATTATTTTGTTACTTTTGGACACACTAATCGCATCCCAACTCACCTTCCTCACTGTCCAGACATGTGTTTATGGAAGCAAATTTTTTGCAGCTATAACACTATAATATTTTAGCTGCCTTTTCGGGCACGTATGTTATGTATCTATTATACTATAAAGAAAGCTTGAAAAAGAGGCACTATGTTCACTTTGAAGACCTACAAATTACCACATTATCAAAGAAAAAAAAACTAAGCTGTTAGATCATGGTGGGACAATGAAAATCATAGTAGCGGCATGTTTCTGTTCAGAAAAAAAATTACCACATTATCAAAGAAAAAAAAACTAAGCCGTTAGATCATGGTGGGACAATGAAAATCATAGTAGCAGCCTGTTTCTGTTAAGAAAAGAAAACATTCACATGAGAAATATGGCGGAAACCATAGACTACTACTATTTCATTTCTTTTTAAGAAAAAAAGATTGCAAACTGAGCCTACACTATCAAACTGAGCCTAATACACCATTTCCACTCTATCCTAAATTCAGTAATGTAAAAGATATTTTGTGGCTGTAAAATACTCCCTCCGGCTCTATAAAATAATTGACGTGTTGGACAAGGTTGAGATCGAACTTTTATAACTTTGACCATCAATAACTTTTAAAATATCTAGTTTAAAGAAAACTAGGACAACATATATAGATTTATCTTTCAAAGCACTATAATAAAAGTAAACATGCATTTATTTATTGCATATATTATAATAGAAAAATAAGGTCAAAGATATATTTTGTAGACCGTGTCATTGTCCAAAACGTCAATTAAAATGAAATCGGAGGGAGTAACAACAAAAGGTAACCTCATTGTTCACCTGAATGGTCATTTAGCCTGTTTAAACGCCACATGGTGGTTAGCCGTTTCTGTTTAAATGACCATTTAGCACAAAATTGGCTAACCATGGGTGAAGGACGGTTTAGTGTTAAGGTTAATGTTGGGTAAGCTCTAATCACATTTGTTCCATGCATGCTGTAAGTTTGATCTTATAATGTGAAACAAATAAAGTAATTTGAAATAATTGTAGAGAGCATGGAAGCATACCTGCTCCACAATGATGGGATCATCCCTGCCAATTTTGACTATATAATTAAGTAATGGATCCTGAAGGTCCCGCACAGCAATGTATCCATACAATTCAATTGAGCCATCAACTACAGGAGTTTTAGCCAACTTTACTGAGAAAATTTGCAACATGCTATTTGCAGGATGCCATATGCAAGTTCCATCCCTCATGTAGCAATCTTTCGTGGGATGTGATAACATCATTGCCTCCAACCGAGCTACAACAAAGATGACATGCCAAATTGTAACGGAAACTTAAAGAGTAGATAAAATACATGCATGGTACAATAAAAATAAAGGTAGAAAGTCCATTCTAATGACTAAAGCTTTTTGGTTGTCTAGATAATTCCCGTCTCATTTCACTCCCCCACCTAATTACTAAAACCAGATCACTTCATGTGGGACAATATAAGGCAAAAAAAAAAAAACACCTTCTGTCCAATGTAATTTCTAGTAACCAATTCAGACTGACAGAAGAAAATAAAAAAAAAGGGGAAAAAGAAAAGAACATCAGGTCCCAAACAAGGGAACAAACCACCATGGTTTGGAGTTGAGGGGGCTCTGTTCCACTGGTCCACAATTGTCCCCCTCAAGCACAAAGTCTGCAATTTATTCTGTGACACTTCATCGATTGTGGTCATGGTAGAATGCTGCCTCTGTTCAATAGTGCCATCGAGGAGGCATCACCAGTTAGATCATGGCCATCATGGGAATGATCACCTAGGAGGTGGATGAGGCATCCTAATTTTACACCTTTCCCATGTCTTGACTGGTCAACAATTGCAAATAAGGGTGAAATTTGTGAGGTGGATGCCATAGACCGTATAAGATATTTTCCAATGGCGTATCCCAGAATAGGACACTCTGTAGTGGCAAATAAAAAGTTCTTCCGATACTTAGAGCTGTGGTTTGATATAAATATCATCTATTATGCCACCCTTAACTTAAATGGGAGATATATTTCTATTTAATTGATAACTTCCTAGTCTACTAGACTCCAGACTCTTAATAATAGACAGAATTTCTCGTCTTGTTTGTTGTTCAGGGCATGTAGGTCAGATGGCCACATGGTGGGCCCCAGCAGCCATAGGACTGGTTGGCACCCTAGGGTTGCATAAGTGGCAGCATTGCTGCCACCTTCCTCCTGGACACAAACCCTTGGGATGTGATAATGTATGCAGATAATCATGAGAAATTGCGAAAGTATTCATGACATAGAGTGGAGTGTCATATTATGGTACAAAATCTCAATTTAAAGCAGGGGTGAAGTGACCCGGTTTTAGTAGTTTAATTTATCATTTTAAGTACAAAATATAATGCACACTAACCTTTCAACATAGAATATATTAGCTGAACCTATAGCTTGACAAATGTCCTAATTATAAAATAGATAACAACAGGAAAATAGATATATATCACTTACTCTCGTTACGATCTGCAATACGATAATCCCATTTCCACCCAGATCCAAAGGTGCCCCTGGTATCGTATATAGAACCGTCACGGTGGCTGCTTGCAATAAGTGGCGTCCAAACATGACAGTCACAGTGGTAGTTAACGGCACGATCATTGAACTCTTCATATCCATCGTTGTCACTAACCTCACTGGCCCTTTGGTTCCTTGCAATTTCTTCACCATCTATTAGCTCCTGAACTGCCACTTCACCATCTATTAGGTTCTGAACTGCCCCCCTTGGATCTTGTTTACCACCGGTGACCTCCACAGCTGTCCTAGAAGCATCTTCATCGCCATACGTGGTAGGACGGCAATGGCCATAACAAGAGATGAACTCCTTAGTTGCAGCACTGTCCTTGCCTTGGGTGATGGGAAGGTGCTTGTCCATAGAAATGATATTATCTTTGGTTGTGTGGATAGGATCGTTGGCAAATGGGATGAAGCGGCGCCTGTATGGTATACCCAATCCCTCGCCTTCCACTCCACTGCCGCTGGCCATGTTCCGAGATCCAGGAAATCTATGAACAAAGAGCATAAAAGGGTAAATCTTTGCGTCCGATTCAAGTGCCATCAGTCGGGATTGAAATAATTTCCCTAGTTATACTCAAAACACCAACATGATATAAGAACAAATAGTTCTAACAAAAAAAAAACTAAATTCAACAGAATCTATATCGAGAACTTTAGCAAGAGACGAAAGGCCCAAACTTTAGGATCAGAGCAGGAGAACACACCGAGAAACACGACTGGCAGGAGGGTTAAGCGTCCCCGTGACTGAAGCGATTCTTCGCGCAAGCGCCGGTAGCCACCCGCGAGCCGGACCAGAGGTAGCCATGGAGGAGAGGAGAGATCGCGGGAGGGGATCGAGATGCGGTGCCGCAGGGCAGAATAAGGCGCGACGATGGGGCGTCGGAGGAGGCGAAGAATCGAGCGCGAGGGGATTTGCATGCGCTCCACGTACGGAGAGGAGGGCGCGGCGGGGGGCGAGGGGGGGTTGTGTAGGCGGCGGCGGCGGCGGCGGGCGGCGGCGGAGGTTTGGTCCGGTTCGTGATGTGCGTGTTGTGTGTGATCTTGCTAGCCCAAAAGTCGAAAAAAGCCCACTGCGCGATTGTTCACGCTATAGACGCTGAGACCGAACACCAACAGATCTTTTTTAAGATACAATGATTTTTTTTTAGAAATAGAGGTAGTGGAATTAAATTATATTCTTTACAGTAATATATAATACAAGATAATTACCTTTTTACAAGATAATTAAATTCTGCATCTAACTTTATATAAGAAAAACTAGATGGGTGGCTCGCGCAATTGCGCTGCTAGCACCCATACAAAATTACTCCCTCTGTTTCATAATGTAAGTCATTCTAGCATTTCCCACGTCCATATTGATGTTAATGAATCTAGATAGATATAATGAATCTAAATAGATATATCTATCTAGATTCATTAACATCAATATGAATATGGGAAATGCTAGAATGACTTATATTGTGAAACGGAGGAAATATCTATTTATTAATATGATTTTACTTAAATATTGTTAAATAGCTATCTCGTAATCTAAAGATTTTGAAAAACAAAGCCTTATCATCCCCATGTTTCTAATTTTATAATTTTTAAAAGTCACATCGGTTGTTACCTCTTACTTTCTTTTTTGTCACCCCTCATTTAATTTTATAGAAAATCCCTTGTATACCCTTGAAATTTTAACTAATCCCTTCTATGCCCCTGAATTTTGCTTACTTCCTTATATACCCCTAAAATTTGATTTTGATCCCTTCCATACCCCTCCCGTCAGTTGATTGTTAGTTGACCGTCTAATTTCTATAAAAATGACCATTTTACCCTTTGGATGAATTACATTGTTAAAAATGTAAAAGCTTCTCACACGAAACTATTATAGCTATGAGTTTGTTGTGCGATGCATTATTTATCCCAAAAAATATTTTTAGATAATGAAATAAAAAATTGTGTATTTATTTTTAAAATAAGTAAAAAAAAAAGAGGATCATTCATACAAAGATAGGACAACCAATTTTCATAATAATTTTTTTATGAATGCTCCCGATCAAAAAAAAATCATTGTCCTATTAAAATTTCAAATAAAAATTTTAATTTATTACCTTTTTTATTTCCAAAATTTATGTCAAAATTTTCTGCACTAATTATTTAGTCTCATTTTTTTCATAAAATGCACGTACTGTGCACTCAAACAAAATTTTCAATCGCTTTTAAGCTTATATTCAAACCTATAGCATCAAGGGCAAAAAAGACATTTGCAACCAAATGTAATAGTGAAATAATGGAAAATGTAACGGTAGGGGCATGGAAGGGATCAAGTTGAAATTTCAGGGGTATAGAAGAGATCGGGTAAATTTCAGGGGTACGAAAGGGATTGAGTGAGTTTTTAGGGGTACACAGGGAATTTACTCTTATTTTTTTTTTGTCGATCTACCACTGCTTCTATTCATTGTCATTAAAACCTTTAAAAATTGGATCTTGTAGTTTTTGGAGTTTATTGTCTCATTGGGTTTCGTTTTTATATTTTTTAAAGAAAAAATCATGTCAAACGTTGTCACTATACTCCTCTACGGCCCGCCTGATGAGTCTTCTCTTTATTGTCATTGGAATTTTAAAACTTGAACATAATTATTGTCTGAGTTCATTTTCTACTTTCTTGAACATAATTAATGTACTCCTCTACGGCTCGCTCGTTGCCTCTCCGTTTTATTGCCATTGAAAATTGCAAAAACCACCCCAAATATCACTCTAGGTTTTAGATGCCCCCTATAAGAAGATTTGTTGCAAATCCCCACCTCCTAATTTACCTTGATTTGATTTAGGCACCTTCTCTTTACACATGTATGATTCCTGGAGCATCTCATGGTGAAATTAGCCAAGTCCCGCTCGTCGTGATGATTTGTCGGCAGGTCCTTTTTGCATTAGATTGTGTGGCCTTAAGTTCTAATTAAATTGTACTGAAACATGCTATTTTGGGTCATCTGACCAATTGCAATAGATGAAATCATGCAGTTCTAATCTGGCTATATGATTACCGCTTCATGTTCAAATGTTTCTATATGCTCATTACATCCTAAAAAAAGGATATGTTGTTCAGTACGCATGATATCGGTTTGGAATATATAGCTAGTATACCATGAAAAACACAGTGAAAATGGTCATGATAACACAAGGAAATGATCGCCTTATACAGAACAAACAACATAATCTCTTGCTCCCACCGAGTGGAACTCGGTTGATTTCGCCACGAGATTCTTCAGGAATCACATACGTGTGGAGAGAAGGTGCCTAAATCAAATCAAGGTGAATTAGGAGGTGGAAATTTGCAACAAATCTTCTTATGGGGAGGCATCTCAAACTCAGAGTGATATTTGGGGTGGTTTTTGCAATTTTCCCTACTTTTTATAAGTCCCGCCAACCGTTGTGACCGTGCTACTTAATGTCATGTTCGTCGTCCCTCCTTTTAATCGTCATTGCGATTCCATTTGGGGTTTCTTTAATAGTTTTTAGATATTGCATCAACCTCCATCACTCTACTCCTTTATAAGCAATGTTACTTCTCTCATATTTATTGTCATTTGTCATTGATGTGTTCTATATTATTTTTTAAAAAAAAAACATATTTTCATTACAATATTTTTTATTTATAAATTATATTCCTACTTGAACTCTTATAATTATTTTTTCTATTTTCAGAATTTTTTATTTGTTATTCTGAATTTCAATTAATCTTGTTATGTGTTCTAGATGGTCTCTTCTTTCAATGGTATTTATTTTTTATTACGAATTTTAGTTATTTATAAATTGTATTACTATTTGAACCCCTATTTTTATTTTTCTAATTTCGAAATTTATTTTACTTTTTATTTTTCATTTTTATTTTAATTAATCTCATATTATGTTCTATATGGACTATTCTTTTCATATTCCTTATTTTTAATTTTTTGTTTCAGATGTTTCAAAATTATATTCCTATTCTAACTCTATTTTTAAAATTTCTAATTTAGGATTTTATTTTATTTTTTATACCGAATTATAATTAATCTCGTATTGGATTGTTATATGTACTTTTCTAAAATTGTATTCCTACTTAAACTCTTCTTTTTCTTTTTCTAATTTCAGATTTTATAGTATTTTTATTTCGAATTTTAGTTAATCTTATTGGGTTCTTATATGTACTCTTCTTTCAATATTGCTTATTGTTAATTCCGAATTTCAGTTATTTTTAAAATGTATTCCTACTTGGACCCTTCTTTTCCTTTTCTCCGATTAATGAGGGAATTTTTAGCCTCCACAATGAACGTGTTGCCTCCTTTCAAAGTTATTTCAATAATATAATATATGTTCGAATTGCATCCCTGAATTATTGGGTGAGTACGAATAATCCCCCTAAACTTGAAAACTAGACATCGTTCACCCTGAACTTTTAATACCAGACGAATTCCCCTCCCCAAAGTTCCAGCGCCACCGTGTTCGCCGCCCTCACCGTCGGCTAGGGATTCGATTGGAGAATTTTCAGAATATGCCATTCGATTTGCACCACTTTCAATATTTGTCACTCAATTCGCAATACTTTCAGAACATGCTACCGAGGACATGAATTGTTTCATTCCATGCCACTGAGGACGTGAATTATTTCATTCCATGCCATTCCATCCCTTCGAAGCCGGCGGCATTGCAAGTCCATGTCGCGTCGTCCGTCCACCTCATCTTGCCACCGCAAGCAAGCTCTTCCTCCCCCACACCAATGGAGCTAGCTTCTCATCGCACATGCTAATGCCATTATAGGATTCAATATCACCACCGCCACCGGGGATGTGGCGTCCGTGGAGGACGGCATCGGTGAGGACCTGCATTGAAGAGGAGAAACTGGAGGAGGTGGATGATAGCGACATTGTGGTGACGGCGGAGTAGGCGGGAGATGCGGCGCGGTGCCACACGAGGGGGAGTAGGGGTGGGCCATCCGCGGAGGATGGCGGCGGCAAGGGCTCGTGCCAAGGAGGAGAAATTGGAGGAGGTGGATGATAGTGACATTGCAGCGACAACGAAGTAGGCAGGAGATGAAGGAGGAGCATGGGTGGGCCGTCCGCGGAGGACCGTGGTTATGGGCGTCGTTCCACGCAGAGTCTGCAACGTTGACGGTGCAGCGTCTGCGAAGCTCGGAGGTGGGCCAGGCATGGCAAGATAGCGTCAGGAGGAGCTCTCGCCGGCGTGGGAAGGAGGAGCTCACCGGTGGCGACAAATGAGGCGTACGGACAACACGTCAGGCGACATGTGGCTTCGGAGGGACGAGTGGCACGGAATGAAACAACTCGCGTCCTCGGTGGCATATTCAGAAAGTGTCATGAATTAAGTGGCAAACCTAGATGGTGCGAATCCAATGACATATTCTAAAAATTCTCCACATTTCAAATAGAGGGGGAGAAGGGATTTCCTTGGAGAGCGAGTAGATTGCCACGCTGGCAAGCAACATGTGCTATTAAAAAAGACGTGAATATTAGGGAATGACCTAATATCAAATAATTAGGAGTGAGGTTTTGAACCCAGGTCGTCTAGCGCACCACCTCGTGGAGCTAGCCGGAAGACCCCTGTGTGTTTCTTGCCTCATGTGTTATTTAAACCATAAATGCAACAGTGCTGTGGGGAGTTTTCAACACTTGAGCTAGATGGGAGCAGCCAATGTTGGATTTTTCAACACTTGATTTCGATTGAAAAAGACAAGTGAACTAGGACCTACTCCATGATTCAAAAGTTATAAAAGAGGGATATGTATTTTCATCACTCGAGATGACATTCCCTCGTTATTTGTATGCCATCTAAATAGTTATTAAAAATTTTGAAAAAAAATAATAACATAGATTAATATAAAATATATCACTCCACGAACATACAAGACCAGATTCAACTTCTACATGCTGCAACAAAAAGAACAAATTAAATGGACAATAGTTGTCGTACATTCGCAACTATATTTGTTATTTTCGTTACAACTTGTAGAAGTTGAATTCAAACTTGTATATTTGTGGAGTGATATATTTCATATCAATCTATGCTGCCAATTTTTTTCAAAATATTTTATGACTATTTAGATGGCATGGACGAAACGAGGGGATATCTCCTCGAGCGATGAAATCACTTTTCCCAGCAGATGGACAAAAGTGCAATTACACATGGCGCTAATGCGCGACCAGTCGGGGCGCGCGCGGCACCTCAGCTGGTACTAATACTACCTGTACTACTACTTGCAGTACTAATACTACCATTACTGTTACTACTAGGACTACTACTAGTAGTAGTATGTATTACTACTACTAATCTACATACGTATATATATATATATATATATATATATATATATATATATATATATATATATATATATATATATATATATATATATATATATATATATATATATATATATATATATATATATATATATATATATATATATGTATATAAACTTTACATACGTGTATATAAACTTTGCATACTCGTATATAAATTTTATATACATGTATAAAAATTAGTATATGTACGTATAAAAATCCAGAAAATACATGTATATAAAGTTTTATAGGCGTACCCGGAGTGTAAAAAACCAGAAAGAAAAAAAAAAACCGGAACAGAAAAATAAAACAGAACAGAAAACCACAAAAAAAGGGAAAAGAAAAAAAACGCATTAGCAATTTCGATTACACAATCGTGAAACATCAATCTCAATCTCGATCAGTCACTTAGGTTTGTTCGTTGAGATTTGCTACTGTCCAGCGCTTGGTACCCCAAGATACCAGTACCACCAGGTACTAGATCAAATCTAGCCATCCAATGTTTAGGGGTAGGATTGGGAATGAGTAAAAATCTCTTCCAATATTGAATCAATTAATCTTGTTCCTGAGTTCTTCGTCAAAATGGAAAAATTCTCATTCTTGAACACCGCCGCATGCTTGTGTCCATTGTTTCCTCCCTCATATGCGTGTCTTTGCAGTTCTTCCTTGCGGCCGGCGCCGCCGCCTGGTCCGACGACTCGCCGCCGCTGCCGTGGTGCTTGATCCGACAACTCCACGACCAATTCGCTGCCTCGGCTGCCAACACCCCCGCCGTTGCCGTGGCACCTGGTCCGACCTCTCCACGGCCACCTCGCCATCGCGGCCGGCAACGCCCCAACCGCCACCGCAGCCGCCTGCCATGGCCGTCGACGCCAAGACTGGATCTCGCAGAGTCGCAGGCCACACATGCCACACACCGCCGCGGATCCCGCAGCCCTGCCGTCGACGCTGGGATCGGATCTCACAGCACGTCGTCGCCGACGCTAGCCCTGTGATGCTCGCCACCGCCCGACCACCGTCGAAGCTAGGGCTGGATCTCGCAGGCTGCACGCCACCTCAAACCCTTGAACCCCACAGGCCGCAGCTCGCCGCCACCGCCATCAACGCCGGCCCCAGACCTCGCCGTCCGTTGATGCCACCGTCGATGCTGACCCCGCGGCGCACCTCGCTGCCTACCGCCGCTATCGACATCGGGTCTGGAACCCGTAGTCTGGTGCCACCGTCAACACCCCACCGCGCACCCCGGCGTCTCGCCCTTACATACGAAAAGTCTATACTATCCTTCCACCTCTCTTCAAGAAATGGTACCACTATAAGGGCTAAAATGGTACCGCACGGTACCGAGCAATCTCAACCGTTTGATCTGTCCCAGCTAACGGTTAGGATTTGGTACCGCCTCCCTCTGCTGAACGGTAGCAAATCTCTTGTTCGTTTCGTCCTCGCACCTCGCTCCTCTTCAGTTGCTCCTGCGGCGCGAACCGCTTCCAGTACCAGTGTCGCGCCCAGACGGTGGGCATGGACTCGAGCAGGAAGACGGCGATGAAGGCGGTCATGACGGCGACCCAAGCGGCGTAGTAGGCGAAGGTGCCATACCTGAACCGGCAGAGCATGGCGAGGAACGACTGCGTCTGCACGAAGGTGAGGCCGAGGCCGATGGACACGTTCATCGCCTGCCCCGCCGACCGGATGTCCACCGGGAATATCTCGCCGGGGATCACCCACCCCAGCGGGCCCCACGACCACGCCCGCCGTTGCGATGACGACGTACGCCGACGGCGAGGAAGAACTGGAACCCGGCCGTGAGCGAGCCACGCCACCGCGTCGGGGCCATCTCGGCGATGAAGAGAAGAGCCGCCTGCCATTTCGTCCAAAACCAAACGACATGATCAAAACCGTCGTGCAACGCGCGGTGCACCGCACCAGCGCTCGTGTGGTACCTAGTCGCCGCGCGCGCAACGTGGTAGTGGACAGTGACGCCGTGGCGCGGCCTCTGGCGAGGCTGGCATGCGGCTATGCTGCAACAGGTCACCGCACCAGGCAACCACCACCGGTGGATCAGTTGCACCGAATAGACCTACTTTAATTCAGTCAACAATTCCCACTGCAACATACACGGAGTATTATCTACTTAAGCAGAATATGTCAATATACAGCGGAACCAAATTACCTCCATCATATCAATGCTCTCGAATTCACCCACAAGTCAGGACGACAATACTGAGGATAATATTTGTTCAGCAGGATAGCAAGTTGTCAACTTGCCACAAGAATTTTGTTACATTCTGATCAGGCTTAATTGGCTATTTAAGCATGAATTCCCGGCATATGAAAGTTATCGCGCAGTCAGATCAGCGTAGCAACCTGAGACCTCGTGCAATCCATAAATGGAAATTCTTTTGAAGAGCGCTGCCTGAAAACAAACAGCCTTTGTTGCGTACGCTTGCTTGGTGCATAAGTGATGGTGATGAACAAGGCAATTGGGACTCGGAGGGCAATCTCCTTCTTGCGTAGAGGAGAGCGCTGGAGAACATCCCCCTTCTCTTTAGCTCAAGCTGAAAATTTGATGCACCCTCGATTGCTTCTTCAGATTCAATTTCCATGCCTAAAGAAGGCAGAGCAGCATCCAGAAAATTAAAAGTGGTTGGCCGTCTCCAAGCTTGCATTGCATCACCGAGAGCTTGTTGTCTTCCCATGCCATTCATCAGATATGACAGGCGACGTTGCGCATAAATGACAGGGGAAACCATAGTGCTAGATTTAATCAACTGCATGCATAAAAAAGGAGCAAAGTCAACAATAGCTGTGAGGTTTAAAAGCTTTTCCTTTTCAATGGATTGATGTTGTTTACAGACAGGGACAGTCAAGAAATTGCTGTTTTCACAAGCACTTTTCTCAAGAAAATCAGTAGACCAAATGGAACTGTTCGCACTGTGTCATACACTAATTCTATTTGATCATGCAACTCGCTGACATCTCTCACAAACCCATATAGCACAAGAGACAGAGATCTTAAGCAAAATCAACCTAAGAACAAGTAAATATACAACGAAAGCTAAGCTTCATCTCCTTACTGGTCCAAAACATTATCATTAGTTCATTAACAATATACATGTTAGCAAGTATTGAGTACATTTCAAGGAGGGAAAAACAAGGCTAAAGCACTCAAGTCAATCCACTTGTTGGTGGCATAGGAAATATGGTGTGAACGAAACAGGAGGGTGTTCCAAAATCAAGAGAAAACCATGTCGCAACTACTCATCAAAATACAAGACGAAATCAAAATATGGAGCATGTGTGGAGCAAAAAACATCGCGAGAATATCCGCTTAGGTTTCATTTAGTGTGTGTTTCTTTTATGTTTTCTTCCCTAGTTTCCCTTGTTTCTTTCTCCTTCACCTTCTTTGGTGATATTGTAAATACTTTTCTATTCTCCTTAATATAACTCCAGCTTAGCCTAGCTTCGGTTTCAAAAAAAAAAGTATTGAGTTTATAATTACATATTGTAAAAAACAAGCATACCTTTGAGGGGTCAAGACAGAAGTTGGTTAGAGGGAAGTTGCGCTGTGGGTTCTCCATAAGCAGTTCAATTTCCCTGTTCAAAAAAAGCAAGTGTGCATAAAAAAAACTGAGAAAGGAACAGAACCTGTGGAAACATAATAGTATAAGCTAAACTATTCTTACCGCTTGAGGTTTCTGCTTGTTGCTTGCCTAAGCTTCATAATAGATGGTTTTGAACTCTTTGGCACTTGGGGAGCTGGTTTCCTAAAATAATCAGAGGAAGGCATATAGAAATTATATGTTTGTATAGTTATTCTTTGAAAAGAACTAATCAAAATTGTTAACTTAAAGGCACAGTAGTATACCCAGCACATTCATCATCTACGAACACCTCAATGGGGTTGACAAGATTTTGCAGAATTGCAGCCCTCGATCCTACCTTCTGACAAATCTGTTCAGTGAAATAGTATCATCAGTTCATTAACCGTTACTGAACCGATAAACCTTGAGACATGTCACCAAAGGGACCTTTTGAGTTACAGGTTGTGAAACAAACATACATTCCACCGCTCGTGGGGATGCAGACGGACATCAGAGAGAATGGATAAGATCTTCAAACCAGAATGAATAAAACACTCTGCAACAGAGCAAAGAAAAAAGATCCACTTGCTTTTGAGCATCTTCTATGCAAAGCTGAGATACTTTAGGAATAACAATGCTTAAAAATCAGTAATAAAGGTCCAACCATCCACTTCGCCTGATCCATTATCATGCGATGAGCACAACGGAATCTTCAATGAAAGCCTCAAGTAGGGTTGATTACCTTTGTATATGACATCTTTTAGAGCCTTCCAGTTCACTTTCTCATCATCAGAGCCATTACTGCTGGGGCCAATACTCTTGCTGTCAATGTCTCTGGCCTGTGAGGATTACCAAACAAAAGAGTGGGTGTTATTCCAACACGTATCTTTTGTATACTAGTTTCAAAAGCTATTACGGTAAGTATATGAAAGATAAATGGAATTCTGTAAACGAGATGTTGAGTTGCAAACAAGGAAAACAATGGAGCACGCAACAGCATAACACTATGAACAGTTTCGATGAAACAATGGGTGAATCAAATGTCACATCTCAAATCAGAGGATGATCGCTAAATAATTCAGCAGGATAAAGTTTCATTTATGTATCTAACAACTCATAATATTGACCGGTGACTAGTTTCACATCGTCACATGCTGCAAATATATAGATGTCACACTGAGAATCAGGAAATTATGCAAAATCATTTTGTTGAACAAAGGAATATTTATGCAACTTTAACAACTGACAATTTTTGCTTTTAATACACTGGAACTAAGGAGATGAAAAGCTGATCAGCGTCAAGTTATTGTCAACTTCAGGTGCACTAGGATCAAACAGACACATCATATATATATTAATAATACATCAAAATGCAATATGCACGTCACCAGTAAGAATATTTCTGAGGTAAAACATAAAATATGCAATGAGCCCATGAGGACTAAAAGACTAACATGCTTGTAACTTGCTCCCTTCAGTCTTTCTCGAACTCCTCCTCCCTTTGGTACTTCTTCCCCAATCGATCCACCTCCACCTCCCCCTCCTGATCCCCCTCCTCCCTTCTTTCCTTTCTTTTTCCGCTTGTCCTGCTTTCTTTTGTGCTTAACCTCCTGACGATCCAATGTGTTTTCAAAGATGGGCTTGGGAGGTTTCTCATGCTCAAATAATCCTGAGTTAAATGCATCCCTGAATAAGATCCTGACAATACTAAGAGCCGATTCCATAGAATCTATGACAAGTTTCTCATGCTTGAATGGTTTTGGCTCTAGGCCCTGTTTCATGAGGTCAACATTTTCCATTATGTGAGCAGAAATTTTCTTGTACTTCTTCACATACATGGGGTTGGAGGGATGTTTCCCCAATTTGCTTAAACCCGGATTCTCAGAAAGGAAAGAATCTTTGATGTAGTCATGCACCGGGCGTAATCTTGCTGCCTCAGATATAATCACAGCAAATATTGCAACATCTTCTGATATATTTATGTTTTCACCACCAGCATGCCTCCAGAAGTTGTCAAATGCTTTTCTAACAGGCCATAGACCAGTGGGAGTATTCTCAACACCCCCGAAAACAAGCTTGTTATAGTTCAAACCAGTTTTGAGTCTGATGCACTTTGGGTCCAGAGTGAAGTTCTCATGTTGGTCATGGTTAAGCTCAAAAACACAATCCCTTGCTTTCCATCCTCTAAGGTACAGATTTCTTCCCTGTATCAAGAATCTTATAGACCGACCCATGTACACGAATTCCACTTCCATTGAGCCTCCAGCTCTTGTAGTGAATACCTCATGGCACTGTCCACAAATATCTGAGATATCCACCTTAATTCCATCTTCATATGACCAATTAATTACCTCTTCAATGCCACTAAGATAGCTTGCTAACGCTTCCTTGTCAGTTCCATCAAGGCAAATTGTGGTCACATGCTTTGAGGTGAGCCCCCTATTCCTGATCTGCTAAACAAAATTACAGGTGTGTACATTCATATATGGAAGTTAAATGAGTAAACTAGCAACTTTTCAACAGGCAGTGCTGCTTAATGGTCAGTTGTAGTTCATTAGGGTATATCCAAACTCCCAATCCTGTGAAAGATTCCAGGCATATTAAACTTCCAAGTTCAGAGTAACAATGTGGCTGATATATAGCCTTGCAAGTTAACTGTAACAATCTGGCTGATAACCTTGCAAGATTATAAGCAACAGCAGCAAAACTATGGACTGCTGAACCATATTCTGTTCTCACATTTTTGGATCCAATATACAGTCTAATACTCTGTCAATAGTGTTTTCTATCATTCTCTGACAATACTGCCGTACCAAATATCCATATTGACCAGGGCACAGTTATTGGAAATCATATCCAAGTAAACCAATCACCATAATTTTGTATGGCATTTCCCTCTCTTAATATAAAACCAGCAAGATCTAGGTTTCAAAAAAAAAAAACAATCACCATAATACAATTAATAGGAACGACTGAAACGAATTCAATAGGTTGTCCTACCTAGGAAATTTATGCACTAATTAGCAAGACAAAATCAGTTCGGCAGGTGGATCATAAGTTGCACATGCTCAGGGAATCTTACTAGCGCTGCACATAAATCGGAAACAAAAATCTCTAATAATGCACAATCAACATATTATCGCTAACTCTGTATCATGAATCCGCTGTGGATAAAGTAAAATTCTGCCGCGGAATGACGTAAGTTCTGTTTCCAAAATCGCATCTAAGCCAATTGGTATTCGATACCGCGTCATCTCCGCTCCACGGCTGAACACAAACAACAACGAACGGTTAAAGGGGGAGACGATTACCTCGCTCGCGTGAGGAGGCGGAGGCGAGGGCCGTGAGCGCCCCATCGTCAACGAATCTGCCGGGCGATAGCGGCGTCGGCGGCGAGAGGTTGCTCCCGTCAGCGCCGAGGGAACCCTAGGGTTTGAGATCCCGCACGCAATCGTTGCTGGGGCGGGGCAGGGCGGCGAAATGGTGCGCGACGGCGATCACGGAGCAGGCGAAATGGCGAAGAGGGGGCTCGGAAGAATGCCGCTGCGCTTGTCGATGCAATATGCTTGAGAATGGGGGAGTTGGGTCTCTGGGCTTCGTTTTCGGGCATCGCGAGATTAGTGGGCCGTCCGTACTCAAATGTGACATAATAACTTTAGGGAAAAAGTACACCGGAGGTCCCTCAACTTGTTGAATCGTCCTTGAACCACAAAACCAGATACAATGCGTCCCTCAACTTATAAAACCAGAATAAACTAGATCCCTGAACGGTTTTGACTCCGGTTTTGTCTGATATGGCAGATGACTCAGCGTGGGACCCACGTGGGTCCCACATGTCAGCCACTTCTTCCCCTCCCCTCACCATCTCTCTTCCTCTCTCCTCCCCTCTCCACGGCGGCTGCAGAGAACAGATGGGCGTTGCGGGCGCGGGCAGCGGCCGGCGAGGGAGGAGCTGCCACCGGCGGCGGCGGCTCTACGCCGGCCGACCTCCAGCTGTTGCATCTGCTCATCACCAGTCCGCGGCGAGACGACGACGCCGCCCGACGCACTATGGTCCCGGAGCAAACACCCGCACGCGGAGCCCGACGCCGCCGACATGCCACCGCCCACGACCGCAAACCGCCTGCAGCAGCGCGGCCCTCCGCCCCTCGTCTGCCTCTTTCGCCGGCGCCGGCGGCTCTCTGCGTCTTGCAGAGCCTCTCGGCGATGGTGTGCCCCATGTGCATTGACAGGTGACGAGCAGCCTCGTCGCGGCGACATCAAGCGCTTCCGTCCGGGAGCTCCACGATGGAGTGGCCCTGGTGGTTCTCCCTGACGACCGAGACCACGGCGGCGAGCGAATTGGCGTGCGCGGTGAGCGCGACAGGACACGGATGATGCTGAGGTTGAGCTTGTGAGGAATGAAGCACTTGAGCATGTGGATGAAGTCGTAGATGGATTACTTGGACGTGAGGACGTGGCCTTCTTTGTTCACCACGGTGGTATCCGGATCAATGCTAGACTCGACGACGTTGGCGGGGACGGCGGCGGCCATGGCCTTGTAGCGGAGCGCCTCGTCGTCTACCTTTCGGATGTAGAGCTCCTCCACCATGACCGGGACGACCTCGACGAGCGTCTTGCTGTTGGGGCGGTGTGAGAAAAGTTCGATGAGCATCACCGGGGAGCTCGCTGCGGAGGATGAAGACGACGCCGACGCCGTACGCGAACGATAGCGAGGTCGCCGCCCGCCTCGCTCGTATCGCGTACGGCGTCGGCGTCGTCTTTATTCTCGTCCCCGCGTCGTCGCCCGCTCCGCCCACCGCTCACCTACTCTGCCGGCCGGCCGGCCGCTCCCCGCGCCGTCGCCCGCTCCTCCAGCTGGCCACTCCGCGCCCGCATCGTGCCCTCTCCGGCGATCTGCTTGGAGGGGAGGGGAGAGAGGCTGAGAGGGGATAGAGAGAAGTGGGGAAGAAAACTAGGTTTCGCTGACATGGGGGCCCACATGGGTCCCACACCGACTCAGCAGCCACGTAGGATAAAACCGGGATCAAAACCGCCGAAGGACCTATTGTAACTGGTTTTATATAGTTGAGGGACCCCGCATATCTGGTTTTATGGTTGGAGGACGATTTTGTATCCCGATAATAAGTTGAGGGACCTTCGGTGTACTTTTTCCTAACTTTAGTGGGGAACGAATCTATATACACAAGTTTCCAAGTTTCCTATGCACACCAACTAACAATGTTATAGAAATGTTTTAAACAAATTAAACACATATTTTTTATTTATTATATTTTAGTATTACACCTATGTGTAAAATCCTATCTTTAAATTCATTATATTTTAGCGGTAACAAAAAGATAAAATTATCTAGATTTTACTCTTAAAACCGGTCAGATTTTCACTTTTTTTTGTTACAGCTAAAATATAATGCATTTGAATATGAAACTTCGCATATATGTGTAATACTATTAGGAGCACGTGTCTAATTTTTTCTAGAATTTTCTGTGACATTTGTTTGTTGGTGTGTACGAAAAACTTATGTGCATATGATATGTTCCTAAGTTAGTGAGCCTCGCCTATCGAATTGGTATTAATGTCACGAGGTGAGCTTAGTTCAACTAGTTAGTTTATTACTTGTGGTAGAACCAAGCTACTCGAGTTTAAGTCTTAGACTTGACATGGATGCTCACATTTGTAGGTAATTATTATTTTAGTAGTAAGCAGTGTATATATCGATATTGATATGCCCATGGCGACTTCATTAATCCTAAAATATGCCAATCCAAGCTTTTTGGAGGTGCTTATAGCGGTAAGGTGCGCACGCGTTGTAACGCCCCGATTTTCACGTGGCGTTAAAAAACTAATTTAATAAAAATCCTATATGCGAAAAATTTCGTTCTTTAAATCCCTCCTTAGTCTCAATTCCCTAATGTCAAAATCGTCTGCCCAAAATCTCTGTCCGAGAATAATCTCACATTTCGAACCTTCGTATTCAAATCTCCTTTCTAAACCTCTATCGAGAAATTTCCCCTTCGAATAATTCCAGTTCAGTTCCTCTCCGAAGATTTGAGTCCACACTCAAATCATCTCCGGTTACTCCTTGCGAAGGGCTCATGATTGCAAATCTCAAGTTTGGCAAATTCGAATCCCTAACCTAACTTCTCAAGTCTTCGTTTCGAAAATAGCTTTGAAATTTGAATCCTTATATTCGAATTGAATCCGCAAATTTCATCTAATGCTCAAATAAAAACTAAGTCCAATGATTCACCTCCATATCCTAAACTTTTCCCTTAGTCCTTGAAATCAATTCTCGATTGTTTCATCCTCTCTCTCTCTCTCTATCTATCTCTATATCTATCTTTATCTCTATTTCCATCTATCTACCTATCTCCCTTTGAATCCTTTCTCAAAATATTCCTCCCAACTCCAGGATGCAAAATCCAGTCAAACTCCCTCCTTGAATTCCAACTTTTTCATCCCCTCCCCCTTAAATCCCTCACAAATACTCCTCCATGTCCATAATACCGAATTCCTTATTCGGTTCCCTTCGTTGACTCCCTATACTTCTTTGAGTTCAAATATAAAATTTGAATTCAAATCCCACATCAAATGCCTCTCAAATTCGTTGAAACAACTCCCTGGATAATATCAAGCTATTTCCATCAGTTTGGGACGCCTCTCCTCATTTTCTCTCGGCCCAACCCAACCTCCCCCCCCCCCCCCCCCCCCCCACCCTCGGCAGTTTGGGCCGCTTCTTCTCCTTTCCCTCGGCAAGTTCACCATCGTGCTTTCCCTGGCCTCTCTCACAGGCCGCGCGTCCCGCCCAGTGGCGCCGTGGCGCGTCTTCTCCTCTGTACTACAGCAAAACTAGCCCATATGCACGCTTTTCTGATGGCCCACTATGACATTCCTCCTACCATGCTTTCTCTTTCAGCTTTGTTCCGGCACTCCCCTTCTTCTCGGGAGGTTGGTGCGCACTGTGCAAGGTACAGTGATACATCACACACAATTCAACATGCCCATATACATGATACAAGAGTACAAGACGGACCAACTTTTTTTACTGAACATCAGCCTTCACGCACAACAAACTGTGGTAGCTGTCGTGGCAAGCCTGTACCGCTGTGGTGTTTCGGCTAACCGCGAGATAGTGCAATAAATTGTTACGTGCGTGATGCGTCAGCCCGCCGGTGTGATGACAGGCTGATCAAGGGAGAGCAAAACCAAGCCCCCTGACAAGAGCTAGATGGGCGTCTGTCATCAGCCAACTTTTGGCTGACAGACACAAACACGTACAATGTATGTATGTATGCCTTGGTACATGGCATTACACATTAGGCCATTAACTCGCGCATATCTCTCAGATTCAGAACTAAACGAAGCCACGCCGCGCCGGCATGCAAAACGGCACTCTGCACCACAGGCATGCAGCGGTGCAGTTGAACCATTCGATCCTCAACAACCACCCCACCCGTGAAACCCATCGCAATCTGAGTAGCAGCGTGCCTGCCAGTCTGCCAGTGAGGACTGAGGATCTTCTGGAATCTGGAGTACGTTTAGTTTGTACGTAGGGCCTCTTCAAGAATACGACTGAATAATTCCGCCCCAACAAAACGAAAAAGAAAACAAAACGAGTTGATAAAGCAAGAGCAGCCGAACGAGTTAATTTCCAATATATGGTTTGGCACGCGATTGCTCCGTGCGCTTAATAATTAACTAACACAAGTCCTCCCGCACGTGGCCGTGGATTTGGATATATACAAAAACCAGACACCCCGATCGATCGGCCTTTGCTATCGTATAGCTAGCTACCAGCCCAACCAACTAGTGCGCGAGTGAGCGCGCGGCTATTGCGTGCCAAACAAGGCCGGCCGTTGCGCGATATGGCTGGAGGTGGGTTCCCCATGGGCGGCGGCATAACCTTCTCCGTCGTGGTCACCTGCCTCATGGCCGCCTCCGGCCGGCGGCCTCATCTTCGGCTACGACATCGGCATCTCCGGTACGTATACGTCGTGGGACTACCTATACATTTGTCGACAAATTTTTTCTCAAAAATGTGACAGATGTAATTATAGTACAATCATAGTGTAATTACACTGTAACTTATATGTAATTACACTGTAACTTGCATGTAACTTATATATAAGTTTCACATAATTTTAAATCGTTAGATCTATTACAAGATTTGTTTTGGTGAGGAAGAAAACAAATCATAGCACACACATATGTGAAAGAATTTGTTCCCGCGACCTCCATTTTACCGAAATAACATGTTACGGAGAGATTTTTGAAAGTTACATACAAGTTACACTGTAATTACATGCAAGTTTCAGTGTAATTATACTACGATTATACTGTAATTATATCTGTCAAATTTTTGGGAAAAAATTTGTCGACAAATAAATAGCAAAATCGATACGTCGTTACACTTACACGTGGCTGCAAACGACATTCATCACTTGTATTATATATACCGTCGTCTGTGAGGGAGATGATGTGGTCAGGGGGAGTGACGGCGATGGAGTGGGGCCTTCATCCCGGGGGTGCTCCGGCGGATGGCGGCGGCACGGCGGGACGAGTACTGCGTCTACGACAGCCACGTGCTGACGGCGTTCACGTCGTCGCTGTACCTGGCCGGGCTGGCCGCGTCACCAGGGCGGTCGGGAGGCAGGCCGTCATGCTCGCGGGTGCGGCGCTTTTCTTCGCCGGCGCCGCCGTCAACGCCGCTGCGGTCAACATCGCCATGCTCATCGTCGACAGCATGCTGCTCGGCTTCGGCATTGGCTTCACCAACCTGCAGGTCCGTAGCAAAACCACTAAAAATCCTCCCGAAATAGCTCTTTTCCGGGCAGCAGATCGATCAAACCGATCCCAAATTCACGCAATACATCGCATGAACCGGCCCACCACTACCGGGCGTGACCATCCGACTTTGCAGCACACGTGCACCGAAACAACGCGTCGCTGAGATGGGCGCCGTCAACCTCGGCTCCACCCTCGTCTCCATCGCCACGGTGGACCGGTACGGCCGCCGGGTACTGTTCTTGACCAGCGGCCTCGTACGTGATGATCGCCTGCCAGGTCGCGGTGGCGTGGATCATGGGGTCGCAGATCGGGCGGGACGGCGAGTCGGCGATGGCGAGGCGCTACTCCGTGGCGGTGCTGGCGCTGACGTGTGTCTTCTCGGCGGCGTTCGGGTGGTCGTGGGGCCCGCTGACGTGGTGTTAGCACCCTTTGCTCCAATTCAATTAGCAACCAGATTGTTACCACTTGCAAGTATTTGGTGAAACAAAGGAAGAAAATAGGGGATACAAGTTGCTAGTAACTCAAGGAAGAAGAGGAGAAAGAGAAGAGATCGACAAGGGTGCCACCGGCCGCCTAGGTCGCCGTCGTGAGCCTCAGCTCGCCAATTGATCCCACCATGCCTCCAATGTGAAGTATCTGTTTCTTTTTATACCTTCTACCTGCTTGCTTGTGCTTTGGCGGGGGTGGATGGTTGGCTAGGCCCATATGCATTTGACCTGACAGGCCCATGGAAGGAGGCAGGATCCTAACATTCCCTCCCCCATAAAATTCAGCTTGTCCCCAAGCTGATGGAAACCTCCTGGATCCCAAGGCATCAACAATACTCCCTCCGTCCTTAAAAAAAAAAAAGGCAAACCGTGGGTTCCCGTGTCAACGTTTGACTGTCCGTCTTATATAAATTTTTTTTATAATTAGTATTTTTATTGTTGTTAGATGATAAAATATGATTAATACTTTATGCATGACTTATCTTTTTAAATTTTTTTCATAATTTTTCTAAATAAGACGAATGGTTAAACGTTGGACACGGAAACCAGGGTTTGTCTTTTTTGAGACGGAGGGAGTACTTTTGTTATCTTTGGAGTGCATACGATGCACATGCTTTTCCACCAATGCTTCCCAAGCTCTCAATTTACTGACCAAAGCATGTATCAGGAGAAAATAACTTGAGTAGCTCCTAATAGATGACTTGTTCAGACAGAGAGACTTGATAACTTGAGATGCTGAAATTATGTCCACACTAATGTCCTGTTCTATCTTCCCTTGTCCTGTCCACGCAGCCCTAGTCAAAGGTGGGAGCCCCAGAATTTCTAGCCATCTCTGATATCTGAGTAAACACCAAGGATTCAGCTCATTAGTTATGAGTTCTAATAACCAGTATGTATTGGACCCCTTTCTTACCAGCTCAAGTAATTTAACAGACAAATAATCCTTGTTTGCAACTTATGCATATAGCGTCTCTGAATCTGTCCAAGTACCAATCACATCAATGGAAACCTTTACTGCAATACTGGCATCAATAGGATTGTTTCCATCAAAACCAACAATGGAATCATAACCACATCTCTTGACCTTCCTGTTCTGCTTCTCATTAGCAGCTCTAGCAATAATCCATGGTCTCAGGATTTTGTTCGAATGAACACAGTGAAAAGCAGTTAAGTAAACCTGAAAATATATTATTGGGTGCTCAAGCAACTCAGCAAAAAACAATGTAGTAGAAATCTTTCTGTCGTCAAAATGTATCCCAACTGAAAGGTTAAGCAACTGGCCATTGCATAATTTCTTGGCTGTGTTTTGTAGCCAGCTCTCAACAAAATTAAGTGCAATGCACATTGACTTGGAAATTCTACAGTGTAAAGATATTGCATGAGACTCAATAATTGATTGTACGGCTTCAGTTGTGTTTCCAGCAGAACGGCTCCTCGAGTTATGCAATTTTCCTATTGTCAGTGGCCTTGGTGGTGTCACCGGCATTAAGTCACCTTGGCTGCATTTGGATGATGACCCTAGCACTCGTCGCAGCGCAACTTGACAACCAATGTCTCCTGCTTGAGTAGGCGGTGGCCATGGTTGCTGCTCAGTGTGAGAACATTCACAATTAAGCTGATAAGGAGATGGCCACAGTTGGAAATGATCAGCCACCACCATACCTCTGTTGCCTTTGGCCCCTTTATCCCTATTGGATGCCTTGTCCAGCTCTTTATCAACATACTGAACCACTGGTTCGATGGTGATGTTGTTAGCAGCCTTGACACTGGCCATTTTAGATATTGGTATTGACAAGACATCAGGATTGCTAGTATGGACACCATGGCTCCATGGCTCAACTCTAAACAGTTGGCATGCATTTCCGAGATGACGGTAGCTTGTGCTTTTGTATCCATAGCCAAGTCTAGACCCATAATGGTCGGGAACACTACCACAGCCAAGTCTAGACGCAGCTCGTACAGTGCGCCTCTCACCCGCCGTGCGTCCTCCCCTTGCGCGGCTCAACCAGCGAGCGCACACCCTGCTCCCTCCTTCACGCCGGCTGCGTCGAGATCCTCTGTAGCAGCTGTCGCCGTCTCCGCTGTCAACGCCACCACTCCGTTGCTCCAAGCTGCAGCACCACAAACCGGCGCGCCGCTAGCTAGGGTTTAGCCTCGACGCGGTCGCCCTCTGATACCATGTTGCTAGGTGATTGTTTTTCTCCAGAAGCTTCACACTATTTCCTCTCTCTTCTACTATACATATGCATTGGTGTAATGGGCCCTGTTGGGCTGAAACACACACATGCCTACACTCAACACTAGCAACACTAGCTTCACACTATCTATCTATCTAGATGAATATGAACATGCTAGAAAGTCTTACAATATAGAACTGAGGGAGTAACAAATAAAAAAAAAATGTCCAAACGCTAAGTACCCTTCTAGAACTCCATAGCCGACCAAGTGACCTTCACCGAGATTGAGGCGAACTCAATCTTTATTTGTTCACTGGCACATCCATGATTAGTTGCTTTGAAGGATCGACAATGTTCAGCGAAACACCCAGACCCTAAACCTACCTTGAACTTCAAATCCATACACTCATGTTCCATGACAGCAATCACATACCTCCTCAAGTCACGTGACTCACTGATCGCACCATCAAAGAGCCGAATTTCCTCATGTAACCCACTGGTAAAACAGCTGAGACACAAATCAAAACTAGTCTGCACTTCTGATATGACGACTTCTACAGTCGCCTCAAATGCATACAAAAGATTCGCTTGAGTTATGTCAACTGCGCCGCAATCTCCATAAATGCGATTTCTCACTGGTACATGTGATGTCAATATATGGTCAAGATCTGTTGCACCATCAATCAGTTGTAGATCATCTTCCTCTCGTTCTCCTGTCTTGATTCTCATGTCATATTCAACTAGAACAGCACAAGAAAAGTCGATCCCTCGCTTAGGGCCAGTCATTTCGATGAGGGAACCCTAAAAAAATATTAATATTTAGTAGCTCTTCATAGCAAAGTAAGTAACTAAGAAAATATTAACGTTTTAGTCACAATAATGCCTAGCTAAACGGATCATTTTACAGTTGATGCCCAAGATATTCGTCATGTGTCAAACAGAACGGTTACAATGTGTGCAAGAATGTTAGAGAAGGTTTGTCCCACGCTATTTATTTGAGTTAATTTTGAATTCCAAAATATTAATCATATAAGCTTGTGTGAAATGTAAACAAAAAAGGACTTTGTTGTGAAGGGTCATTCATATGTCTGTAGACAACCAAAAAAAGAACAATTTTATGTGGTACTAGGCAGGAACCAAAGGGTTCGAAACTATTCTATTTGATTCTGTTTGCAACACGTACACTCACTTGCACCTAGTTCATGATTAATACAGGTCTGATCATAATTATCATTCCACAATATAGTACTTGATAAAGGTCTTATCAATCCATAATATTATTTTGTTACTTTTGGACACACTAATCGCATCCCAACTCACCTTCCTCACTGTCCAGACATGTGTTTATGGAAGCAAATTTTTTGCAGCTATAACACTATAATATTTTAGCTGCCTTTTCGGGCACGTATGTTATGTATCTATTATACTATAAAGAAAGCTTGAAAAAGAGGCACTATGTTCACTTTGAAGACCTACAAATTACCACATTATCAAAGAAAAAAAAACTAAGCTGTTAGATCATGGTGGGACAATGAAAATCATAGTAGCGGCATGTTTCTGTTCAGAAAAAAAATTACCACATTATCAAAGAAAAAAAAACTAAGCCGTTAGATCATGGTGGGACAATGAAAATCATAGTAGCAGCCTGTTTCTGTTAAGAAAAGAAAACATTCACATGAGAAATATGGCGGAAACCATAGACTACTACTATTTCATTTCTTTTTAAGAAAAAAAGATTGCAAACTGAGCCTACACTATCAAACTGAGCCTAATACACCATTTCCACTCTATCCTAAATTCAGTAATGTAAAAGATATTTTGTGGCTGTAAAATACTCCCTCCGGTTCTATAAAATAATTGACGTGTTGGACAAGGTTGAGATCGAACTTTTATAACTTTGACCATCAATAACTTTTAAAATATCTAGTTTAAAGAAAACTAGGACAACATATATAGATTTATCTTTCAAAGCACTATAATAAAAGTAAACATGCATTTATTTATTGCATATATTATAATAGAAAAATAAGGTCAAAGATATATTTTGTAGACCGTGTCATTGTCCAAAACGTCAATTAAAATGAAATCGGAGGGAGTAACAACAAAAGGTAACCTCATTGTTCACCTGAATGGTCATTTAGCCTGTTTAAACGCCACATGGTGGTTAGCCGTTTCTGTTTAAATGACCATTTAGCACAAAATTGGCTAACCATGGGTGAAGGACGGTTTAGTGTTAAGGTTAATGTTGGGTAAGCTCTAATCACATTTGTTCCATGCATGCTGTAAGTTTGATCTTATAATGTGAAACAAATAAAGTAATTTGAAATAATTGTAGAGAGCATGGAAGCATACCTGCTCCACAATGATGGGATCATCCCTGCCAATTTTGACTATATAATTAAGTAATGGATCCTGAAGGTCCCGCACAGCAATGTATCCATACAATTCAATTGAGCCATCAACTACAGGAGTTTTAGCCAACTTTACTGAGAAAATTTGCAACATGCCATTTGCAGGATGCCATATGCAAGTTCCATCCCTCATGTAGCAATCTTTCGTGGGATGTGATAACATCATTGCCTCCAACCGAGCTACAACAAAGATGACATGCCAAATTGTAACGGAAACTTAAAGAGTAGATAAAATACATGCATGGTACAATAAAAATAAAGGTAGAAAGTCCATTCTAATGACTAAAGCTTTTTGGTTGTCTAGATAATTCCCGTCTCATTTCACTCCCCCACCTAATTACTAAAACCAGATCACTTCATGTGGGACAATATAAGGCAAAAAAAAAAAACACCTTCTGTCCAATGTAATTTCTAGTAACCAATTCAGACTGACAGAAGAAAATAAAAAAAAAGGGGAAAAAGAAAAGAACATCAGGTCCCAAACAAGGGAACAAACCACCATGGTTTGGAGTTGAGGGGGCTCTGTTCCACTGGTCCACAATTGTCCCCCTCAAGCACAAAGTCTGCAATTTATTCTGTGACACTTCATCGATTGTGGTCATGGTAGAATGCTGCCTCTGTTCAATAGTGCCATCGAGGAGGCATCACCAGTTAGATCATGGCCATCATGGGAATGATCACCTAGGAGGTGGATGAGGCATCCTAATTTTACACCTTTCCCATGTCTTGACTGGTCAACAATTGCAAATAAGGGTGAAATTTGTGAGGTGGATGCCATAGACCGTATAAGATATTTTCCAATGGCGTATCCCAGAATAGGACACTCTGTAGTGGCAAATAAAAAGTTCTTCCGATACTTAGAGCTGTGGTTTGATATAAATATCATCTATTATGCCACCCTTAACTTAAATGGGAGATATATTTCTATTTAATTGATAACTTCCTAGTCTACTAGACTCCAGACTCTTAATAATAGACAGAATTTCTCGTCTTGTTTGTTGTTCAGGGCATGTAGGTCAGATGGCCACATGGTGGGCCCCAGCAGCCATAGGACTGGTTGGCACCCTAGGGTTGCATAAGTGGCAGCATTGCTGCCACCTTCCTCCTGGACACAAACCCTTGGGATGTGATAATGTATGCAGATAATCATGAGAAATTGCGAAAGTATTCATGACATAGAGTGGAGTGTCATATTATGGTACAAAATCTCAATTTAAAGCAGGGGTGAAGTGACCCGGTTTTAGTAGTTTAATTTATCATTTTAAGTACAAAATATAATGCACACTAACCTTTCAACATAGAATATATTAGCTGAACCTATAGCTTGACAAATGTCCTAATTATAAAATAGATAACAACAGGAAAATAGATATATATCACTTACTCTCGTTACGATCTGCAATACGATAATCCCATTTCCACCCAGATCCAAAGGTGCCCCTGGTATCGTATATAGAACCGTCACGGTGGCTGCTTGCAATAAGTGGCGTCCAAACATGACAGTCACAGTGGTAGTTAACAGCACGATCATTGAACTCTTCATATCCATCGTTGTCACTAACCTCACTGGCCCTTTGGTTCCTTGCAATTTCTTCACCATCTATTAGCTCCTGAACTGCCACTTCACCATCTATTAGGTTCTGAACTGCCCCCCTTGGATCTTGTTTACCACCGGTGACCTCCACAGCTGTCCTAGAAGCATCTTCATCGCCATACGTGGTAGGACGGCAATGGCCATAACAAGAGATGAACTCCTTAGTTGCAGCACTGTCCTTGCCTTGGGTGATGGGAAGGTGCTTGTCCATAGAAATGATATTATCTTTGGTTGTGTGGATAGGATCGTTGGCAAATGGGATGAAGCGGCGCCTGTATGGTATACCCAATCCCTCGCCTTCCACTCCACTGCCGCTGGCCATGTTCCGAGATCCAGGAAATCTATGAACAAAGAGCATAAAAGGGTAAATCTTTGCGTCCGATTCAAGTGCCATCAGTCGGGATTGAAATAATTTCCCTAGTTATACTCAAAACACCAACATGATATAAGAACAAATAGTTCTAACAAAAAAAAAAACTAAATTCAACAGAATCTATATCGAGAACTTTAGCAAGAGACGAAAGGCCCAAACTTTAGGATCAGAGCAGGAGAACACACCGAGAAACACGACTGGCAGGAGGGTTAAGCGTCCCCGTGACTGAAGCGATTCTTCGCGCAAGCGCCGGTAGCCACCCGCGAGCCGGACCAGAGGTAGCCATGGAGGAGAGGAGAGATCGCGGGAGGGGATCGAGATGCGGTGCCGCAGGGCAGAATAAGGCGCGACGATGGGGCGTCGGAGGAGGCGAAGAATCGAGCGCGAGGGGATTTGCATGCGCTCCACGTACGGAGAGGAGGGCGCGGCGGGGGGCGAGGGGGGGTTGTGTAGGCGGCGGCGGCGGCGGCGGGCGGCGGCGGAGGTTTGGTCCGGTTCGTGATGTGCGTGTTGTGTGTGATCTTGCTAGCCCAAAAGTCGAAAAAAGCCCACTGCGCGATTGTTCACGCTATAGACGCTGAGACCGAACACCAACAGATCTTTTTTAAGATACAATGATTTTTTTTTAGAAATAGAGGTAGTGGAATTAAATTATATTCTTTACAGTAATATATAATACAAGATAATTACCTTTTTACAAGATAATTAAATTCTGCATCTAACTTTATATAAGAAAAACTAGATGGGTGGCTCGCGCAATTGCGCTGCTAGCACCCATACAAAATTACTCCCTCTGTTTCATAATGTAAGTCATTCTAGCATTTCCCACGTCCATATTGATGTTAATGAATCTAGATAGATATAATGAATCTAAATAGATATATCTATCTAGATTCATTAACATCAATATGAATATGGGAAATGCTAGAATGACTTATATTGTGAAACGGAGGAAATATCTATTTATTAATATGATTTTACTTAAATATTGTTAAATAGCTATCTCGTAATCTAAAGATTTTGAAAAACAAAGCCTTATCATCCCCATGTTTCTAATTTTATAATTTTTAAAAGTCACATCGGTTGTTACCTCTTACTTTCTTTTTTGTCACCCCTCATTTAATTTTATAGAAAATCCCTTGTATACCCTTGAAATTTTAACTAATCCCTTCTATGCCCCTGAATTTTGCTTACTTCCTTATATACCCCTAAAATTTGATTTTGATCCCTTCCATACCCCTCCCGTCAGTTGATTGTTAGTTGACCGTCTAATTTCTATAAAAATGACCATTTTACCCTTTGGATGAATTACATTGTTAAAAATGTAAAAGCTTCTCACACGAAACTATTATAGCTATGAGTTTGTTGTGCGATGCATTATTTATCCCAAAAAATATTTTTAGATAATGAAATAAAAAATTGTGTATTTATTTTTAAAATAAGTAAAAAAAAAAAAGAGGATCATTCATACAAAGATAGGACAACCAATTTTCATAATAATTTTTTTATGAATGCTCCCGATCAAAAAAAAATCATTGTCCTATTAAAATTTCAAATAAAAATTTTAATTTATTACCTTTTTTATTTCCAAAATTTATGTCAAAATTTTCTGCACTAATTATTTAGTCTCATTAGTTTCATAAAATGCCTGTGATCTGAGATTCCAAGGACAACCAGCTGACATTTACGAACTTCATTTGTACTTACCCTACAATGGATTTGTACGATGACAATATTCTTTATGTAATGGCCAAGATGAAGGGTACTGATCCAAGTGGTTGGGTGCTCTCTGTCAACACCGAGAACAAGAAGCTAGAGAAAGTCTCACCGTTTTCCCAGAAAATTCTGTTTTTCCATCGCATCTACCTGCAATGTGACCTTTTCAAGCACCTCGGCAAGGCTCCAGGTGATCTTATTGATACGCCTTCCACTACCATGCAAAACTATATTAATTCTTTGCTAGCTTAATAATGGGAAGCATTTTAATTGATGTAAAGAAGAGGTTCGGCACTAGTAGTACGCAATTAGTCTTATGAATTTAGTCTTAAGGTGTGGGTGGACCTTGCCATGTCACCTAGCCTTAACAACCATGCATCTGCTACTTGAGTGTTGCATTTTTTTTCTTTTGTTGTTGTGTAACAGTTTTGTTGTGCCCTTATTTTTTGAGAGTCTCACTTGACCAAGGTACTGGATAAACACACCAACAGGTAATTTGTAGCTGTTATTGGTACAGTGGTTACACATTTGCTGTCTAATGCTAATATGCTGCATCTTGACATGTGTGCCACTTATTGCTATTGTTGAATTATATCAGGGAAATGATTGAATTGTTAGATACCAATCTTCTTGCTGCATTGGAGCAGCTCCAGAATATAGGTAACCGATAAGTCTATTTCTGAGAATACCATTTTTTATGTCAGTATTGGACAGATTTCATAGGTCACATTTAGCATGATACCAATCATAAGCACACGAAATAATGCCTATATATTTTGTAGAGACAAACGTAGAATCTTTGAAGAGAAGGTACAATTGGAGTATGCCATTGGTCTTCTCTGATTCGGCATCATCTCTCGATCCAAAAATTCGATATGTTGACCAGGGCAAAGGACATCCATGTATGTTTTGATAATCAATTCCTCGAGCTTAAAATTTGTTAGTTCTAAATTGTGCTTAATGGCATAGCACTCTACTCCTTTTTAGATTACGGATACTAAACTTACCTTGTAAAAACCTTGACACAGGAGGCAGATAGCTCAAATAGTGACAGTGGCACTTATGTTGTTTCTGAACACTTACGGTAATTACATGATTTTTTTGCTAGAACAAATATATCCTTTCCCCAGGGCAACTTTCCAAAAATGCAACAAAAAAAAAGAAACCCACCATTCTGATGGCCTTTTTATGCAGATTAATGGGAGATCTTACGTTGCAGCTTTTGGCCCCTATTGATGTAACTGAAAGCAAGATCAGAGTGGCCCACGGTGCCTTATACAAGTAATGCAGAGCTAAAACCTGTTTGAACATGCAAACCCATTGAGAGAATTTATTGTATTTATTTTGTTCTAATCTTTCCAGCCTCAAGGGAACTTTACCATCTGATGTTCTGGATAAAAATTTCGTGAAGCGTACCAGCTTTTCTGGACCTGAACAAAAAAAGGATGCTGCTGTGTAGAGTCAAGGATCGCTCAGATTATTTATAAGAGTGTCAAGACACCTTTTGTGTTGTTTGTACTAGTAAAGTACCAGCGCATTACAACGGTTTTTTTTAATAAAACGAGAAGGATCAGAAAAAAAGAGAACGTGGTGTTTAGACGGTCTACTAAGGCCGTGGCTTGGATGGAGAGAGGACAATCCTTCCATGATGCAAGGAGGTAACGGACGCACGAGAGAGTCAAAGTGGATCCGAGTGCTACGATGAGAGGAGACATTGTATTCCTTCCAAATTTCAAGCATGTACGTACCTTACAAACGATTTTTCTATACAAGTTGTAGGCGGACCGTAACTGGTCGCGCCTACAAAAATCAACCTACATTTTCACATACGGCTTCTTAAAAGACCCACATGCAAAAACCTATTTTTATAGAAGGACCTCTTAACACACCCACATGCAGAAACAAGACTATTTCACAGGTGGGCCTCTTAAGCGGCCACATGCGTGGGCTTCTTAAAGGCCCACCTTCAAGTCTAACCTTCCTCATTTCCTCCGTCTCAGCATTTTCATAATTTGTAAGTATCATCCTTATCTACTCACCTTCTCTCTCTCACTTCTCTTTTTTTTTCCAGAGCCTCTTCTCTCTCTCTCTCTCCCCTCCTCCTCTCACACTTCTCTCCTCACTCTAGCTCAGGTTGGCGACGGCAGGAGTGCAGTGTTGGGCTCGAGCAGGCACGGCGGATCCCGCGGAAGCACGGCGGTGGTAGGGAGGTGAGGTGGTGGCGGATCCAGCGGTGGGAAGCGGTGGTAGGCTTGAACGGGCACGGCAGGGTTATTCAGATTCATGCCATTAAACCATACCATTATTTGGTTGGATAAATGTATGGTAACATTTAAAGAATTGACATCATATTTAACTTATCCTACTAAAAGGTAATGTGAAATTTCGGAAAGGTTGAAATTTATTAGTAAACAAGTCCGTAATGTCCAAAAATCCAACAAGGACTCCATGGCCCAATGGATAAGGCGCTGGTCTACGGAACCAGAGATTCTGGGTTCGATCCCCAGTGGAGTCGATTTACTTTCGTCTCTTTTTTTCTCTCTCCCTTCATCCATGTACCTCTCAAATTTCAAAGGAAACCAGGTTGTATCTCCCAAATTTCAAAGGAAACGAGGTTAGAGGAAATAGTATTTTCTTCTTTCTCCCTTCATCCATGTAACTCTCAAATTTCAAATGAAACCAGGTTGTATCTCCCAAATTTCAAAGGAAACCAGGTTAAGAGGAAATGGTATTGTAGATACCTTCGTTATCTTTTGCATAACTCACAAATAAGTTAATTTGATACAAGACAGACATTATTTCCTGATGATACCATGAGCTCACAAAAATGAACCAATAAAACTTATTTCAGTCTCAGTCCAAGGAGATTAATACATAAGTACCATAAGACAGATGAGATTAAGTCAAGTTTACAACACATAAGCTGAGTCAGATTCTGCTGACTCTAGATGATATCAGGGCCAAGATATCAGCTCTCAACCATGATCAAGAACCAGGGTCCAGGAAGAGCACATGCCACGGACTTCAGCGATGAGGGTAAAAGTAGCCAGTCCAGATTAGGGCAGCCTGCGGCGATTAGATCAGTGCAATGCTGCTCTCGCCACCAGGGGGCTTGCGGACACCGCCGAGATAGTCTCGGGGAGCTGCCGCTCCATCAGCAAAGATGTCACTGCCGCTCATCTCCTTCAGCTTTGCTGAGCTCAGAGATTTCTCAGCTGATGCAGGGGTAGCGTCCTCTTTGAAGATGTTGTTGCCTGTCAACTCTTGGAACTTCTGGTTATGGATTTTCTTTGACGTCTTGACTACAGGCTCCTCACTGAACGTGATGTTGCTTGGACCTCCAGCAGGCTACAAAGGCATTCAGTTCATACAAATTTAAGGGTGAAATGTTCATATAACAAGGTAAATCCAAATACATTTTGATGACATATGGCAATGCAACATGTCAATATGTCATGCAAGCCGTATATCTATCAAATAGAAATGTCATCCTTTGTGCTGCTATTTCTGGCTGATGCTTAAAAAAAAAAACTGTAGCTGATGCATCTTACACCTATATCAATGCAACCTAATTTGAGCATCCATTCCCTGTAAGGTGTATGGATATCCTGTATCACCAAGAGGAACAAAAGAAAAGGTCCCTTCTGTAGTTGTGGTTTCCTAAAGAAAGGTGGTATGAATTCCTTTTTGGCGTATCTAACCAGTAAATTATTCAGTCTACAAAAGATTGGTGCCGTGGTGCGGTACTCAATAACAAAAGCCTGAAATTCCACATTGGCCAATATGAAACAGAAACAGTTATGATGGCTTGTTTATATTGAAGATATACATCAAGACGTACTACTATTTTTTTTCCTATAGTAAGTGCTTGGTTGATTTCCTGTCACTAATGGAGAATACACAGTAAAATGATACATAGTGGAATAGAAACATAAACAGGATATTCATACTCATGTCACTTACATTGGATACTTTCACTGATGTGTGGACGCTTCTCGGTTGTGGAAGTGCAAAATCTAGATTTCCTTGCAGCTCCATATTGCGAGCAGCCAATGGCCTTGCAGGGATCTCTGGAGGAGGACCAAAAATATCACTCCCACTGAGCTCCTTGCTCTTGGCTTCAGAATGCTGCTTATTCATTTTAGCCTCAGCATCAGTCTCCAGTGTACCACTAAGCTCTCGCTGCTTAGCCACCTCAGGTAATGACGATGGCTTCTTTGGAGAAACACTTCCATCAGCACTGAATGAGATTTGGCTTATTCCAGTTACAGTTTGCTGTTATGAAAAAAGACGTTAGGGCATCAGTAATTATATTACTGGAAGAATATAATGTTTTGAGATTTTGAATAATCAACCCAAGAGAAAGATATATCTCGGGACATTGATGCAACTAAAAATAAAATTACATAAACCAAAACGAAATAAGATATTTCTCCAGATGTGTCTTTTTTTTTGTCAAGTTTCATGCATGGAAGAGTAGTAGTTTTTTTCTTAAATCTTAACTGAAGTATGAAGTGTCTTTGCTTGTTACTCTATCCATAGCACACATTATATGGAATCCTGCTTATTACCACACCACAGCAACACGAACAAGAGAAACACATATTTCTCAATAAAAGGGAGGAAGATTGGCATGTTTCTGAACAAGAAAGAAGAAATACCTGATACATCCTTACAGAAGTTTTGTTTGCAGGATTTGAAGCCTCTGAATCATCATTTTCACTATTCTCAGCGAATATCCCACTTCCAGTCATTTCTTTTAACTTTGAGCCCGAGCAAAATTTTCGTTCACTATAACAGGCCAACAAAGTTATAAGTTCAATATACCATATCTTCAAAAAGTATAGCATATGAATAAAGGATATTTGACTGATTTTGTTACAACTAGACACTTAAGAGTTGGTCGTCGAACTAACTTCATGTCTTGGTATACAAAACCAATGAAGTCAAAACTAAAACAGGCAGTACGTACCATTAACTGCACTACAATAAGAAAATGCTGTAAAAATTCAACAGGAGCTTTACATGCAAGATAGACAGTTTCAAGCCAAAGCTTCAACCGCAGAGGAAGATAAATTTCTAGCAGAGAAGCAGGAATACTCAAAGGCAGATAAACTAGAAAAATCTAGGTGCATAAAAAAGAACATCTACCATAATTCGGCCACCACAGAAAGTGGTCCATCAAGAAATTTTCATGGACTGTTTTCCATAAATTATACAAATATAAACAGCCAACACTCCACAAAATTCTATGACAGGCGAAGTAATAACATAGTGTATGCAATGACATGGTCACAACTGCAGGTCAGAACAAACAGTCAGGCTCCACATGACTTGACTTATTAAGCTATAATTTCTGGTCTCTTTGTGGCACCCACGACAGAAATATCCAAATTTTGAACCAGGCATTTGCCGTTTGCCTCAGCCCAAATCACTTTCAAGCATCATTGCCTGTACTGCTAAAACTTGGATTCTAGCACTAAAAATTTGGACATTAGCAAACATCTCATGTTTGCACTGTACCACACATACACGGACACGGTTGATCGTCACATGAACCAACCAACCAACCACCTGCAAGCGACTATTCTCCCTCCAGCAAACCACCCTGAAATTAAAGGCGTCGAGAGCGCAATTTTTTCTTCAGCTGCTACTTCTTCCTAAACCCAGAGCAACAACCCCAACCAACCTTCCTAAGTTCGAAATGTTGATGCACTAAACCACACGCCCAAACAGAGAACACACGTTCGTAGATCAAAATGCCAGATCAGGCTAATTAATCGAATGAGAAGCACAGCACAACGAAATCATAGATCGATCAGATCAGGGACGAAACAATGAATGCGGCAGGATGGGTACCCCCCCCCCCCCCCCCAGATCTCACCTCTTGCTCAGATCCTCCGCCTCCTTCTCGCTCACCGGCGCGCCGAACATCGCCGGCGTGATCCCCCCGGCCGGCTGTGGCCGCCAGACATCACACCACAACACCAGCACAAACAACCCACACGCACCCTCAAAAAAGTCAGCCTCGCGTGTCGCACTCGAACGCACGGGGAAGCAGAGCAGCATTCGAGCACGGCTTAGTCATAGCTTACCTTGAGGCTGGGGCGGGAGGAGGCGACCGGCGAGGCCGCGGCGGCGGCGGCGTCGGGCCCCGTCGCCGACCACGTGAGCAGGTCCGCCGTCGAGGTGTGCGGCTTCCTCACCGGCACCGCCCTCTCCATTGCTCCTCTCCTCCTCCGCCGCCGCCGCTTTTGCCTCGCTTGGGTTGGGTTTCGTTCCTTCCGCGGAGCTGAAAAAAAAATGCGAGCGCCACCACTGCCGCTGTTTGGAGAGCACGGCCGCTACTAGTAGCTGCGCAACGCACCCCCTCCGTCCCCGTCCGCGTCACCGAAACAGTAGCCTGTACGTCACCGACATGTGGGCCCGGAAGATCGTGGGTCCACCTGTCGGTGGGCGCAGGGCGGGGGTACGGGTTGCCTGGACAGGTACAGGGAAGGGAACCGAGCGGGAGCACGAGATCCGTGGATATCTGCGTTGGAACCGTGTAGCCCGCGTGTGCTGGGTGGAGCGAAGTGGATTTTTATTGGATTTGGGCGTAGAGGATCCCGCGCGGCCGAGGTGCCGGTGGGCACGTGGCTCGGAGCGCCCGGAGCACGCGAAGCGGTTTAAAAGTCCACGTACGATCACGCGATCGAGCGGCGAGCCCGCAGGTACGCCGTGTGCGACTGACAGTAGGGTCCCAATGGCCCGCTGTCAGAAGGACAGGGCCTTGTGTCGGAGTGGGAGTGGGACCCTTCTCTCGGACGCTTCATCACGCGAGCCCCTCGTCTGTCTGATGCGTGGGGTCCCCCTCCTTTCCTTGCTCGCTCCCGGTGTTTGGCCCGTGTGGCGCGCCAAGACACTTTGAAGGAAAGAAACGATCTCGTGTTGCCGTTGTTTGTTGCTTGCTTTTGCTGCAGCCGTGCTACTACGCGTGCACGTCTTATGCCTTTTTTTTTTCCTTTGGAGTATAGAGTATACTGCTCGACTTGGATATTCGAACTGCAAATCCAGGTACAATGCGGACGCTAGATATTACTACTAGTATTCTTCGTTTTCTTCTCTCGAGATCTCGACTGAATTAAAGGTCCAAAGGTTGTACTACTCTGCAAAAATCTACTCCTATGGAACAATCGAGCTCGGCCGTACGCATACGCGTACGCCGTACGGCGTACCCGTTTTCAAGCCGGTGAACATGATCTCATGGCGTGATCGATGGGTTGAGATCACGCGCCAATGCAAAGCCTGTATGGCTGTATCGCCTCGGAAGTCAGCGGACGGCGGAACCAAAACGAGGGCGCCGTGGATTGCGTGTAGGCCGCCACGCACGGTCGCGCACACGGCCGCCGCGAACGTACAAGCGCGAGTCAGGAGTACGTGGCAGCACAGACTGACAGTACTTCAAGCCGCCGTTGCCACTCGGGAGTCGGGAGGCGGAAATGAACAGACGACGCCACTATGAGGGTGTTTCACTGAAGATTAAAAATAAAGTCAGCTCATAAGAAACAAGAAAACCATTATATGATTAATTAAGTTTTCATTAGTATCTGATATTTTTAAAAATACTTCTATATATATATAGAATGTTTTCGTATGAAATATAGCAGTAAGGGATTTAAAAAAACATGCTAACAAAAATCGATGTAAAATATATATCTCAATCAATCAGAAAAGAATGCGGCATATATAATCCACTAATTTTGAGCGTAGCGTATTTATCAGTTTTGACCTCGCCGAATCCAATACATAGTTTTGCTTATGCGGATTATAAGCTATAATAGCTTATCATCAACCGAAAACAATTTGTATATGTGTTTTTAACGGTTTGAAAGCTAATGCAGGAAAAATAAGCTATACAATGAAAAACCTCAAAATTAAGTTTTAAAATTAAAATTTTGGTTGCGCTTATAAGCTGAAGGATAATCTATGGGAGTGCAGAAACTTTTGGGGCCGAGACAAGTCTAATTCACTTGGTGAATCCGCCCCTGTTTTAATCCAATGTACCAAAAATCATTGATTTATGATGCCGAAATACGGAGTATGTCGCAACATATGTGGACAATCGATCAAAATCCCATGACTAAATTGCCTCGTAGTCGAGAGCTTCTTTTATCATTTCATCAGCGAAAGTACAGTTAGGTTAATTAACTAGCTCCTCTCCCATGAACTACGAAATCAACGATCACGCCACTCATTCGTGGGTGAACGTTGCTGCCAGGAACATGTCCTCCTCGGTCCCGATCCACCCGCACTGCGCGCACCGCTCGCCGTCGCTGCAGCAGTAGTGGTGGTTCACGCCGCCGAGCGACCTCGTCGCCTTCACGGCTCCGTAGTTGTCGGCGGCGTGGATCATCCTGACCTCGACCAGCAGCTTGGGCGCCTTGCACCCGCTCAGCTCGCGGCACGCCGGCGAGAGCCTCAGCCAGGTACTCCCCGACGACGCCGGCGCGGGCGTCACGGCGGCGGCGGCGTTGTCCTGGCACGCGAGCTCGCCCCGCGCCAGCACGCGCGACGACGGCCTCCCGTTCCCGAGCATCCCGAGGAACGCCGGCGAGCGCCGCCGCGGCCTCCACCGGAGCTCGAACACGACCCCGCCTACCGAAGCCGGCGCGCCGCCACCGCGGCGCTCGAAGCGGGCGAGCTCGCCCCAGAACGCGCCGTCCTCTTCGCCATCGCCGCCGCCGCACGGGACCTCGCGCGTGTCCACGCGGATCCTCCGCTTCCCGTCCCCAGCCGGGACGTAGTACCTCACGAAGAGGCCGCCGCCGCCGCCGCCTCCCCCCTCCGGCCGCGCCTCGACGCCGGCCACCCTCACGACCTTCACCTCGAGCTCCACCCCCGGCTGCTCCGTCGCCCACACGCTCGCCATGCACACGCACACACCGCAAACTCTAAACCTCTAGCTCTTCTCTGCTCTTACACTAGCTTCGGTTAATTTGTTCTCTTCTCTTCCAAGAACGCAGCTACCGCGTGTATATATAGCCAGGGTCACAGTGCGAGGCGCGGTTGGAAATGGCTCTCGCTTTCGCGAGGGGAGGGGATTGGCACGGGCGCGCGCGCGCGCGCGTGGACTCCTCGGGGTTTTTTAGTGGGATTTCCGCGAGACAATCTCGCGATCCCACCGGGGCTCGCGAGTCGCGAACCCTTGGGCGCTGCAAAGGGTTGATCTGGTCGCTGGCATAGAGCCGGCGGAAGAGTGGCGCGGCGTACGTGTGTTTTTAGCGCGAGATAAGGATATCTACCGGTGCGCGCGCATGTTGCGTGAGGTTGACACGGCCGAATCGTGGGCTCGAACGCAGCAGCTACGTACTCCATGAGGGGATAGCTCGCTGATAACTACCGGCACTGCGGAATTTTATTTGATATCCCCGTGGGCCTCTTTAGGCGCTTTGGAAATCTAGAAACGCGAGTAAACTAAGCAAAGGTGAGGGACTCCGTCCGAATCGGATTCGGATAAGTACATAAGTAGATTGCGATCCTGCGGGACAGATCGGACAGTCGATTATATTACGCATGTAATCATGTGCGCTTTGCTACAAGGTGGAGTAAGTATTAGTTTAAGAGGGTGTTTGGTCCGGAGATTACTCAGTGATTTCATTCCAAGTTCTAACTCGATCCTCCAGACCTTCACCTCATTTGAAGAGTTGAATCCGTTGATCGAGTGATCCCGATCGCTGCTGCGATTCCTTTATGCATGTCTGTAACCACCAAAGCACGTTTGACAGGATAACAGCACACAAGAACCAAACCCACTGGGTGCCGTTTGGCTCAAGAAGTCGTCCATATGGCTACAGGAGCTAGCGATTCGTGCTAGTGCCGGTTTGACTCGAAACTCATTGCTGCAGCGTGGCTGCTGGTGAATATGGTGGGACACGCAAATCCTCCTGGCCTTCAACTTCAACGGGATGTCCACAATGCAATATAATAATTCAGCGAGTTCAAGCATTATTATTGCACGGCCATTTAGTTTCTTTTGGGGACAAGACACCGATGGAAGTGTCAATAATTCTCGTAGTGGTGCTCTTTACCCCTAACATATTCCTCCAATTAGCCCCTGGGGGAGGGCCTTTGTTGACTTGCAGAAAGAGTGTTTCGTCGATCTTGGAGCATTGGGCGGGCTCCATCTTTTTGGAATGGTCTACATCAGATCTGATCTTCAATGGAACAGCAGGCAAGTTTACCATCTTCACATTGTGCCATCATATATACAAAAGTACAGCATAGTAACATGAGGGACAATATCCTACATTTTCAGTGGGTAGTTTGACTTGACTTCCTGCTACTGTTGAAGTTTACAGCAATGAATGAATGATTGACAACTGGACCACAGGGACTCGTGATTTTTACATTATAAAACAAAAGAGAGCAACAATTTCAAACATAGCTTGGAGATGTTGAAATGGTACAAGGGGCAGTGAGAAGTTGAAAGGAGCACGATTGCAATTATGACAAAAATGAACATGTTTTTCCAATAAGAACTTTTAGAATCCTGCGACTTTATTTGCAGTGTAACAATGTCAAGGAAAGAGGATCAACTATATTGCAGTCGTAGCTTTTGCTCTGTCAGCTTCAATCATGGCTTTTATGTAGAACTCACCAGCTTTGTAGGAAGATCGAACCATTGGGCCCGAAGCCACATAACGGAAGCCCTGTTATTCATGACCATGGCATTTCATCAGCAAACAAGCTAATTACTGTTATACAAAGTACAGTAGTATTGTTTAAAAACCTTGAACTGTAGGAAAGATTCTGAGAGCCAACATGGGAGTATTAAGAAATGCATGCAAGGCTCCTTTGGAAAGCAAGATTCTTAAAACACAGGAATAGGAAAAATACAGGAAATTGGAGTGCTCAAGCACCTCAAATCCTATGGACTGAAAAATTGCAGGAATACTATAGGAATGACCGTTTAAATGGAGCCCAGGAAAAATGTAAGAATAAGAAGAGAGAGAGAGAGAGAGAAGATTTTTTTCCCCAAGAGGTTGGACCTCATGGAAAAATTCTTATGTTTTGAGCCAATCTAAAATTTTATAGGATTTTTGGCTATCTATTCCTTTGATCCAAACGACCACGTATGAAAATTTTCCATAGGATTGAATTTCTCCAGAATTCCTTCAAAAATCCTTTCTTCCAAAGGAGCCCAAATTTAAAGTCGAGATTTACAAATCCCTGGAGTTAAGATTGTTAGACGAATAACTGAGCATGGAGGCAGATTGTATGACAAAGCAAGTGCCTACGTTCTCAAAAAATCAAGTTTGGTCCACCAAATGATAGAGCAAATAAACAGCTATTTAGATTGGTTGTATTGTTCTGTTTATCATATCCCTCATTGAAAACTAATAAAGATTGACTAGCTAATAGTCTACATGAGGATGCCAAGGAAAGCTTCTTTATTGTGATAAAATCTGATGTTAATAGTAAATTAAGCTTTGCCATGTACACTATGTATCCTACTAATGAAAGCCAATACTTGATTTTACTTTGAATGATGCAAAAAACTTCCAGGAAGACGGACGTACCATGTCAACACCAAGGGATCGATACCTCTCAAAGGCTTCGGGAGTAACATACTCGGAAACAGGCATATGACGTTTAGATGGTCTCATGTACTGACCAAATGTCATTACATCAACACCAGCAGCCCTAACCTTTTCCGTCGTGCTGATAACCTGATCAGGCGTTTCTCCACAACCCAGCATGATTGATGTCTTTGTGAGGGTACCAGCTGGAGCATACTCTTTTGCCAATTTCAGGACATCTATTGATTGCTTGAAGTTCGCACGATGATCTCTCACATTTCTTTGCAGCTCTTCAACTGTTTCAATGTTGTGGGCGAAAACATGCAACCCAGAAGTAGCAACCTTCTCTACACATGCTGGGTCTCCACGGAAATCAGGAACTGCAAAATAACTTGCATAAGGGTACAATATAGGGAAGCACAACATTAGCAGACAGAGGACTGATAATATACTGACCGAATAACAAAGCAATATACCAGAAATATGTCACTTACCAAGTGCTTCAATAAGCATTTCTGGCTTCAACACCTTTAGCTTTTGAACTGTTTCAGCAAAGTGACCACTCCCTTGATCAGGTAAATCATCGCGGTCAACACTTGTGATGACAATATACTCCAGGCCCCACGAGGCAATAGCTTGAGCAACATTAGAAGGTTCATCAGGATCTGGTGGCGGAGGAGTTCGCGAGGTCTTGACATTACAAAACCTGCAAATCAATGACTTGCCAACTCACTAAACGATCAAAACAGAAGACTTGCAATACCTTGTCTAAAAGGTTAGTGCCAATTCACGAGAAGGTAGAGTGCAACATCAGCAAATCTTAAACTAGCAACTGGAATTCATGGACAAATCACAACAATAATAACACAGAACACTTCTTTCCATACAAGGTCACATGGATAGTACTAGATAAAGAGACAGTACCCTGAAATTGTCATCATACAGGACAACCTATTCTGATATTTTTTGAAATTTATGCTCAAAATATTTCCAACAAGGTTGATTTATGTTTAAGAAAACAACCTATTCGAAAATACAGAAGAACTGGAGATCCCTCATGATTTCTCTACACTAAGTTAATTACCTCTTTGCCTATTTCTACAATTTTTGCTAACATCCCTAATGCACAAATGATAGGACCTAATTTTACATCACAAGCAGAGCTCAAGCATCCACATAATCTAGCACAAGCAACTAAAATAAACTAGAAGATACAATAACCACATCATTTGCACTAACATGGCTCAAGTTATACCTTCAAGGACATCAATCTGTGAAATTTCATCGAAATGGATAGCATATGAGAAAGCTTCATTCTATCTCTACAGATAAAGTCTCTAATATTACGGAGACATGATAGTAAGGTCTCCATGTACAATCCGAAAAGGATCTAAGCAGCAGCCCAGCTACATCTAATGCAAGCAGCAACAAGAAGAGGATTAATCTCTTACCTGCAGCCGCGCGTGCAGGTGTCCCCGAGGATCATGATGGTGGCGGTGGCGGTGCCGGTCTCGCCGCCGGACCAGCACTCGCCGAGGTTGGGGCAGCGCGCCTCCTCGCAGACGGTGTGCAGCTTCAGCTCCCGCAGCTTGGCCTTGATCCCCGCGTACTTGGCGCCGCCTGGTATCGTCTCCTTCATCCACTTGGGCTTGGGCAGCGGCTTCTTCCGCGTCCCCACCTCCACCGAGTACGTGAAGTCCCCCAGCGACGGCGCGTCCGCCTGCAGCCGCTGCCGGAGCTCCGCGAGCCGCCCCGCGGTGGGCGGGGCGGCCGCGGGGGAGGGCGTGGACGGGTCGAGGGTTTGGAGGAGCGACGGGGTGGAGGAGATGGAGCGGGAGGGGGCGTAGGTCAGGGCGCGGGCCAGGGAGGCGGCGAGGTGGCGGCGGCCGTGCATGGCTGCGGCCCGGAGCGCACGACCGCCGGCGGCGGCGGCGGCGGGAGTTGGTGGAGTAGGGTGGGGACCGGAGCGACGATGAGATGGAGTTTGCTTGGTTTGGTGCGGACGACGATGCTATGGTCTTCCTCGCTTTATTTTTTCTTATTGTTGTTTCTTTTTTATTTTTTGAATAAAATACATTTTATTTTGTTTATAATACTATTAGGCACTTCACTGAATACAGATCAAGTACGTATGGACTGAACAAATTTCATCGACATCCACTAAACATTAGTACTAGCTCTGTAGCTTTGTTAAAGAAACAGGTAAGGTTATGTGAAGGTAAGAACGAGCAAATGAATACAATTATTTATGTTCATTGAATAGAAGCGCTTGCAGAGAAAGTTCATGTGCACTTCTCACAAATACTTCGTCCATCTTAAAACACTCAATTTTTCATTCATCTCACACGTACCAATAAAAAAACTAAATACCTTAACTTAATCAAACCTTAATATAATTATCTCTCTTTATCTACTTCCAATGCATTTCTTTTTTACTTTCATCCAATGATTACTCAAAAATAAATTTATTTTTTAAAAAAATTATAGTTAAAAATAATTTTATTCAAGACAAAGAAAGTGGACAGGAAATAGAAGTACCAAACAGTAACAAAATTCAATTTGCACGGTAAGTAAACTCAAAATGGCCCCTTCTTAATTACAACAAGTATATACAGCACACCCATCCATCCTTGAATATAAAAAATATATAAACATGAAGTTCTAGACATCCAGATTCATAAATACTTATCTTTTTTTTATGACGGACGGAGCAAAAGACATGGTGCATTCATTATGGGATACCATCCACACCGTCACATGGTTACTTTATATCTAATACAATGGTCATTGACTTCTACCGATTACAGTAAACTTTGTAGAGAACGGGGAGCAAGGGAGAAAAGAAACTTTTCCTCGAAATAATTACACATTCTTTTACCTAGCATGTGAAAGCTACAGGTAAGTAAAAGAATATGATGTATAAAACACGGAGTCAGGAAAATTTTCTGTTCTACAAAGAAGCAAGAGCTCATTAACACGGAGTCACCGATTTACAACAAAAGAAAAAAAAATGCAGCTTACACAAAATGTTTCCTGGTATGGTGTACAAAATTGAGCATCTCTGAAATGCTCCGTTTGCCCCAGGGCAGTATAACCAGATGAACCATTTCCTTTACAGGTAGCTTCTGCTGGAAGCAAGCAGCCAAGTCACTTGTACTTTGATGACCAGTTGGTTATAAACTATGCACGGGAATCAATAGTTTCAGAGCAGAAAGCATATGAGAAATATTAGTGGGTTGGTTCACTGGCGTTTTTTGAACTTGGAGCGGCCTCGCCCCCTACTGTGACAATAGTTCTTCAAAAGTAAGTCCTGAAAATGGAATGAGTTGTGGGTAGTACCAACAGGAAGGCTACATTCAATATTCAGTTGAATTTTCCGATTTCCATCTTCTTCTTGATTGCTCTCTGGCCATGGTATACAAATGAATCTATGATTCCAGAAACAGTGAAGACGCCTGCACATCAAGAAGATAGGCACCTTAGGTTACTAGGATGTTGATGACCTGGGTTAATTTCATAGCTTCTAATAATGTATGGCCCCTAGAGCTGACAGAAAAAAAGTTGCATATTTTGCACATCGTTCAGGAGTAGACTAAATTAGACAAAACAAAGAGAAATATACAAAGACTAAATGGCAAGACATATGTCTAACTTCAGGTATCGTTCACTTGCTTCAGCAGCTACATTTTGTTTGTTCTTAGACACAAATGTAGATATCTCAGGTTTTGAAGAAAAAGAAATTCGATGCTTAAAATATCAAATGCTTAAATGAAACATATACAGTTTAATAAAATTGAGTATTAAGTGTAAGACAATGTCCACAAGGGAAATATTACCTCCAACTATAGCGCAAACATTAGTTAAGAAGTGCAAAAATGACACATGCTGTTCCGTGAATGTGACCTGCAAAAGGCATCGATGGGAGGTTTATATGATTGTTGCAGTAATATCACTGCAAGATGTATTATTAAACATTGAAGGCATGAACACTGATTTCCCATTCATATAAGGAAAATATGGTATAAAAGACAACACAGAAGATGATGCAAATTGGGAAGCCAGTCTAATAGCAGCGTCAGAGAAAATACTTCAAAACGATACCTTAATTGGCGAAAGGTCGTAAAAGAAAAATACTCCAGGAACAGCCTGTATCCGACCGCTCTCACTACTTCTAAAATGTTCCGTCACAGAAAACTGCAGCAAGGAATAACAGCATTTTAAGATATGTTTAAAATCGTATCCATCCATACATACATGTGCATAGGTGAACTTGACGATACTTGTGCACATGAGGGAAAAAAGGAAGGCATTACCTGATTCGAAAGAATAATGTGTTCATTTATGTCTGTGTAGACAGTGGGAACAACCTGAAAAAAAACACAATATTATCATCACATTTCCTATATCATGCTATAATATCACGTGCAATGAAATAAGCAACATGATTTAGCATTCCATACTTTTTCCTAAGATAGTTAAAGAGTATAGGACAGACCTTGATGAAGTATTGGTACATTCCATATGATGAATGTTGCATCCATTGTGCCCTGATATTTTACAAGCAGAGAGATCTTAGAAATGTTTAGTATCACTTTTATTATTCTTAGGCGCATGCACTTAATTCTAATAAACATAGAAAAGGACACAATGAAATGAAAACATGAGAAAAACAAGCTACCCGTCAAGAGGATTAACCACACCAGGAAAGCGTTGTCCAAAACTTAACTTATTTATTTTATGGCTGACCTGGAACATAAAGAATAAAGTAAAAGTTGGAATATTAAAGAAAGAATGTTCACATGGAAACAATAATTTTCCTGCCTGCCAGTATTCACAGTTAGAAATCATGCTCAAGTATTATTACATTGAAGCTGTCCTTTTGGAATGGAAGCAAGTCGTGGACATGAACATTTGCCTTCTGGAAGCTTTTCCCTGGAGCAAAGTGGAAATTTCCAGCAACCTTGTTAACTTCCAGGAAACCATAAATATTGCATCCTTCTCCTTCTTCATCCTTTATACTCTGAAGGAAGCCTTCCCTTTTGCACTACAGAACAATGCATATCAGGCAAAATAAAATGCCCCTAGGTGGAAGGAACACGAGTTATACAGCATGCAACTTATGTTACATATGCAGGTACATAGTTATAGCACATAATAAAAAAAAAGATTTTATACCTGGTCGATCAAATCTGGATTTGATACACCCCAACCTTTTTTCCTGTATGCTTCTCGAACATCTTCACACGAGTTACAACACTGCTCATCAGACTAAATTAAATGAAAGAAGATATTCAGTGAAACCCCTGGAAGAATGACTGATGTACCAAATATACGGAGCACTATATAACAATCTAATTCATGTAAATAAGAAACAGATAATAGAAAAGAACCCTGGAATTATTGAGATCAGCATATAAGGCACTAGTGAGCTAAAATATAAGAACAATATCCCATAAAAAACACAAAGGAGTAATGGCCAAGGTTGCAAAACAGAGGGCAATCCATTGTACAGTAAGCAAATAAAGAAGAAAACAGAAAGCTAAAAAAATTAAATGGTCTAACCCAAGCAAATTATATCTGATAACCCCTACTATCACTATCAGGTGTGTCTTTTTCGCTAAGGCCACAGGGCAGTAAAACTTTTGTATAGTGCTAGTTGCATGCCCTTGAGTTGAATAGGATTTAGAGGAAAACGGATGAATGGTTTTTTCTTTTTCTATCTGGTTTTTCTGCGTCAATTTTCACGTGGAAACACATTTTATTATGATTATTATTATTGTTGTTGTTAATTTTATTTTATTTTTTTTGGGGGGGGGGGATGTGGGTGAAGTCAGATGCTAAGGGGGACAACTTCGCTTTTAAAGTAGTAGAGATACGAGTCAGGACGAAATATCATCTAAAAGCAAGAGGAGCATACTTCTTCCGCACCATAACAAGAGCCACAATAGGTCTCATTGTGTTCAAGCCTGCCGCCATGCCGCTGTAGGGGCTGTTCCACCTGTAAAAAATAAGAAACAAGGAAACATGCATCTTTAGGGTTAACGAAATGCATCAAGATCTGGACATTACAAGCCAGAATTTACTTAATTGCATAGTTATGGAAAATGATATATGTTATGTTATCTTGTTAATAGCTCAGATTTCAGATATGGTACAATTTTAAATAACCAGTCCTCGTTAGCTTCACGTTAAGAATCTAGGACTGTTAAGGCATTTCCATGACAAAATGCATTCATACTAGTTATGATTTTGATTAATTCATAAATGGGACTTTGAAGTAACGCCTTACTATATTCTAAAAATCATGAGCGTATTGTTCTTAAGGACAGTGAAAAGCACTAACCTTCATCCCACCAACTGCATCTTGCTTAGTTGCAATAACATTACCATGGACATCAATTCTCTGCTTGAATATATCATGTTTCTACATAAGAGCATTACACAAAGCTGTGTTAGCTACTACTCACTAAAAGTCTGCAACAACCAGTGATCAACCATAACACATACAGCAACAATAACAACACACAGATACATACCACATCAAGGTGCTCTTGTCCACTGATGTCCATTGCATCAAGGCTTATTATAGAACACTGAAGGGCTGGAAAGGTGACATCAAACTGCATTTTTAGAATCATACCAAAGGTATATGTCAACGTGTGTCCTGAACAGAATGCAGTAAAGAAGGTAACAATCGAACATAGAAGAGAGAAATTTCTGAATATAATCAGATGAGCTAACTGGCAAAAAAGAAAAACAAAAAAAGAAAGGAAAAAGGGAACAACGGTGAGAAAATTATCTAAAAGAAATGAGGAACGGAAAGTTTCTCAATATTTGGTAGAAATAAAAAAGAAAGGTTTAGAATATAATCAGATGCAATCAAAGATTTAGAATTAAAGCTGGTCATTACATTTATGCGAAGTGTTTCTCCCCTTGAGGTATCAACCCTTAGTGTTGTTTCTGTGACCGCATGAAGATATAATCCTGTATGGTGAAACATTAGCTACTGAGCACAGGATGAATCATGAATACAAAAAGAATGTTCAACAGCACTAGGATATGGAAGCAAATTTAGACATTGTGAGTATATTTTTACACTCAGAAATAAAACATGATATTATAAAAACAGCCCCTCTTTTTCATTTTAATGATATGGTCTTGGACTAATTTGATTTTGTCATACATAGTAAATATTAAGGAACTCTGATGATGATCAAAAGTTCGGTTTAACTCATTTCTGCAGCATCTCAAGTTTCTCTGTACACAAGGAACCGAACATTATGCATGCAAGTTTGATCTTCGTATTCATTATGGAGTCCCTAGGAGTTGTGAGAACACATTAATACCAAAATGGTAGAATGTTCTGCACGCATACTTAACCAAGCACAGCACAACAAAAGTAAAAATAGAAGCTCACGAACTGTCCAATTATTCATGTAACAGAATTGAGCAACAAATGATTCTTCAATGCAATATACCAGCAGTAAGCCAGTAACAACCAGATGAAGCAAAACTCAACGCTGTATAGTCGAAATAGTGGCTCGATTCCAGCCTCATCAACCAGATCCTCGAAAACAGTCAAGGAGATCTCTACGGTGAGGGCGAATTCCCGCCGTAAAACGCAAAACCACAATGCAACAACGGCCCACACCTCACTAGCGCACCGAATTAAATCAATCAGGCAAACCCTCGTCCAGCATATCCCCCATGGTCAAATACTCAAATCCATGGCCATCGGATCTCCAAAGGCACCCATCCGGAGGCTAGGGTTGAGAGCAGCGGAACTAGATCGGAAGTGAGAGGGAGGGAGGGAGGGGAGAGCGAGGAGGCGTACGGAGCTCGGAGACGAAGAGGAGGAGCATGACGACGGAGGAGGCGAGCGTGATGATGCCGCCGGAGAGCGTGCGGCTGTAGAAGTCCTCGTTCACCTTGGGGTAGGCGTCCAGGCTCCGGAGCTTGGACAGGAGCCCCTCCATGGCCGGGGCCCGGGGGATCTCGCCGCTCCTCGCCGACGAGGAATGTTTCCGGTTCGGGGTCGAGCTCGAGCTTGGAGGCCTTTGGGGGAGTTTGGGAACGGAGGCTTACTATTACCTTTTTCTCTTTTATTTTCTGGTCTTTTGTTTGATCGAAACGGGAGGAGACCATGGAGTTGTTGCAGGTTTTCCTTTCCTTATGTGCGCGCCTCGTTGGAGCCGGTGCTCTGCGGTTTAGACTTCAGACCAAAAAGGTAAGACGGCTACAAACGCAAGCGATCACTATAAACCCATTTCGGACGATCAGATATAAATCAAACACTAGACAATGCCCTTCCTTTCATATAATTTTTCAGCTTCCTGTACAATCTTGCACAACTCATATCTTATCCATTCAAACTCAGCACAACAACATATTATTTTTTAACGACTCACACAAGATGATGCGAAGTTCTATTGAACTCAGCACAACAGTATATTATATGGCATGATCGTATATTTCATCCATATCAGTCTTGGGATAGTGATGTGATTTTATCGGTATAATTAGAAGGCCATGCGGTAAATTGAGCTTGATCATACTCCAATCAAGTTGTGTGAACTATCAAAACCATTTATATAAGATAAGTTATCAATTTGTATGCATCTCACAAGATATATTACCACTAATTAATATATTTTATTCTTTATAAAAACTTAATTCTTGATATCCTCTATATATTTTATCCTTATCAGCGATCCCCTTTTCTATATATTTTATTCTTTCTAAAAACTTAATTCTTGATATCCTCTATCTATTTTATCCTTGATCAGCGATCCCCTTTTCTATAATCACTTGCCGTGTTGCGCGCATCTTTTTTTAGTGCCGTCCTTCTGTCTACCTCTATATCAATTACTAATAATATTATGATACTTTAAGAGGTTTCACTTAACTTAATTAATATATCTAGCCATGGGTTAGAATCATTGAAACCGAGATGATATTGGGAGCACATGTAAAATAGAACTTGAACTAGAAGTAACATTGACTCTTTTAATTTTAGTTTTATAAAATTTGACAATTTTAAAAATCAGAGTTAATAGTATAAAGTTGTAGCTAGCAACTTGAAAGTGAGGCGGACTTTCTTACTAAAGCATCATACATAATTCAGAAAATACCCATCATATTTCATATATGATCAAAGTTCTAATATTTATAATTAAGAAAGTAATAGCTATGTCACGTGGATCGGTGTCTAGTATATATAATGTTACATTTTATCATGAGTTAGTTTATTTTACGACGAAGGGATTATGCTTCAGCTACGCACCATCCCTCAGAATATTTAACAAGCCAACATATTAGCTCTGGTCCTCTAGCTCGCCTTATAAATACCCTCGTTAGCCTCCTCTAGCTCACAAATCGGTACGGCTCAGTTTAGTTCCCAACTTTTTTTTCAAACTTTCAACTTTTTCATCACATCAAAATTTTCCTACACACATAAACTTCTAACTTTTTTCTTCAAACTTTCAATTTTAGTAAAACTTCCAATTTTAGCGTGGAACTAAACACAGCCTCAACAGAAGTGCAAAATAAACTAGCTAGAGTCAGTCGAGCCTAGCTACTCGTTGAAGGTTCAACAATACCCAATGGCTGCAAATAGGAAGCTGCTGTTCTGCTTTGCCATCCTCGTTGCTACGGCGATCTTGGTACGTATGAACGCGCGTATATACACATTAGTTTGTTTTGAGCTAGTCTCGTTATTGACGCTGGCGGTCCCGGACTTGGTGGTGGCCGCCGGCGAGGAGAAGTACGGGTGCGTGTACTGTACACCGGGACCCGAGGACCGTGGCGATGATGCAGCAGAGACCGGGACCGGGTCACCGGGACCGTCTATGCACGGCCAATCAGTATACGATGCTGCTGAAGACGCCGAACGCACGACACCGCCGGCGTGCTCGATCTTCACCGACATCTATCGTGCTCCACTGTGGAGTTCGCCGTCGAGCAGTGGCTCGCCGGCGAGCCACCGGAGCAGCACTGCGCCGAGTGGAGGCGTCTGCAAGTAGAGCAGATCAGACGCTGGCTTCGACGACGGTGCTGTGTGTTGCGGCTCAAATAATGCAGCGATATATATACGTCTGTCTCATTTCTTTCCGGTTTTAAATTTGTGCATCCTTGCGCAATACTGTCTTGTGATATGTCATGTAATTTATACGAGAAAATCCATAAAATACCATCGACAAGCATCTTAATCCTAAAAATACCATTGACAAAAACAACTTCCTAAAAATACCATCGTCTGCAGCTATTGACCTGTTTCTGGCCTCTCGTCTGCAGCAATAGGAGGACAGGCAGATTCCCAAAAAACAGGACTGCATCACAGGTCATCGATGGCCAAGGGGAAGGGCGTGATGGGCAGCGGCGCTACTGCTCGATGGGCGTGGGGATGGCGCGATGGGCGGAGCCTGGGTGATGCGAGGGTGCGACGATCTGGGTGCCGTCGGACCCGAGATGGAGGAGTCACCGCTGGGTCCTGGCGTCGGGTCTTCAGGTGACCGTCGGCAGCACCTGAGAGACGGCGATGAAGGCGGTCAGGGACCGGCGACTGCGGCCTCCTCGCTGCCCCCAGTGACCGTCGAGCCGCCACATGCGGCCTCCTCGCCGCTACAGCCCCCACGCCAATGCCTTCGGACCCTGCGCCACAGCCAGCAACCTCCACGCCGCTGCCCCCACGACTGCCGCGCCGCCACCATGGACCGCCGCCGCCGATAGAGCCGCCTGGATCGGGTCTAGACATTTTCCCCATTTCATCTTTATCTTTTTCCTTTTTACCGTGAATGCTAGGGTATATTTTGGACTGAGGGCAATTTGGTCATTCTTAAATTGTAACGGTGTGAAATCAACGGTAGATTGACGACGATGGTATTTCTGGGAGAAAAATGCTTATACGATGGCATTTTTAAGATGTTGCTTTTGTCGATGGTATTTTTGGGATTGGAATGCCTGTCGATAGCATTTCATGGATTTTCTCAATTTATATTGTTGTGATCGATCTTCCGCTTCGGTCTCTGTTTCGGCTTAACTGCTTGAGCGTTCGCTGTGGAAATAAGCAGTGCGGGTTAATTACTTTGGTATGTGGCGAAAATGTAACTTTACTGTGTAGATTTTGCTGGAATAAACATATATTGATGAGCCTTTTGTGTTATATTCATTCTTTTTACAACCGGGATATTACGGTATGATTGATTCCTGTACCAACAGCACTTTTGTCGATTGATAACTGCGCACGTCGAAAGACGTGGTTTGCATAGTAGTAAGTAAAGCAATATGTATTAATTGATTGAATTTTTTGGGATCCCCTATTACATGTCTCTAGGGACTATTTATAGCCTTAGTACAAGGTCATGCACCCTAGACTTAATGTGTATAGGGGAATTTACATGGATAACATTATGATCATTTAATTTGATAATTTGACCCTTTCCGAAATCTAATTTTGCAAATGAGCCGCGGCCAAAACTTATTTTAAAAATGACTCTTTTGTTCAACGCCAAATCATATGGCCTTGAACTTAGACATATCAGCGCCAAATAGCACAGTGCTGAATGCACGTTAGCACGCCGACTCAGCCTCCCATCCGCTGTGGCACAGTATTCAGCGCCAGTTGACGTGATGCTGAGGTGTCTAAGTTCAGCGCCATACGATGTGGCGCTGAACAAAAGGGTCATTTTGAAATAAGTTATGGCCATTGTTCATTTGTGGGTCATTTTGAAATAAGTTATGGCCATTGTTCATTTGTGAAATTAGTTTTTGCAAAGGGTCAAATTGTCAAATTTTATGCCATTATGATAATACTTATGAGAGTAACTAGTGTCTATTTGGTCATGGGCTCCTTAATGGGCTTTATAATTGGCCCTCAAGTAGCAAATGGCATCTAGGTTGATGGCGAATCCCTCCTGCTTCGCCCGATGGGTTCGCCCATTGGGTTCACCTAAGGCGAAAACCTTGGTCTTCAGCTGGCGCTTCGCCTAAGCCTATCAGGTTTCGGCAGCCTCAGTCGAAGGTCCTCGTGCCATGCCTCAAACAAGCGCGGTTTTGCATCAATGTTCTCTCCTCTTCATCATGCACTCTACTCGGCATAAACTCGGATAAAAATATAGTTGGATTAGATCCATTCACATGCAAGCGTGCATGCCAATATCTTGTGAAGTAGCATAAACTTCACAGATATAATTAATATATTGGACTATTTGTGTTCGAAACATATAAATCATGTGCACACAAGAATTTTTTGCACACATCGTGCACACTAACTAATAAGTTTTATCAAAAAATCTAAAAAAAATGTACAAGTATTTCCAATAGTGTTACATAAAGTCTTAACCTTAAATTCATTATATTTTACCGTAACATAAAGATAAATTGTTGAAAGTTTTGAGAATATCAATTTATCAAAAATAATATCTTTTTTTCTCGCTATATATAATAAATTTGGATATGAGACTTCATACATAGATGTGATACTACTAAAACTACATGTACAATTTTTTTTAGAATTTTTGATGATATTTTTTAGTTGGTGTGCACGGTATGTACACGAGAAAGCTTGTGTGCTTGCATAGGATATGTTCACACTTATGTTGGGTGCAATTAATAATTCATCATCTTTCTATCACATGATTCACATAAGAATAAGAAGAACAAAAAGAAAGACTAGATCTAATTCAGATAACATAGGTGATGTAAGGTTATATATAAGCATTTGTATCCCACTTGTGTTACCTGTTTGGTCCTCTTATTGTGCATCACATGGCCACCAATTGTAAGTGATTCGTTCTAGCTAGCTAGGATACATCGCCCCCTCACTGATTCATATTCAAGTAGTTATACCGATCTAGTCCAAGGAGCAGCTAAGCCACTGCAAGTATATATAGGCACATTTTATTGTTTTCCAAATGCCTTTAGGTTTCATATTCGAGGCAAGCGTAAATTGGCCCAGCTATTCAGAATTAGGCAAATTTTAAGAGGATTTCCCATTCCAATAGATAAGCAAAGTATTATTGTATTTCGGATAGGGGTGGACACACCCATTAAGCGGGGTGGGTCAGTCGGTCCAGCTACGGTCTGTACCGCCTCACACCCTTAGAGCCCATTTCTAGCACATTAGCCGTCAGCCCACTTTCAAACCATTAGATAAATCAAGTACTTTGAACAGGGATAAAAATATTTATGGAAATTCACGGTCGAATAAGTATTATTTTTTATAATTGGTACTATTTTGACTGTTCCCCATTTTTGCCATACATAAAATTTGAATTTTTTTATTTATTTAGTACCTAGTCTATACTAAATAGTTAAATTGGTAAATATATTTAAAAAGTTCTATTTTACTGCCTCGAACTATGTTGGTGGAGCACTGGTCATTCTAAATAATTTTTTAGCTTATTTTACAACCCGAACTATTGAAGATGGTTCACTCGCACCCTAACAATATTTCTCATTTTTTTATCTCTATATAAGGCATATTTGCATTGAAATTTAATAGGATTGGTAGATCCATTATAATCTACTTGTTAACATTTTTTTATCATTGTTTATATAGGTTGGAAGCACTAATTTTGAAAATATTTTAGAACTTTGGTTATGGTGTCGTTTATGGCTTAACATTTTTTACGAGTTGTATAAAGAGAAACAAAAAACAAAATTGCAATTAATTAGTAAAGCAAACCATCTTTATTAGTTTAGGGATACAATAAGAAATAAAATATTTTAGAGGTTAAGTGATTTGATGAAATAGTACGGAACAGGAGAGTAAAAAGGACCTTTTTACAAATGGAAAATTTTGTAAATTGTTTCTAAATTAATAATTTTTGGTTTGACCATTTTCATCCTTAATTTCTGACATAAGGTCTTCATCACTGTCTCATATTCATGACTAGCTTAGTACCTCACCTACCTAACTCCGAGTTTGTTCGCCGGTTAATTTTCATTGTTAACTTGCTTGATGTTTGTGCGGTGTGTCACCGTGCCGGGTCCATGAGCCGGTGACTATGATTTTATATGTGATGTGCCATCATCGAACTAGGGCTAGCTCCTTGCTAAATGTCATCCCATCTATATTTTAAAGTTGTGTTCGCCACTTATTTCAGATTTGACGTTTATGGCCGTGTTTAGTTCATCACCAACTTTTAACTTTCCATCACATCACATCACATCCAAAACTTTCCTACACACATAAACTTCTAACTTTTTTTCCAATCTTCCAACTTTCCCTCATCTTCTAACTTTTTTCAGGAACTAAACATAGCCTATATCCATTCGCAAATATGAATGACATGTCTTGGGTCCTACTCTATACTACTAGATAATGTTGGTAAACTTTGAAGCTGTCCTAAAGTTCTGAAATGTGAATCACAAAACACCGAGCTGGGCCATTAATGCAGCTTTCTAACACATGATTCACAGAAAAAGAGTAATAATTAAATTTTAAAAAAATCATTGCCGAGTATAGAATGAAATTCAACTCCTCCAAAACAGAAGATGCATAGATGGTGATCATATCTGAGCACTATTGTGCTCTACTGGCAGGCCAGCTAGAGCAGAGCAGTTGAATATACAGTAAGCTCGTTGTTTGACTTAAATCCCCCTACGTGATACATCATCCTTGTGCATCACATGATCGATTCATCGATTGATCCGTTGAAGAATCCTGTATCCCCTCATTCTTGAATTCAACTTGTTGTCTAATCAAAGCATAAAAAACGACACATTCATCTAAAAAAACAGTACACTAATCATCTATTATATTATTAAAGGAATAGAAAAATGAGCCTCCACGTTCGCTCTCATGGCCTAGAAATTCTCACATTAATCGGAGAAAAAGAAAAAGCAGAGTCCATATAGAAATACAATTTATAAATAGCTGAAATTCTGAATTAAAAATAAGGAATATTAGAAGAGGAGACTAGAGTCCATATAGAAATACAATTAGGAAATAGCTGAAATTTAGAATTAAAAAATAAGGAATATTAGAAGAGGAGACTAGAGTCCATATAGAAATACAATTAGGAAATAACTGAAATTCGGAATTAAAAATAAGGAATATTAGAAGAGGAGACTAGAGTCCATATAGAAATACAATTAGGAAATAACTGAAATTTAGAATTAAAAAATAAGGAATATTAGAAGAGGAGACTAGAGTCCATATAGAAATACAATTAGGAAATAACTTAAATTCGGAATTAAAAATAAGGAATAATAGAAGTAGAGTATAGAGTCCATATAGAAATATAATTTGGAAATAACTGAAATTCGGAATTAAAAATAAGGAATATTAGAAGTAGAGTATAGAGTCCATATAGAAATACAATTAGGAAATAATAGAAATTTGGAATTAAAAAGGGTGAATAGCTAATATGGTCCCTGAAGTTTCGCTTCAGGCTCAGTTTAGTCAGGTTTCAAATCGTCTATACATGTCCTCCAAATTAATTATTTGGGTTAATATAGTCCTTATACCAAAAAAATGGTACATGAGTATGCCAAGTCATCCTCGCATGCAGCGATATGAATGAAATGACTATTCTACCCCTATATACTATATAGAAAAGAAATAAAAGACACAAAAAAAAAGCTAACCTAGGCCCAACATTGTTGCGGAGGGTGGCCGACAAAGGAATTTATACGATTAGGCTGCAGCAATCGTAAGTGACAATTCTAAAATGTCCATACATGTGTGAAATATTTGTTTTCTTTTTTATATGGTATATAAGGGTAGAATGTTCATTTCATTCATACCGCTGCATGCGAGGATGACTTGACATGCTCACGTGGCACTTTTTGTGGGTCCAAGGATTATATTAACCCAAATAATTAATTTGTGGCACTTTTTTGGGTCCAAGCACTATATTAACTCAAATGATTAATTTGGAGGACTTGTTTGGACGATTTAAAACATCAAGGACTAAACTGAGCCCGAAGTGAAACTTCAGGGAGCATATTAGCTATTCACCCAATTTAAAATAAGGAATATTAGAAGTAGAGTATAGAATCCATATAGAAATACAATTAAGAAAAAAGTAGAAATTTAGAATTAAAAAATAAGGAATATTAGAAGTAGAGTATAGAGTCCATATAGGAATTCAAAACTAACTAAAATTTGGAATAAATATAATAAAATTAAAAGTAGAGTTTAGAGTATGTATAAAAATACAATTTACAAATAACTAAAATTCGAAATTCGAAATTAAGAATAACATGGGAAGAAGAGTTTAAGGTCAATATAGGAATACAAATATAGAAATACAATTTAGAAGTAACTGAAATTCGAAATTAAAATTAAAGAATATTGAAAGATAAGTTTAGAGTCCACATATAAATGCAATTAGTAATAATAACAATTCAAAAATAAAAATAAATAATATTGAAAGAAGAGCAAACAGTCTATATAGAAATACAATTTACAGAAAATTCAGAATTAAAAAAAAGAAGTATTAAAAGACAAGTCTAGAGTACATATAGGAGTATATATAATTTACAAATAACTAAAATTTGACATTAAAAATAATTAATAACTAACACGTATATAAAATATAATATGAAAATTTAGAAATAAAAATAAATAATATTAGAAGAAGAGCATAGAGTCTATATAGAAATACAATTTACAGAAAATTCGGAATTAAAAAAAATTAAAAGACAAGTCTAGAGTACATATAGGAATATATATAATTTACAAATAACTAAAATTTGATATTAAAAATAATTAATAACTAACACGTATATAAAATATAATATGAATATTACACATTAGTAGTTTTGTAAAGTTATTGCAAAATTTAAAATTATGTTTTCATTTTAATATATTTGAATAATATAATGAGAAAACATATATGCTATTATATGAGAGAAAATATAATGATGCTAGCCGCGCAATCTGCGCGGGCCACCATGCTAGTTTAATCTTACGGTAGCATTTCCAATTCCCCTATCCGTTTTGTCTCCGTCTATAAGAAGCCTCATTAGCCAGCTGAAGTAGATCATCGTCGGTGCACATAACATCTCAAAAAGTGCAGATAAAGGTCGAGACAGTCTGCTTCTTCAAGCCTTCAACAATGGCGCATAAGCTCCTCTGCTTTGCGGCACTCATTTCCATGGCGGCTTTGGTACGTGTTCTACATTTTCTGAGTCTCGCTTATGAGTCCATCTCGTGATCAGCTTCACCATATATAACCTTGAATGCGCAGGCCGCCGGAGCAACGTCGGAGGAGGACACGGGCGCGCTGCTGCTCCCGGGCTCGACGGGGTCGAACCAGTGCGTGTACACGCTCTACGTGGAGACGGGCTCGATCTGGAAGGCCGGCACCGACGCGGCGATCGGCGTGGAGCTCTACACGGCGGCCGGCAACGGCATCCTCATCAGGAACCTGCAGGCGTGGGGCGGCCTCATGGCGGCCGGCCACGACTACTTCGAGCGGAGCAACGTCGACATCTTCAGCGGCCGCGGGCCATGCCTGGGAGCCCCCGTCTGCCGCATGAAGCTCGTCTCCAACGGCGCCGGCGAGCACCACGGGTGGTTCTGCAAGTCCGTCGAGGTCACCGTCGCCGGTCCCCACGCCAGGTGCAACAGGGCGGCGTTCGACGTCCAGCAGTGGCTCGCCACCGACGCGCCGCCGTACCAGCTCTACGCCGAGCGGAGCGTCTGCGGCAAGATCAGCACGGCCACCGCCGCCGCCGAGGAGGAGAGCTGAGCTGAGCACTGAGCACGTCCTCTAGTTTATGTGCTTGTTCTGTCAAAGTGTTGAGTTGTGATAATAAGCCAGGGCTGCTGGTAATGTGCGCACTAATAATGTAGTAGGTGGCAAAAAAATGTTTTATGTTTTTCTTGAATAAACGTACCTGATTTATCAGGTTTTTAGACCACTCGTCAAGTCCTAAATCCGTCTAAAAATGCTCATCATGTACTCGTTTGTTTGACTTTACTTCCCATACTCTCTCCTTGTGCGTCACATGATTGTCACAGGCCTGCTTGTGATCTGTTCTGGAATAATCTTTCGCATCTCACATCGCTAATTGTCTCGTTCAACTTGTTGTCACCTAATCCAAGCATAAAAAATGTTGGAAGATGCATTCAATATAGAGTGGCATACACCTGCACGAACTGTTCTCTCTATAAGAAAATCTAACAAGTCACTGTTAGATCTGGCACTGCCTATATATCAACCTCTTCAGCTTAGCTCACAGCAGCGCGCATCCAATCCAAAAATTCCAAATAGAGGGAGTTCTTCAAGCCTTTGACAATGGCTGCTGACAAGTTCTTGTGCTTCGCCTTCGCCTCGCTCGTTTCCATGGTGGTCTTGGTACGTGCATTTTCTTTTCTGGTCGTCTCGCTGCTGTGACCTGTGAGTTGATCTGGCCAGGTTTTTGCATACGCGCACGTACGCAGGCCGCCGGATCGAAATCACCGGACGGCGTGGCGGCGCTGCCGCGCCGTGGCCAGCTGGTCGCCGGCGGGGACAACGACAAGAACGAGTGCGTGTACACGCTGTACGTGGAGACCGGGTGGATCTGGAAGGCCGGCACGGACGCGGCGATCGGCGTGGAGCTCGCGGCGGCGGACGGCAGCGGCTTCGCCGTCGGGGACCTGGAGCGGTGGGGCGGGCTCATGGGCGCCGGGCACGACTACTACGAGCGCGGCAACGTCGACGTGTTCAGCGGGCGCGCGCCGTGCCTGCCGTCCCCGCCGTGCCGGATGAACCTGACCTCCGACGGCGCCGGCGCGCACCACGGGTGGTACTGCAAGTCCGTGGAGGTCACCGCCACGGGCCCCCACGCCGGGTGCGCCAAGGCGGCGTTCGACGTCGAGCAGTGGCTCGCCACCGACGCGCCGCCTTACCAGCTCTACGCCGAGCGGAGCGTCTGCGCCAAGAGCCGCCCCGGCGGCGAGGAGGAGCGCTGAGCATGCGCCTGAGGGTGTTCTTGAATTGTGATGCTGTTGCACCTGTCATTTTTCTTGAGGTGGTCCGAGCTGGTCGTCGGTGTATGGCGAGCAGTGCGAGATTTGAGCGTTGATGCAGCAATAAGCCAATATTGGCAACATGTAAAGTTTGGTTTCTTAGGGCATTAGCAGCGCGTCCTAGGTTTTTATCGGACCTCATATACCAACTAGACAAGAACCATACATGCTCTACAGTGCAAGTTATTTATAACTAGGAAGGTAGCCCGCGCCGCGCGGGTATGTATTGTAGTTTGTTTTTCAAACACTATAACGATAGAATATAAATTGAAGAACATTTCCTGAATATAAATCGGAAAGGAATTCCGCACAAATACACGGGCATCTTATTTGTTATTAAAAAAAATACTATAAGGAATCATACATCACTATATATATACTGTAAGGGAATTTAGATTATCCTATAATAAAAAAATAAATATATTTACTGTAAAATAGATGGTAGATTTTAATATACTATTTATGTGATAAGAATGTCTCTTAGATCTAAATAAAAATCCCTATATCAATTGCTAGAACCTTCGATAAAGGAAAGGGATGCTGAATATGAATCACTCACCTATTAAAATCCCGATATCAATTGCTAGAACCTTCGATAAAAGAAAGGGATGCTGAGTATGAATCACTCATCTATTCTTCCGAATTATACGTATCCACACGTTTAATTTTTTGTTTCGATGTGCAAAAGCAAACCATTTCCAATGGAAGCATTCCTATAATGAATTCCTTAGCAACCTTTATAATAAATGGAATATACCAAATTGTGATCAATCAAATATTACTAAGTCCTGGTATTTACTACCGCTCAGAATTAGACCATAAAGGAATTTCTATCTACACTGGGACTATAATATTAGATTGGGGATGAAAATCTTAAAATCGTATATTAAAGGCTGTTCACAATAAATCTGTGCAGGCATCGATGATTTTTCCTTTTTAGTATTTCTTTCCGATTCTACAATGTACGTGTTTATGTTTTCTTTTATTTTTTGGCTTTATCTTTTTTTCATCATATATGGTGTAGGTATTTAAATTTTGTTTTTTTTCCGGTAGGGAGATGATCGTACGACATAAGCACGTTATTTTTTTTATAGAGATTAGCAATAGGAATTTTAAGAGCTCTAATCTAATGTTTAAAATGATGGGTCCACTAATTTAAGTGAAAATTGAAGGTTGGATGATTTTCCTTTTTTACTCTAAATTTCTAGGATTACTCTAAATTAGAGCGCCACGTGAAAATATGTAGGAGCGTTTGCAGTAAGTTTCATAGATTTTTAGTATATAATAGATTTTTAGGATTTCTCTAATTTATTTGAGAGTCACGTAGCAGTGCAAAAGCATTTGTAGAAAGTTTAATATACTTTTAATATATAATAGATAGATTTAGAAGATGGTTTAAAGAACATTGATTGGATATTTATTATAGAGCTTTATTTAACTAAATATATTTATATTTATGAATTAATATATTTTATCAAAAATCATATTTTAAAGACCGTTAATTTTTATGGATGTGTGTTTCTTCTATCTTTTTTAAGTTCATGTGTATTTTTTTTCCAGCAAGATTAGGAAAGATCATGTACGTTTGCACGTATGGAAGTATTTGTATCGTACGTATGAACTCATACATACGGTAGTAGCGCCTGTATGTTAAACATGAGGAAGTTTTCATCTTTATCGTGATGTTTTCTTCCTTCAGGCAAACATTACATATAGCATAAAGGTATTATATATAGATCTGGTTTATTGGTTAAAAAATAATGGATCCACCAATTTAAATGAAAATTAACAGCATAGATCTAATCTAACGGTATAAAATAACGGGTCCATCAATTTAAATGAAAATCGACGGTGAGATTAGATTGTGCCACGTGGCGGCCTAGGAGCAATTGTAGGAGCGCCATATAGCGGCTTGAGAGCGTTTGTAGGATGTTTAATGGACTTTTAGTATATAATAGATAGATAGATAGAAGATAGAAGATAGATAGATAGATAATAGATGGGTGCACTAGTACTATCTTTTTTACTTCTTAACTCCCCCCCTCTCTCTCTCTCCTCTAATCCATTCCCCACTAGCAGACTGAGTCAGCAGGCGAAGGAAGGCGTCGGTGCTCGCCAGATCCACCCCTCTCTCCTCCCCCGAAGCAGCGGCGGGGTCAGCGGAGTGGGAGCGAGGGACGGGTGAGGTCGGCGAGTTCAGCGGAGTCGGTGGCACGGCAGCGGGCGACGTGCGAGGTCCGCGAGGGGCGGAAGCCGTGGACGACGGTGGCGTGGCGGCGGAACGGTGGTGGCACCGAGCTGCTAATCTCGGGAGGTCCTCTCCCTCTCCGTCGCCTCCCCCGCCGGCTCCGGATCGACCTCGGTGGCGCGGCCTCGACCTCAAGCTCCTCTCGCTCTCCGTCGCCTCCCTCTCCTCCCTCATGTCTTCCTCTCCCTCTTCGTCGCTCCTCTCCTCTCGCCGCACCAGCCTCTCTCTTCTCCGGTCCCGTCGTCGCCTTTCCCGTCAAGCTCGAACGACAGGACAAGGAAACGGCTGGATATCGAGCTTAGCGACGGCGGCATTTCCCACCTCGAGCTTCTGGCGGCGTGGATCGAGGAGGGCCTCAGCGGCGAGCACGGATTGAGGCTGGCGAGGTCCCCACAGCGGCTCAGGCCTACGCCGCCGCGAGCTTCGCCCCACGCCCCCCCCCCCCTCGGTCTCCAATCCGGTGGATCCGTCGGTGGCTCATGCTGACAAGGGATGAAGCGCCGCTGTCGAGGCGAGCTCCGTCGAGGGCTGCGGCTCTCCCTTCTCTTCTCTGATTTTGCCTACCAATCCCTGCATCTCGCCGCCATTGGTGGGCCATGGGCGGATCGAGCGATGAAGATGGAGATTGGCGGTGCAAACTGGAGGGAGGGTCGACAAGCTCCCTGGCGGCGGCACGGAGCGGGAGGCTACCGTCCCTGTTGAGCTCTTCGGTGGCAGTCGATGCGGCCTCCTTCGGTCGGATGCTTTCTTCCCGTTCTCCCTCTCCCTTCCCTGTGGCGCGGGGCATGAAAGTGGTGGGTCCAAACATGCAAATCCTGGCGAGGTACCTGTAGCAATAATTGGTTCCGCGTTCCTCATGGAGCAATGAAAAACACAGTCGTGGAGTAGAATCTCCGAGCTGGGCTCTCCGGGCTGAATGGCACATCAGCGTATTACGAATGGCCTTAGAGCATGACCAGCAGCTACTCCATCCTAAAAATAGAGTATCTGAGAGAAAATTGATGCTCCAGCAGATCTTCCATCTAGTCATCGTGCTCCATATTGGAGAGAGAAACGTCAGATTTGGCGTTTCTCTCTCCTCACGCCATATCCCAACCACCACATCCGTCGCGAGCTCCCGCCCTCTTCCGGAACGAGCAGGCGACGCCGTGGTACACCGGCTGGTGGAGCCATAGAGCAGTGAAGGTGGGGAGGAATAGGCGTACCAGATCTGGAGGTTTCGCCATAGCACGAGCTCCCGCCGTCAGCCACCCGCGCCCAGGTTGTCCTCCTGCCGTCGCCTGATCCACTGCGGCGCTCCCGCCGTCGGACACCCGCAGCAGCGCCCTCGAGCTTCTCCTCCCCCCGTCTGCCTCCTCCCCGCCCATCTGCGCCCTCGTCCGGTCGTCCGCCGCCGCCCCTCGCCCGTCGGCCTGGCCGCGCGCCGACCCTCGGCCACACACCCACCGCCGCCCTCCGCCCGCCCGGCCGCCGCCGCCCTCCGCCGCACGCCCGCTGCCCTTCGCCCTCCCGGCCACACGCCCGCCGCCACCCCTCGCCCGTCCGCCCGGCCGCCGCTGCCCCTCCACCGCACGCCCGCTGCTGCCCCTCGCCTGCTGCCTCTGCAGAAAGAGTAGTAGTAGTATGGGATTTTTTTTGGAAATAATACGATTTTAAAGGAAAATCTCAAAAATATAGGTCGGTTAGACGAAATCGCAAGTTTGGCACTCTATCGAATATCCGTGGTTCGACAGGGTACCTATCGAACAACCGCAGTTCGACAGGGTGCCGGCAGTTCGACAGATGATAAAATAATTTTTAAAAAGAGGAAAAACACTGTAGCACACTGTAGCTGAGACCAAGTTCGACATGCCACCCTATCGAAGTTTGCTTGTTCGATATGTCCTGCCAGGCACTGTTACTGTCCTTTTTTTATTTTTTCCCTTGGACCAACTACCCTATCGAACTATGGCAGTTCGACAGGTACATGTCGAACTGCCATAGTTCGATAAGTACCTCTATCGAGACACGGTTGTTCGACAGGGTGCTAAATTTACGATTTCGTCGAACCGACCTATATTTTTGCGATTTTCTATTAAAATCGTATTATTTTTTAAAAAAATTCTAGTAGTATGTTCACTACTGTGCAGCCTGAGTAGAGAAAGGGAAATATACAGATGTTTATTTTTGTTGTGTTCATTTTTTTTTGGATGTTGCTACGAATATATCCAAAAAAAATGCTTCACTCAATTCAAATATATCAATTAAAAAACTATCCATTAAAAATGTATCCGTTAAAATATACTCATTTCGAAATATTATCGTGATAAATAACACTGTTAAAATTTAGTAGTTCAAAATATGTCCCTTAAAAATACAAAAGTAAAAGTAAGGTTAGTTGGAAGATATTATTAAAATATAGGAGGGTGGGATATGAATGACGTAATATGGATGATTTGTTGGAGTGGGAATGGATATGAATGAGGAATCTTTTTTTGATGACTATCCATATGGGTATTTAGAGGATTAAATATGGATGAGCTGCTGGGGATGCTCTTACAGGAGAAGATGACAACGTGGCATTGTACCATTTGTGGCATGAATAAATGCTCTTTTCATAAGCAGATGGGATCAAGGGAAAAGTCAATACTGTTAAAACAAACTTAAGAATATGTTGCTGTTACTGTATATCCAAGCCGGTTGAGCTTGAATGCCTGACTGTTCCACATTTCGTATTTACTCAATCATGTAGTGTGGAGTAGCTAACTTCATTTGCCAATCGGCAGACTAAGACCTCGTTTATTTGGAAAAAAATTTTAGGTTTAGTTATCACATCGAATATACGGATACATATTTAAAGTATTAAAAGTACTCTAATAATAAAATAAATTAAAATAAATTACAGATTCGGCCAGGAAACTGCGAGACGAATTTATTAAGCCTAATTAATCTGTCATTAGCAAATGTTTATTGTAGCACCATATTATCAAATTATGGCGTAATTAGACTTAAAAGATTCGTCTCGCAATTTACACGCAAACTGTGTAATATATATATTTTTTCACATTTAGTACTTCATGTATGTGTCCGAACATTCGATGCGATGAAGGAAAGGCTTTTTTTTTTAACTAAACGAGGCCTAAACAAAGATGCAAAAGGAACATAGGTGGAGCCAGTAGCACAACGCATGACACACACGGTGATGTCGTTCTGAAAAATATCAACAATTGAACACGCTTGGGAGGCCTTGTCCTGCCACTATATACCATATCTCCGTCCCGTGAAATTCTCGAGCCGAAAGATGGATGCATATGCTATGTTTCATTTTGCTAAATGATATCAATTAAACGGTGTATCAATTCCATAAATTGGATATAGCAATAAATAAATCAGCAAAATTCTTTTATTTTAGATAGAAGAAACTTTTCTTCTTGAATTCTTGACTGCTTATCAGCTTATGTACTACTATTTGGCCAACTATTTCTCGTCTGACACCTGCTTAGTGTCACTGTCTTCGCCAACTACCCCAAATTAACATGTAGTAGTAGACCGGCTTCGCCCTCGCCAAATGATAATTATATGATCCCTCCGTTCTATTAAAAAACAAATATATAATTGAATATGATACATTCTAATATTATAAATCTGTACAAATGTACATGTATATTCATAGTACTAGAATATATCATATCTAATACTAGATTAGTTTTTTTATGAGACGGAAGAAGTATAGAGCATTGAAACTCATTGTAATCAACAGGATCAGGGCCGATCGGTGGAGGTCGTGCTCCTGTTTTCCTAGAGATGAAATCTTATCTCTGCTTCCCAAGATTCAGGGCCGATCGGTGGAGGTCGTGGCCTATTTCCGTCGGTTGTTTGTCAAAAAAAAAAAAGAAAAGGTACAGTAAATTTTGGCTCGAGTGCGTGTTACACGTGAACGCGGCAGAATTGATTTCCTTGCACCGTTTGGTTGGATAAGAAATTTTTTTTCTCTGTATGTATCCAGAAGGATATGCCACCTGGATGCTCCTCCTAGCTAGTGTCACTGTCAGGTGGGCCCCACCCGGTTCCCCTTATGGCCTTATGGTACTACTCCTACCTCGTTCGCAAAATCCTCCTCCCGATCTCCACCACCACTTTCCCATTGACCGCGGCGGGAAAGGGCCTTCGAGACTTGGGAGGTTGGAGCGAGCAAGCTCGGCCATGGCGAAGCTCTCCTGCCTTCTCATCGTCTCCTTCGCCGTCGTCGCGGTAAGTCCCGTCCGCTCCCTAACAACATAGAGGTACGCGAAACCCCCCTTCTCATCGTCATAGGGCGCCGTATGTCATGCATGTTGTACAGGCGTTGGCGGCCACGGACGACGACGCGGCGGCGGCGGCTGAGGGGATCACGGTGGCGGAGGCGTCGTCGGACCCGGAGAACAAGTGCGTGTACACGATATACGTGCGGACGGGGACGATCTGGAAGGGCGGGACGGACTCGGTGATCGGCGTGACGCTGCTGGGCGCCGACGGCTCCGGGGTGCGGATCCGCGACCTGGAGCGGTGGGGCGGCCTCATGGGCGACGGCCACGACTACTACGAGCGCGGCAACCTCGACATCTTCAGCGGCCGCGGCCCCTGCATGCGCCAGGCGCCGTGCCGGATGAACCTCACCTCCGACGGCACCGGCCCGCACCACGGCTGGTACTGCAACTACCTCGAGGCCACCGTCACGGGTCCCCACCTCGGCTGCGCGCAGCAGCTCTTCACCGTCGAGCAGTGGCTCGCCACCGACGCATCGCCCTACCGCCTCTACGCCGTCGTCGACAACTGCAACAAGGCCAAGGACGCCGCCGCCGCCGACGCCGACGAGCCGAGGGTCACCGTGCTGTAAATAAATCGTAGATTCTCTTTGGATTCCCGTGTAATTATGTACCTTACGCGTATGTGGTCTACTGCTCGACTGCTCGTGCTGTCGTGCATTGCAGTGATTGATCCTTTTTTTTACATTGAGGGGAGGATGCTAAAATAATTATACGATTTTAAGAGGGTAATAAGATGAAACCAGCGTTGGATCGGTCGGACGATCCGGTGCTCACTCCAGTTGGTAACATGTCAGCATCACTCCATTCACACCTTCAATGTCACCATGACTGGCTTATTGATTTCCATGTATCGTTTTTGTGTCGGCATAATCTCTATATGAAATGTACATGCGGCATCGAGACCTCACGGCTGTTTACACATCAGTGTCCGACAGGCCTGTCGTTGTGTATACTTGTACTGGAGTATACAGTATATATGTGAACCATGGGTGCTCTGGAGTCTGGAGTTTGATGTTGTTTCTTCAGAAGTCAGAACTCAGAACAGATTTTGTTTGATTGCTTCTGAAGTTAGGAAAGGGGCAATTCTGAAACCTGCTTCCAAGATTCCAGAACAAGTGGACAAATGGGACCTGCCGACGGCCTCTTTTCTGCCTAGATTGGGCCGTGGCCCGTGGATTCGACGATACGGCCCAGAAGTCCTAGATAGGCCCAAGCATGGTTCTGTTGAAAAGTCTGCGGGGGTAACGGCGTGCCGGGCCGGAGTTGATGGCTGAACGAGAATCTTCACTACAGCACGGAGATGATCATCAGAAACATGCTAAAACTTGTCCGCGTCTGTGGAATTCAGTGCCATAGATCGGGATCTTCGTCTCAAACGAGTCAAATGCAACGTCGCTAGTAGACTGGCTGGCCGTGTAACTATGTAAGCATTCACAAGAAATGGGAGGACATACACATACTCATGTGGCGGTGGTAGTAGTACGTACTCCCTCCGTCCTAAAAGAGACGATTTCTGGAAGGGAGGATTCCTCCACAGAAATCAAGAAAACTTCAAATCTATCGTATCATTTGTGGGCCCTGGTGGACAGCGACTTCTTCTCTCGTTCACATTCACACCGCAAAAATCTTATCGCCTGCCCGTCTCTACCAGTCTCGCGTCCCTCTCTTTCTCTCGCGTTTCTCTCCCGTTCCCAAATTGACTGCATCAATGCGGCGGCGGTAAGATGCGAGACCTCACCAAGCTTTCGACCCCCTCTGCACCTACCTCCCGCTCGGCGAAGGCAACGGGGAGACGCGGCTTCGTTGGCGGCGGCGGAGGCGACGGGAAGACGCGTCGTCGTCGGCGGCGGAGGCGACGAGGAGACGCGGCGTCGGCGGCGGCGGCGGCGGAGGCGTCGAGGAGACGCGGCGTCGGTGGCGGCGGAGGCGTCCAGGAGACACGTCGTCGTCGTCGGCGGAGGCGACTGGGAGACGCGGCGTCGGCGGTGGTGGAGGCGACGGTGATACGTTCTTGATTCTTGCAGTGGTGGAGGCAAATCATGGTTCTTGCGATGTTCATGCTCTACTAGTACTAGTATTTTCTCAACTGGAGAGATTTTTTTTTTTTAGTATTTGCTTTGTGCACGTGAAGCGTTTGGCATTTTTTACTCTGCATCAGATGCTTCTGGCATACTACTCCTGGATCTTGTCAGAAGGGCATTTTCGTCTTTTCACATTAGTACTAAACTTACATTGGGGATCCGGATCAGGGATCGCTTCTTTTTTGGACGGAGCGAGTAATTGCGTACGCGGTGCGGACGTCAGCAGCACAGGATGATACAGCATGGCAGTGTGGCGCCGTCACAAATGGCGTACATGCATCCAGGTAAAACGCTCGAGTCCACGAGCCGCCCACACCTCCCCCCGCATCGTGGTCCTGTGCGATCGTGCTACGTCAGAACTCAGAAACACGCGAACTCCCTTCCGCGATCCGGCCCTTTTATGTCTGCAGTAGCATCCCGTATTCGATAAAACCGCTGGTATATGTATATGTAGTACACGTATATATAAACTTTTATATACATCAAAAGTATGCATATGCGTATAAATTTACACATATATAAAATTGTATATAGGTATATATATAATTTATATGCAAATATTTTTTATACACACATATAAACTATATATATATAAAGTTACTTTCTATCTAAAATAAAAGAATTTTACGCCATATTGATATATGTACGTATGTGTCGGAGGGTGAACTCCTCGAGCAGGGAACCGTGAGGCCCCTCTTTTGTTAGTTTGGTCGGGGACAGCGGGTGAAAGTTGAGGAACTGGAAGGATTGGGAGAAAACGAGAGGGTCGGGCCCTCGGTGAAGATGAGACGCTAGGGAGTTATCCAGGTTCGGGTCGCTAAGGAGTATAATACTCTACTCATGTGTATGATGATTTTTCTGAGCTTACAAAGTCTCTGAATCTCTGGTATACAAGCTAGGGCTAAGCCTTTTCACCTTTCGATCCCCCTCCCTCGCTATACATGGACCTCCCTTTATACTTCAAAGGGTTACCACGGGTGTTGAGAGTGCTACCTACCAAAGAGGAAAAATGTTCTCTACATTAAATGTGTGTGTTGTGCCTTGTCTTGGAAGCCATGCGCACAAGTGTCGCAACATGGGCCCATCAAATTGAACCGCCTAACACGAGGGACGCTCGTGTCATTCGGCATTTAATGGGTGAAGACTTCTGGGTTCCCGTTTGCACCGGAAAACGGGAGCCTTGCTTACTAGAGTGGATGAACCGACTCCGGTCGGGATGAGAGGCTTCACGATGTGACGGGGCAGGTTAGATCGCACGCCGCCTGACATGTGAGTAGTGCACAGGCGCACTACTCCGGTTCCATCAATCATTCAACCGGTCACGTGCACAGCACGCACTCTGGCCGCTTTAAATGCGGTTAGGTGGCCGTTGGGGGCGCCCACCTAACTCCGCATACGTGGCATCATGCGGTGGGGGTTGGGGCAGTCCAACCCCCAATCATGGAGGGGGCAGCCGCCGCCCTACCCCGGGCCCGACCCTCTTCGGGGGAGTGCCACGTGGGTGCTAGGAGCAGCCTCCTCCCTCAAGTTTTAATACCCTCAGGCGAAGAGGGGGCAGCCGTCACTCCACATCGGGCCCGATCCCCCTCGGGGAAGTGCCATGTGGGTTTCGGGGTGGCCTCTTCCCTCCAAACATGATACCCCTGGACCATATTATTGACAGTAGCCCCCGGCGTTAGCCCTAACCGAATGAATATAGTTCTTTTCGAAACAACAGCAAGAGTGATAATTGCATGAAAAAGATCACTAGTGGGCCTGTTTGGTAGCCGGGGCTGCTGCTGCGCCGCAGCCCATAGCTAATGTGAACAGTGCCACACTCAATATGTGTAGCTGCAGCTGCAGCCGTTGTAGCCGGCCTGCTGAACAGGCCCAGTAACATCATAAACAAATACTACAAGAACAATAATTGAAAGATAAGTGCAGGGCTCGTCATTACCCTCAACCTTCTCCTAGAGAGCAGAAAAATTATCGCGTCCGCGCTGTGGCACAAGAAAGCACAAAAGCATAAAAAATTAGGCTTCTTAGTCTTAGCCGCGTGTGTATTCTTCTCCTACAAGCATGTGCGGTGCGGACGGGTGCTACCGTACACCACCGGTCCACCACCACCCTACTCCGCACTCAGTGAGTGCCTCGCTGGTCAGTGCTCCCGTCCCTACTCCCTACAAGTCCCTTCGGGCTCCAAGGCGCTGCGTGCCACAGCAAATCCACCTACCAAGCCTAGCTTCTTCCACATCCTTCGATCCGCCCGGAACGTCTGCACGTACATAAGTAAGCACGCCGCAACCTTTCCCGCCACCCTTCCGTGCCACCTTTTCCACGAGTTCCGCTTCACACAGCAAGCTCTCCTCATGGAAAGCCTCGCCTATCCACAGAAACAGAAACCTCCTGCTCTCGAGCCGCTGCCACGGCCAACCGCCGCCATGGACGACAAAGGCAAAGCCAAGGCTGCTGACGCCGCTGCTGCTGCCGAGGCGGCGCCGGAGCAGGAGGAGTTCTTTAGTGACTCCGAGTCCGGGTCCGAGTCCATCGAGATCGCCGACCTGAAGAAGCGGATGTGGAAGGACCAGATGCTGCTCATGAAGCTCGAGGGCCGGTCGGGCCACGAAGGCGCCCTGGCGGCGCAGGACCACCGGGTCGTCAGGGGGGAGGAGGAGGCGGCGGAGGAGGAGCCGCCCGAGGCGCGGTACCGGCGGAAGGCGATGCTCCGGGCGCAGGACGGCGTGCTCCGCCACATGCTCAAGATGATGGAGGCCTGCAACGCGCGCGGGTTCGTGTACGGCATCGTGGACGAGTCCGGCGTGCCGGTGTCCGGCTCCTCCGACAGCCTCCGCGGGTGGTGGAAGGACGACGTCGCATTCGACCGGGCGGGGCCGACGGCGCTGTCGGGCCGAGGCGGCCGGGGGAGCCCGCGGAGCCCCGCGGCGGCGGCGTCGTTCCTGCACGGGCTCCTCGACATCCAGGACAGCACGCTGGGGTCGCTGCTGTCGGCGCTGATCCAGCACTGCGAGCCACCGCAGCGGAGCTTCCCGCTCGACCGCGGCCTGCCGCCGCCGTGGTGGCCGACCGGCGGCGAGGCGTGGTGGGGCCTGCAGGGCGAGGCGCAGGCCAGCCAGGGCCCGCCGCCGTACCGGAAGCCGCACGACCTCAAGAAGGCGTGGAAGATCTCCCTGCTCAGAGCTAGCGCCGTCATCAAGCACCTGAGCCCGCGGTTCGACCAGATTCGCAAGCTCGTGTGGCAGTCCAAGCGGCTTCAGCACAAGATGAGCGCCAGGGACGCCGATACCTGGTCCCGCGTCATCACCCAGGAGGAGGCGCTCAGCCGCCACGCGCTGCGCTCCCTCCACATCACGCCGCTCGACGACGACGACGACGAACCCAACGAGGGGCCGACGCCGCGCGAGTCGCACGCCGACAAGCGCAAGCGCGAGGTCGGCGGCGGCGGCGGCGGCGGCGGCGAGGAGATGCAGCTCTCTCTGCCGGCGGACATCGACGTCGTCCCGGAGGCGGACCGCAGCTCCATCGACGAGCTGATGAAGCTCTACTACAGCTGCCTGCAGGGGACCGACACCGACGGCGGCGGCGGCGAGCAGGGGAAGGACGTGGCGGCCGGAGCCGGCGGGGATGGGAGCGTCGCTCCGGAGACCGTGCATGTCGACGACGACGACATGCTGGAGGGTCTCCTCGGTGTCGCGCAAGTGGTGGACATGAGCGACTTCCCGGACAGTCCCATCTGTCACTGGGGGTCGAGCTCGGATTAGTGCCGGATAATCTGATATAGATAGGCGTGGAGTTTTGTTAATTATTTATGCCTGTTTAATTAGTTAATTTCGTTCTCTTCCATTTTGGATTGAAAAAAATGACAGCTCCAAGCAGAGCAGAGGTATCTAGTTTGCACTAATTTGCAGAGTGGAGTTTGGTACCGGCAGGTATTGCAATGGTTGAGATTGGGAATGTGATCTGCTCCTGTACTTGAAATCAGCTCATGTTACGACCAAATGCAGTATCGATGTTGTATCTGCTTCAAGGCAAATGCAGCCATTGAAGAAAGAGTGGCAGGTACTCTGGAGTTCTTCAGTTTGCAGAGAGAGTATTCTTCAGTTCTTACCATATGCTCCTACTTATCTTTGCCAGAGCTACTATAGCACGTTTCTTCCTTCGGCGCAATGGAAGAAACAAAATACTATGGTCATTTCGAACCTCGAAGAGCGGATGAGATATTTCGTAGCAATGCGGCCTTTAGCTGATGCAATTTCGCCATGCAGGCAAGCGGCCAAACAGAGTGCACATGACAAAGGAATGGCACGAACACCATGAGATCAATGAAATATCCTTGCTCATCCTGCAGCCTTAATTATATATATTACATATGGTACATACACTGGGAAGAAAAATAAAAAAAAATAACTCCTTGATTAATTCCCCCATTTGGTTCACGCACACCACCCAACCCAAAAGCGGCCACGAACACAACAAGATACATTTTGCTACTGCTCCTCCGACCTCCAATCGTTCGATCCGAGCCCATGCACGCGCCCGATCGATGCAACAGCTAGCGATCAAACACGAAGCGCGCATGCAAGCGAAACCCAACTCTGTGTGTCAGATCCATGGCGAGCGAGAGCGGGGTTGATTGCTCATAGGCCGAGGGCGCCGAGCGGCGTCTTGCCCTGGCCGGCCTCGAAGTAGAAGATGAGCATGGCGAGCATGGCGAGGCGGGCGTGCTTGATCTCGGCGAGCTTGAGCCGGTCGAGCTTGTCGGTGTCCGGGATGTAGACGCCGTCCCTGGTCTCGCCGCCGAGGCCGAGCGGGTCGAAGAACTTGCCGCCGGGGTAGCCCTGCTCGCCGGTGGCGTTGGAGAAGTTCTCGGCGGTGCGCGACCACGGCGTGGCCCACTCCACCGCCTGCGAGTCCGGGTTGAAGAAGTCGACCCACCGCTTGGACTCTACCCAGCCCATGAGCAGCAGCTGCGTCCCGAGGAGGGAGCCGAAGGAGAAGGGCGCGATGGCCTCCGGCTGCGCGCCGGCCTCGAACCACGGCACGCCGCTCCACGCCTGCCCGACGAAGATCCCCAGCACCGCCGCCATCGCCCACCGCCCGTGGATCAGCTCCGCCTCCCTGTACCACTTGAGGAACGCCGGGTCCTTGCCCAGCCCCAGCGGGTCGAAGCCGAAGTCACCGGGGAGCCTGCCCGTTCCATACACGAGACGCGCTCGGGTTGTCAGCCAGCCAAACACAATGCGGCGGCGCGAGGAGGAGGAAGAAGAGGAAGAGGAAAAAAGAGAAGAAGAACTTACGAGCCATCGAGCCACGGCGGGTTGATGAACTCGGCGTCGCTCTTGAAGGCCGGGATCCACGACTTCTTGGCCGACACGACGAGCGCGCGGCGCGGCGCGGGCTTGGCGCCCGCGACGCCGACGGCATTGGCGAGCGCGCGCTTCGCCCCGAGGAAGGGCGTCTTGAGCACGGCCGCGGACGCGGTGGCGGAGGTGGAGGCGAGCGCCATGGTCGTCGTCGTCGTAGGGGGGCTCTCTCTTCCGGTGGCGGACGGTGTGATCGGGAGCGAGCAGGACGGTCACGGCGGGCGAGTTGATATTTAATCGTGGCGCCGCGGAGCGCCGCGGCCACAGGATGGGGAAATCCCCGGGGAGCTAGGGTGGATATGTCGCCGGCCAATGGGGAGCGCGCGCCATCGGATTTTGCCGCGCAGGTGGACGCCACGTGGACTATATCCTGCCCACGACGCTGCTTGTGATTTGTGGGGACGGGTCGCTGGTGTGAGACCGCCCCGCAGTAAAATCCTGAGCGATTTGACAAGTATTCCAGTTCAGTTGCGTTCTTCTTTCATGTTGGACTCGATTTCTTTACGTGAAATTACCGCAAAACTGTTGTAAAAAAATACATTTGCCGGAAATGGCCGTTAAGGTTAAGGCCAATTGGAATGTAAGAATAAGAATTTCATGGTAATATTTTGCCAAAACAATTCATTTCCCACTTAAAACTGAGAAGCATTATCACTCTCCAAATGAACTGTTGCAGTATCGTCAGATATTTGCAGAGCTTGGCTCTGATCTGAACAATGATGCGCAACTGGTCAGTTTCACCGTGTGCACTTGACGCCCCCCAACTACAGCAGATGCTGCCAGACATAGTAGAATGCAAACTTCAAACAATCAGATCACAAGTGTTCGACCCGTTTGCGCGTCGAAATTTGATTTCCTGAGACAGGAAGATGCAGGCCATGTCAACAGTGGAGGTTGCAAGGAAACCAGTTTCTTCAGGCCACATATTTCAGATTGCCATCCTTTGGCACTACATGAACAAACTAGCACCGCTATTATTACAGGTGAAAAAAGATGGCATACACTGGGAGGGGCCTTTTCGCTTGAATGAATGGTCCCTGTAAAACTGTATGCAAGTATGTATTGCGGGTTATCTGAGTGGCAACCTCTTTGTCCTTTGAACTTACTGACATCAGAAGTTCTAGCATTTCATGACAATCTTATAGAAGTAATCTCTAAACCATAGTGGTGCATAGTACAACAAGCTTAGAATAGCACTGAACTGGCCGTAAGCAAACCAGGCTGGAGGATTCTTCTTAAGAACCAAAGCAACAACCCTTTTTGCGAGGTCTTCTGCTGGAGTAGAACCAGGACCCTGGGAAGCATCAGTCCTGGCTCTGAGGGATTCCTCGAATTTTTTGTAGTACTTCCAGTCACGTATTTGAACATACTTGGATGTAGAGTTACTTCCCAGATTCGACTTTGTCCCTCCAGGTGCAACAATCATAACATTAATTCCGAAACTTTTTAGCTCCAGTCTGCAGTGATAAAAACTGTCGTGTCAACTGACAGTGTCAAAAGTGAAAAATAATTTCAGCGTCAAAAGCCACAGATCATGCGGTGCAAGTCGAAAAGAACTGAATATACAAGAAGATGACATGGAAAACAAACAAATGGGAATTTCGAATAGTCTCACACTATTGTATCGTTATTCATTTTTATTTCTTATTATAGCTTCTGTTGAAAAGCATTTTGTTGCACGATCAAACAATTTAGCAAGTTCTCAGAGTAGTGATAAACCAGCAGTAATACGGAGAGAAAAACAATGTGGCATAATAATACCAGCATAGTATAGAGTGCTCCTTGAATGTACAGACCTTAGCGTATCGCTCAATGCATGAAGAGCGGCTTTTGATGCTGAATATACACCAGCCCATGGTCCAGGAGCCAAAGCTGTTATACTTCCAACATTCACTATTGTACCTTGTTCCCTTTCTATCATTTGGGGAATAACAGCATGAATCAGCCTCATTGCTCCTGTAGATGAAAAGACAGTCATTTAGACATTTTCATAAGTGCAGGCCCAATGTAAGTAATCTCAAACAAGCTGTTGCACAAGCATGAAGCCATGAACCATTCAAGCATTATGAAACAATGTGGAAAGCCTAATTGATAACTATTCCCCCCTGCGCCTCCATCATCATTCTAGCATTATGAAACAATAACTCAGCAGTTCAACCAGCATACATTTTTACATTGGAATTACATATATTTACGTCCGGTTGAAGACTATTTATCAGCGTATGAAACAGCGTGGAAAGCCTAATTGTAGGTTAACAGGCTATGCTCCTTTCAAATACCTTTACATTGGTTTAAGAGCTATTGTGAATCATACACTTAATGGGACAAAATAATTTGTCAGATCCAATGAGAGAATGAGTCAATTCCACATTCCAGTTGCTTCCCAATCAACATCATCGCAGCATCGTCACTGCACTTTGACTGTCAATTTGTGCAACTGACAGGAAGCGTGCCCTGGGAGCACTGATCTGACTAGTGTTAGAGTGTGCAAGTGTATAATACATCTTTCAACTATTGGTACTGCAATTTCGCCAATGAAACCCCATGTTACTAAACATATCATGCCACCAAGCTATTCTTTTGGTTGGATTTTCATTGTGGTGCACAACTAGAACCAGCTCAGTGTGATCTACTAAATATTAACGCATCTCCTTGCTAACATAGGGTTCCTAGTTGCAAACTTATAAGTAATCCAGTGCTGCAAGTGACTACAGAAGATTTTACATACTTTTCCTAAATTAGTACTGGCACTAACAGGATAAAATGTCTTGACAAAGTAATCCTAAATTTGCAACTTTTCTGCCGTTGTACTACTCAACCAATCGATAGATACAAGAACAAACATTTTAATTGCCTACTAATCATACTTAATGGACCACCTGATCGCAGGATCTAAAATCCCGTCTTCTTCGAGAACATCGCAATCACCAAATACCAGCAAGCACGAGAGACAGCAATTAAAACAAAGAAGAAAAAAAAGGGAGCAAAAATTTCCACCCCTACCATAGACATTGGTGTCGAACACCTGCTGGAACTCTTCCATGGGCACCTCGGCGAGCGGCGCGACGAGGTGGACCCCGGCGTTGTTGACGAGCACGTCGACGCGGCCGAGCTCCCGGACGGCGTCGGCCACGGCAGCGCGCGCGCTCTCGTCGGAGCGCACGTCGAGCTCCAGCAGCAGGTACCGCGGGTCCCCCTCCAGCCCGCGCATGGAGGCGCGCGACCGCGCCGTGGCCACGACGGCGCACCCGGCCGCCGCGAACGCCCGCGCCATCGCGTGCCCGATCCCGCCCTCCGAGCAGCCCGTCACCAGCACCACGGGGCGGCGGGCGCCGCCGCCGCCGCCGCCGCCCCGCCCCGCCTCCTTGTCCCCTTCGGTCGCCGTCTTCCCCATCCACGCGTGAGCCGAGCCGGCACGGTGGCACGATGTGATCCAGAACCTTGGGAGGCTGGATGGTGGACAGCTGAAGTCAGTGGCATTTATGGCCGAACCGTCGATTGGTTGTACTGAAGTGGAGTACTAGTAGTTTGCCATTCGCGAAGCAGATCGGAAGATCACAAATCAAATTGGTAGCATGATTTTGTCTCTCGTTTTCAACGGAACTAGCAACACAATCTGCCATATGATTTTTTTTAAGCACAGGACAAATAATAATTGCCCACAACATGCATACGCATTCATCTCATATGAACGCACGCACACTAAATATCTACATGAACACCTTCAAAAGAATGTGTCGGAGGGTGTGGTCCCTCAGACAGCGGGGAGTGGAGACCTCTCTCCCTGAGTGAAGATTTGGCCAGGGGGTTAGTCGGCGTACGGTTCATGGTATCTGCGATCGCGGTGGATTCATGGGGTCTGACCACCCCGCGAGGAGGAGGCAGGAGGTTATATAGGTTCAGGCCATTCGAAGATGTAATACCTTACTTCTGTGTTGGTGTTCGTTCTTTTTCTCTAGATCAACTAAGTACGAAGGAGGCCTTCTTCGGCTACAAAGCAATAGATTTGGCCTAGAAGAATCCAACCCTTCATCTGTATCTAGTCCCCTTCCTTTTATAGTCCAAAGAGGGGCTCACATTATTACAAATCTACTCTTAGTCTTGTCTCATCAACCGTCTTGTCATTGCCAGCCGGTGTCATAACGCAGCCCCAAGAAACCGTTCAAGTCTTACAGTTCATATTACCCCGGGCTCCCGGGCTTCGTCTGAAATAGTTGAGCTTTCGCCAGTGTGCTCACCACGTGGTGCGTGGTGGGCTCGACGAGGCCCGACTTGCCCGAAACAAGGCCACAGTACTTATCTGTCTATTTGGCTAAATGAAGTGGCATGGGGCATGTGCGACGCGTGTCCCAGGCGCCACCGTCCAAAGTGACTTAGCTCTGGCGTCTTGTCTACGTCCTTTCAACTCAGACTGGTCGGGAATCCCCCCATAAACCTGTTTCATTTATGGCGGGGCGTGCTACCTTATAGTTGGCTGTGGAGCACGGCCAACTTCCTGGAAGTTTCTGAGATCGCGCCCTGTCGCACTTAAAGAAGGTTAATTATTCCGTGAGGAGCTTCTCGAAGGCGTTGTTGATGGAAGAATATCTTAAGATTGTGCGTCTTGTACCTTTGGACAACCCTCTAAGCAGAGGAACGCAAGCTATACAAGGTCCAAGTTGAGCTCGGGGCCCGAAGCACACCTTGGTTTACGCCTTTATGCTTGGCAAGCCCCGTCACCCCTCTTCCTTGAGTAATGCGTGACTTGTAAGGATTAAGGTGAGCCTGAGGCCCAGGACTTGGCCGGGCCCGAGGCAGACCATAGTTTATCCTCTTAAGGCATATAGGTCTTGCATGTTTTACACTCCTCTTGCCGGGAACCGTAGAACCTGCGAGGACTAGGGTGAGCCTAGGGCCCGGAATGGGATCGGGCCCCGGGCAGACCTTAGGTTACATTCTTAAGGTATATACTTTAGGGTATGCTTGGGACCCAAGCTAGGCCCCAAGCTGCTTTGATACTCAGAGTTTTGGGCCATACACTCAATATTCCTCCTCAGCCGGAGTGAACCCCATGTATGAAATTTTAGGTGGGCCTGGGGCCCTCCGGAGTGGGCCCCTAGCTACGCCACCCTAGGGTTTCCTTTTTTATTTTTAAGGACATTCTGAGCATACTATTTATTTGATAATAATGCTTTTACCAGGTAAATGGGTATTACAGTTCCCATTTTACCAACAGACTGAATCAATATATCTTTAGATCGACAAAGGTGCCCATCACCACGGGCACACAAGTACACCATATGGCTAAGAATACCTCTAAAAGATTCACCACATCCTATTCCTACGAACACCTCTAAAATATGATTCTTTTTAAACACAGTACAAATACAAGTACTCACAATGCGCACACACTCACCCTATAGGAACACATATACACATTATATATCCATATGAACACCTCGAAAAAACTCACGCACACCCTATCCCTATTAACACCCCTAAAATATTAGACCAACATATCTTGAGATTAATGAAGGTGTCGATCACCACACGGGCACTTCGTTGTCAATAGGTATGCCACTGACGGAGCGCGGGGCTCCTCACCGGGAGACCGCGCAGGCCCCCCTTTGCCGGTTCGACCGGGGGCTCAGGGTGAAATCCTAAGCTCTCTGTGTGTACAATGTTCGCGAGAGTCGAAAGAGCACACGAGGCACAGGCGATGTATACAGGTTCGGGCCGCTGAAATGCGTAAGACCCTACTCCTGTGTTTTTGGTGGATCTGTGTATGAAGGAGCTACAAAGTATGAACCAGAGTCTCCGTTGCTCTCCGTTCTCAATCTACCAGAGTCCCGTCCCTCTCTCTTAGTGGGCAAGGTCCTCCTTTTATATCTTAAGGGGATACCACATGCACCCTCTCTCCCTTTCCAAACTGGACTTGCCCTCTCTTCATAAATGGACGGAGATTTGTATCATTGCTGTCCGAATGATCTTCTGATGGGACGGCACATACCTACCTCCACTTCCGCCGGAGGCAGGTGCGACGTGGGAAACGTGGCTGTCTGCTGACGACATGATCAGTGTCAGACTGGTCACAAATCGGTCATTCTTGTCCACCACGCGTCAGCTTAGCAATATGCATGTTTGCCCTTCTTCACACAACATCTTGTCTGTAATGGTTAGAATGAAGCCTGGCATATATCTAACCGGGACTAACGTGCCATCTCTAAGAGGTAACACGCTAGCTCCGTCTGGGAACGAGCGCCTAGAAGCCCTCGTCCTGACGGGATGGGGCGAGGCGTGCGTCAGACCGCCTGTCGCGACCTGACCGCGATCTGACCGGTCTGTGACCTGTCACAGACCGGATAAACGAGCGCACTGCACTGCGTTACATGCGGCATGACAGGTTCAACCAAACCGCAATAAATGCGGTTAGGTGAGCCCCGCTGTGCTCACCTAACCCATACACGCGGAGGAGAAACCACGAGGGGTCGGGGCGCTTCGGCCCTCGGGGCCGAGGCGGGAGTGGCCCGACCCCCTTGGGGAGACTAAGAGGAGGGCGAACACGTCACCCTCGGGCCCGACGTCCCCCGAGGGTGCCAGGCCACGTGGGCGATTATGTCTGCCTCAAGCCTCTAGTCATGGTACTCCTGGTCCCGTGTCACCGACAGCCACCTACCATCGAAAGAATAATTAGATGTAAATATGAGCATCGATGTTAAGTATAGGACTAAAACTCAGGTGGGTTGATTCCACCACAAGAAAAACATAACCAGTTGAGCTACACTTGCATCACCGATTTGCCATGTGATTAACATCAAACATTAAAGCCTGATACTTAAATCCAACATTAGCCCACATGACGGTTGAAAGCAAGCCCGGTGGGCTTTCTATATGGGCACCGTCTAAAAGAGTAATTGACCCTTGTGCGTTGCGATTTGTGTTTTTTTTATTTTTGGAAAACATTGTAGCCCTTCTCATATTGTTTGTATACTAGTTGGGATCTCTGAAAAGAAACTCCCCAATTAATCAAAAACATCTTATAGTTGGTCAACTGGATTGAACTATCACAACTGCAGAGAATTAGTAATCTATTCTAACTCTTTTTAAAAGAGAGTAGCGGTGGTGGTGAGTGGTGAATTTATCACCACCCTTATTAAATTAAGGTGTTGATTTGATTCTGGTGATAAAGAATTATTAAGAGTGATAAAAAAGTGATTGAGCTGATGTTTGTGAAGTGATGTTGAATTTGGCGAAGTTTCATGGCAAGAGTGGTCTCACCACCATGGGGCCAGCGATCTGACTGCCATGGGAGGGAGCACTTAGACCGGCAAACTCCTGATGAATCAGTTTTGGGTTGATTCTATCGAATATGTTGATTGCTAAATGTTTATGACTTTTAGATGGTTTCTATACGTGAGATATATGTGAGTCAAATTGGGGAAGATCTTGTGCTCAAATATGGTTTCTTTGTTTGTTAACGTGTAGCTGTTGCTTGAGGTCACGAGAGTATTGCCGATGATGGATCAAGACTAGACTTGGTAGAAGTTGAGTTCTAGAAGATCAAGGAGATCATGTGGATACCAAGGCTAGAGAATAATGCACATGGAGGTGACAAGGGGAATTGTGTGCGTATGGATAAGTTGAATTTGGATTGGAGTCCAAGTTCAAGAGAGTTGGAGTTTAGTTTGATTTTGTAATTAGATGTGAATAAGGGAGGCTATGCATTGAGGGTAAGCCACAATTGAGAGATTAAAGAGTTTACTACTCTTTGTGTTAGGGTTATGTGAGAAATTCGTGAGAGGTGCAATGACCGTCTTATGAATACTACTTGAAAAAGAAATATCATATTCAATCAACAAGGCGTCAACGATCTTTTCTGGTTTTGTAATCTTTATTTTTTTCGTTTTTGGCATTAATTTGTGATTCTTAGTTTTGTTATGGTTTTGTTCAAGTTAATCCACCCGAAACATTTCTATTATATTATAGATCAGATCTAAAAGGTTTCATTGGTATTTGCTTGACTCGAATTTGCTTAAAATTTATGTTTTATTCATATTTGATGAAATTTCTGAGACGTCTAGCTTTTGAGATGTTTTCTCTTAAACCGTTTATTACTTTTGCATGACCCTTCGATAGATTTGTCTCTTAGTTTCCTGTCAAGATTAGAGCTCGATCTAATGGCTGGTTTTAGAGAAAACAAGATTTTACACAAGTGATGTAAGGTTCTTTTTAATCTGACGATCGAACTAGTAATTGTACTTCAGTCAAACCAGTTCTAAGCCCGATTAGCCACCCGTACAGATCCGGTTAGAGTGTCAAAGTTTGATCTTTTGGTTTTTAAGGTTGGGGTGAGTTTTTTATCTATCGAAGTTTGGTTATTTGACTTCTGCTAATGTTATCACTTTTCACCTCCCTATGGTAAGCTCGGTTTTTTTTTGATCTTACAACCCCACCACCAACTTCCTACTATTTAGGAAGGAAAAAGGACACCGTGGGATCAAAAGCTATAATAAATTTATGTAGAAATTAAAAAAATATCTAGAAAATGATATAATTTCCTTTAATGTACACACAATGTGCTACTTTTTGTTAAAACAAAATATGCTAAAATTTAATAATCTGTAGATCTTGAATTAATAATAGGATGTAGATTTATTTTATCAAACCCCGGGCAGAATGATTCGTCATATATAGTAAGCGAGCAGTATGCTGACGAATTGACGATTGAGGAAGAAGATCAGATCCACGGGAGCAGGAGTATACACTATGCAGAGACGTGGACTAGTTATTCTCTGTCTGTCGGTCGGTTTCTTTTGTGAAAGGGAAGATGAGAATTGAATCGGTTGAAGATGGAATGATGGATGGATCATATCATCGATGACAAATAAATGAACGAACGAACGAATACTGATAAGAAGAATGGTCGATGAAGATCAATATTCGTTAGTCCTCCTACCTTATAGTACGTCAGTCAAACAGTGCACTGCATACGTACGTGCATACTCCAGTGATACAGTATCCTCCTATATATAACTATTTTTTTGGAAGGGTTTTTTTTTTCGGCCTTTATATCCAACCGGATATATTATGCAGCCATTTTAAATTACTCCCTTACACTAGGATGTGATCACATTCACCAATTATCTCTCTTATATTATGAAATGGAGGGAGTAGGAATTTAACCTATTAAACATGGAACTTAGCCAAAGATTTGAACTTATGAAACAGGGTGTTACTCAGATCACTACAACCACTAGACTACATGCTCTTTCACTATATATATATATATATATATATATATATATATATATATATATATATATATATATATATATATATATATATATATATATATATATATATATATATATATATATATATATATATATATATATATATATATATATATATATATATATATATATATATATATATATATATATATATATATATATATATATATGAGCTAACTTATGCATATACGCACGGATTAATTGCATGCAGTATTTAACTAACATTTGACGTTTAGTATAAGATATGATTTGATTATAAATATATATAATTTAAAATAAGATTCAATTGCTCCAACTATTACTTTTTATTATTAACTTTATAAAATATAATATGTTTAAAATATTAAGCCAAATATACATATATCACTTTTTAAAAAGAACTTGAATATTTGAGAATTATTGATGTCAAAGTTCTGGAAGTTTTATTATATGTTCCTCGTAACGTTAAATATTTAGACAAATGGAATATATACTTGTTCTTCTTCCTCTTCTCTGCCTTTTTTTTTTTTGCGAAATTAAGGGGAAAACTAAAATAAAGGGCTAGCTAGAAGTACATATACTCTCCATCCATCCATCGTTTGATTCCAAACAATTGAAAAATATTCATACGATGATTACAAGGCCCGCATACAAAAGGGAAAAAAAAGATTTGAAATTTATCGAATTAACTCGATCAAGAGAGACATAGAACGTCAAGGATCGAATGCCTTTGCTTTGCAAACCATTAATTGTCAGTGTCGGCTACCAGCATATCTCAGTACCTTCCACTTCGATCGAAATCTTACATAGGCTATGTTTAGTTTGTGTGCTAAATTTATTGTAAAGTATACGGACACACATTTGAAGTATTAAACGTAGACTAATAACAAAATAAATTATAGATTCCGCCTGTAAAATGCGAGACAATTTATTAAGCCTAATTAATCTGTCATTAACAAATATTTACTGTAGCATCATATTATCAAAATCATGGCATAATTAGGCTCAAAAGATTCGTCTCGCGATTTACATGTAAACTGTGCAATTGGTTTTTTTCGTCCATATTTAATGCTCCAAGCATTTGATGTGACGGAAAAATTGGAAGTTTGAAAAAACAATTTTGAATCTAAACACGGCCATCGTGCAATGTTTTCTCCCTTTCCTATATCTTTTGACGGATCGATCGTGCAAAGTTTCATTTCATATAAATAAAATCAATTATATTTTCTTGTATCATAAAATAAAATGAATATTAATACGCTTAATTAATGAAGCATCATACAGTATTGTTCCTGGAAAATAAAAGGAGCAAGCAAAAGCAGAGGAAATAATATATTCAGCGCACGTACACAAAGGTTGAATTTTTACTGTTTCTGATATGATGCCTGGTCGGTTAGCATATATTATATGACGTAGGGGGGGGGGCATAAAAATCAGCATATTAATGCACTACTTCACTAATATCACGTCAGTGTGCGTTGGATTTATTTATGCGTAAACTTTATAATAATGGGTAGTAACTCATTAAACAAATATCAAAATGTTATTCCATTATAAAAAAAGAGCATTACTGCATATGTGATGCTTATAATATGACTATATGAGTATGAGTATGGCCGGTACGAAGTGACAGCGTGTGACACGGTTGCTTTCGCTTGCAAACGGAAGAATTCCAGCGGAAGAAAATAATATTTAGAGTAATTAATTAAGATGCCCTGAAGAAGACTAAAGTAACATAATTGTGTTAGTATCTCCTTATACAATGACGTGCCATCCTTAGAAAAACTTAATTGTTAGTAACATAAATTGGTCGCCCGGCCAGCCCATGTGTTCCATCCGGCAAAAATGACACATCGGATCAATTCCTTCATGCGTACGTGCATTGAATGTTCTACTAGTATTCAATGGAGCATCGGATGCTCTAGCTGAGAGGAAAGGCCCAGCTATGCATGGTATCTGATTTATATAGTTTAATTGCTATATATATTTGTTCCATCTTAATGTTTGTTTTTTTAATGATCATTCTTTTCCTTGTTGGGGCATATACTATAAGTCAGCTTTAACCTTTTTCCCCCTTCCCTCCTAGTCACCTTGCTGACCAACAACGGATGACGCACCAAAGAAATTAAAGCATCTATCTCATTTTCTTTCAGAATAAAAATGTTTTTTAATCCCTATAAAGTTATACATGTTGCCAGCTTTGATAAATATATATATATATATATGCAGCCAGCATCTCTCTCCCTGTGATCAAATTAAAACTGCACGACAAATTAATTAATCACTACTAGGTAGCTAGATATGATCGATCTAATAAGGAAGGAGAAAAGAACAGACCTGAAGATCTCATCATCATTACTACTAACCTGAAGATATGATTTATATATAATACTAACTATACTACAGTATGTGGCACCAAACAATACCTGAAAATCTCATCATCATTACTACTGTCTTTGACATACATATATTACTCCTTGTTATGTAATCTAAACGCGTACCTTGTCCTATTTTCCATGCCAGCCAAGCATCCAACCTTCTCATTCTTCTTTTCTTTTTTTTTTAAAGAGAAAATGCATATATAAAGCTGATGAACAAATTCTTCCTCTATCTTTTTCTTAAAAAAATATTTTTGGGCATGAAGATGATAAGTTGTTCAACTTGAGTGGTGTAAGAAAGTAAGGCTAATTAATACTATAATATCTTATTGGCATCCTTCTAATTGAGTGCACATAATTAAAGCAATGCAGAAATACGTACGTACCGCGCGATATATGTTGATATATGTAGTAAAGCAAGGAACGGAATATTGTCAAATTGTCACTTGGAGGCCAGGCATGCATATAAATTGTTGCCACCAGCAGCATGCTTGATGCCATATAGCAAGGCGAAAGCAACATTAGCAAGCACACATATACATTTGCAGATAGGTATAGCTAAGCTCTAGCCAGATAAAAAGAAGATTATGGTCAAGAGATCCTGAATTAATGGGTAGCTGTAATAGTTGGAAGCCAACGTTGACAATGGTTGGGGTGGTGGTGGTGTTCGCGGTGATGAACACCCTCACCAAGATGGCCTTCAACGAGGGGATGCGCTCCACCGTCCTCATCACGCTCCGTCAGCTCATCGCCACTCTCTTCCTCGCCCCAATCGCCTACTTCCGGGAGAGGTAAATATACACTTAATTCTTTTTGATTCACTTGAATTACGACCTTTACCACAATGGTGCCGTCCATGGATTAAATTATTTCATGAATTGGATTTCACTTACCTATCTATGGTTCCCTTGAGTGTGCTCAGGATAAGTGTTTTGTATAAATGGCAGTTATTCGTTTAGTCCGATGCATATCAGTTAATTGATAGGTTTTAATTTCGTATATATGCGTTAATCGATTAGTATTGGTACTACTATATATTGCTAGCTAGCAGCTGTATAGTACCATATATATGTGTATTAATTACTAGTTGGTTGATACGTATGTGCCAAATATGCATGCAGGAAGACAAGACCAAAGCTTACGGCTGAAATCTTGGTGTGTCTCTTCTTCAGTGCAGTGCTCGGGCAAGTCATTTTCATATATGTATAATATATCTAGTAGTAGCTAGCAATTTTAACTTGATGAATTGAAAGATCGATATATATTCTTTTCTCTAACAAATGAATTGATTAATTACATAGTAATTAATAATAATAAAATGGTGCATGCAGAGCGTCCCTTACCCAATGGCTCTTCTTCTTGGGGCTGCAGTACACCACAGCAACATTCGCTTGCGCCTTCATCAACATGACTCCCATCTTCACTTTCATTGTAGCACTGCCTTATGGGTACGCAATTAACAACCTAACTACTCCCTCGTTTTAGAATATAGTAATCTAGAACCGGATGAGACATATCCTAATACTATAAATTTGGACAGAGTGATATTTTGGAATGGAGGGAGTAACTACTTAGGAGTAGTACTAAAGAAGAAGAAATATTTGAAAGATGGGATGTGGATTTTTATTCCTCAAGGAGACATCCTTTCGTTGTTTGCATGTCATCAAAATAGATATTAATTTTTTTAAAAAAAATTAGCAATATAGATGACAATTTTTTTAAAAAAATTATAACTATTTAGGTGGCATGCATGAAATCACTTCCTCGGAAAGATGTAAGCTAAGCTAGTACTAGTGCAGGCTGGAGAAAGTGGACCTGAAGACAGGAGCTGGCATAGCAAAAGTGGGAGGCACAGTGTTAGGATTCAGCGGAGCGATGATCCTCGCTCTCTACCAGGGTCCATCGCTCACCAAGCTAGGACCTGCTGCTGCTCGATCATCATCGTCATCATCTTCTTCTTCTGCAACGGCGGCAGTCGTCGGTCATGGCAGCGGCGGCGGCGCGCACAGGTGGGCGATCGGGTCGGTGGCGCTGCTGGGCGGTTCAGCTTGCTGGTCCCTGTGGTTCATCCTGCAGTCGAGGATCGCCAAGAAGTACCCGGCGCTCTACTCGGGCACTGCCCTGATGTTCCTGCTCAGCTTCCTTCAGATGGCTGCAGTCGCGTTGGCCGTCGACAGAATTAGCTTATCCCCATGGATCTTAACAACGAAGCTTCAGATCATCACCGTGCTCTTTGTGGTACGTTTAATTGATATATACACCTTAATTAGTTAGTAGTAATTGCTACAGTAATTGTGATCGATATGAATGGAGGACGAGTAGGGGAAGCCTATACCCGTTACTTTCCAACGGAATACTTGATTTACTGGCGTCAGGTAGCAGACATAATATACACATGATATACCTAGATATCATGCTAATGTCAGTAACGTAAACTGTATAGTATTCAACATTATAGCGTTTTGTAGTATGATATGAATATAAATGCAGGGGATAGTTGGATCAGGAATAGCGTTCTTGGCGATGTCATGGTGCGTGGAGCAGAGAGGGCCTGTGTTCACGACGGCGTTCACGCCCCTCATCCAGATCATCGCAGCTGCTATCAACGTCATCGTTCTCCATGAGCAACTCCATCTTGGAATGTACGTACGTTAGTTACGCTCATCACATCGATCGATCATGTCTAATTACTAGTATAAATTGATTGGCATTAATCATGTGCATATATACATATATGCAGTGTGATAGGATCTGCTCTGGTAATCATTGGGCTGTATTTCGTACTGTGGGGAAAGAATAAGGAGGCCTCGTCGTCGTCTTCTCCAGCAAAGGAGGCTGTGCCTGCGCTGCGGCAACAATACGGCGGCCATGATCAAGAAACGACTAATGATGTACAAATGCAAACTGTCTAGTACTACTACGTACTGAAACAATAATTAGTAGTAGTAGCTAATTAGCATGCACACCGCGCACTTGATGATCGTGGATAAAGAAAAATGCATCATGAAAAAAGGAGTAAAAAAAATCCGGCCCTGTTTTTTTTCCCTTCCTCCTATAGTATATGCCCGAGTATGCATATCAGGAGGGAAGTTGGTCAAGATGAATTGCTTTTGATAATGAAAATCATTTCGTCCTTTACTTTAAAGAAACTATAACTAGTTATTAAAAACATTTCATGTTAAATTAATTTGTATTATAAAATCATAGCTTAATTGAAAACAAGAAATTTACTTAGATTACCAGCCTAAAGATAAAGATAAGCTTAATCTATAGTTGACAAAAATATACACAACCGTTATTTATCCCCATAGCTTGCAAGTTATATATATAGTTCTTGTCTTCCTCAAATAAAAAAACAGTACCTCCGTATAACATTTATACCGGTCGAATTTCGCTGACATAGCGGCTGACGAAAACCACAAAGATAATGTTGGAGATTAAATGAGAGTTGTAGATCGGTCGTTCACCCAGATCTTGTCACCACCCTAACCATTGAATTGATTCGGTTGGGACATCGCACAAAGGACACCCTCCTATCTATTTTCATGAGCACACTGATGGAATATCAGTGAGCTCGAGCATCATTGCTGGCCTGCACGCGGGTCGGTTTGTAGTGCAAGGTGCACGTGTCTATGGAGCCACCTAAAAGCAGTGCTTGTAAGCACCCTGACATACCCTGACCCACTCCTCTCCCACAATCGTCATGTTCACGTGCACTAGCACGGATAGGACCGCCATCTGCAACCACGCCAAAACTTCAACAAATCAATGAATCGGGCATTCATGTTTCGTACCAAATCTTCAACGAAATCAAGAAAATAGCACAGAGGCGGCCACCCAGGCTCGAGGCAAGAGGACAGTAGCTGCCGTTAGCACGTGCTCCTCCTTGCGAACATCATCACGTTGCGCTCCTCCTGCCAGTGCTGGCTAGCGGTGGCTAGGTAAGTGAGCGCTACCCCATCTCTTTCCTCTCTTCCCCTCTCTCCTCTACCTTCACACCCTCCTCTCTTACAGGCTGACGAGGAAAGAGAACGAAGAGGCCAGCAGCGATGATGGCAGGTTGGCAACAATGACGAGGATGGCCACCGTTGTTCCTCCTTGTGCGGGCCACCTCCTTACTGAGCGTAGCGATGCTGCTCCTCTTCCCTCCTCCACATCGTGCTCTTCTTCTCCTCATCCTGAGACTAGGTTAACCTGCTGTCCTCCGCCGTTGCTTTAGAGGCCTACTTCTGCATGACTCCTCGCCATCACCCCTCCATTTACATGGGACGAGAGAGAAGAGAGGAGGAATGGCTAACAAGTGGCACCGCAATTTTTTTCCCTAGTGACTGACATGTGGTCCCATGGTTTTTTTTCTTGTAAAATTGACACGTAGGATGAAGACTATGTCAATGTGTCACGTCAATGAAAACTACCATCAATATTATCGAGGTAATCATTTTGCACTTGTTTTAATAGTTGGAGGTGTTGTTATACCTGATTTTGCAGGTGAGGGATATGAATTAGACTCAACCTATAGTTGAGGGAATCAAATTGGATAGTTTCTTTAGCAAGGAGACTTAGGCCCAATATAAAGAATCCCATAAAGTAGCGTGGCACAGCTAGCCCAACTTATGGCCCAAAGTGCTATTTGTCCGCTTACACAGACAGGACAGTATACCACAGCACGAAGAGCGGCCGGATACAGAATGCAGTTTGATGCTCGTGAAATCCTCCAGAACTCAGGTGAAAAGGAGATTAGGAGTTTAGGGTACTAGAATATTTGTTTTGTGTCTTTAAGTAACACGAGGTACTTAGGTAAGCTGCTGTTACCGTCCCTTGGCTTGTCGTAAGCTTTGTGCAGCTTGCTGAATGGCCGGCACGTACGCTGCAATTTTTGTTAGCTTGTGAACTGTAACTAATGATATGTCCTTCTTTAGAAGTCAGGATCTTCCGTGTTGAAGATTTTTTAGGGTCTATTCAAATTGTAACTAAAATAAATATTGCTAAAATTTTGGTAAGTTAGTAATATTATCAAAATTTTACCAAAAGATTTTCTATGTATTTACTAAAGTTTGGCAACAAACTAAACGTAGAGATATTTTTAGCAACTATGTCAGAAAAAAAATGGTATGATTAAAAATGACATCAATTTGAACAGCCCCTTAAAACCCATTTTCCTTCTCCGAGAAAATTACTAAAACATTCCACAACATTTTGCAAAGTAACCAAGAAATTTGCTGGTTCATGCCTTCATGTATTGCCATAATTATACACTTGCACTCCTTAAGAGCGAAACAAGGAAACACGAGAACAGTTTTACAGGCTTAATTTAGAGCAAAAACAACCTAGCAACAACTATGTGCCACTGACGAGTGATGACCAAGCCCTGCAAATCTGCAATCAGTGGTGGTTTGAAGATAGCTAGCTAGTTCGATCTGCTAGCTTACTTCGGGTGCACCTTCTTCTTCATCATCATCAGCCCAGAGAATCCCCGGCGTTCTCCCTTGCTAACCTCAGGCGCCGTCTTCTTTTCGGACGATCCACCGCCCACCGCCGTCTTCTTTCCTGTCATCGCCGCCGCCGCTGCCTCGCCGGCGTTTGTTTCGGCCCTCATCTTCTCCTTGCAGGCTTTCTTCAACACGTAGGCCTGTACGAGGTCTCCTGCTACCATGGATTCCATCTTCACCTCTCTCTTTCTCTCTGGGCAAGCTCTGTACTTCTTTTCTGAGAAGTGTGTCTTACTGTAATTACTAGAGAGAGTCTCACTGCCATATGTGTAGGTACTAATAGAAGAGTCGGAGTCTTGGTTAGCTAGCAGGTAAACGGCGTGTAACTCTCTTGCTCTCTCGATTTTGGGTTGGTGCATGAATTCCATTGCCCGTTGCCATGACACGTACACAACACAGGCACGCTGAGACCGATAGGGAGAGCCTTGACCCGGCGTGAGAACTGATGAAAAATTAACTTCCCAGCGATACGTCACAAGTAAATTAACTGGCATGTTTGGTAGCTGTTGAAGTCAAGTACTAGCTTGTACTAGCAATAGATTAATTAGTGGGGTGTGAGTCGACATGGATCGAAACAATGCGTATATGAAATGTTCAAATCAGTGCTTCCTTGTGTACCTAACTGAGCCACCATCGACGGATTGTGATAGCAGCTGCCACTCTTCGGAAGTAACGCTCCACACCGATCGATCGCCTGCCGGCGCTCTCCGGTCACTCACTCTCGTCTCGTCCGTGCCCTCCTCCTTGCTCCTTCTACGCAGGATTTGAAACTTGAATTTCTCTTTTTTTTTTAGATAACACAGGAGATAACTTGATTTTCTCATGAGTCCTAGCCATGCGTTTCCATCGATCGGCGACCAGTGACACAGTGGCTCTCGACGTTGCCAGTGCCGGCACGCCGCCGCCGCCGCCGCCGACCATGATCAACACGGGTCACAGTCTCACAGACGACAGCCGCACACATGCATGTACGCGTGGTATCTCCTACGATTCGCTATTTTTTTTCCTTCCTCCTGCTATGAGCATGAGGTTTGTAAATTTAACATAACTCAAGTGATTAAGTTTCTTATGGGGAAATCAGTTCACCTAGGTTTAAGTCTTAGACTTAACACCAATACTTGTATTTACTGCTTATTATTATTTTTTTTAAGTTGAGTGTCTGCGTTTGTTGCGTTTGTAGTGTGTCTAAAAAAAAGAAAAAAAAACAGTACGTGCCAAACCCCAAATCCGGCGCAGGCCAATTCTGATTCAAGTGGGCCGTAAACCCACAGGCCACGGACTAGGAGCAACCACTTAGCCACGTCCAGTCCAGGCCTTAGTAGTCATGGGATATCTGGGCCATCTCAATATCCCAAACGCACCGTGACGTGTCACGTGACAAACGTGTCCACAAAACAGTACTGGAGTAGCTTATTTTGCACGGATGATCGCTAACAATTTCAAACAAAAATTTAAAATTCACTGCAGTTATTACTCCATCCGTTTTAAGTTATAAAATATTCTGAATTTAATCAAAATCAAACTGCTTCAAGTTTGACCAAGTTTATAAATATTTCTATATTTGTCTATAAACTATTTTTTCCGTTTCACAATGTAAGTCATTCTAGCATTTTTCACATTCATATTGATACTAATGAATCTAGATAGGTATATATGTCTAGATTCATTAGCATCAATATGAATATAGGAAATAATAGAATGACTTACATTGTAAAACGGATGGAGTAGTTAAATTTGAAGCAGTTTAAGTTTGATCAAAGTTAAAACATTTTATAAGCTGAGGGAGTATTATTTATTCGATAGAATCATAGAACAGAACGACGTGTACAAATATGTCCATGAATGGCGCAGCAAGCAATCATCGCTGCATCAAAGCTAGGCAGCTATAGCTCAGCCACTCCGGTCTAATAGCCGGCCGGGAAGCCGCCTTTCCTGGGGTCGCTGACGGCGGTCAGACCGCCGTGGCGCTCGACGTCGTCCACGACGAGCTGGCTGATGGTCCCTCCGGCGAGCGGCTCCAAGACGTGGCCTTTCCTCCGCAGGTCGGCTCTCGTCGCGGCGTCCAGCTCGAAGTGGTCGCCGGTCACCGTCGTCCAGTTCTCGTACTGGACCACGTTCGGGATCAGCTGCAGCCAGCCAGAGAGGGCAAACAGCCATGGCAAGAATCAAACCAAAGCTCATCAGAAAGAAGAATTTCTACGAAGAGAAGAAAAGGCAGACGTTAAGCCCAGATCACCTGGTGATACACTCTTGGCGCCATGACAGAGGACAACGGGTCCATGTTCTTGACGAAATGGTTGAGGAGCACTTCCATGGTTCCAGCAGGGATCATGCTCCCACCACTAGCTCCAACCGCAGCCTTCAGATTGCCATCCTACGACAGATAAAGCACAAACCAATCAGAACAAAAAAAACCATCTTCAGAAGACTGAACTTTTCAGACATTTCAAATGAACTTTCTTCAGAGTTGAGAGTTCGTGTTATTTTCCATTGCGCGAGGTGGTGGTCACCTTGAGTATTATCGTCGGAGTCATCGAGGAGAGAGGCCGTTTCAGAGGCCTAACGAAATTGGCGGGGGCAGGCGGCGGAGAGTTGGCCGACGTGTTCGCCGGCATGGAGAAGTCGTCCATCTCGTTGTTGAGCAAAATGCCTGTGCTCGGAGACAGGATCAGGGATCCAAAGTACGCGTTGACAGTGGTGGTCATCGAAACGGCGTTCCTCTCGCTGTCGACGATGGACAGGTGGCTTGTTCCATGGTCCTGAAGGATGTTCCACCTGTAATAATGCAGATTACTAAATTAGTTCACCAGTAATAGTAGTATACTAGTATATGCAGGAATTTAATAGGACTTTGCTGACAGTTCTACTTGAAAAGGAAGACATATTTGTGCACAAAAGAGAAGCTTTACCTGCCACCATAGTGTTTAGGGTCAAATGTCATGTTATCATAGATGGTTTTCTTCAGGTCAGCAGCAAATTTAGGGGACATCATATCAGAGACGACTTCGTTAACATTTACAAACTCAGGGTCGCCAAGGTTCATCCTTATTGCAAAGTAATGCTTCAAGGACTCAATTAGACGATGGATCCCAAGTGAGCCAGAAAAACCAGCAGGGAGGCCATACTGAGTAAGGATATTCAGAACCTGTTTGTTGAGCAAGGGTATCAAGATAAAATGATAATACTAGTGCAGAAAAGATTAAGATTTTTTTAAAGGTTCTATTATCCGATAGAGTTGATTCTACTAATTAAATTTGCTACCTGAAATCAACAAACTTAAGCTACCAAAGAACAGTGAACAAAATTTAGTACAAAGAAAACTTACAAGCATTAGCCCAGCACCACCAGCTGAAGGAGGAGGCATGCTTAATACTGTCAGTCCCAATACATTCTCTAAAAGTGGCCGACGTATCTTAACTTGGTATTTCTTCAGATCTTCCATTGTTATGATCCCTCCAACTTCCTGAATATCCTTCGCCAGCTGATCACCAACTGCGCCTTTGTAGAACACATCCGGCCCTTTCTCCGCGACAGCCACCAGTGTTCTTGCAAGCCTAATGTTGCGGCATACATCTCCAACATTAAGGATATCTCCATTTGAGGTGTACACTCCACTTATTCCCTTATTTTGGAGAATTCCATCTCTGGTTGCCTCCATCTGCTTCCTCAGATAAGGTGACACTCTGAATGCACGGGCAAGCTTTGCTGCTGGCATCACTAACCTCTTCCAAGGAAGCTTGCCATGGCGCTTCCATGCCTCATACAGACCTGCAATTTCCCCTGGAACTGCTATGGATAGAGCTCCCCTTGCTTTCAGCGTTTCGTTGCCACCATACATATCCTGAATGCACAATTGACATTTCTAGCGTTAACTCTGTTTGTTTAGAATGGAGCATGATAATACCAGTAAAAGAAAATTAATTAGGACAATTCTTTTTACTATGGATACTTGATTGCTTGTGGATATACCCTCCTAATTTTCTGCCACTTCGGTTCCAGTCTTCTTTGGATCAAATTAGAGCAACATTTTTTTTTATTTTAAACGATTAGGTTCTCCTAGATATCTCTTATATTTCCTAACAAAAGTTAGGGTGGTGCTTTGTTTTCTGCTTTGTTTTCTAAGTAGTACTTCAATACTCAAATTGACACACTTAGTTCAAGGCTTGGCGAGTATATAAAACATTTTTTCTTCTGCTTACCATTAAAACCCATTTAGATTAACTTAAACCATGCGACCAACACTCTCCTAAATCTTTCGAATTGTAGGCCATTGAATTACTTTAAGATTCGTGTCGTTCTCCCCAACCCTAACCCTCCCTCTTCCCAATCCACCACCATCGCACATGACTAGAACTCCACCCCACCCCCTTCGTTGCCATCGCCACCTAGCTGGAAGCCCAGAAGGCTTCGGTGAGGCCTCCCCAAACGATCTCCTCCTCAAGCCAGTAGTGATGAGGTGTGTCCTCATCCGCCATCTTTCCTGTCTCTCGTGACTCCCTGCCACCGAATCTGCCACCACCTACCACTCTCCTAAGCATTCACTTTGCTTTGCCCCGTCACCAAAGCTGGCCCATCGCCTTCCTCCATCCCCACGGCTTCGGTGCCGCCGCCGGTGGTGCCTCGCCACCCTCACATGTCCACCACCAACCGCCAAGCCGCAGGCCGCTGCCTCCCATCCCCATACCCCTTCCCACCCCCATCCCAACCTAGGATCCAACCCTAACTTGTCGCGGGTCATCGCTGATACTGGGGGGATGGATTCTAATAGCTCGAGTGGACGTCCACCCGTTTATTGCATGTCAACTAAATGGCTACGAAAATTTTTTAAAAAAATTGGCAAGATAGATCAATATGTAATATATCACTCCACAAACATGCAAGTTAAAATTCAACTTCTACAAGTTGTAACAAAAACAACAAATTTAACTGTAAATATACATATAGTAATTTGAGTTTTGTTTGTTATTTTTATTACAATCTGTAGAAGTTGAATTTTAACTTGCATGTTTGTGGATTGATACATTACATATTGATCTATCTTATTCATATTTTTTTAATTTTTTTCATAACCATTTAGATGACATGCAATAAACGGGTGGACATCCACTCGAGCTGTTAAAATAGTTTCCCTGATACTGGGGATGGATTCATCGGAGCTGGAGAAGGATTTGGGTGCACGAATCTTCAAGCAAATCAGGTGGTTCAAAATCTGTAAGAAATTCCCCTTGATTTTCCGTCAAATGCCATTTAGCAATTTCGTTTTCTAATTATGTTTTCTGAAAAATACATGGCAATACGTGGCATGTGTTTGATCAGTTAACAGCTTGGTGTGTATTTTCTCTCACTGATCAACGACTGGCAGGCAGATTTCTCGCTTCTACAATGCTGCACATGCCCTCGCAAAAGCAACACGAACTGATATTGACGTGATTGTATCGCTGCATGAGGCGCTATCCCTAACTCGGATTCCATTTGGCTTTCCCAGAATTCGGGCTGGACCAGCCATGAATGGTGCGAAATGTAGGGGGCAGACGGCTAGTGGACGATAGCGTGAGACACATTCAACAGGATGAGAGGCGAACCAAGACAAGGACCGGCATAGTAGATGGCACCACTAGGGCATGTACAGACTTCACCTACAAGGATATGTTTCCAGCCACATGGCTCGTTATGCTCATTGTTCTTCCCGTCACTCCATGGCACATCCGCCACTGAAGCAACATGACTAATAAATCCCCAATTATGCTAGCTATCAGGGGGGGGGGGGTGCATCTAAGTCAATTAACTCATGCCCTTTTCTGTGTTTTCTGTTTAATTTGTTGTGATAGAATAGAATAGAACAGGTCCAGAAGCATTCGTTTTTCATAAAAGAGAGGAAAAGAAAAGGAAATCAGGAAGCAACAAGTACCATGTGAATCAACCAACTACCCACTGGCTTAGTGGACTAGTACGGATAGTGGTAGCATAAGCAGTAACATTTGGCATGACTAATTGTTACTCCATGCATTTTCTACAGATCAATCAGACGACCTGGAGACCTCGGCCAAGTCTTGTGCTTTTTAACAAGGATTGGAAAATGACTGCTCTCGAGTTGATTAATTTACTGATAAGTTGTGACAGATAAAGAGAAATATATATCCAAGTAATAAGATATCATAAAATTCTTCAGTTCAGTCAGCATTGCTGAAGGTTTAGAACCATTTAAATATCGTGTTGAGTGGTTAGAACATCGTAATCAGTCGGGAATCATGTGATTGAACTCATTATCTAGAAAACCATATGTAATTGAATAGCGTAAACGTAAGTGAAGTCGCCGGCTTTGACTACACCGGATTGTACGCTACCGTACGCGAGTGATTGGGAGGATCGGAATCGCGCTGACCTGGGAGGCGGCGAGGGGGGCGGTCTCGCGGGAGTCGTACGCGAGGGCGGTGCCGTCGGCGAGCCGGACGAGCATGAAGGCGCCGCCGCCGACCCCGCTGGACGCCGGGCTGACGACGCCGAGGCAGAGCGACGCGGCGACGGCGGCGTCCACGGCGTTACCGCCGTCGCGGAGCGCGTCGCGCCCGATCCTCGAGCACCGCCCGTCGTCCGCCGCCACGGCGCCGTGCGGCGAGGTCACCACCTCCCTGCGCCCCGCCGCCGCCGCCGCCGCCGCCGCAGCAGCGGCTAAGAGGAGGAGCACCAGCCGCGCGGTGGCCGCCCATTTGTGAAGGCGTCGAGCTGGCGGTAACAGTGGTCACAGTGAGAAACAAAAAGAAGAGCAAAAAGCTTGGCGAATTGGTATCCGTTGCTCCCGCGCGCGCGCGCGCGCGGGGGCTAGCGATCGAGAGTGAGAGTGAGGGAAGGAGAGGAGAACACGGAGCATATACTACCGTTCATGGGCGGGCGGGGCGCTGCCGCGCGGGAGATGGCGGGTGCCGACTGCCGAGCCGAGAAAATCGCGTGGAATGGTGGAAGGATTTGCCAAGAGAGCTGGAAGCCGCACACACTGTCACACAGTCAAGAGTGTCAGACCATTGGACGTTGTATAGTAAAAAAGGCACATTTCTTTTTTCTCCGATTAGATGGAAGACCTATACAACTCGCAAACCACACACACCCCCCTTAAGTACGACCACTAACACGTTGCGAAAGAGATTAGAAGCAACGGCAAATCTCTACGGCACTACTCCATCCGTCCTATTTTCTAGTGCATCAATGTTTTTTCGCGTCCAATTTTAATCGTCTGTCTTATTTAAAAATTTTTAAAAAACATTTAAAAACATAAGTCACAAGTACAGTACTGTTCATGTTTTATCCTCTCGTAACAACAAAAAATACTAATTATAAAAAATTTTTAAATAAGACACACGATTAAAGATGAACACGAAAACTCATGGTTACACTTAAAATTGGACAGAGGGAGTATATACTCAGGCGTATGTAATATTGTACTTAAGAATGTACTAATATTTTACCAAATATCTAACCGTATTGTATTTTATAAAGTTATTTTAATACTACATATATGAGATAAGTTCACTTTTATATATAAATCTGGACATGTGCTATATTCAGATTCATATACGAACGTAGACTTGTTTTGAGATAAAGAGAGTATAAATTATGGCAAACTTTGCTACAGAATACCTAAAATTCGTGCAATTTGCTGATAGACATCGAAAAATGTGTCATGTCTAAGAGACACCTTAAAAAACTGGTGTTTTGCTAGAGGCCATTTTTGGCTCAATTAAAGAGATAAATTCTTAAGAAAGACGAGAATGTATATAAGACCACATGCTTTAAACATGACGTTAGAGTGAAAATTTAGAAATTATGCAACTCTAAATTTGTCATCATCCCAAGTACATCACTAGCATACATCGTATTTCATCTTCACTCCAGCCTCAGCTCAAAAGGTTTTGACTCTCTAGGGCATTCTTGTCCTTTTGAAGAATTTCTCACTTCAATTGAGTTGAAACTGTCCTTCAGCAAATTACTAGACTTGATGTCTTTCAGCCATGAAATATTTTTACGATGTATCCTAGCAAATTACACAAAATTTAAGTGTCCTGTAGCAAAATTAGCCATAAATTATTGATTAAAGTAACACCTCCAAGATTTAAAAAGTCAAACACAATGTATTTTACCATTAATTTTCCTTAGAAAAAACTAGCGTAGTCTAGTAGTCTTAGCAAACATCAACACTAGTTTCGTAAAAGGATGAATTACCTCTCTCAACTCCAATACCAAATATTTTACACCCTCTAAGCTCTTACACCGAATGAATTACCCAGCGATGAATTCACCGCCCGGCTAGGTGGGCAGTTGCCTAGGCTCAGCGTGCGATCCATTGAGATTCGAGTGATTTATGTGTGTTGATTTGCTGCTTTTTTGGCAAAGTGTCAGTTAATCACCTCATCTAGTAATGTATTTCAGTGGAGCAAGATGGGTTCTTGATTCTTGCTGGTGCGTGCATGCAAGTTCGGTGGATATCGTCTATTTGTGCATGCACTTTATGCCGGAAAAATTAGTTATGTGAATTAAGCAGCGTTTAAGCATCAATGCAGGAGACCAGGCATACTAACAGTCCACTTCTATAATAATTTTTTTTGTTTTTTTAACTGTTTAATATGTCTGGTAGCGGTTCACAAAATGCCTAGCTCTGCCACTGGAATTACCTCAACTTAGTTGAGAGTGGTTTTTTATTCTACGTGACACACACGTGTCAATTCAGTCAGTAAATTACACAAGTGCCATTTCTTCTTCCGCTGGAATTCCCTTATTTATTGTTTCTTTATGTATTTCTCTCTCAATCAAGCGGCAGAGGAACACATAGGTCCCCTATCATTGAGCTCGCTAAGGAATAGTGCCGTTGGGATCGTCCACCTGGTCCGTCACCTTCGAGAGAGAGGATGTATTGCTGAGTAAAGAACTATTGTGCCGATATGGCGGCAGAGAGAGGAGAGTTGCGACATCAAGCTAACAACAATCTATGGCATGGGCTACACCGAGTTGGAGGTGGAGAACCTGTGGGAAGGAGGTCACCGCCACTGGTATTATAGTTTAGGGGAATAAATCAGATATTTACGATGGTTAAGAGTAGCAAATCGAACTTACCTTTTTTTCCCCTCAACAACTCACATGGTTCACGCTTAAAGTTAGTTGGCAAAATTCATTCATGACATTAAAGACGATTTTTACCCTTGGAGAACCTTACCGAATTTAAATTTGAAAAACTTGTGGCTGATTTTAAACACTTTGTACAATTTTAAAAGCTGTCCCAAATTGTAGAAATCAAAAAAATTTACAAAAAAAATCAACTATTTTTTTGGAAAAAAATGAATGACTATTATTTCCAAAATTTGGGACAAGTTCTGAATTTTGTAAAATATGTTTGAATTCAGCCAAAATGGGAAGAGTTGATGGGAAGAGATTGGACGTATCACATCAGATCTATGTCATCTTTCATGAACAAGGATAGAGACAAAAATGACTATGGCCAAGTTTAGTTACAAACTTTTTCTTCAAACTTCCAACTTTTTCATCACATCAAAATTTTTCTGCACACACAAACTTCTAACTTTTTCGTCACATCGTTTCAATTTCAACCAAACTTCTAATTTTAGCGTGAACTAAACACACCCTATAAGCAACAACAAAAGAAAGGTTGTTTTGACCACGATCATACACATCAACAAATTGAGGATGATGAGTCGAAAAGACTTCAACAAATCCTTACGTAGATTGTATAGGAGCAAAAAAATAATAAACAACATATTGTGGATACACTAAATAAATTTTACAGCGGCAAAAAATAATCAAGAAATTGTTGTCATGCATGAAAAGTTATATATATCATGAAAGGACATCAACATTTGTGGATATCCTAAATAAATTGTACAGGGCAAAACATAATCCGGATTTGGATAGGGGTTTGTACATGGGCAAAATAAAATGATCAACAAACTGCTATCATAAAAAGACGTCAACACCCTGAATATATTGTACAGGGACAAAAAATAATTAACACCAGATTGTGGATACACTAAATACACTGTACAGCGGCAAAACATGATTGACAAATTGTTGTCATGAAAAGTTGTTATCATGAAAAGACATCAACATTTGTGGATATCCTAAATAAATTGTATAGGGCAAAACATAATCCGGATATCAACAAAAACTGTGGATACCTAAATATATTGTACAGGGCAAAAAATAATCAACAACAGACTGTGGATACATTAAATAAATTGTACAGCGGCAAAACATGATCGACAAATTGTTGTCATGAAAAGATAACAACAAATTGTGGATAGACTAAATAAATTGTGCTGGGCAAAACATAATTCAAATTTGGATTGGGGTTTGTACAGGGAAAAAAAAGATCAAACAAACTGCTATCATGGAAAGGCATCAACAAATTATGGGTAGCCTAAATATAAATGTACACAGGTGAAAAAAATAATCCCGGCTTGGTTCGGGGTATTGAAACCGACGTGAATCGAACACGCAACCTTCTGATCTGGAGTCAGACGCGCTACCATTGCGCCACGGATCCGGCTTGACATATTACGCAAAAGTTTTATAATCAATGAAAACAGAACACAGGAATCCTTCATCAACTGAAAGTTTAGGAAAACCGCATGATTTCGTCCTCTTCCTCTATTAAACTTTCTTCGCTGGAAAAACATACTTACATATATTTCATTGGGTGAACCGTTACATGCTATCACACCGAGGGGGTGAAATCTTCCTGATTTTGCACCTTTGGGCCAACAAAGTTCAGAGAACTGTATACTGTTCTTCCGTCCTCCTTTACATGAAAGTGCAGATTTCAGGTCTGCAAAAAGCAGCATAATAAGGATTCAGCAGCACAATTGTCCAGATAGCAGAGGCATTCAAGCCTCCCCTCGGCCTTTCAGTGAACCCCATTATTGAAGAGGAGGCAATGCCAGAAATGCCTGCCTCTTCATTCAAAAACTCACCCTCCATGCATCCATGACCCAAATCTCATGCAAAGGATGATGACGATAGTACCTCTGCTTCTCCAAAACGCAGTCCGGATGGAGTACAAAACTCCAGTCTACCTATAGATTGTACCAAAGCCAAAGGCCCAAAACATATGACAAGATCACACAAAGAGGTCAGATCAGGTCATGAAAGCTAATACTCCTAGGCTCTGTTCTTTTAGAAGCAAAGAAAGTTTCAGTTTCAGTTCATATCCCATATTCTAAACTGAAGAAGCTAATACTTCTGACTGAAGAAGCAAAGCACGAACAATCAATCCAATTCTGATATCCATGGGCAAAAACCTTGGAGCTTCATTTATTGGAGTACATCTCTTAACTGCAACAACGGATTTGCAGGCGCGCATTGATGAGAACGGTGACGGGGCAGTCTGACTAGAGCTACAGACTTGCAGTTTTGCACATCGTCGAAAGCACGAGGCAGCAAAACTTTTTTGAGCTCGCGATCAGAATTTCAGTTCTTCAGAAACAGTAGCAGCGGCAGGTACAGTAATGCATCTCCACGGGAACCCCCACGTCGGCCTCTTCTGACGTATAGTGCGTAGTAGCTGATCTCTCGCCGGTGCGGTGCTCCTCTCCGAGGTGCCGCAATTATAACAACAGCGTCTCCCTGCGCCGCTGCATAAATAATGCACCGGGCGCCGCAGCGGGGCTTCGCCATTGCTGCCCGTCACACGCATCGCTACCTCCTTCCCTCGTCGTCTTCTTCGTGTCCGCTCTTTGGGCCTCGCGCGCGCGCAGCCGCGCACGGGCTGCGTGTGGTGGATCCACCAACGTCGAGGATCCTGTGAGCCAGCGCGTGCATGCCGCCGCAGTGGGGTTTATTTATGATCGCGCGCTCGTTCTCGCACGCACGCGGCGAGCGCTCGCGGGTCGGCAGCCGGCCATATATACGTTCGCCTCGCGCTGAGCCTCTCCTTGCTTGCGTGCTCACTGTCGCTGACTGCTCTCTCTGCTTGGCGTGTCGATCGATCTTGTGCTTGTGCTGATCAGCTAGCTGCTCCAACTTCGCGTTGGTGCTTTAGTGACGGATTCACCGGCGGCAATGAGGAGGTTTAGTGCCATGGCGCTAGCGTTTGCAGTGGTCGTGATGAGCTCGTGCGTTGCTGATGGCGTCAGGACGATACCAGGTAATTCACCAGAGCTTCCCACTGGAGTACGTACTAATCTGACTAGGAATACACGTGTTCATGTAGTAAGCTTTTAGTGCTACTCCTGTGTAGTGTGCACTACTAGTAAAGATGGCACGTCGTACGGCGGATGCATCATGTGGCATGTCCCTTCACGGCCTGAATCACCTGCATTTAACTTGTGCCCACATTTCGTTCATTATGTACGTACTACGTTTTTATGTATACGTAATGCAGCAGGTGTGCAAGGTTCAGCCGGTGGCCTACACAACGGCGGCACGGCTCCATCTGCTGCTGCTGCGAACGGGAGCACCACCACCGCCTACGACGACAGAGGCACCGGCGGCCAGACGGCGACGTTCCAGGTGCAGCAGGGCGCACAGCCGGAGGAAGAGACGACGACGGAGATGGGCAACGCGGCGGAGGCGGCGACGGGATCGCGGCTGCCGGACTGCACGCACGCGTGCGGGCCGTGCTCCCCGTGCCGGCGCGTGATGGTGAGCCTCCGGTGCGCCGAGGCCGCGGAGTCGTGCCCCGTCGCGTACCGCTGCATGTGCCGCGGCAGGTTCTTCCGCGTGCCCACCCTCTAGCCAGCCGAGTTCGCGTCGCGCGGCCGTGCGCCCGTGCGTGCGACGCCGACACGTTGATGGGTGGATAGGTAGAGAGAGGATTTTCTAATGCCGCGTTGTATTTTGTACTCCTAGGCCCTAGCACGCGTGTGGGCAGGTAGGCTGCCGGCCAGCATCTACGCGAGCACGCTTGCTGCACTAGCTCTCGTCCCTTTCTTTTGCACTTTTGTTTTGGCTAGTTATAGTTTTGCACTTTTGGCTGTCCTTGGTAGAGTACGTAATTAACCTGGGCGTGAACTTTTGTCGATCATTTTGTTCCTTTGTTGGTATGGCCTAATATTTAGGCCGTTCTGGCGTTCTCTGATGCAGAACACTAACGGTTTGTATGGCTAATCGGGAGGCAGAAAATGCCGAAAAAACGGGACGCTGGCTGAACACCGTGTCAGGCAGCAGTGGATTTGTTTATGTGTAGCGGTTCTGGTGATGGTCTGGCACTCTGGCACTCGCATGCATGACACCATGAGAGAGCGCACACAGGCAACCTGCACGGCTGCATGATCATTGATCCAGCCTGCAACCTCAATACACCAGCTCGTCCGTATCAGCCGTTGCATATGCCATGGACCTTGTTTTTTTCAGATAAAGAGTTGAGTTTGCTACCAGTATAGTTTTTCAACGAAGAGTAACAAAGTACAGGCGGACACGGTGTGACCCGGGAGACCAAAAAAGATTGCCTAGGATGTTTAGCACCGTCAAAAGAGAGAGTTGTACGTACAATACAGCAGAGAGAGAGGCATCAGTTGTTCAGCCATTACAGACGCAGAGCCGCCACAACAATGTGTTGCAATTCCGCCCGGCCATGCATTTCTAACGACAACCAAGTGCAGAGCCTACTTGAAAATTACCGAGGCACCAGGGAGGGTTACAAGTAAACCATTTTTCCCTCCAGATTTGCCAGCTATCGATCTGTCTGTCATATACACAAACAAGGGCGAGGAAGCCGTCGAGCAAAGGTTGGATGCTTTGTGATTTTGTCTTTCGTTTCTTTTACCTCGGGCCGGACAGCTCCATTGCCCGGAGATTGTAGGTCGAGTCGACGATCCAGTCGTTGTGGCGGGGGGCCAGCTCCGCCTCCTGCCGGACCACCTCCACCTTCTGCCACTCCTCCCACCGCTCCGCGAGGCCATCGCCCTCCAGCATCCTCACCACCTCCGACATCTTGGGCCGGTCCATCGGGGAGCCCTGCGTGCAGAGCAGAGCCACCTGGATGAGTGACTCCACCTCATGCTCCACGAAGCCGCTCTGGAGGTCCGGGTCCACCAGCATCTCCACCTTCTTCTCTTTCAGGAGCCCTTTCACCTGAAAAGACAAAAACCAGTTTAGTTACTTGCCTGTCAGTTTCCAAATGTAGTAGTACAAAATTTTGCTAAGTCATGCGTGCAGATGGATCATGTCTCGGTATCAGAAATGGCGAAAAACTAGCTGCCAATTTGTCATGGCGTGCATCTCCATAATTGATGACACATGGAGACTGAACTGCCAGCTCGCTTTATCACTGCCAACAGTCCAATAATTTCAACCATTTGTTCTAATTCCTGGACTAGAACTGAGACACAGCTAAGAAAGATGTGTCCTGGAGGACAACTAGCATGCACAAGGAAAAACAAAACCAAAACTTCCATGGTTGCCCCAATATATAAAGATGTGGTGGTACTTACCCAATCGAGCAACATCACATCATCATCGTTTGCAAGACGAGCAAGATCAAATGCCCTTTGTCCTGTAATGAGCTCAAGAAGCATGATTCCATAGCCAAAAACATCAGTCTTCTCAGAGGACTTCCCAGTAGAGAGGTACTCAGGAGCAATGTGTCCGATCGTCCCACGAACAGCTGTGGTTACATGAGTGTCCTTGTAATCCATAAGTTTGGCCAGTCCAAAGTCACCCACGACTGCCTCAAAATCTTCATCCAACAGAATATTTGCAGCTTTGACATCACGATGAATGATCTTGGGATCACAATGGTCGTGCAAGTAGGACAATCCTCTGGCAGATCCCAGCGCAATCCGAGTTCTTGTTTGCCATTCAAGCGGCGGATCATTTGGCTGCCGCTCTACAAAATCATATACCACGACTCAAAAACTGAAATAATTAATTTATGGGCGTGCATTTTTAGATGAAGGAATATATTTATTCCGGACTCTGCAGAAGGCATGCACTCAACCATTCATTATTACAGTCTTAGTCATAACCTTAAATGAACAATGTGATATGTCAACTGAAACAACTAGGTATATGCTGTGAGTAGATGAAATTAAAAAGAGTGCTTAAGTGATTTCAATAACCATAATAGCTGTGCCATTTATGTTTAAGCATGCAAACAAACGTGTAAGAAACTATTAATGGATTTACTCTAAGAAAAAGTAAGGAAGATTAAGGCACCTCGCAATCGTGATGCGACACTCCCATTAGCCATGTAGGGATAGACAAGTAACCGTTCTGTAGGCGTCATGCAAAATCCACGGAGCCGAAGCAGGTTCCTATGCACCGCCATGCTAATCATTTCAACTTCTGTTTGGAACTGGAGCTCACCACCAGGGGTACGTTCTTCTTTTAATCTTTTCACTGCTACCAACGAGCCATCTGCCAGTCTACCTTTGTACACCTTTCCAAAGCCACCTCTTCCCAGAATATTCTTATTGCTAAAGTTATCAGTAGCAACTTGAAGCTCCCGGAGTGAGAATCTCTTAAGTTGGCCAAGGTGCACTTCCGGATCCTCCTCAGCTGAATTTAAAGGAGAATATAGATTATTTAAATGGATAACATAAGTATCATGAACTGCAGTATGCAACTATAATACCAACCAGGGACATCAAAGAAGTGTTCTTCAGGTTTACGCCGCCGCCACCATGCAAATCCAATTGCCGGAACCGCAAACAGCAATGCAGCAGCTGCAGCAACACCTCCAGCAATTGCTCCAGTTTTGGAGTCACCTGATGGAATAGAATTAATTCCACCCGAATATGTCAAATCCCCTGTCTGCATCATTTATGCATATGCATATCCCAAGCAGTATCACAAATGTAACAGAATTAAAACTATAGAGAATCACCTTGTGACACAGTAGGTGTTGGGGGATTGAAAGGAGGTGGTGGAGAAAAAGGTGGAGCTCCAGGGCAGGGTTTTGTAGTACCCGGGCCACAAAGATCTTTATTATTAGCAAAACTGCGACAATGAAATAACCATTTGTCAGCCTCACAAGATGTAGTAAGCACTAAGAACCTAAATTCTATCTAGAAAAAGCACCTTATAGGGGTAAAGAGTGAAAAGGAGCCAGTAGACGGAACCTCTCCTGAGAGATTGTTATTTGAGAGATCCCTGCATAAATTATTGGACATTTTGTTAATATGTATCCATCTTAAAGTCTATTACCATGTAAGCAATAATTTCTACAGGTAGACACCAAATATGAATTAGCAGAAAGGGAACTTACAGAACTTGAAGAGTAGTGATATTGGTCAAGGATTTTGGAATTGAACCAGAAAGACTGTTGTTGTTAAGACGACTATCCTTACAAGAAGACATGCAAATAAAGAATTATGTTATGATCATTCAAACAGGAAGGCCTTCAATGATATACACAATTTATAATTCTATTCATAATAAAAAAAAAGTGGAGTACACTTACAGGAAACGCAGCTTGTAGAGTTGCCCCAAGGTTTCCGGAATAAAACCAGTGAAGTTGTTCAGGTAAAGATCCAAACTGACCAAGTTAGTTAAGTTTCCCAGTTCATTAGGTATTGTCCCACTTATGTTGTTGCTGTAAAGCTCCCTGTAATTAGTCACAACATAATTAAATTTCACAATAAAAATGCAAGAAAGAAGGTGGCAACACAACCATCTTTACCACAAGGATAAGCCATATTCCAAGAGTTTTGAAAACCAAGCTTCAATGCAGTATATTATGACAACTTGAATAGATACGCTACTGCATGGTGTAACTAAAAACATAATTCTCCAAAGACTGGAAGTGTAAACTTACAGATATTGCAGATTTTTCAACTGCCCAAGCTGGGGAACCAATGCACCTGACAGTTGTGCATTTCCAAGATCACTGCGAAAGGAAAATAGATCAGTCAACACACAAAATGATCACATTTCTTACTTTTGACAAGCCTAAAAATGATAATTCTGTCAAAAACTTACACTCTGATCACGCTGTTGTCAGGGTTACAAGTTACATGGAACCATGTGCATGGATTGACCAGAGTGGGATCCCAACTCTGCAGCACATTGTTAGCATCTTTCAGACTTTGGCGCAGACTATATAGGGCATCACCTGACATCGAACATACCCTCAACATCAGCAACATAGTATTTAAGGAAGTAGACAATAGTGACAGTAGCTTCTCGTCAAAATTTTGGCAAATTCAATCGCCTTTTCAGGCTAAAGTATGCAAGCATATATTGAGTACAAGAAGGTATAAGATACAGTACTTTCATTTCTTACAATACTATCTGCATAACTCCCAATCTTTCTCAAGATTAGTGTTTGAACATTAGTTAGTATCTATGCTACAGAGGTACTTGCGATTAACAAGACCTAAATGTGGAAAAGGATAGCACATAAAGTTGCTTAAAAAGACTGAAATAATTGCATAAGAAACAACTAGAAAGAACACTTATCTTAGTCATAATCACTAACTAGAACTTACAATAGCTAAGGCACCTTTTGCAATCTAGTGTCATAAACATCACAACGCCAAAATCACCAAATTTTCTTAGAACATGGTTACTACCAAGGATATATCAGGAAAAGCATGTTGAGGGGCATTTTAAAGAGGTGAAATTGGTTAGGTGATAACAAAAGATGATGACCCTTTTTCCTGTTCGGGAAAAGCTTAAACTTGATACTAACGATGGCCCTTACCTATTGAAGAGCAATCTATAACACATACTCCTACCGTAAGAAACCAATTAGCTATACTAGTCAGTAATTCAGATTTTTTTTAAAAAAAAAATCTCTTTTCACAAGAGAAGATTCACAACTCACAAGCAATATTCTTTCCATACTCGAACCTAATGAGGAAGCCAGTTCCATTTTCTTCATTCAGAGTGGCCAAAATAGCACACCAAACTCATCCCAGATATTAGCAATCCCATTTCTGTCAGGATTTATTCCATTATCTAAAAAAAAAAGCTATCCCATTTCTGTGCACATACAAATCACACCTACCAAACTTACTCAAGAAACGTTTCCTACCTCGGACAAATCTCCCTGCTGGGAGCAAATTCACAACACACCATGAGAGGCAGCAAAACAAAGAGCTATAGCCTAGATAATCCATCGAGTCTACAAAAGGAAGGTCGGTGGGCGTATGCTCCATCCCCTTAAATGAGTCAATCCATCCACGCCCATATGTACCGAGAAGCAGGTAACATGTACTAGTACCCAAACGGAATCACCCGATGACCAATAGATTCATCGAATCCGAAAGCAAGTCCAAAAATAGGGGTGGGCGTAATCCGCCGAAAAACGGAGCTGAATTCGATGAAAAATCACACTAACCCTCCGTGTTGGCGCCGACCCGGCTCACGGCCACCGCCACCACCCACACGACCGCCACCGCCAAGCACAGCCGCCGCCGCCGCAGCAGCCGCGCCTCCGCCATCCCCCGCCGCCGCTCACCGCTGCCAAGTGGACCCAACCCGGAGGCCGCCGGCGTCCCCTCGGCAAAGGGGGGGACCGCCCGATCAGCTCCCTCTCCTCGTCGCCGCCGCCGCCGGCTCGGTCTCCTCTCCTCTCCTCTCCTCTTCTCCAATGGAAGCAGGAAGCGACCTGTCTCTCCTCTCTCTCTCCTTTTTTTTTTACCAGTGTTTTTATTCAGCTCGAGACTTTTAAAATTTTGGCCGAGACCCAGTGTGTGTTCCAACCTAAATTGTTCCATTGGTAAAGGAGACCTGTTCGGGGGGTGGCGGCGAGAGTTACCGCGCGTCGCCCGCGTAACTTTTACTGACAGGTGGGGGCGAGGAGAGGTGGGGCCCACGCGTCAGCGGGAGATCGTCTGTTTGGAGGGGTGGGAATGGTTCGGGCTGGGCGAGGTGATGGGGTTAGTGGGAGATCGAAGTGTAGCAGGAGGACTGGAGGAGAGGAGGGATGGGGAAGCCGCTGGCTTGGGCGTGATGCGGAGGGGTTTTTTTTGGTGGACACGGTCCTCGTACGCCCGTCCCAATTATTCTCCGGCCTCTCGAGGAATGCAGCCGTTTCGTCAGAACTCGGACTGTCCCTCGCTTGTCAAATTTCACGTTTTGTTTGTCTTTTTTACCGACTTCTCGCCGAGTCGCTGGTATTATTTTTCGGTCCATGAATTATTAGGCCTTTTCTTCTATGCTGTAATTCATGGAAAGAATCCAGGGGTTTCTGTTGTTGTTTTTTCAAATTTCTCACCAACAATTTATATTGTTCTCTTAGAAAACCAAACTTGTAATGTATCATGGGTGTAAGTTTAAAAGATTCTCTGGTAAAGCGCTTTTTATTAAAAAATTATTGTGAATTAAATGATATTTACCATAATTTTGCTAGGGTTAAAAGTTTCGTGTGCATAATACTATCTTTTTATTTTAGTATATGTATAGTAGTATTATATATAAGCTTTTTTATTTTACATAGGTATACAAATTAGGTTCATGGTTCCATGGTACCTAAGAGTCAATCTTAATTATTAGCTATTAATAGAGCATTAACTCTTAATTTTATGCTTAGGGGATGGAGTGAGTAAATGCAGCTCACCTTGAAACAAGCCATATTTAACATGTTTTCATATGGTGGGGCCACTGTCTAACAACCCCAAGCAATGAAAACGCATAATATTTTCTATGTTACTTTACTAACTGAAGTATATATTTTTTAAACAAGTAATTGACATATAAAGATCTACCTGAGTTAAAAAAAAAACTTTCTAGCTCACAAGTTTTCAAGAGCTGATAATTAAAACGAGAGCAAAACAGCGTTACCACGATGTGCCAAACTCTATTTTCAATCAAATGCTCTACTACTTCAGTATTTCTGTTTGTTCCATCTCACGAATGGCTAAATATTAAAAATCTAATACACAATACCATGGTCGTTCCTACGGTGATAGTACTCCAGTACGTTGCCACTCCAGTTCACAGCAGTGGTCATGCGCTCGCACACACCTCGTACGGGTTGTACTTACTTCCCCCCAGTCCAGTCATTTTTGTGCCCTGTTTGTAGAAGTATCCCAAAAACCGGTACACGCACAGCGGCACGGCCATCCCAAAAACTCGCGGTGCAGTACGGCAGGTTCACGTACTAGCCACGTACCTTACCCTCGCCTTCACTGTCCCCGGGCCCACGCGTCAGGAGGCCAGCTAATCCCGCAGTCAAAAAGTCCCCTCGTGATGACGGGATCCGGTGCGGCATCCGTACCCTGCCGCACCTGCTGCGCCACGTGGGCCCCACCTTGTCAGGGGGACGGGCCCACTGGGGGGGGGGGGGCGGAGGCGGGGAGCCAGTGGCGGGTCGTCACGCACGCGCTGGGGGTGGGGTTGAGATGCCTGTGCGCTGCTCTGGCGGGGCGCAGGGGATGGATGGATGGATGGATGGATGGATGGACGACGAACGATGAGAGAGAGGATCCCGTCCCGTCCGTTTTTTTTTTCTGTTTTTTCTACGAGCGGTGGGGCCCGTGATGTGCCAGCTCGGATTCCGGTCAAAACGGTGGACCGTGCTGGTCTACGTCCACGGTCTACGCCTCTTTGGGCGTTGTGGTTAAGACAGAGTTGAGACCCACCCATCGGATGGTGGTGATAGTAGTACTTGCTTTTGCTTCAATGCTTATGCGTTGTACTCAGAAGACTATACGCCTGTTTACTTTGATGCTAAATACTAAAATTTTAGTAATTTGCTAAAATTTTAATAGGATTTCTTATATAGTTACTAAAATTTAGCAACAAACTAAATGTAGCTATTTTTTTAGTAATTTTACTAAAATTTGGTAAGGTTGAAAATGGCATTAAAGTGAATAGGCCCTAGAGTTTATTAATTACGCTCCCGAGAAGTATTTTAGGATATGTGTTTTTTCTTGGCTGAATAGTCGAATGATCAAAATCTTATGAAGTTAAAAGTGTATTTAAAATGGTTTGATAATGATTTTTTTATATATAATTTTCTCGAAATCGCGGGTTTGTTCGGTGTAGCTAAACTGCAGCTGCACAACAGCGCTATAGTGCATGGTAAAGAAAATATATACACTGACTGTATAGCACAACCGGTTATAGCTGCAGAGCAGTGTTGCTGAACATAGCCCAATATCATTTAGAAGTTAGAAAAGCTAGTTACATTCCTTGTAATAAGAAATACTCATTCTTAATCGAGACTCGTGTGAGCGTAGAGAATTTGAAAGTTTTTGTCAACACTCTAAATAAAAGAGTATGTTAAAAAATATACTCTATAAAAGCTGTACAATTTTTTTTTGTGCTCCAAAGGAGACTTTGAAACAGAGTTTCCACGGGGGCTATCTATGAAACAGTTTACGAACTTCAAAGTTTAGGAAGCATCTAACATCCATGTAGTTTAATCTAAAAAGATTTCTAGAATTTATCATCACAACCATGCATTGACTTTCAACTGCCAGCTCATAATACATATGCATGTAAGAGAGGGGGGGGGACGCACAATTCAACTGTAGACTGTGAATTGTCTATGAAAAAAGAGGATCAATTGTGTGTTACCCATAGGTATCTCTTTGCGGATTTTTATTCTGTTAAGAGAGAAAAGTCGGCAGCCGCAAGTCTGACGGAAATACTACGGAACAAATTTACCTTCTTTGCATTTGCTCATTATGTCACTTTCAGTGAACCTTATATTTCTTAGGCTGAGAGATTTGGTACAAGAACGAAACAAAGACTTGATTTTTTTGATAATATAAAAAGATCTGATACTACTAGCCCTAACAAAGACAGTGGAAGATTCAACGCGTCGTCGAGGACCTCGTGAAAATGACAAATTGGCAACGGTGCTGGGTGCCATCGAAATGGCACGTCGATGTGATGGTTTGTTTTAGGATCAGTCGTGACGTATGTCTCCAGCGCCATTAGAGCTGTAGTAAGGGTGGGTCTAGTTCACGCTAAAATTGAACATTTGGTTGAAATTAAAACGATGTGATGGAAAAGTTGGAAATTTATGGCTGTGTTTAGTTCCTTCCAAAATTGAAAGTTTGGGTTGAAATTGGTACGATATGACTGAAAAGTTGTATGTGTATGACAGGTTGATGTGATGGAAAAAGTTAGAAGTTTGGATCCAAAGTTTAAATCTAAACACAGCCTATGTGTGTAGGAAAGTTTTGATGTGATGAAAAAGTTGAAAGTTTTAAGAAAAAGTTTAGATCTAAACTCGGTCTAAGTGTTCCGTACTTGTTGATGTGGTTCACTCAGACTGTGTTTAGTTCACGTTAAAATTGAAAGTTTGGTTGAAATTAGAACGATGTGATGAAAAAGTTGAAAGTTTATGTGTGTAGGAAAGTTTTAATGTGATAAAAAAGTTGGAAGTTTGAAGAACTAAACACCGCCTCGAGTTCAGAGTTTCGGATCAGAAATGTACTATACCAAGCCCGTGGCTATGGCCCCCGCGGCCCCGCCCCCCGGTGAGCTTTGAGATAGCATCACTGTGGCTGTGGATTCGAAAAGCTTCATGTCTTTTCCACAAAGAAAAATGTAGTAGTACGCCTAGAAATGGAGAGGGATGCAGAAAAAGAGGGATGGGATGACAATAGGGCCGAGTTTATTTCTAAACTTTTTCTTTATACTTTTAACTTTTTTATCACATCAAATTTTTTCTACACACACAAACTTTCAATTTTTTCGTCACATCGTTCTAATTTCAACAAAACTTCCAATTTTATATGAACTAAACACACCCTAAGCTGACATGCGGCACTTCACCCGAAATATCTGCTGTATTAGTTAGTGAGAAAAGTATTTTTTCCAGACTCAAAACATTGCAATCTGCGGATTTATTGTCAAAATTTTATTCTATGGTTGTGTTTAGTTCCCTTCAAACTTTCAAAAATTCCATCACATCAAATGTTTGAACACATGCATTGAGCATTAAATGTGGACCGAAAAAAACCAATTACACAGTTTGCATGTAAATTGCGATATGAATCTTTTGAGCCTAATTACGCCATGATTTGACAATGTTGTGCTACATTAAACATTTGCTAATGATGGATTAATTAGGCTTAATAAATTCGTGTCACAGTTTATAGGCGGAATCTGCAATTTGTTTTCTTATTAGTCTACGCTTAATACTTAAAATGTGCATGTGCGTCCGTATACATAAAAAAAAAAGAGGAGGAACTAAACATGGCCTATGTTGTAGTAATATTTTAGTATAGAGGTAGTAGTATTTGTCTGAATTTTAAATTTTGTCCATTTAATCTTTGTAGAATCTCTATTCCATAAATCTATCATCTCTAGGGAGTACTGGTAATCGTTATGTTAGGAAATGCAAAACTTTTTAAAAGATAGGAGTATTGTAGTAAAATCTTTTTTAAAATTAGCAACTGATAAGTCACCTGTTATCCCAGTGGAAAACATCTTACCTCGTACTACATTTGTCCCATAATAATTGTATTTCGAAAATTTAAATTTATCTTAAAATAATTATCACAATAGAGTACTAATGGTCTCATTAATCATTTCTCATTCAAATTTCTCTTTATTTTACCCTCAACTACCCTTCCTCTCTTACCTATACATCATTTAATAAGGAGCATCATAGTATTTCTTCTCAAACCTTAGTATATACTAAACAACCTATAAATACAATTTATATGGGACGGAGGTAGTATCAGTTATCACACACACGACTTCACAGACCACTACGTACAATCCTCTAGCTTCGGTGTGATAACCCCCTAATAAAGGTTATATAGAAATGCTTAGCATTTGGTGATTCTGTTGCTTACAAATATTCCATGAATATATAGAATAGTACTGTATCACTTTTCATTTTAAGGGATAAGCCAAAATACCATGTACTCCTAACAAAGAGGGGACAACAGTGTTCTATTAGCAACTTACTATAGGGACTGCACATTGTACTTTATATTCTTCGTGTCTTAGGCTGAGTTCGATACAGCTGCTGTCTGTTGGGGATAGTTAGTTGGTGACATAGAAAATGAGACGAGCCATCAGCGTAAAAATAGTTTATTTGATTTTTTTAAAAGAAATTTTTATATAGAAAGATTTTAAATGAAACACATTGTTTAATAGTTTGCAAAGCATGCTTACGATAAATGAATGATTAGTCCAGGCCAACCTTTCTTTAGAACACAACCTTAATAAAATTTAGCAGGCCAGCCTATAAAGGCATGTACAAATATAGAGTCTAATATGATCTCTCTATACTAATTAATATCACTAGAGACTATCCTCCTACAATAGTAGAGACAATGAGATTTCTAAACCATTAATATACTAAATAATTTTTATTATACTTCTTTCCTTTTCTGCACTTTCATGCAACAAATTTTATGTTAATAAATGCTAAGAGTCGACTCTGAGCCGTTGTCATACGTAGCAACGATGTTTCTCATTCCTTCCTCTCTTTCTTCCACGTCACCAAATTTACTTGCATGACAACGAAGAGAGACCGTTATTAAACACCATTGTACATGCCCTAGAGAGAGTAAAAAGAATCAATTGTATATACTGCCACATATTAACTGTTTCCAAATGTTCCACTTTTAGAACACAGGACATGCATGGTACCTAGTACGTTTTAGACATTATCAGACATATGCCGTGTTTAGATTCCAAAGTTTTTTTTTTTGCCAAAAACGTCACATCAAATATTTGGATACATGCATGGGGCATTAAATGTGGAAAAAAACCAATTACACAGTTTGCACATAAATTGCGAGATGAATCTTTTGAGCCTAATTACGTCATGATTTGACAACATGATGCTACAGTAAACATTTGCTAATAATGGAATAATTAGGTTTAATAAATTTGTCTCGCAGTTTACGGACGGAATCTGTAATTTGTTTTGTTATTATTCTACGTTTAATACTTCAAATGTGCGTCCGTATACTTCAAAGTTTTTACACCTAAAGAACTAAATACAGCCATACACTAATGTAGAAGGATATCTGAAAATGGATAGCTGCATTATTTGCTCAAATTATAGAAGGGGAAAAAAGTAAAGCAGTTGTGCTTTTGCAACAGCTTGCATCTGCGATAAATCCACTTGGGTGCAATCTAGAGTTGGCAGTGAAAAGGAAGTTGTGCTTCTACTCCCACAATGAAAAACAGTAACGAGAAAGATGCCTGCCAGCCTTGGGTCAAAGTATATAGGGTTGTTCACGTGGTAAGCACATCTCCACCCCCACAACCCCACACTCAGCCGTCACTTAAAAAACCCTGAGAGATTCCATGTATTGCTCACAGCTCACTTGTCACTCCGTCTCATCCACCAAATTTTCCTCCGTTGATGCTTTCTGGCCGGCGTACCTTCTTTTTTTTCTCTTCTTATCTGCTGCAAGAATCTGCAAGAAAAGGGCGTGATGCCATAGCTTTGGTATATCTAGCAATCTTCGGATTAGGTTATCTTTGAAATATATATTCCTCTCAGTTATAACAGGCTTTGAAGTTGGCCCATGGTTATAACAGATTAACAGGCTTTCAAGTTACCAAACGGGACCTTAATTTATCTAGAAGAGGCGTTGAAGAGGAAACACAGCTGCATTATACTCCCTCCGTCCCAAAATAAATTTATTTTTCACACATCCCACACATATCCATATAAAATAAAAAGATTAAAATACCCCTATTTTATCAAATTATTATGCAATTACTCTTTAATTTAGCTACTCCCAATACAACCACTCCATACTTTCATGAACTCCGATACAATGATTATTTGAAAATAAACTTATTCCGAGATAAATGAAAATAACTAAAAATGGCTTATTACAGGAGACAGGGAGTACGACAGAGCAGGTTGCGCCTGGAGAGGCGGAGAGACGCGCTGATGAGATCACTGGCAACGGTTTCGGCATCAATCTGGTGATCCATGACTCGATGCAGCTGCCTGCTACCTCTACCCCGACCTGTGGTGCTACACCGACTTCAGAAGCAGAAGCAGCGAAGAGAAGAGAAGATGTCATCTATAGAAGTAACTATCCCGGTCATTTCGGCGGTCAATAGCGAATTCCATGTTAAAATGAGGGTGATCATGTTAGGCTAATTAAGCTTTGTAAAGTAGATTATACATATGACTCGAGCCCTTGTGCCAAAGAAAGGTTTTTAAAAGCTTTTTAAGCATGAAAAAACCTTGCGGCCATTGTCAAATGCAAATAAGCAATGACAAAGAAATCAGGAAAAGCACCTTCGTCGCTACGGTGGTTGAGCAATGGGCGTGACTTCAGTGCTCGTGCTGTTCACATTTATCTGCGTAAGCTTTAGTAGGAGTTTGTTTCATGTTTCACAGAATCACCTTTAGCCTACCTTCTGCTGGGGCATATGGGCCCATTCAGTCGTGTCAGTGTCATGTAATCTAAAAGAGAGCACAAAAATAAAAAATATTAGCAGCAGAGCAGAATGTAGGTACGAGAGGCACTCCTCTCAATTCTTTCAGGAGCAACACGAGTAATTGGTAATTGGGCCGTTTTAAGTCCACTACGTTGAGGGTCTATCTCGGCCCAAATTTCAACCATACATCTTTAGCCCATATATGGCCCATTGTAGCTACCTTCCTTTGCAATGTGGTCCTGCTACATAATTTTATGGTCCCTGTATGAAAAAAGTTCCAGCAGGGCATACTGCATTATACTCCCTCCGTTTCTTTTTATTTGTCGTTTCCGACAACTTCGGCGAAATTAAGGTTCACGCGAATTTACCCTTTTGCCCTTCCTCTTCCCCGATTCGTTCCTCTTCCACACGTTGCGGCGGCGGCGCCCCATCCCAATCCCCAGCGCCACGGCAGGGCCGACGGCGGGGACGGCGGCGCTCTTCCCCACCTCCCTTGCTGCGGCTTCCCCTTCCCACAGGTAGCGGCGCCGGCATCCTGCTTCCCCCCGCCGGTGAGCACACACACGTATGCACATACTCCCTTTTCTCATTCCCCTCTTCCTACACCTTCTCTCACCTCCCTCCCGTCTCTTCGCGAGCCCGCCTCCACCGCCGCCGCTGAGCAGCAATCATCGGCGGTGACCGCCTTCTGTCCACTAGCACTGACTGACACCATCCTCTGCTGCAACTTCTTAGCCAACTGAGCAAGCTTCATTGGCCAGCTGTTTGGTCTTCCATGGACACTGAACCTGCCAACAAAATAAATTCGCAGCTCGGAGTTCGATGTCGGCGGATGGCGGCGATCGAGAGCCTGGGGGTTTGATTAATCCATCGGCGCGGAGGCGACAGCGACAGCTTCTGATCGACCCGGTCACCGTGGCGGCGCGGAGGAGGCGTGGACGGGGGCGTGACGTCCGGTGCCCGACCTGCCGCAGCTCCGGCAGGGCGCCCGCCGCGTGCTGGCGCACGCCCGGCACCCGGAGGTCACCCCGGGAGTCGGACTACCGCGTGCACAGGCGGCACTCCTCCCGCCTCGTCCCGCCGCACGCCATGCACCGCGGCGCAGATGTCAGCGCCCCCCACCGCAGCAACGCCGCCGCCGGCGACGACGACGACGTCCTGCTGCTGCTCCTCATGTTCGCCATCGCCACGCCTGCCGAGCACGCGAGACCGAGGTCGCCATGCTGCGCGCCAGCGCTACTGGAGACTGGGTTGTGGCCTTGCGGGATGGAGAGGGCGCGAGGGGTAAGGATGGAATTTCGCGTAGGATAGCAGGTAGAGATGAACTAGAGCGTCAAATAATAAAAAGGATGTTTTCGGTTTGGACTGATAGCGACAAATAAAACGAAACAGAGGGAGTATATTCATATATTCTGGCTCGTTTTTGGAGACAAATTGGCCCGGAGATTTTCATTTGTTTTCAGAAATGTAAATAAAGGATTCAAGCTTAGTGAAGGACCGAGGGATTGATGCAACCTCGTTACAGTAATGGTGAATCTGTGACATGTAAACGATGGTGCCATTTGTCATTGCTTGAAACGGTAAAGTGAGGCGCTGTTTAGATTCCACCTTAAAATTTTATATCCTATCATATCGAATGTTTTAACACATGCGTGAAGTATTAAATACTATAAGTTAAAAAATAACTAATTGCACAGATTATGACTAATTTGTGAGACAAATCTTTTAAGCCTAATTGCTCTATGATTTAACAATGTGGTGCTACAGTGAACATGTGCTAATGATAGATTAATTAGGTTTAATGTTTGTCCCGCGGTTTACTAACGGATTCTGTAATTAGTTTTTTTTATTAGTATCCGAACACCCCATAAGACATCCTACATGATACCCGATGTGACGCGCTGAAACTTTACACCCTAGATCTAAATACCCCTAACTGATTTATTTTTGAAGTGACACGACTAGTAACTGACGAGTGACGACTTCAGCGACCAGATAGCAGGTTGCACCAATTATTTGCATACAGGATTATATAGCCCACGGTAGGCAGGCACCAATCTATGGGATTCGATCAGTAGTTAAACCAGTTTGACCCAATGCTATTGGCCCAATTTGCTGTACAATATTGGTATCGGCCAAACGATTATTGGCTCGATCGGTGCTTAATTTATTTCTCATTTCTGATCTGGACGCCGCAGGAGCTGAAGCTGAGGCTCGACCGTGTGGATCCCGAAGGTTCTCTTGCCCAAACAAAACTATTTGTGTATTTCCTTTTACAAATCTGGCTTCTAGTGGTGATGTTTTGGTGCCATTTGCTACTCTCTCTTTTTAAATACAAACGATCAAAGCTAAGCTTCTCCTGTCTGTACTCCTCTACCACTAGTAAATCCTTTCGTTGTCAGCGGTGACGCAATCCACATGGTCCCTTCAGGATTTTAAACGTGCACGCTCACAAGTTAATTAAAAGGCGATTACATCACCAGGCGGTGAAGAAAATCTGATTGTCTCGGCGTGACGAGCCCCCACCAAACTCGTCGTCGTCGTTCTCGTGGTCGATCGCCAGTACACGCACGGAGCCAAGCCAACGGAGGAGGAGACGTCAGCAGCGTCCTTTAGCCTTTAGAGCATGTACAATAGTAAGTTATAAGTCAGCTATAAACATGCTATAAACATATTTTAAAGAGCTAAATAGAGAGAAAAAAAGCAGCGGGCTACAGATTTGTAGCCAGCTGTAGCACGGATTCTAAAACGTAATGTGTGTATGACAGGTAGGACCAGATATTAATAGTATAATAAGCAACTATTGTATGAATTGGCTATTACATTAGCTATAGATAATTTAGAGCTAATAGTTGGCTATACTATTAAACTTGCTCTTAGTAAAAAAAGCGTCGCGTCTCTCTGCTGGTCCCCACCGCCAAGCGAGAGAAGAGAAACACGCGGCCCTCGCGTCGGCTGGCGTCACCACCGCGACAGTGCGGCCGCCGCGCGCCGCCACCAGACGCCACCGCCCTCGCGTCGTCGCGCACAGCAGATGCGGTGGCAAAGGCTCTAGGTTACGCTAGTACTGGGCCCAGGCCCAAAACGGGCGGAGGACGGCGGGGCCCACCTGGCAGAGGGGACGAGCGAATCGGAGGCGCGACGCGTGGCCGGCCGGCGGGACGCGCGGGGGGCGTGGGCCCCGAGAGCCGAGCGTACAGGCGAGATTCCGCTGGTGGGGCGGATGACGGGTGGGGCAGGGAAAGGTTGCGGGGCCCACATGGCGGTTAGCGTGGGCGCTGTCGTGTCGTGGGTAAGAGTGTTTTTCTTTTGTTTTTTTATGTAAGCGAGTGTGTCCCCTGCTACTCCCTCCGTCCCAAAATATAACAACTGTTAGCCCTTAGGATTTATCTTAAAATATAACAATTTCTCCATCAACATTCTCTTCCCATTACAACCCTCCACCATCTACTTTTCTCACCTACCCTCACTATTCATCCAATCACAATCTTCCACCACTTACTTCTATCTATTTTTTTTAAATAACCGTGTCCAATCATCTTATATTTTGGGACGGAGATATTACTTTTTTTTCCTAGGGGAGGCGTCTCGGGCGCGTGAACGCCACTAGAGAATGGGAGGCGGCCTGTGGGATGTCGACAAGTGGAGGACACGGCGAATCGGGTGCGGTTCGCGGGACGGACGGTGGAGAGCGAATCGCGCCGATGAGCCGAGCCGAGCCGAGGCTGCGTATGAACAGTGCTGGCTTCAGTGGCTCGGCTTGTGGTAGCAATCAGGAGGAGTAACAGTGGGTGGCCCACGGCTCCAGGATTTGTAGGCACTGTGCTACCAAACAAGTTCTGGGCTCCACGAGGGATGTTGCGAGCGTGCAATGGTCCAACGTGGCCGGGGCCCAAAACGGGCGCAACTTGTGCACGTAAACGGCTCTCCCGGATCGCTTGGCCATGCGTCGCTCTACGTGGGGCCCCCTGCTTTTCGGTGAAAGCGATGGGAGGAAATGGCCAAATGAAATGGGGGGTCACTGCTCCAAACTGCCGCTGCAGATCTGAGATCTGCTCTAGCCTGTTTGTCGTATTTAGATCATTTGAGTCATGCACTTAGGTTCTCAAGATAAAAGATTAAGTTTTTTTTTACGTATAACTATATGGTATTAATGTATGATTGATTAAGTTTTAACTTAAAAATAGATTAATATGATATTTTAGAGTAACTTTTATATATAAAGTTTTCGCACAAAAACACACCGTTTAGCAGTTTAAAAAATATGAGATGAAAATCTTTATCTTTATCTAATTCTTATTGGAGAAATGAACGGAACCTTAGGTTGGATTAATCAGGAGAGTTTCGGATGGAAAGTTCTAAAAAATAAGTTTCGGATGAAAAAAAATTATAGGGGTGCAAGAGGACAAGGGGGTATGAAAGAAGTAAACTTTTTTTTTCGCAAAGTTATAGTGGCCACGTCATAAAAAAATATGAGCAGTTCGATTTTGGTTTTGGATGTTGCTTGCCATTGGATCCACTTATGAACGAAATCAATGTAAAACACTTCCTTACTCTGCTCTGTTCTATTCCTTTTACTACCATTGAACACACACAGTTTTCGATTAGGCCAAGCTACAATGTTTTAGATCGTGCATGACAACCAACGATCCATAATTCGATTTCCTTTATCATGTTTATGCTACAATCAAGACTAAAATTGAACTTTTATGCGAGTCTTCCCACTTGAACCATGTTCATCGTTGCCAAATCTAGCGTCCCCCCCTTCCCCGGCCGGCCGGCCGCGCGGCACACCATCTTTTATGTTTAGCATTTGCCTCCTTGTTTGGATGGCACCAATGAGCTAAACTGAGGTCGAAGATAAGGAAATGATTGATATTTTGAAAAACAAAACCGACTATGCTGGCATAATTAACAAATTAAGTATCTTCTATCTTTTGTTATAGCCAATCAAAGTGTCAGTAGATTCAAAGAGAAAATTCCTTCTGTGTCCTGAAGAGTTACTCAATCCCCTGTATGCCTCTAAAATTTTGATTTAATCATTTACATACCCTTACCATTAGATTTCCGTAAGATATACGAGTGAAGGCGTGTGTTAGCTTATCAGTTTTTTTTAAGAAAGACAAAAATGCCACAGGTTATCACCTCCAATCTCCAAATCGTCGTTGCTCCACATCCCGTCATGCAACGGCTCCTGCATCCAGTCGGCGATGGTGGCTCAATATCGGCTCTGCATCCCGCGCGCGGCAGTGGCTTCGCATCCCGTCGTAGCGGCGGTTCGGCATCCCGTCAGTGCTCGAATTCCGTCCTCGGCACCTGGATACACGAGCTCTCGACGTCCCACCACCCTCTCGCGCCGTCATGCTCATGATGTATAAATCAATGGATCTGTGGTTGCTTAATGCTGATGGTGTATGGATGCACCATAATTAATCAAATTGTTAATTGTGTATCCCTGATGGTGTATGGATGCTTCAGATGTTTTTTTTCCTTCCCGTCAATTGATGCTCCTGATAATTTTGTATGCTCCTTATGGTATTTCTCGTATCACCAAAAAGATCTATTAAATTTCTTCTTCCAAATTTATGTTAAATTTCTGTTGAGTGCTATAACAAAAGATAAACACATTAAATTTCTTCTTCCAAATTCATGTTAAAAATTGTATGTCATAATTATTTAGTCTCATAAAACACTATTAAATTTCTTCCACCAATTTTATGTTTAATTTATGCTGAATGCTATAAGGTAAACACATTAAATTTCTTCTTCCAAATTTATGTTAAAAATTGTATGTACTAATTATTTAGTCTCTAAAACACACAGTGTGCACTCATGAATATTACAGTCTTTTATCAAGTTGACAGCCAAACATGCGCTCAATTTCCAGCTCCTACAACTTGAAGGGTATTATGGACATTTTCAACCAAATTAACGAGTGGAATGAAGTAAACCTAACGGTAGAGACGTGTAAGGGATCAAATCAAAATTTCAAAGGTATGAAAGGGATCAAGTAAGTTTCAGAGGCATACAAGGGATTAGGTAACTTTCTAGGGGCATACAAGGAATTTTCTCAAATCCAAATCACAAGCAAGTTCTCCCTTCACTTTAGATAATCTATAGAACGATGTTCCATCCGGGTGCGGATACTTAACGCCCACCACCACGGTGCGTTGCCCTCTCATCTTCCTTGGCCTCTTTTTTCTCCTCCACTCTCTTCCTATCGTTCCCCTCCCGTGCTCCCCCTCTTCTCCTTCCTCCACCAATCTATGGTTAGGTATGGAGGCATTCTGGGCCATCGACAAACGCCGGATCTGGAGGTCTAGGCCTCCTTGATGCCGGATCTGACCCAAGTATACGTCGGTGACGAGGGCAGTGGACTACGACGGTCCATGGCCTTCTCCTCTGTCTCATGCTTGAGGCATGGCGACATCCACAATATCTGACTCCCATGGCGGAAGGGGACAACCAGGGGGAAAGGGAGGTTGTCAAGAAGGCCAGCACAAGCACCTCCTCCCAAGCTTTGTCGATGGTGATAGAGGGGGAGGGCAACGAAGCGGCTGGATCTGGAGCTTTGATTAGCGGGCTACGTGGCAGTGAAGCCGTCATGCTCATCGTCGGTGTTGTGGTAAGTACATCATGCGACACATCATTCTCGAGTAGTACTTGTGGTATCATAGCTAATACCTACGGTTATCGGACATAGTACTATCCTAGGTATCAACAAGTATCAGATTTGGTACCTCTGAGGTACCAGTTGGTACCCACAGTACCCATGGAGTAACAAATTCGATATATTATCTAGTATTAAGGTGCAAGAGGGGACACATATTGCCTCGACTTGGTGGACCAACGAGCCGCATGCTGCTAGCACCTCCTTTCGTCTTCTCCCTTTCTCCTCGGCTTCCTGTTGCTACTACTGTGGCCAACTTCATTGCCTATGTCGTTGCCTTCTAGTGTCACATTCGCTAATACCGATGTTGATGCCACTACCTCCTACTAGCATTGTTGCCATTCTTTCCTACCAACTGATGCCCGCGCCTCTGCTCAAGGCACGGGACGCGAGCGCATGGCATAAGGATAGGACAGTGACGGACTCACGAGGAGGAGGCAAAGATGTGGGATGATTTCAACCTCCGTAAAAGGTAGTCCATGATGAGATCCCATGTAATCATTCCTGTTTAAGAAAGAGAGAAATAAAAAATATTAAGAAGATAAAAAAAGAGGTAAACTATTAGTATGTATTTAATTAAGTATTAATTATTTTAAACTTGAAAATAGATTAATGTGATTTTTAAAGTAATTTTTCTATTAATTTTTTTTAAACACCGTTTAACAGTTTGGAAGCGTGTACGCGAAAAACAACTCTCAAACGCATCCTAATCCATATGCAAATGATGAGTGATGACGCACCTTATCATGGCGAGTGGATGAATCCAACCCACAGGCTAAAGCCTATCGTTAGTTCGTCACCACATGATATCCGGCCAGATACAAAACAAACCAAAACCAAAAAGGAAAAAAGAGAACGCAAGGCAACACATAAAAACATTAAGAAAAAGAAGGGCAAAGAAACAGCTGGGTCGCTGCCGGTCGGTCGCGTGGCTGGCTCGCGCAGCCGCCGAGCGGAGCCTGCCAGCCAGCCAGGCTCGCCAGGTAATCCCGCCGTCATCCATCCACCCCACCCCGCCGTCCCGTCCCGTCCTGTCCCGCCCCACCTGCACACGCGACGAGCCCTCCTACCGATTTTTCCCCCTCGCTCCGCACACCCGCATTCCATACATACTCCACACGGAGGCCAGTACTTCTCCCCTTCTCGCGCACTAGGGAAGCCACCAGAAAGGCAGCAAAACACACCGCCTCCTCCGCCCCCGCCTCCGCCTCCGCCTCCGCCCGCAGCGATCGACTCCCCGCCCTCCTCGCCCCGCTCCGTAGCGAGACCCCTCCTCCCTCTCCTCCTCCGCTCTCGCGCGCTAAGGTGACTCAAGCCTGCTCCATCTCACCGCGATTATGTGTTTACGTCCTTGCCTTCCCTTTCTCTTCGCATGTCATGGCTGCAGGGGTTTTGCGGGGATGGGTTTGTTGGTCCCAGTCCCCCTTTTAGGTCGCCCCTCGTGGTGTCCCGATTGGGGAATTTCATGTGTGCCATGTTCGGTTTGGTGGAAGTTTTTTTTTTTCAGGAAACAATCAGATCTGTTCTGTGCCATGGTATTCTAGTTTGTTGTCGTAGGAGAATTGCAGGATTTTGTGGGGTTCTGTGAAGGTTCAGGATGGAGTAGAAGGTTCCTGATTTTGGGATACTTAGTTCTTGTTGTTTTGGGATGTTCTGCAATTGTGATGGTCTGAGGCTCTGAGTCTCTTAAGTCTTAACCCTGTATTCTTAGATAATTAGCGCTATAATCCTGTCCTCTTCCATTTCTTCCTGTTTTCTCTTCCCTGTCTTCTTTTCTTTTACTATTTACTCTCAATCTAACTAGTTAAGTACATAGATAGATTGTTGCAGTATATGGACTTATCTTCCTGGTTAGCTAGTACACGAGACCCTAAATAATAGTACTCCGTACCTAGGACTAGGAGAGAATCAGGCGAAGTTCAGAAAAAAAAAATATTAGGACAAGAATGAACTAACTGTTCTGGACTGGAATTCTTGGATATTAGAAATTTTGCGTGTAGTGATCTTGTGCACTTCTCAGCAATCCGTGATACAATATTCCAAAGGGAGATTCGGGATGCTCTTTGTTGAGCAGTACTTGTTAGGCATCTATTTTTAAATTGATACTGCTTAAGTCTGAACCCTTCTAGTCAGTCAGAAATGCACCTGTATTAGGAATGATATGTTCAGTGTAATCCAATATTTTTTACTGTTGGGAATGTTATAGAATGTGTGGATGATTTTAGGAAAGTTGAATTGTTATGGTATTTAGATATGTAATAAGAGGCACAGGTCTTGCAGTCGTATGCAGAAGACCAAAAATGTATGACAGTCGTTTTTGGTTAAGAAAGAAAAAACAGAGACATTTGTTACTTGTTTTCTATCCAATCTTTTGGTTACCTTTTCATGGAGAATAACATGTATTTATGACTGCTGATCTTGGTTATTGTACTCATTAGGTAAACTGATGAGGGTTCATTACTTCATACTATTCCCCTTTGTAGATTGCGCATTGCAATGTGGTTGATTTCCTGGTTTATCGATCACCTCATTTTGAGTTATTGACACTGCTTGGCCTTGGTTAAACCATTTATTTCACTCAAGGCGGCAAAGGTAGCACCTGGTTGGCTGGTATTACGAGTATAATAAAGGGCAGATAGGTTCTGTCAATATTTTGAGATTTCTACTGTGCAAATTCTTGCTACGGGAGTTGCTTGTGCATGCTGTTGCTCAAATTAAATAGACTCCACATTTTTGCCTCCTTTCTGGAGAAAGACTTTTGTCGTGTTAGTTACTCACTTTGACCCTTCAATCTTCTTTACCTAAAGGTATTATTAAATGATTTATGCCCCCAAAAGGATAATCTTAATAATAATTTAACATGTAGCTTTACCAATCAAACATGTTTGGAGTTTGTTTTGCATTGATCTCGGCTACTATTTTTGCTTGCTTGAAACCACTTCATAATTGCAGTTTCCTTGTACTCTCTCAGTTCTAGTATATATGGTGTGTTTTCCTTTTCACTTGTAGACCGAATCCAGCACAAATGACTAAGTTGCCATCAACTACTTGATTAATGAGAGTTGCTTAGGAACCAATGGAGTGTTCAATGCTGTGCTGCTAAAAGGAGTTTGTATGGGCAAATATGTGCAAAATCACTTCGAAAACTGTGTTACCCTATATAGTTGAACATGTGTGTGAATAAAGCACGCCATGTATACTTGAATGGATGGAATAAAATGTATTCACTTCTGATTATTTAATCTTTGCACAACACTAATTGTGGTTTGCTTTACTGGCTTGGTGACCTGTCTATGGTATTATAATAGTTTTAATAAGGTCACGCCAAACATATATTTGACATCTGAATTTTGGTTAATATTTTGTTTTGCTTTTGTCAGTTGAGGACCTCCCAACCAGTAAGCATTTCGAGGCTCCTGCCTATGCTTGATGTCAACTATCAAAGATGTTGTTTAGTGCTGTGGAGGTCAAGTAGCATTGGATCATAAATTCAACCAAAACAAGACAGGCATGGACCGTGCAGACACCTCAGGCTTTGTCAGTGGTGGTTGCTTCAGTACTACACTCCTGCTGATATTCTTCCATTTTGTCTATTCTGTGATCTGTGTTTGAAAGATCATCAGTTCCCTGTTCTTCAGCTATTCAGTGATTCAGTTGTCATTTGCTCTCACCCCGTTGTCATATTGTCAAGCTGTGATGGATAACAGCTTTGTGGATATCCCAAATCAACCTCCAATGAATAACCCGTTTGTGTTAATGGAACCCTCAGCTCAGAGCTACATGGTGAACCTTGGCAAAAGCACACCCCACATGGACTGCCTGGGATCTGCAATGGCTAATTATGGCCATGGTAATCAAAATATACAGTGCATTGATAGCATCACAACTAGAGATGATGGTTGCAGGTTAGTCCTTGGGTTGGGTCCAACGCCGAATTTTTACTCTGCAGAGTGTCAGCCCACTGGAGTAGACAAGCTTAAAGAAGCTCCTTCGTTATCTGGACAGGGTTTGACTATCACCGATCCTGGGACATTGAGGCTTGGCCTTCAAATGGATGTTTCTCAAACAATTCAACCTTTGCAAGCACCAGATGGAACAGTTCATTCTTTTACTGTTGTTGATGAAGCCTCAGCATCTCCTTCTGTAAGGAGCATCGGTGGCTACATGCCATCCCTACTCTTTGCTCCACGCTCCGGTTCTTCTGCTGTCAATGAGACCCACGAAGCAGAAACCCAGGATTCACTAGACCTGACGCACAGCGACAATGATAACACTCAGCACGTTCAACATCACCTTCAGCTGAGCCCTGAGCCTTCTGCCATGACAGATACTTCATTTGGTGTGAGCTCCGACGTTGTCACGGCAACAACCACATCAGAACAAAGGAATCATCCCCGGCATCCCAAGAAGTGCAGGTTCAAGGGATGCTCGAAAGGTGCGAGAGGCGCATCAGGGCTGTGTATTGCCCATGGAGGTGGGCAGAGATGCCATAAGCCTGGGTGCCATAAAGGTGCAGAGAGCAGCACTGCCTATTGCAAGGCCCATGGCGGTGGTCGGCGGTGCGAGGAGCTTGGTTGCACCAAGAGTGCTGAAGGGAAGACAGATTATTGTATCGCTCACGGTGGAGGTCGTCGTTGTGAACATGATGGCTGTCCTAAAGCTGCACGGGGTAAGTCTGGGCGGTGCATCAAGCACGGTGGTGGTAAGAGATGCACGGTGCAAGGTTGCATCCGGAGCGCTGAGGGTAAGGCCGGGCTCTGCATTTCTCATGGTGGTGGCCGCCGGTGCCAGTTCCCGGACTGCAGTAAGGGGGCTCAAGGCAGCACATTGTACTGCAAAGGGCATGGCGGTGGCAAGCGGTGTATCTTTGACGGCTGCAGCAAAGGTGCTGAGGGGAGCACGCCTCTGTGCAAAGCACACGGTGGCGGGAAGCGATGCATGTTCGAAGGTGGCGGCGTCTGCCCAAAGAGCGTCCATGGTGGCACTGAGTACTGCGTGGCGCACGGAGGAGGGAAGCGCTGTTCGGTGGCTGGCTGCACCAAGAGTGCCCGTGGCCGCACGGACTGTTGCGTGAAGCACGGTGGTGGCAAGAGGTGCAAGGTCGACAACTGCAGCAAGAGCGCCCAGGGGAGCACGGACTTCTGCAAAGCCCACGGCGGCGGCAAGCGGTGCACTTGGGGAACGGGCTGCGAGAAGTTCGCCCGCGGCAGGAGCGGCCTGTGCGCCGCGCATGGGACCTTGGCGGCCAAGCAGCAAGAGCGCGACGCGGCGAACAACGGCGCGGGCATGATCCCGCCAGGCCTTTTCAGCGGCATAGTGACCGTCGCTGCCACGAGCAGCATGACGAACGAGTACTCGTCGTCGGGCATCAGCACCGCGTCGGACTGCGACGGCACGGTGAGGAGCCAGGCGATGATGATACCTCCCCAGGTGCTGGTGCCTCGCTCTATGATGCCCTCATCGTCGTCCGAACCTACCGTGCATGGGGGCAGAGAGGGAGGCTGTGCCGTTCCGGAGGGAAGGGTGCACGGTGGCGGCCTCTTGTCACTCCTCGGTGGCAGCTTCAGGAACGCCGACATGGATAAGCTCTGAATTTGCTTCTCCGGCTGCCGAATTCTGTTAGTTTGGTTGTGTACATAAACAAGGCAATTTATTTTGCCGATTTGAACTTCTTTGGCTTTTTTTCCTTTGTCTAGATAAATGGTCCGTGGTTGCTTTAGTCCAGTCATTTGTACATTCATGTCCGTGGCAATTGTCCTGAACACCTTCTCATGTCAGTTTAGTCAGTCGGAGGAACTGGCAATAAAATTTGTGTATTGGTTTACCTGTTTGTGTTATTACTTGCTTGTGGTTCCTTACTCTTTAAGACCTTTGTTAATCTCGAAAAGAAGAGAATAGCGGGCATTGCATGTAGGGATTTTTACAGATTAATTTGGGTTAGTTTAAGATATTCAAGTTCTCCTACCTTGTCAAGCAGGTCCGGATGATGAACGGCGAGTTAAAAGTCTTGAAGGGTCTGCGTGCCTGCTTGTATTTTTTTGTCTGTCGCATTGTCGATGATGGGCCAGGGCCGCGTGCCATTTGTTTGGGCCTGCCTTTGTGGAGTTGTGGTCCGCACCTTTCTCCTCACTACGGTGCTCGGTGCTTCCGCTGCATTTCTCTACACAGCCACGTTGCTCCAACAAAAAGGCCATTGCCCCCATGCCCATTTGGTGGTGCCCAGGCGTTCCCTTTGCAGCTAGGACGATACGGCTACACTTTTTTCTCCCTTCCATTCCATTCCATCAAACGGTGGCAAAGTGTGTACCAGTTGCACGTGCACCATGCCGTGTGGGCAAAAGTAGACACGAGGTCATGATACTACATGGCACATCGACACAAAAGCCATCCAGATGCTGAACCAGCGAGCGAGTCATCAAACTCATCAATCATTCAGCTCATCATCTAAGATCACAGGGCAAGCGAGCGAATATTCGCCGTGCACCACGCCGTCGCCGTCCATGTACCATCGATCGTGCACGATCCATTCGCCGCGGAAGACGCCGGCCGCGTGGGCACGGATCGCATCGCATCGCAGTGAGAGCCAGGACAAAATCGATCGCTGGACCCCGGATCGCTGTGCAAAAACACTAGCGCACGCTGCGCGGGAGTCAAGGACAAATCGCTCGCGCTGGCCCCGCGCGCTCGGCTCGCGCGCGACATTTTCTCGGAGACGCCTTGGGAGCACACACGAACACTTCAACTTTGTCACCATCTTATCGCATCCCCAAGTTGCTAGTTGCTACTACTACTACGCTTTTGACTACATTACATATCCGTCCATCCGGCCAAGGCCAGCAACCATCCCGGGCAGAGCTTGTCGCGTCCCTTCTGTCTCCGTCTTCCTCACTCGCAGATAGATAGATAGATAGAGAGAGAGAGAGAGAGAGAGAGAGAGAGAGAGAGAGAGAGAGAGAGAGAGAGAGAGAGAGAGAGCAGTGTTGGGCGATGGCTAGACCAGCTCCGCTGCTGCTTCTTCTCGCGGCGGTGTGCCTAGTGGCCGCCGCCTCCGCCGGCGGTGCCGATGCGGCGGAGAGGAAGGCGACGACGGTCGGCGTCTATGAGCTCAGGAAGGGAGATTTCTCCATCAGGGTCACCAATTGGGGAGCGGTCATCATGTCCGTCGTGCTTCCTGACTCCAGAGGTGAGCCTCTCTCTCTCTCCGTCAAGGACACCAGAGCTTCATTTGCCTCGTGATTTCTCTGCTCGTTTCATGGGGGTTTCGAGCTGAAACTTTGGAGACTTGTTTTCTGCCAGGGAAATTGGACGATGTTGTTCTTGGATATGACACCATTGCTGAATATGTTGTAAGATTTGCTGACCTCATTGTCCCTGTTCTTCTTTTAAGGCAGTGCATATGCTCATATTTTCACTGTTTACTTACCTGTTTCTACACACAACTTGTGAAACCTCATTACATAGCGATAGTTCCCTGTCCTCATTGTCGTTTGATATGGATTGTAGAACAGCATTACATAGCGATAGTTTGTGTGTTTGAGTTTTTTTTTTTTGCACTTCTGTCTGCATCCAGTTTACTCAAATTAGTTTTCTGTTGCTCATCACCCAGTTTCAATTTCACCTAATCACCTGCTACATTTCTGGACCCGAGAAGCAGGGATGATCAACTTAATTGGCCATTGACTATCCCATAAAAATGCTCTCAATTATTTGAACGTTTTAAAAAACTCTCACGAGACCTTTGTTGTCGCCTTCAGTTTGGGGTCAGTTTTCAAACATGGAGGTCCAAGATAGATAAAAAAAAACAATTGACACAAATAGAGATGCTGTTGCCACGTCTAGGAAAATTCAATATTATGGCGTAGTTGCATAAGCATAGAGAAGAGGAAAAGAAATAGCAAGAAACATATGATCGACAAAAGGATTAGATGGATGCAGTTTTCTTTAAGCCAGTGGCCATGTTAGTTTGTTACCCAAGAAATAGTATATCAGTCTCACGAAAGAGAGAGACAGCTGACAACCTCACCATGTGATGCCGGTGTGTTGCCTAGTTATTACTTGTCCCGCACTTTTGCAATAGCCATATAAATACTTTTTTTTTCTTTGTTCTGTTCTTCTTTCTGAACCTTCACTTCTCTCTACATATAATACTATCCCAAATCACAATCCAATCACATGAACAGAGCAGCACAAGCACGAGCAAAATCTTATGCAGACCAATTGAGTTTTTGACAAAGTCTACCTACTTTCAGAAGGGCAAAAAAGTTTCTAACTAATCTTTTTTACATAGTAGTTCATTTGCAAGCTTTCCGTTCAAAAAAAAAATTGCAAGCTGGGTAACCCATCAAAGAAAATGACAGCTCTGAGTTCACTGTATTCAAGTACCTTAAAGGGTAAATGCTAAATTACCTCACTTCAGTTTGCCTTCTGAATTCTGCTGTTCAGAATTCTTCTACTTACTTTGGAGCGCTCGTCGGACGGGTAGCCAACAGAATTGCCAAGGCGCGGTTCGTGCTCGATGGAAAAGCTTATCATCTGTATCCAAATGATGGCAAAAACACACTTCACGGTATTCTTGAGAAATTTCCCGAGGTGCAAGAAATCCATGGTGCATGGTTCATCTCTACGAACAGTAAGCTAATTTTATCTCATTTTTCTGAAGGTGGTCACAGGGGTTTCAGCAATGTTACATGGACAGTGAAGGAGCATGTTGGTGGAGGTGACGCACCATACATCACACTGTACTACCATAGCTTTGACGGAGAACAAGGTATGGTCAATGCAAATCAGCAGAAGTATCATCTACTTTCACCTTTCCAAAATACAACAATTTAGTATTGGATTAGACACAATATAATTTTTACAAGCACGAACATATTATCCAAATTCGCAGTATAAGATCGTGTCTTATTTAGATATCGCTATATTTTAAAATAGAGGAACTATCTTTGCACTTTCATGCAATATGCTTTTGACTTTTTTACATGACAATTCAATGAACTTGACCTTGGATTTGGATTGGATCAAACAAGATAACTTCAAAAGACCTGAAATGCAATTTTGTTGAAACCCCTTTAATCCATTTCCGTAGTATTTACTGAGTCAAACTAAGGCCCTGTTTGGTAGAGCTACAGCTCTCAACTCCTAACTCCAAACTCCAACTCCAGTGGGAGCTAGCTCCACTAGGAGCTGTAGGTGGTCTGAAAGTGTTTGGCTAACTTGCTTGCTCAGCTCCAAAAATCCTGAAAGAGAGGATAGAGGGTAGATAGACAATACTACCCTTGTGTTTTTTCATTGCTGACTTAGGATTAATAATAGATACTTTTCCTTAATAAGTTCAGCACGGTGAATATTAATTTATTTTTCATTTCCTTAATAAGTTCAGCACGGTGATTATTAATTTCTTTTTCATTTCCTTAATAATTTCAGCACGGTGATTATTAATTTCTTTTCCATTTTGACCATCGATTGATTGGGACTGACTGCCCTGCCCGGCCCTTGTTTGTCTTGGTTGTTTTTAAAAGACAACAAGAAACGAGCTAGCTACCCACTGCCATTCATTGCCAGGGAGGGGGGAACACATTCAATCAATCATTATATGATTGGTACTCCAAAATAAAGTAAAAATTAAAGTTGTTGCATGACATATATTTAGTAATAATAACTAGTACCATTATCATCGAAAGATAGAGCATAAGACCGCAAAACAACACAAAATACGATATATGTCCATCAACCTGCAATACGACCGGCTAGGTAATCACGAAATGCATCCATGGCTGTTGGTATGGTGCCTTGCCCCAAAGACCAATGGTTAGCACCGGTATTGCGGATATCTTCAAACATCTTCTCAAGTAGCTCTTCATTTTGCAAGCCAGTCTTAATAAATTTGGTGCAGCCTGGTATGTCCTGCACAATGTCATTGTAAAATGATTTAGAACAACTATTTTGGCACATTTGTTTTCCAATTTAACACATAATTTTGAAATACTTACTGCCTGGTTTAGAAACCCAAAAAATAAAACTCTCATTCATACACTATATGAATCATACCATTGAATTCTTATACAGTCATTTCCTACCCCCGAAAAAAAATAAATATAGTTGCAATGTTATCTACAAATGACAAACAACTGTAATGCTACCAAATACATATTTTGCCACATACATATAAATTTTTCTGACCAATTCTTTCTAGAAATCTAAGTATAGTGAGAATATGGTTAAAGTATACAAACTAAAATCAAGCAATACACACAGATCGGGAGAAATTTGGGGGAGAGAGAGTCTAGGGTTTGAGGGAGCTAGTCCAGGGTTTAGGGTTACCTTGCTCCTTGCACCAGATCTGCTATGCCACCGGCGTCGCCCAGCTCCTGCCGTGCGCCTCCTCGCTGTGGGGAGCCGCTCCCGCCGCCAAGTGCCGCCGCCATGAGGTCTCAGCGCCAAATCCAACCGCCGTGCGCTGCCCTGACCTCCGCCCAGCGCCGCCCAGACCTCCGCCCGGCGCCCTTGCTGTGCGAGAGGAGGCAGCCGCCACCACCGCCACCATGCGCCGTGTGCCTTCACTGCTACCGCCGCCGCTGCCTCAGTCCTCCCTCCCCCTTCTCTCTTCGCGGCCTCGAGGAGAAACGCGATGTGCGCTAGTCTGGCTCGGTGCGGTGGGGAACGAAGGGGTAGGGGCGGTGGCATTCTGCTTATAATTTTTGCGAAAAGTAATGGGTAGCGCTGTAATCAGGCTGGGAGTGGAGCTGTGGAGTTGTGTTTTCCCCGCTCCACCACGCTAGTGTAATTTTTTGGAGCGATCTGCACTGCTCCGTTCCTCTTTTGGATGAATCCGAACCGTTTGGCATAACTCCAGCTCTAGGTAAGGTGGAGTTAGGAGCTGGAGCTGTGCCAAACAGGGCCTAACGGTCAAAATTATGCCTCTGTCGAACAGGATTCCCAGGCGCCCTAGACGTGTACGTGACGTACCAGCTGTCCGGCCCGTACGTGCTGAGCGTGCACATGAACGCGACGGCGGCGGGCAAGGCGACGCCGGTGAACCTGGCGCAGCACTCGTACTGGAACCTCGGTGGCACGGGCAGCGGCGACATCCTGGGTAACACGGTGCAGCTGTTCGCGTCGCGGTACACCCCCGTGGACGCCGAGCTCATCCCGACGGGCCAGGTCGCGCCCGTCACCGGCACGCCCTACGACCTCCGCGCGCCGACGCCCGTGGGCGCGCGCGTCCACCTGGTGACGGGCGGCCTCAGCAAGACGGGCGCCACCATCTACGGCTTCGACACCAACTACGCCGTGGACGGCGGTGACGACGTCGACGCGCACGCGCACGCGCTGCGGCGGGTGGCCGTCGTCCGGGACGGCAAGTCCGGGCGGTCGCTGGAGCTGTGGGCGAACCAGCCCGGGGTGCAGTTCTACACCGGCAACTTCCTCACGGCCGACGTGAAGGGGAAGGGCGGGAAGGCGTACGGGCAGTACGGCGCGCTGTGCCTGGAGACGCAGGGGTTCCCCGACGCCGTGAACCACCCCAACTTCCCGTCGGTGATCGTGAGGCCCGGACAGGTGTACAAGCACGAGATGGTGTACAAGTTCTCGTTCTAGTTTAGGTGACTATACATGGATCATATGTGGTCATTGGTCGATCGCTTCATCTGCTGTAAGTTGTGACATTGTCGGTGTCGGTCGGTGCAATAATATGATATGCGTTGATTTGCAATAAGACGCATGGGGGAAGAAAAGACGAGAATTTTTCACTAGCCAGTTCAGTCTCATAGAGAAGTTGCGGCAAGAGAAAAGCCCGGGATTCTTCCGGCTTGCACCATAATGTGGTGGGTTAGTTGCGGACTTATAAAAGTTTTTCCATACGAGAGCCACTTCTCTCATACCCAAAGTTTTACGGAAGAGGGCTAGCTACTTACCATTCCAACGTAATAGGTTATGTGTGCTGACTTCAACACAATGTTAGTATGGTATCGTAGATAACAGATATGGTATTATTGGTATCAGATATGAACCGTTATACCAGACACAATACTTATAGATATCAGACTTTGATACTTACATATCATAATGACATCGATGTTTTAGCATGGTAACGTAGGTACCAGATTTTTTTTTGGGAGGGTACAAATCAGGACACACACGAACACACACCACAACACACGCATACACACGTGTGCGCGTCCCTAACACATACTAGGATTGAGATTGAAGGCACTAGGCCTCAGTGCACGGGAAATATGCAACCACTGAATGCGCACGCGCGTGTGTACCATTATACCTAACCGGGACCAACCAAAGTCAGTCCCGGGAAAAGAGGGGGAAAAAACCCGGGTGAGCACGAGCGTCGAACTTGGGGTTCGAACGCTCGTGGGCAATGTGCCCACCGGCGTCGCTAACCATCCAAACAAATGCTCGATCTCACGTAGGTACCAGATTTGGAACCGTAGATACCAGTGTTAACAACCAAATTTGGTAACATCTGTGTCAGGAAAGAAGATTGGATCAAAGCAAAGTCAGAGGCGGAGATCGAGTTCGGAAACAGAGCAAGAATCGGCTGGAGTCTGGATCGGCTATGATTAGTATCGGCTGGGTCTGAGTCGGGCTAGATAAGCCGATACAGCCGATTCCAACAATACGACTTGGTGTACAACATCGGGTTGAGAAGATGTGCTTCAAGATGGTTGCCACGCATGGATAGAGTCCTGAGAAGGCAATTGTATCTATTAATTAGGATGTTTTATGTAATTTCCTTAGAGATATGTTTAGGGCAAAAGTTTGCCGCAAAGACTTATGGTATCTTAGAGTTTGTTAGAGATAACAGTCGTGTCCGGTATGGGCATGTCTTGTAATTCTCGGGTATAAATAGACCCCGAGCCCTATGTAATTTACAACACACACGTTCAATACAATTTCGGCGCATCGCCACCCTTTTGCTTTAGTTTTGTTTCGACGAGTTCTTGCTTTCGGGTTGAGCTGCATCGGTTTCGATCTTCAACAAGAGGTAAAACTTGTTATGACGGATTGTGTTCTTAGGATTAGTGCTTCCATCTTTATGATACTCTAATCTTATTTATGTAATTCGTCGAGTTATCATATATCTTACATAATCTCTAGCAATATCACCATCTAACCTATTATCGGCTAACATCTGTTAGCAGAGGGCAACTGATTAGGTTAGATTTTGACGTTGATCTAGATTATATAAGATATCCACCATTCTATGAAACTTCTAGCGGCTTGATTGTCTAGATGTCGTTCTTCTTTTCATACTTAATGATGTATCAGTTGAGTTTGATATATTAAGTCGTGCTTAGAATATCGATCTCTAGCCTACCTTCTAGTTGCCGATTAGAATAGTATCGGAGTTTCAGCCGATCGTATCTAATTTAACTATATTTGTTCTATATGCTTCATTAATATGTTAAATCTGCCCTTTATATCAAGATATTGCTATATCTAAGCATGTTAGGCCTCTGTTCGATATATTATACCTGCTTTAATATCCTGATATAGGGAAGTATCGGAGTATTAGCCGATACATGCTAGATCTATTTGATCGGCTATGCTATAAAGATATATAGTCTTGTTATTGATATATGTTTCAATCTAAGTGATTTATACTGTCTCGGCATGGCGACCGATCTATCCCAATCACTTGATTTAAATATATATCGATATAAGGAGTATATATCGTTAATATCTACAGCCGATCGAGTAGATTTAGTTCTTTCTTACTTATTCACGACTGCCGATCGATACACAGATGACATCGGCTCAAAGATAAATGATATGTCATCGGCATCTGGCCGATCGGCTATCATTTATAGATTTAACCGCGATTTCTTTGCTTTTATTTCTTGTTGATTACATGATCAAATCAACTGGCATGCTAACACACCCGAAGGCGAGCTTTGACCTGCACTGGAGTTAAGCAGATCTCCCAGGCCACGTGTTTTCTGTCAACAACCAGGCATGATATTTCATAAGTACTATACCATGCTAACATCATAATAACGTCAGCTATTTTGTTTGGAACAATATACCGTTTTGTAGTATTTCTATTTATAGAAGTCGTGGACTTACGTCCTGTGTTCGGATGAATCAATAATGAGGTTGATTATGCACTTATTTTCCTTTCTTTCGACCTTTTGCATGGTTTTATTTTACCATGTTGTTTAGAAAAAAGAACGTTATTGAGCTATAATTTACTAGCATCCTGGAAGGCTTCAATTATTAACTATTCAAACTGCACATTTGCTATTCATCTATGCACTAAAATTTCCCCAAATTTCAGACAATCGTTGATTTTTTGTGGATTAAGATGCAATGGCATGCCTATCGTCTTCCACCTTTTAGACCGGGGGAGGTGGGAGAAGAGGAATGGGAGGTAAAAGATGGATTTACCAGCAACAGTGATGGCGAGCCTCGATGGTGGTGACCTTTGAACTCCAGCAGAGAACCGACGTACTAGGTTTTCAAAGTTCGAGGCAATGCGGGGGTGGGGGTGGGGGGGGGTAAGGGCGGTTTTAGAGGGATGGCCGGGGTGGAGGGGAACCTGATTGTGGACGGAACACAAAGGCGGGCGACGAGGTGTCACCAAAACTGCATGGACAGTATGTTGACGGGCGTTAGATCTATTGAGGCGAGCGTTGAAAGCCCATAGATGTCACTTGGCGGGAGTGGTCGAATAGGTGTTTCTTAAAATTCTCCGATCGCAACGGTTAAATTTAATAGGGCGAAACTTCCTAGCAGCTTTCTCAACCAAGCCAAGACAGCCACTCGGAACTTCCAGGTCGTTGTGAGTCGCTCTCACAAGCACCTCATAGCAGGAAAAAATGAAAATAACATGAAGCCTAACACAACGATCAACACAACATGTGTACAAAGTGGAAACATATCACAAAAACATAAGGTAAATCAATACACATGTGGACATGCCATAGGGAACAAGAGAATGAGAGACAATGAGAAAGGGGAAGAGGAATGTGGTGGCGGCGGCACGAGAAAGAAGAGAGAAAGGTAGATTTGGAGAGATTTGGCACGAATCTTAAAGCCATCCTATCCGTCCAAAAATCAATTGACATTTTCCAAAATTTCAGCTGCTTGTAGCAAGTCCTTCAAACCGTTTATTAAGAACACGTCCAAAGGATGGTTCTGAGTTCTGACTTGTGGGAGATAGTTTTGCATGATGCGGCGGCGGCAGGCATCCTACGGCGCACGTGGGTGACAACTGACAAGTTCAAAATCTTATCATTGGCCCGTTTCAGTTTCTTTTTTTCCTTTCTTTTTGAAGAGCTGTGCACAGTTTCAAGAGTGGCCACGCACGTACTAGCACACTTGCCAACTTCCCCAATGACAAATTGTCATCCCACTCGCTCGCGGGCGGACCACCGGATTCCGGCCGATCGAGCATGCACAACCTGCGACCAATGCAAGCGGACCGTGTACCTGGCTCCGTTTCGCTGCGACTTGAGGACACAAACGGATGAAAGGATCAGATCAATCAAAAAGATCACACGCTAGCACGCGCGCAGCGCAGGTGTCTGTCCGTAACCAGGCTGGTCCGGTCCCGCCTCGAACAAACTCGTCCGAGATCGCGGCCGGTATCCGCCTATATCTACATCTATATCAGGAGACCATCGAGAATGAGTTGCATGCATCCCTCTCCTCTCGTCCTGTGAGTTGCCCAAGACGAATCGCTTTGCTCACAATGGCTGGAGCTCGGTTGTCTCTCGCGTTCCTGTGCTTTGTGGTGGTGGTGGTGGCCTCCGCGCTCGCCGGCGGCGCCGGTGCGAGGAAGACGGTCGGCGAGTACGTGCTCAGGAAGGGGGACTTCTCCGTGAAGATCACCAACTGGGGAGCAACCATGATGTCGGTCGTCCTCCCTGATTCCAAAGGTACCGTCATGTCCCCTCTGTTGAGCTTTTTTTCTTTATGGCGTTTGTGTACTTGCGTGTGTTGGTCTGAATTTGCAGTGCTTGTGTTTCTGCAGGGAATTTGGCTGATGTTGTGCTTGGCCTAGACACCATTGCTGAGTACGTGGTAAGAACACCAAACCCCTTCCAAAATTTAATGTTTTGGGCAGGAAATGGCAATATCATTCAGCTTCTTCTTTTGCCTTCTTCTCATAGTCCATTGAAACCCAAACTTGTTCTCGACAGTTAAGGCCTCAGCTATTAATGAATGGATGAATGAATCTTATATTCTTTAAATTTCCTTTTTTTTCCCCTGTACACTATACACAAGATAAAAGTACTTGTCTGATCAAGAAATTGCTTGCCCTGCACTCATTTGGAACTTATTCCAGATACAGTGATGAGAAAGGTGTAAAAAGGATGTATAACTGACAAAAAGATGGTGGAATTTTGAAAAGAGTAATTTTCACAAAACTACAAATATTTTGATTAAACTATCGTAAAACTATAGATTTAAGGCGTTATACCACAAAACTACAGATTTAGCACCATATTTATCACAAAACTATAGATTTAAGGTTAAGTATCACAAAACTACATATTTAATATTGAAGTTGTCACGAAACTACAGCTTTTAGAGTTTAAATCCCTAGCACCATTATTATGCTGGAGCTATAAATATTATTGTTCTGTGACTAAATTAGTTCTAAAACTGTAGTTTTATAATAATTTAGTTACTTAACATGTAGTTTTATAATAGTTCATTTTAAATATGTTGTTTTGTGATAAATTTGGTGTTGAATGTGTAGTTTTGTGATACACCGAGTTAAATATATAGTTTTGTGATAGTTTGATCATAGTATATGTAGTTTTGTGAAATTTACTCTTTAGAAAATTTTAAATCACAAATGAAATACGATTGGAACAAACCCTGACAAACATACTCCGTATCAAACAGTATGCAATAAATTATGATTCTTTGTCTGCAAGTGACCAAGTTACTACTAGAAGATAAACAATGCTCATCAGCACAGGCAAAACAACAAATACCATATGACGTAATTTCCTCTGAAAACAATCGTTTGACCGGGGGGATCGCCTTGGCAGTACTCTTCCCTTGTCATCTGTCAACATGCAAAGCTGATGTAAATCCCTTTTATTATTGTCATTTTCCATATGTTTCACACTGTCACTTAGTCCAACTATGACGTGGTCAGAGTATCATCCCTTCAATAGAATCGAGTCTAAGCAAAAAATAAATAGCTAATCTTCAGAGGTTCAGCCAGCCAGCAAAAATTTCAGAATGCTTATCTAAAAACCTTGAGCTTGCCAGAAAACGATGGTCCGCATCTCCAAATCACTGTTCCGTTCTACCCTTATCCATTTTCTTCTCATCATCTGGAATATCATTCAAACACACAAGCAGCTTTTGTTTACCATACCGAAGAACGGTCTGAATCAATAGACATTAACATTTGCGTTATCACTGTCGAAAATATGGCAAAATAATTCAAGTTGTTTTTATCTGTAATGATCTTCTTGCTCATGCCAACCAGAACGACACTAATTACTTCGGGCCGGTTACCGGACGGGTCGGGCAGAGGATAGCCAGGGGGCGGTTCGTTCTCGACGGGAAGGTGTATCACACGTACATCAACGACGGCAGGAACGCGATTCACGGTATGCATTGGTGCATGGACGCATGCCTTCAGACCTCAGATCAGCCTGGCCAACAGATTATTAAATTCACTGAACTCACATTCAGGTGGACACAGAGGGTTCAGCAAAGTCATATGGACGGTGAAGGAGTACGTCGGCGGCGGCGACTCGCCGTACATCACCTTGTACTACCGCAGCTTCGACGGAGAGCAAGGTGTGCAACGAAATTCCAGATGAAAGATCGAGTTTCTCTTTTATGAAATTTGGAGTCGTAAATTAATTTGTGAATGGCTATCGATCAGGTTTCCCCGGGGACCTGGACGCGTACGTGACGTACCAGCTGTCGAGCCCGTACGTGCTGGCGCTGCGCATGAACGCGACGGCGCTGAACAAGGCGACGCCGGTGAACTTCCTGCAGCACACGTACTGGAACCTCGGCGGGCAGGGCCGCGGCGACGTGCTGGGGCACACGCTGCAGCTGTCGGCGTCGCGGTACACCCCGCTGGACGAGGAGCTCCTCCCGTCGTCGGGCGTCGTCGCGCCCGTCGCCGGCACGCCCTACGACTTCCGGCACCCCACCCCGATCGGCGCGCGCATCCGGCAGGTGATGGGCGGGCGCATCGCCGGGTACGACATCAACTACGTGATCGACGGCGAGGGCATGCGGAAGGTGGCCGCGGCGCGGGACGGCGCGTCGGGCCGCGCGCTGGAGCTGTGGGCGAACCAGCCGGCCATGCAGCTGTACACCGGCAACTGGCTGAACAACATCAAGGGCAAGGGCGGCAAGGTGTACCAGCAGTACGGCGGGTTCTGCCTGGAGACGCAGGGGTACGTGGACGCCGTGAACCACCCGGAGTTCCCCTCCATGACGGTCAGGCCCGGCCAGGTGTACAGGCACGACATGGCCTTCAAGTTCTCCTTCTAGCTCTCTAGCTGATCAGTCAGGATGATCGTGTGGTTGTAGTATACCATTTTTCAAGATTGTGCGAATAATTATTGGCGTGTTGTTGAAATAATTGAAGAATGGGGTCGTTCTCAAGCATGCGCTCCATGAACAATTATGTTTGCGGCAAGCTATCATGTTCATGAGCAGATATGTACACGTCACATTATCAGAAATCCATTCGTGGTATTCGTAGAGAGTGAATGAATTACGTGCATAATTTTTAGGATTAATTGGATACATGCCATTGCAAATGTGACAAATCAGAAAAATAAAACTACTATTCGCGTTATTAGCTGGGTGTCAATGAAAACTTTTAAAATTAGAACCATGCCACTCCCATCACTATTTTCGTCCTCCTCTCTCATGTTGGCACGGGGAGAAGGCGAGGCGGCGCCGACAAGCGCGAGGAGACGAGAGGACGGGGAGAGGGCGAGCGGCGAGGACGAGGAGGCGTTGGCGAGCGGCGAGAGGACGAGGCGGCTGTCGGCGAGGATGGTCGCAGGGAGGTTGTGGAGGGGCACGGGAGCAGGTGTGGCCGTCGCCGGCGAGCATGGTCGTGGAGGGGCGCAGATCTGGTGGAAGAGCTCATCGACGATGGCGGAAGAAGATGCCATGGCCGCCTCACCTTCTCCCCATCCTTTCACCGCTCGCCAGCGCCGCCTCGCCTTCTCCCTGTCCTCTCGTCGCTCGCCGCCAGTTTGTCCGTTGAGACGAAGACGACAAGAACACCCCCGCACCGATGAGCGGTGGAATGCACGTCTCGCTCTCCGCCATCCTCGCCGAGGAGCTCTCCTCCTGTCCTGCCCCACCCCTTCCCCATCCGCCGCCGTGCCCTCCTCCTCCGGCGCTGGTTTGTCTGTCGAGACGAAGACGACAAGAAGATGAAGATGGAGACGACGAAAAATGTGACAGGGAGGACGGAAATCGTGAAGTTGTGGCATGGTTGTAATTTTAAAAAATTACAATGGCATCTACCCGATTTCATGAAAGGTAGTGACATTTTTCTGATTTATCACATTTATAATGGTATGGATCCAATTAACCTAAATTTTAGGCCTGGTATATGTGAAAAATAAAAACGAGAAATCTTTTGCGAACAAAAGCCTCAGCACATCAACGGCATTACCGTTTCAGGGTGTGCTGCAGTATCCCACATCGGGAAACTATTCTAAGCACTACGAAAAAAAATTATGATAGAAATCATGACGAAAATGTAACTTTTTTTTTGGAACAAAAAAACACAAGTTATAACTTTTTGTTAGTACGATGGCTAGATCGAACACGCAGTCCGTTTGTCTGTGTAATCGCACAGTCGACTCGACTCTGCTTGTACATTGTGTCCGTGTAGAGACAGAGGACAACGCGGCAACCAATACCTCACATCAGAAAGTTTGGCTGCGCGCGGTGGTGGCACCGGCAAACGGCCAAGCAAGGACGATGGAGTATGGACACCTCCACATTGCGGGCTGCGCCATAGTGACATGGAAAAAAAAAAGTGACATATACTGTGATATACTACATCTATCTAACTCCATGACCACGCACGCGCGCAGGGAGGGCCAGGACAAAAGCGTACTAGCTGCGTAGGCGTGCATGACGCTACCGCGCTGCGCCCGTCGTCGTCACAGAGGAGCATAAAAAACGCTCTTGCACCGCGCGATCGATCAAGCGGCGGGCGACACGATCGAGGTGAGGGGATCGACTCGTTGATACCACCGGCCCAAGCCCAACTATAACTTTGACCGCGCGGGGCGCGCGGTTCAGTCGTCCCCCCTCTAGTCTCTTATATGTACCTACTAATACTATACTTATGTATATATTACATATACACATGTATATACATATGTATATACGTGTATGTATATATTTTGGAATATATTTTTAATGCATAAAAAATATTACACATATACAAAGTTTATATACAATATATACAAAGTTTATGTAGGATATATATAAACTTTGTATACGATGTATACAAACTTTATATATATATATGTATTAAAAAATATATAAAAAAGAAATTACAACACGTATACAAAGTTTGCATACGCGTATATAATCTTTGTATACGCGTATACAAACTTTACATACATACGAATATAAACTAGCTTGATATACATACAAATACAAACTTTGTATTCATACATCTTTAAAAAAAACCGAAAGAAAACAGAAGAGAAAACGAAAAAAAAGGAAAACCAAACTGAACAGTACCGTAAAAACTAAAAAAAAAAAAAGCAAACCGAACAGAAACGAAAAACACGAAAAAAAACGGAAAACTCGCTCTGCCGCCTGGCGCGTCCGCCGCCCTCTCTCCGCGCGCGACACGTGTCCAGTCCGCGCGTGGGGAAAGGGGGGCGCGCGACTGACCGCGCAATAGCCTTCTCGCGCGGCTCCTCTCCCAATGTCTGTACGTTATTGGGCCATTAACCGGCCCATGTAACCCCGAATTCTTCCCAAATCACGACGGATGAGGGGATGCGGCACGCTAGCGGCAGTACCGTTCCGGGGGTATGCCGCACTATTCCTTGATCCCATCCGTTTCACGATCAAAACGACGCTAGAATTCCGAGAAAATTCTAGGAGATCGGTAAATGAAGTGGAGAAATTCCGTACAAAAGTTTATGTGGACTTAAAAACGTGAGAACAATTGTGATGACTGCTCTTACCTTCTCAACCTCCCAGACTTCGGTCGATCGGCCAAAATTGTCGATGAAGAGGCCGTCACTCAGACAGGGACAAGGCGGCAACAGACCCAGCCTCGTCACGAATTTGGCAGCGCGCGGTTGATCGGCAACCGGCGAACGGAAAACCGAAGCCGAAGAAAGAAAAGAAAAACGCGCGTCACGCGACGAGCCAAGCGGGCGCCGAGGCCTTCCTCCGCTACCGCCGCTGCGCCGCTCACGTCCGGACGCCTAGGCGCAGGCGTTGCACGCGTACGTGGTCCGTCCGCCGCGCCGCACCGCGCGTGAACTCTCCGCACAACGCACGAAGCAATGTCGCAACGTACACCTATCTCCGTGACCGCACATACGCAGGAGGCAGATGAGAGGCACGACGAACACGAGACCGGAATACGGGCGGCCAAAACAAGCAAACATGGTTTAACTTCTCTAAAGGAAACGGCTGGTGTTCAGCACACTAGACACGATTATTCTCAGGCACAGAGCGGGTAGAGGAGCTGGACGGCGCACGCACCGCAGGAGCAGGTAGGCTTCTCGACCCGACCGGCCGCGAGTCGATCTCGGTCAGTTGTTCGGAGGACGGGGTGCGGTCTTGGGCTCGCCGTCGCCGGCCTTGGGAGGGACGCTCACGGTCACGGCCTGATTGGTAGTAGGAGGAGTAGTAGCATTGCCCACCACAGGGCTCTGAACCACCTGCCCTATTAAACCCTGGTACAGTGCAACATCAGATAGGTAGCAGTCAGAAGCTGTGCTGCTATGATATGTTACGAGAGAATTTCTGTGCCGACAGTGCTCCCTGGAATCTGCAAGTAACGGATGTGTAGGAGTGATTACAGCTTATTACCTGGGTGAAAATCCTGAAAGCCTCTTCAGGGGAGTTGTTTCTCAGTATCTCCAGAGCCTCCCTCTGCAGTGGATGGGGGGGTCAAACTGTGGTAAGTGCACTTCAGAAGATACCAAGCAATCAATACTGCTGCTGAAAACGCGGTAAAGAAAAAACTACTAGGAGAACAAGGCCTAAAGCTCAATGTGGAAAGTATCCTCGTATATGATTCACTTCTTTTCAGTTAATTTGGTCCAGCTTATTTTCAATCTTAAGTGGAGTATCTTTTGGTATCTCTTCAAGGATGGCAAAATCCCTCTATTATTGATCACAAAGTACCAACTTGGAAATCCCACACCATATTTAGATTGTGATAAAATTTGGGGCCCATGTAACTTTGAGTTGTTTGTGGCATCTGCTTACTGTATCCTTTATTCAGATTTGCTATGTTGCCATATATGTTGTGTAAAATTGAAGTACCTATTGATTGGAACTATATAATGGTTAAGAACACTACTATTATACATATTAGTTTCCCTTTCGAGCATAGGAATCACACAATAATATTATAGGATTCTCATATGAACAGTTCAATTCCAGCGTCAGTATGGAAAAATCATCCGTTCCAAAGTGAAAGAACATTACTTCAACTAATCTAACTTGAGTAGAAAAAAAATATACGCTATGTGCTATCGCACTAGAAACTGAACGAGCACAAAAACGCAAAATGATTGTGCCTCATTTTTTTTTTAAAAAAAAAGGGTTCAAACAAAGAAAAGGCGCGAAAACTTGTTTGAAAAAAGGCGCGAAATCGACATGGTGGAACAAACACAAACCATATGTAGATGCTAAATCTGAACCTAGAAGCACGGCACAAAAACTACAAATTACAGGTAGTACATACTAAAACAGAGCATAGATATACCCTTGCACGGTCCATCTCCTCGCTGGAGAGAGTAGGCGCCTCCACAACCACATCGTCGGCGAGGTTAATCAAGTCATCAAAGGAGTCCTGCCTCTGGATTGAATCCATTCTTCTTCAGGAGATCAGAGGGACAACCTGATTGAAGTTTTGGAGAAGATGAACACTGAGCACACGGTGAGGGACACTGAGGTGGAGGCCCCTCCTTTTGTAGGAGGATGCAAGACGGTGCAAGGAGATGATGCATCCTGGGAAGTGTGACACTTGTCGTGTGAGTTGGCCGAAATTTCTACTGGTGTTCATAGCCGTTTGTAATTTTCTTGCATCCAGGGCGTCGTCACGCATTAGAGGATAGTTGAATGCCAGAGCACATGATACTTAGCCACTTGGGTGAGGTGTAAATGCTAACTGCTAGCTAGCCTGCTTTGGAAGCTTGTTTTGAGTTTTGACTGTTTCTGATGAACGGATGGGTGAAGATTGCCAGCAACAAACGGGACATTTGAACAGCGCTTTTCCAACCAAGCCATTGTACAACAATCGTTTTGCAACATATACTTATACAGAAGAAATTCTCCAAGAAAATCTGTTCGAGAAAAAAGAAACCGGAAAGAGTTAAAAGCACAAATGTTAGCCCTGCCCCCCAGCGCATGCAGCACGCCCACCCTGATCAGGTGTCCTGCACGTCTCAGCCATCACACATATTTGGTACACACACGAACGTACGCATGCATGAATGTCACCTCGGATCCTCTCGTGCAAATCTCCCATGCACACGTCCATGCATCGATCCCACCCTTCACGCCATGTAGGGGGCTAGGGTCTTTAGACCTTGAAGCCGAGGAAGTGCGGCGTGCCGGTGAACTTGAGCCAGGTCCCGCCGTCGACGAACGGCCCGGCGGTGAACTGCTCGGCCTCCTTCTGGCCGATGACGCGGAACCCCTTCCAGTTGACGCGCTTGCTGGTGCCGGCGCCGGGGCCGCGGTTGTTGAACTCGGCGTAGTAGAGCGTGTTGAGCGCGAATTCGCCGTTCCATGGCATGTAGCCCTCCGGCTTGATGAAGTCGGCGATGGTGCTCTCCATGATGACGAGGCGGGAGTACTCCTTCCATGGGCGGCCGAGGTAGGAGGGGATCTTGAACCTGTCCGGGAAGAGCTTCTGGTCGGGCACGAGGCGGCAGTTCTGGATGACGAGGCCGGACTTCATGTTGGGGTCGGTGCGGCCGTGCGCCGTCACCGAGTTCTGCTGGTTGTCCATGGGGCGGCGGGTGATGATGAGGCAGTTCTGGAAGACGGCGGCGGAGTTGCCGAAGATGAAGTCGATGGTGCCGGAGATGACGCAGTTGCGGAAGAACTGGCGCCGGGCGTGCACGTACAGGGTGTCCTGGAACGCGTCGAACCGGCAGTTGTAGAAGGCCCCGAGGTCGCCGTTGATGCGCAGCGCCACCGCCTGGTGCCGCTCCGCGCCGGCGGTGTTGTGGAACCCCATGTTCTTGCAGATGAACCCGGCCGCCTCGACGGAGAAGGTGGCGGTCTTCATGGTGGTGATGCCGTCGGCGAAGCTCTTGCGGCCGGTGACGCGGCTGCGCTTGGGCCCGTCGCCGTACATGAAGATGTTCACCTTGTCCTTGGGGACCATGACGATCTCGTCGTACAGGCCGGCCTTCACGTAGATGACGTACCGGCCCTGGTGGCCCTTGGGCATGCTGTTCACGGCCTCCTGGATGGTCTTGAACTGGCCGCTGCCGTCCTGGGCCACCACCGCGTTGGGCTGCGGCCGGTTGCGGTCGCCGGAGGCGAGCAGCTTCCTGTCGGGCGCCTTCATCCACGACGGGAAGCCGCCCACCGTTTCCTGCTCCGCGATGAGGCTCCGGTGAATGGGATTCTCACCCTTGAACATGTCGAGGTCGAGCTTCTTGAAGATGGCGCCGAGGGTGTTGGTGATGGCGAGCGCGTTGCTGCTGAGCTCGCTGGCGTTGCGCAGCACACTGTGCATGTCGGCCTTGAGCTTCTCGTCGGCGAACCCGTCGGCGCAGGTGTCCATGAATGTCATGACGCCGGTGAGCCAGTGCTCGAGGTCGTCGGAGCGGCTGAACAGCACCTTGACGTCGCCGCCGGCCATCTCGACCATGCCCCTGAGGTCGTCCACGGAGTCCTCCAGGAGGGCCTTGCAGTCCTCGCGCGCGCTCTCCGTCATGCTGTCGCTCGTCTTGGCTTCGCCGATCGCCTTCGACTTCTCCACCGCCGACTTGATCGACTCGAGCGCCGACTTGGCGACGGTAGAGAACACCTCCTTGGGGTTCTCGGTGCCACTGGTGGCCGTGGTGAGCGTCTTCTCGCACGACTCCTTGTACAGCGTGGGCGCGCACAGGGACTCGACGGACTTGCCGGAGGTGGCGAGGTTGGCCTCCCCCGGGACGGTGAAGTTGTCCCCGGCCTTGTTGCCGGAGCGGGTGACGGTGGCGACCACGCCGACGACGACCGCGACGACGAGGATCGCGCCCACGCCCCCGAGGAGAAACTTCTGCGCCATCTTGGCCCGCAAGGTTGGAGTGGAACCGCAGGGACGCTCAATTTATAGGGTGGTCGACTCGAGAATGGCCGTGCATGCAGTTTGGCTACGCACGTACGGGCGTGGATGGTTTGACCGTTGTTGTGGTCTATCGTGTTCTGTGGTTATCATTTGACGTACAGAAGAGCAGTGTCTATTTCTGGTCTTTGGCCTGGTCAATGCATTGTTATCTTTGTTTTGCAATTGACCATTGTCAGGCTCTTTTCTAACAAGGAAATCTTAAAGACCTAATTCAGGGACTAAGATCTTGCATCCTGTTGGGTCGCGTGGCGTCCTAGAAATTAGGCAAAGCCCTCTCCAAAAACTGCCACGTGTCCAAGGAGATACAGTGTACTATATCCCGTGAATGCTCTACGAGGGAAGAAAATCAAGTATATTAGCTGGCCCCTGAATTCTCTAAAAAAGTAAAGAGGTTACCTTAGAGAAGATGAAGAGGTAACTTTTGTATACTCAAGAAAGGTGACCATTTAGTATCCCATCCAAACATAGGGCAGTAAAAAAGGAGAAGGTCACTACTCCTAAACATGCACGTCAATTAATCCCCAGCTAACGATATCTCCATCGCTCGGTTAGATTCACCATCAGCACCATCGCTATCTATTTCTCGCCCAAATCCATCAGCCATCGTCATCCACTTCCACCACCGGTGCTATCGCTTGCCCAAATCCGCCGTCGCCACCAATGCCATCGTTGTCATCTACCACCACTGCTGCTCTAATCCACCGCCAACTCCACCAGCAGCTCGCGCCTTCCTCCATCGTGTCGCCGCACCAGTGCTGGTGCCCACCGTAGTTGTCCTCAAGTCCTGAATTTTCAGATGGGCAAAGCAAGATAGGTTCATTTTTCCTCAATTCTCTCAGATCCAAACTCTTCTCTCCTCTTCCGTTCTCTTCTCACGTAATAGTGAAAATCGTTCCCCTTCTAATCCTCTATTTTGTTAAGCTACTTAATCATTTGGATGGATTTCTTTAAAAAGTATGTGAGTTGTCAAATGTGAATATTCATAGTAAATAAGTGCGGTCTCTTTAGATAATCATTTTGAGCATATAGCATATATGATTCATAATTTAAAATTCACAACTTCCTATAGCTTTTTTAGTAAATCAACATACAAGAATTATTTATTGGTAAACAGGAAGGTGGGAAGACAATGGAAAATAGTATAAAGGAAACATCAAAACAATAAGGCCAATTTAAGGAAGTTAAATGCCATTAATAAATAATATGTAAAATTATTACTTATAAATATACAATGCATTTACTCCCTCCGTTTCAAAATATAGGGCGCAACTACTTTTTAAAGGTGTTTCATAATATAAAGCGTGCATGTATGCATGACAATTAATAGCAAATTCTCTCACCTAGATTATTAATTTTTAAATCAAGATGCTTAATTCTATTGGGTGCATGTATAGTATTAGTTGGGATTATTCAAACAAAGAGGTGATAATAATTATTTCTTGGTCTTTGGGTCTAAGGTGGTTGTGCCTTATATTTTGGAATGGAGGGAGTACTAATCACCAATAATTATGTTATGCTGGGTGCGTTGTGTATTTATATATGATACACTACAATCAACTAGGATATAATATGCATCATTTATACCAGGGCAATGCAACGATGGAAATCAACTAAATAGGAATATAAATTGACGTCCCAAGATCTTGGTACAACACCCTTGTGAAAATCCAATGTTCTTGTGAAGGAGTGGTCTCTGGGCGGGTGTCAAGTGTGTATATATTGGTCAAAACGACCCTTCATAGGGAGTTAAATTGCATTGGTTTCAATAGTTCGGTGAGTCGTCCTATTCAGTTTTGCGGTTGAGGGTCATGTATTAGATTCGGGTCACTTTTAAGGGAGTCAATGTGGACTTATTCCCTTTTTAAAAGATTTTGCCCAGGATTGTCTAGTCATGGAATTACAGGTGCAGGCCACATCATATGGGCTGTACTATCTATGAAGGCCCAGGTATCACCTCACGTCCTCATCCTCGGCCGCGGGCCCACAGCCTCTCGAAGCCTTGAACTTGCCTTGCTCAATTGGAGATCAGAGAGAGATGGCGGCGGCGAGCCGGCGACCGGTGGCCGCAGATCTGACAGGGTCCCAATCATCGGCGAGGGCGCGAGGCCTCGGTGCCGCTCCTCCTCAACTGCCCCGTATTTGGAGGTGAAGCTTATCCTTCTTGATTTCATGTTTTAGCTTCATCTAGTGTAGTTCGTCTCTGATCCGTGGACGGATCGACGCAAAGCGTTGTTGCCAATTCTCGTCAGTTTGTAGTGGCGAGGAAATCAAACATGGGAAAAAAACCGGGATTCTTGTGAACATCTAAAATTGCCAGAGCCGCCATTAGTGCCAAAACACATCCGGCATAATCCTGATCGGTTACAGGAAGAAGAAAACAGTTGTACCCAAGCACATCATCTGACCACCCGCACAGCACCATGACGATTACTGGCCTCGCCCACTTCTGTACACCCGGAACCTAGGCCCTGAACTGATACGATCAGCCGTGGTGTAGCTGCAGCTGCAGCAGCCGCGAGTAGGCGCCGTCGGGCCGCGACACGAGCTCGCCGTGGCTGCCCTGCTCGACGACGCGCCCGTCCTGCACCACGGCGATCGAGTCGACGCCGCGGATGGTCGACAGCCGGTGCGCCACCAGCACCGCGGTCCGGCCCTTCATGATCCGCTCGAGCGCCTCCTGCAGCACGCACTCGGACTCCGCGTCCAGCGCGCTCGTCGCCTCGTCGAGGAGGAGCACGGCGGGGTCCTTGAGCACGGCGCGCGCGATGGCGATCCGCTGCTTCTGCCCGCCCGAGAGCTGCACCCCGCGCTCGCCGACGGGGGTCTTGTAGCCCTCCGGGAGCGCGCTGACGAAGCCGTGCATGTTGGCCACCTTGGCGGCCTCGATCACCTCCTCCTCCGTCGCGCCGTCCTTGCCGTAGGCGATGTTCTCAAAGATGCTGGTGGCGAACAGCACGGGCTCCTGCTGCACCAGGCCGATCTTGAGACGCAGCGACCTCACGTTCAGCCGCCGGATGTCCTTGCCGTCGATCATGACCTTCCCGGCGAGAGGGTCGTAGAAACGCTCGATGAGAGCGATGACGGTGCTCTTCCCTGACCCGCTCGCTCCAACGAGCGCCTGACTCTGCCCAGCTCGGATCCTGAGGCTGAAATCCTTGAAGACCATGACGTCAGGGCGCGACGGGTAGGCGAAGTCGACGTGCCGGAAGTCGATGTCGCCACGGACGGACTCGACGGGCTCGGTTTCCGGTTCATCCGGGTCAATGCGCGTCCTGTAGTTGAGGATGGCAAAGACGGACCGGATGGACTCGCCGCCACGCACGATCTCCGGAGCGAGGCTGACGGTCTCGGCGACGGTGTTCGCCGTGATGACGAGCACGACGAAGACCTTGATGACCTTGGAGAAGGTGGACACGTGGTGTCGGACGAGGTGCGCGCCGTACCAGAGGATGAGCGCCTCGGAGGCGTACAGCGACAGCTGCGACAGGCCGAAGAGCGCGCCGGAGATCTGGCTCCGGCGGAGGCTGTGCATCTGCGGGACGCGCAGCTCGGTGCAGAAGAGGGACAGGACCTTGTCCTGCGCGTTGAACGCAGCCACGGTGCGGATGTTGCTGACGCCCTCCCCGGCGATCATGCTCGTCTTGGCGTGCGCCTTGGCCGTGTCGCCGGCGAAGCCCTTCATGGACAGTTGCTGCAACCACACAAGCAGTCATCAGTCATCACAGTATCGGCCAGTCTCGTTCGTCATGCACAGAGAGACAGACTCCTACCTCACGTACCCATCATTTCACAGTGCAAAGCGTAAATACACGTGACCTATTGCAACGAGTTAAAGTCGCCAGTGATGGCAGTTACAGTTTTCGGAAGACCTTGCAGGCTTGCAGCCCATGGCCAAGTGACAGAGAGAATGGGGTTCGTTCATGCACCACGCAATCCTTTACGAATCGCCAGAGGGACATCATTGCACGCAAGGAATCATGAGGGGCTCTGCAATGCAGCTGGAACACGATCAAAAAATATATGGCTTGGCATGGCATTCTGGGGCGACACTGTCCTCGCGGAACGTACGCCACGCCATGCGACCACGGCAACACGACACTGCCTGCCTGCCCTGCAACTGCAAGATCGCCATGTGCGGCACTGCGGATTGCGAAGCCCCAGATTCCCGTGCACAAGGCGGCCGTGCAATGCAGACAGTGTCGCGAACAACGGGACCACCAGGGGGACGAGCGGCAAGAAACCAAAAACAACCCTACCACTGGGGGCAGCTAATGAGCAGCAGGAAAGAAAGACGACAGATTGGGGCAGTTGGCCATGCTATTGCTTTGCTTCCTCCCAGTCTCAGAAACACGAAAGCCATTAGGCATCAGAGGAACGGAGGAAGCAAGCATCTGTTGCGATAAATAGCGCACGTCCTGGAGCTTTACTTGCCGTTGTTAACGCCGAGTTCTATGATTAGCACGGCCGCTTTGCCTTTGCAGAGAGGAGGCCAAGGAGCATCTTGGCAGGGTTGCACATGCCGCGCACAGTAATTTATGGCAGCTGCGGCGGCAGAAGCAGTGGCAGTGGCATGGGCCACGGATCCTACCATAGCAATGCTGATGGATTTAATCTGGCATCCTATCTCCGGAGGGAGTAATTGAGCAGCAAACGGTTGTCTGCGCCGAAAACGGCGTCGCAACGGTGCAGTGAGCTCAGTGAGTTCGTCGTGCAAAGTACTATTCGGTTTAATGTGAAAGGGTAATTCTCCTATTCCACCAAAGATTCCTAGCACGTTGTCTAATCCAGGTTAGAACGTAAAAGGCACATAATAGAATGACACCTCCATGTTAACGAAAATATTGTGAGTTGAGAGTTGTTTTACCTGGGCAAAGTTGGCAAGGACAAGGAGAGGGAAGGTGACAAGAATGAGGACGGCCACCCGCCATTCGATGATGAAGCCCACAACGAAGGACACGAGAAGTGAGGTCATGTTCTGCAGGATGACTGATATCCGTTCCGCTATGGCCGACTTCACATCGGCTGCGTCTGTGGAAAGGCGTGCCGCCACGAGGCTTGAATTGTTCTCCTCTTGATCAAACCACCCCACATCATTCCTCAAGATAGCTGAAAATAGTCTCTGATCAAACAATGCAACTGGTGAAATTTGAACAGTTTAAGAGCAACCTATCGATTCATACCAGCAAGCATCATCCTCCGCACCCTGGTGGTCAGATTTTCGCCCATGATGCTGAAGAAGTAATGTTGAACGAGGTACGCGACAACCGCATATAACCCAGTTCCAATGTAGATAAACACATACTCCCTAGTCTTCCTCTCCATTGCATTCGGGTCCCGGAAATAGAACACTTCAATCATGTTGCTCATCACAATAGCAAATGTAGGGCCGATGAAGCCAGATAGGATGGACCCGATGGCTCCCAGTATGGTATAGGGCCACTCGGGTGCATTTAGCTTAAGGAGTTTGAAAAAATAACCCTTAGGTGCTGGGTACTTCCGGTCATTGTCGGCATTGGAAACCATTTCAATACGGCCATCTGCACCAGTGCTGTATGAGTAGCTCAAGTTCCTCAAGCTCCCCGACCTAAGGCTCAATGACCGAGTGGACAGCGAATTGCTCAAGCGGGATGACCGGGACTTGCGGGTGGATGGGCCACGGAAGTCACGGTTTCTGGCCATCTCCTGGAATCTAATGAGAGCAGCATAAGCTCCTGAGCTTCCTTTCGCAAGGAGCTCGTCATGGGTACCGGTCTCAACAACCTGCCCTTGCTGGATCACAGCAATCATGTCAACGCACCGTATAGTTGACAGCCTATGCGCGACCACGACAGTTGTCCTACCGACCATCAGGCGGTCAAGGGCTTCTTGAACAATATTCTCCGAACCAGCATCAAGTGCACTAGTCGCCTCATCTAAGAGAAGGATCTTCGGGTTCTTTAGCATTGCACGAGCAATGGCAATACGTTGCTTCTGACCGCCAGAGAGTTGAAGTCCTCTCTCCCCGACCTGTGTTATAAATATAGTGGATTAATCATTGGATGGAGCAAATTTGTATATGCAAAGTTGCAAGATCAATATAGTAATGCAATAGTTAGCCAAACCAGAAGAAAATTGTACTGCTAACCAAAATATCGGTCTTTAAGTAGTACAAATATCATTGGCATACCAACAGACAAAGAACCCACCTGAGTGTTATAGCCATTAGGAAGAAGAGCAATGAAGCTATGGGCATTGGCAGATGTAGCCGCAGCCTCAACCTCAGCCATTGTGGCATCAGGCTTGCCGTAAAGAATATTTTCAAGAATGGTGGTAGCAAAGAGTGCAGGTTCTTGATTCACCAAACCAATCTGATCTCTCAGCCACTTCAATTGTAGTGTCTTGATGTCCACATTGTCCAGCAAAACTTGACCTGCAAAAAATAGCAATCAGCAATTAACCAAATGGTTGGGATAACAATCAACATCAGGTGTGCCGTGTGGATTTCATCTGCTTACCCTGATTAGGATCGTAAAATCTTTCAATCAGAGCCACAACTGTACTCTTTCCAGACCCACTACCTCCAACAACAGCTGCAGTTTTACCGGCAGGAAAGAAGAGGGAAAAGTCACGGAATATCATGACATCCGGACGGGACGGATAACTAAAGGCCACTTCCTTAAACTCTATGTTGCCATGGACTTCATCCAGGCACCTTCCATCTGCTGGGTCCTGAACAATTGTCGGCCTCTGCCTTATCACCTCCAACAGCTTGTATCCGGCAATCTTTCCTTTACTGAAAGCGCCTAGATTCGAGAACGATTGTCCCAAACTCCTGAAATCATCAGATCCACATACACATATCAATCATATATTTTTATCGGAAACATTAAAGGTACAGAATTGTACAGAAAATGAAAGTTCAGTACTCACAGGCCGCCGACAATTGCAGAGAAAATCGCGGTGAATGCCTTTCCACCATCGGTCTGGCCATTCCGGATGAACACTCCTGCGTACCAGAACACCAGCGCCCAGGACATGCAGGCGATACCGTAAGTGCAGCCAATGCCAAGACCCTTGGCCATCCCTGCTTTGTACCCCAGCTTCAATGTGTTCTGAATCGCCTCCGAGTACGAGTTGAGGGCCTTGGACTCCCCCACATAGGAATACACTGTCCTGACTTGGGCAATCGCCTGTTCAACAGTCACACTTGATCATCAAAATTACTCGCATATTTGCACAATAAAGGAGAAAGATATCATTTTATCCTACATTTATGGTTGACATTGAAAAAAGTACATGGGTAACGAGACCTATCTATCAAGAAACCTCTATTTTTCCTGTTCTTGAGGAGGTACCATGTTAATCACTCATCAAGAAAAGGGCAAAACGACATCAAACAAGAAATCATCTTATCCAAAAGGTTGATTGGATCTAATAAGAAGCTAAAAGGAATACAAAATGGCATCATTTTGATAGCATGTGCTACACTTTGACCGGCACGGGCTACGGGGCTAGACCGCTAGAGCCCACTGCTCCTCTTCCCCACGCCTTGTGAGGCATCTTGGTTTCCCTGAATGAAAATGGGTATCCAGAAACAGTAGGATGAGAGTGATGCTACCTGCTCGGCTATGATTCCGGCGTTGGCGTAGGAGTCCCGGCTCTTGGACGTGAGGCCGGTGAGCGTGTAGGCGTACAGCCCGCCGGCGAAGGCGATGCCCGGGATGACGGCGATGCTGAGCAGCGCGAGCCGCCAGGCGGAGACGAACCCGACGACGAGACCCGCCAGGAACGTCGATAGGTAGTGGATGAAGTTGCCGACCTGCACCGACGAACCGTCCCAATCAGGTCATTGGCCACGCCCGGGAGGTGGCCGGAGCCCAAGAGAGCGACGAGTTTAAGAAGCTGGTCACCTTCTCGCCGATGGCGTCCTGGACAAGGAGGGTGTCCGTGGAGACGCTGAAGACGACGTCGCCGGTGCGCGCGTCGGTGTCGAAGAACCCCACGTCCTGCCGCAGCACGGCCTCCAGGTATCGCCGCCGCAGCGCGCCCACCTGGCGCTCCCCGGTGTACATCCAGCAAGCGATCTCTGCACACAAGGACACACGCGGTGAGTGAGGCCGGCCACATTAACGACATCACCGGCAAGAACGCGCGAGCAGCAGGGGAAACCCACCAAGGTAAGACGAGGCGCACACCACGAGGCCCAGGTAGACGAAGTAGAGCGAGTACTGGAACGAGCAAACAAAAGGCCACGGGATTAAGCGTCAATGGCGAGAGCACGGAATGGCACAGGAGGAAAGACGAGAGCTATCAAGCAGCGGGACATGGGACGCAGGATACGTGCCTTGGACACCTCGTCGGTCATCCGGCGGAGGCTGTGCTGGTTCTTGCCGAAGCCATTGATGAGCTCGCCGAAGAGGAGGAAGAACACCGGCATGGCGGCGCCGTGCACCACCGCCCCGGCGCTCCCGGCCGCCATGAGCAGCCAGTCGAGCGGGTCCGCGAACCCGAACAGCTCATGGAACGCCACGCTCTGGTCCACCCTCTTCTTCACCGCCTCGCATCCCCCTCCGCCACCGCCGCCGCCGCCGCAGCTCCCTGACTCATCCGCCATCGCCGCCACGCACGCTCACCTCTCTCTCTCGCTCTCTCTTCCTCTCCCCCTCTCCCGAGCCACAGGATCACCTCACGGCCTTGGCATTGGATCTCTCAGCTCACCCAAACGCAGCCTCTCCCAAGCCGCCGCTTCTCTCCCTCTCGCGCTCCGGCTGCTCCCTCCTCGTCTTATACTGAGAGAGCGGCTATTCCAGTGTGCGCAACGCAAGCAGCGCAACTGCGGATTATTTTGGTTGGGTGTGCTTAACCAAACTGCATTTCTCGGGGAGAGGGAAGCATAGGAGTTGGAGACGGAGAGGATCAGGTCACCGGATGTGAGCCTAGGCTACGCCGTGCGCCACGCCATTGACGCCGCACGGGCCGCACGGCTAAGCAGGGGTCCGATGCAGTTTTCAGTGCGGTGATTTTCGGTGACCGTACGCCGCACGGGAGGGCTGCGAAGGTTTTTGTATTTGTGGCTGCCACTGGACGGTGGGGCTCGCATGTCAGAACTCCTGATCGTATACGTTACGCGCGAGTGAGACGAGCGCAACGTACAGTACAACCGCTGGACGTACAGTACGTGTGTAGGGTCTAGCAGCCATGTATGGTAATGGTACGTGTACGACTACACGCCAGCGTATTCCGTGAATGTACATGACACCGTGACACGGGTTTTGCGATCGATTTTACTTTTCTCCCCTTTCGATTGCAGTATACTACTACTGGACTTGGGTTGAAAAAAAAAATAGTTAATTGCATATTGGACTGGCTTTCTTTACTATGTTCGCAGCTTGGACTAGGAACAAGCTATTATTTTCACTTTAGGCTAGTAATTTTTACAATATGTTACACTTAGGACCTAGTGTTCTTCTTCCAGCTCTGCTTTCTCACTCTCTCTACCTTCAGTTTGAGATTCACATACCTGGCTAGTTGGTTTTAGTAGAGATAGAGCTCAAGCTTCACCAGTACAGTCATGCTCGAGCTCTACTCAGCCAGTCAGCCTTCGCTGCCCCTGCCACATTCATTCGTGCTCAAGATTTAATATGCAACCTTGATTAAGTGCCCTAGCTCCAATTAAGCTAGTGCTGCCATGGATAAACTTGGGCTAGAATGTGACCTATTGACTAGTTGGTGGAGTATAAGTGTGGAGTGATAATATATGGTGTTAGAATTTCCCACCGTGCCACCGTGATTCATTGGCTATGTGCTTGAGCTTAAGCTGGAGCTCTGCCGTGTGCCGTGTTGAGCTTAAGACGGAGACTACCACACACTCAAGCTCAGGCGCTGACGTAGGTCAAGCACGTAGATGGAACCTGAGAAAGTGTGGTGAGCTTGAACCAAAAGAGGGAAGAGAAGAGAAGAGGGGGAGATCTAGAGGAAGAACAAGACTAGTTCAATATGAAAATTTTTGCAAAGATTTCTGGTTCAAACTGAAAAGAATGTTCTACCTCTAGTCCAACATGTAACAATGGTCAATAAAAGTGGCCCAGGATGCAATTTTCTCAAAAAAAAATAGAAATGTTATTTACTGGAGGTAAAAAACACAAGAGCCCCAGTCTGAGACCGCACCCACCGAAAAGTTACCCGCTACCCCTTGGCAGGAACTGGGGACCACGCCTTGGGAGCGCAGAGAAGGTGGGACCCGCAGGCGTGGGCAACAGCTTCGAGAGTGCGGCAAAGGATTTTTATTCATGTGCATCGGCCTGAGACAGAAACAGTTTCGGTTAATGCTGTTCTAAATTGATATGCTAGCTCTCCCGCCAAAATACTAAATACTCCTACTGATGCCCTTGTACTATATAACAATCAAGAAGAAAATTCCGAACCTTATCAATGAGCTATTGGACATCATTTGAGCTTGGAAAAAAAATGGAACATGGCGACAAAAATTGGTGTATAACTGTATAACGTCATATATTCGGTCTTTATATTCCAACTCACAGACTCACATTTCAAATTATAACATGATTGATAAGCTTGTTTGAAGATAACAAGGCATTATGCATAAACTACTCGATATTTTTATCGAAGCAATAAGTCGACTGCATCTCCATATTTTTATGCTCCCAGTAAACTCGAGGTGGATAGAAAATTCTAGTCAACCCGTCGACATGTACTGCTCACAGCCAGATTCAGATGCAGGGAGTTGGATAGAATAACCGAGGTAAAACATGGTCTTTCTGCGTAGAGCATGTGAGCGAGATCAAAGAAACTGAAAAAACCAACTTGATGAAAAACTTGGCAGTAATTCAAACTGCTGCTTGATCGTCCCACATGTCGTCAGATCCAAAGTATACAGCCTAAGCAGCTACTCTACGTCATTAGACATTTGCACGGAGGAGAGGAATTAGCATGTGGAAACGGGATTAGCGGAGCAAAACAAGATTAAAACCGGAATTTCTCAAGATGTGGCGGTGGGTGGGGATCACACTTTGTTTTTCTTTTCTTTTTCAAATCTCTTTTTTATTAAAAAAAAGTTTCATCGTGGCGGTCAAAGAATCCTAGGAGCACGAAACGCTGGCACCGGGGAGGCAATTAAGGGCGACCGCCGGATCGGTCAGAGGAGAACGCACCGACGGCCGCGATGCGCCCGGGAAATTTTGGCATCACGAGACTCCTACTATGCCCTTGGGGCCTGCGGCAGGTGGGGCCCACCCGCTCAGTTCCATAGTGCGGTACCCGCCAAAAGGGCAGTGATCGTCAGCGTGAGTCGATCGCCTCTCGCCGGCGCGCGGGCGGCGCGGCGACGGCCGGCGGCAGATGCGTCTCTGGCTTAGCTGGTCAGGCTATCTGCGCCGCTGCAAGCCTGCAAGTTCGCAGGAGCGACGCCGGGTTGCGGATCATATGCGTGCATCCATATGTTGCCTTCGTTTCAGTAGTGATATGCAGCGTAGTGCGGACCAAAGTTAACGGCGATCGCCTCGCCATACTGTTTGCTTCTGCTGCTGCCGCCTTATTAAAGAGTTTGGAACAACGCTGTAGCCTGTAGAGATGGTATAGTAATAACCGAATGAACTATTAACTGATCGAGCGGTAGTAGAGTGGTAGTGATAGCATCTAGCAAAGGTAAAAACAACTGCACGGTTCTATGTTTGCTCCGGGAGGATGCCAAGGTGCCAACTACTGCAATGTCCCCCTTGGAATAAATAAGGGAGGGATAGTACTATGATTAGTCCATATATACGTGTGTGTGAATGGGTGCAAAGGAGACACCTCGCAGGGAAACGGGGATGCTTTGCAAAGTGGAGGGTATCTTCGATTTGTTTGCTTACGAAGGGGATAGATATAACTCAATCGGGATTAGCCTTCTCTATTTCGATGGCGGGGTAGATAATCCGTCCAGGTTAGGGACCAGCTTGCGGGGAGAGGAAAGCACTTTTCATGGCGCAGCGCCGCAGCCTTGCATGCACACGCTGCAAATCAGTGGACCACTCCGGCCAAGCGAAGCTAGCAGACAAATGAGTACATGACGCCAAACTGTGGCTCGTATCTTGGTAGTAATTCGAGTGTCCCCCATGTAGTACAGTAGTATCTTTTCCTTGCTCTTCCTTCTGCTTGGCTGGCTCTGTCTCTTCCAGTGGCCAGTTTTACTAGCTGGCTCTAACGTTTTACACCTTGGACGTGCTAGGTTTATACCAAAACGGAACTGTCGGTATACTACAATAATTACTAATAGAAGGCCAATTTGGCCGCCTTGTATTTGTACTGCATCCAAGCAAGTCTTGTCTTGAAGATTGGCATTAGTACAGTATGCCCGATGCGCGCCGCAAATGATTGGGTCATTTCCGGGGAACAGGATGGCGAGAACGTGGAAGCAGGCGCACGCACTCACAGGCCACAATTTGCCGGGGCAATTTTTTCTCTGTCTCCCTGAAGCAGCCGCGCCGGTTAAACAATGTGGCCGTAGCTGCACGACGAGAACGGCACGGGCCCAAGAAACGAGCGGAAACCGCAAACGCCAAGCGTGAATCTCTAGGCCGCGGCACATGCTGCCCCCCAAGCGCGACACGAGCAACGCGGCGACGCGGGCGGCGGATGCTGCTGCTCTGCTACCGCGCGTACGTGCTGCGTAGCGTGGCGAGTCCGGTGGCGCGATAGCGCTTTGGCAAGCGAAAAATTTCACGTACGGGCGAGTGCGGGGCGGGTGACGGGTGGTGTGGTGAGCACGCGCGCGTGCGCGGTCACGGGCCAGGGAGGCTGCGGTCAAGGGCTGGCCCAGCTCGTTTCACGTTAGATCGAACAGTTCTCCGTGACTGGATTCCACTCTGGCCGTATGGTTGCCGAGTTGCCGGCCGGTTCGGCAAATTGCCGATCGAGCCTGTGTTCTTGTAGCTTTTGTCCCGCGCTCTCCGGTTGTGTAGCCTAAGAGCATCTCCAACAGTCTTTTCAGATCAAACTCTTCAAACACTTATATAGCCAACTCTTCATCCGATTTAGCTAGTCAAACTAATTGTTCACTCCAACAGTATCTTCATCTACCCTCTCTATTTTGACTCTATGACACCGAGACCCATATGTCAGCCTCTCCCTTCTTCTTAATCCTCTTTCTTCCCCTCTTCCCCACCAAAACTAATTTTATTCCTTTCTTGTTCTTCCTCCTCTCCTCTGCTCCTGTGCGTCTGAATGGTGGTGGTGGGTTGGTGCAGGGCGGCGCACCGGGGAGGAGGAGGCCGGGGCGCCGGTGGAAGGAGGCTGGGGCCGGGCGGCGTGGCGCGCGGCGGGTCGATGGCTGAGTGCGGCGGCGCAGCTAGGCATGGCGCGCGGTGGTGGGGCGGTGGTCTGGCGTGATGGCGGCGGGGCGGTGGCCTTGGGGCGACGGCGGCGGGGAGCTGCGGTTGGGCAGCGTGCGGTGGAGGCGGCGTAGAGGGCGGCGTCAGCACAACCGTGCCCAGCCGGGCGCCGGCCGGCGCGGCCGCGGCCGCGGCCTGAAGACGGCTCGTCGGCGTCGGGGATGGGAGCAGAGGTAGGAGGGTGTGGCGCCGGCTGTCGCGGCGAGCGGAGGACGGCGGCTGGCCGGCGGTCGCGGCGAGCGGAGGCCGGCGGCGAGGAGCTGCGCGGTGGGGCGGCGCGCGGCGGAGGCGGCGCAGAGGGCGGCGTCGGCGCGGCAGCAGCCTGAAGGCGGCTCGTCGGGCATTGGGATGGGGGCGGAGGTAGGAGGGAGTGGCGCCGGCTGTCGCTGCGAGCGGAGTAGGCGGGGCGCGGCGAGCGGAGGTCGGCGGCTGCAACGCCGCCTCGCATAGGAGAGGATGCGCGCATGGATGGCAGCCGCGTCGTTGTCGTCGCCGTTGTCCACCATCGCTGATACAGATAGAGAGAACGTGGGTCCTACAATCCCACCGTTGGAGAGCCTGTTTTGGCTGGCCAGGGAGGTTATTTGGCCAGCCATATAGCTTGGAAAGTGGGATAGTGGGATAGCTAGTCTGTTGGAGCTCGTTTTTTTTTCAAAATTATCAAATTTTAGTTTAAAGAGTGAGATAGCTATACCGTTAGAGATGCTCTAATCGCGGGGCTTTGGCTAGAGGCTGACAGGCCATGTGTCAAGAGTGGGGTCACATATTCACATACGCTCCGGTCTTGATGGCGCGACCAGATTCCTGCGGCTTGACGCCTATGGCTTCAGTACTCTACGGTGCACCATTTTACGTTTTCTTGTACGTATGGTCTATCATGTTTGTTTTATCCATTTGGAACTAATGGCACTATTATTTTTGTTTGCTTTTTTACTTGATCTCAGGTCCTTATTGCTTAGTGACTGGCCTTGTCTTTGTACGGATCATGAAACATATGCATCCTTAGATAGTTTTGGCTATGATCAAGATTCAGGATCACTGGTGGAGAAACCATCTTTACTCCCGGTTGGGAACCCCCTTTAATCTCGGTTTTCCAACCGAAAGTAAGGATCCGGGACTAAAGATGGACATCTTTAATCCCGGTTGAAATAACTAGGACTAAAGATATATCTTTATTCCCGGTTGGTACCACCAACCGGAACTAAAGAGAGTGGATCTTTAGTCTCGGTTGATGTTACCAACCGGGACTAAAGAGACAATAGCGTCAGTACAGATGGTCCCTTTTTCTTTTTCTTTTTTCCTTTTTATTTTCTCCCGAATCAAGTAGGCAAATCCCAAAATTAATCCCCAAATCTAACTAACATCCCAAATTCACATCACTGAATCCACATCACAAATAAAGTTACTTATACACACAAATCAGATACATCACAATATCCTAAGAAATTACTCAAATACATCACAGATCTAAACAATGAATCACAAATTTGTAACATCTCAATCAAATACATCTCAGTGAATTTGAATCATCACAAATTAAAAAAAAAGAATGCGCTATCGCTGCCGGTCGCCACGAACGACGGGCACGGCCCCGCCGGCCGCCGGCTGCCGGCGCGGCCCCGCCGACTGCCGCCGCCCGCCGCCGGGCGCGGCCTCGCCGGCCGTCGCCCCGCCGCCCTCTGCCACGCGCGACCCCGCCGGGCGCCGCCCCGCCGCCCGCCGCTGGCTGCCGCCGCGCGTGGCCCCACCGCCGGCCGGCCCGCCGGATAGGAAGGGGAGGCTGGCCAGGAAGGGGAGGAGGAAGGGGAGAGAAGGGGGAGGAGAGGAGGAAGGGGAAGAGTTGGAGAAGAGAGTTAGAGAGGATAGATCTAAGAAGAGGGGGTGAGATTCGATATGTCTAAGTTGTAACTGTGGAGGAGAGGATAAGTGTTAGGGATTATATACTATGTGTTTAATTTTAGTCCCGGGTGGTACTAACAACCGGGACTAAAGATCCTCGGCCCCCTGACATACATCTAACAAGGGATGAACCGGGACTAAAGATCACTAAAGATCAAAATTTTTATAACCGGGACTAAAAACAATCTTTAGTTCCGTTTTTTTTTTTGCATCTGGGACTATTGTGGATTTTGCCAGACTGACCAAAGATGGTTTCTCCACCAGTGGATGGATCCACTAACAGTGTCAGGTGTGCAATAACACAATAAATTAGAGACATCCCCATGTGTTTTTTTTAAAAATAATTTGTAGTTATTAGAATATCCATAGCTTAACTTATTCATGTTACATCAATATGGTCTAAACACATGTCATATTGTAGTGCTCGAACTTGCGTTAGGCCTCCTTTGGACAACAGGAACATATAGCATTGTAGTGCTCGAACTTGCGTTAATCCTCCTTTGGACAACAAGAATATATAGTGTTTTGTAGGGATTTGTATCCTATATGATACAATGGATAAAATGGGATATATACGAGAGAAGCGAAGGCTCCTCTCTCCAGGAATACAAGGAGTATTCGAAGACTAAAACTCCTCTTATGGCATGAGAAAATTATCTTTGTAGTGCTCGAACTTGCGTTAAGCCTCCATATTGTAGTGCTCGAACTTACATTAATCCTCCTTTGGACAACAGGAAAATATAGCATTGTAGTGCTCGAACTCGCGTTAATCCTCCTTTGGACAACAGGAACATATAGTGTTTTATAGGGATTTGTATCCTATATGATACAATGGATAGAATGGGCTATATACGAGAGAAGCGAAGGCTCCTCTATGAGGAATACCCTACTAGAAAAACGATTTTTTATGGCATTTGGAAAATATTTTTCATGGAGGCTAAGTGAAAAAACCGCCAGCGCAGAAAATGGCGGGGGTCGGGGGTCACGGGCCGCCAGCGGAAACACATCTTCGCTAGCGGTCGCCTTAAGCCGACCGCCATCGAAGATATGTTATTTTCGCTGGCGGCCCTCTTAACTTGACGCCAGCAAAAATTGGTATTTTCGCTGGTGTTAGGTTAAGAAAACCGCCAGCAAAATAGCCTATTTTTGCTGGCGAAGTTGTTACAATTTTCGCTGGCGGATAATGCAGAGCTTAGGATAAAAAATCAAGCCATTAAGAAATCACCGCGCATCCACCTACCCGTCCTTATCCTCTCTCCTCCTCCCTCCTCCCTCCTCCCTCCATATCCAGCCCTCTCTTCCTTCCTAGTCCCTCCAGATCCAACACCTCCTCCCTCAGATCCACAGGCGGCAGCACCGCGGGCGATCGGAGGAGAGGGTGGTGGCGGGCTCGGGGCGCGGGCGGCGTGCTCGGGTGTGGGCGATAGCGCTCGGGTGCGGGCGACGGAGGAGAGTGCGGCGGCGAGCTCGGGGCGCGGGTGGTGAGGTCAGGCGTGGGCGGCGGCGCTCGGGCACGGGTGACGGAGGAGAGGACGGCGTGAGGTCAGGCGTAGGCGGCCCGGGCGGCGGCGCTCGGCGACAGGGAGGCGCGAGGCGGCGGATCCGGCGACGGGGAGGCGCGAGGTGGCGGATCCGGCGATGGGGAGGTGCGAGGTGGCGGATCCGGCGACGGGAAGGCGCAAGGCGGCGGATCCACAGGTCTCTCTCCCCCACTCCTCACTCCTCCTCTTCCCCCGCCGCCACCACCCCCTCTCCCTCTCTCAAATCTAGCGTTGCGTGGCTTTGCAGCGGTGGTGGCGAGGCGGAGGCGGTGGAGGTCGCCGGGGCTCGGCAGCAGGGTCGTCGAGGCGGTGGAGGTCGCCGGGGCTCGGCAGCAGCGTCGTCGAGGCGGAGGCGGTTGAGGCCGACGGGGCTCGGTAGTGGCAACGGTGATGGTGCAGGGGACTTCAAGGACGACGACGCCGGCGACAGCGGTTCTCTGTATTTGTGATGCTTGTAATATTTGTGATGATATTTGTGAAGCATTGTATTTGGATTGATGCTTGGTGTTCAAATTTTTTGTTAAATGTGTGGATATTTTTGATGCTTGAATGCTTGGGAGAATGGAAATTTTTAGCTGTAAATTGTACATGTAAATTTATGTGTGGATGGAGCGCAGACGGAGGTGGACGGAGCAGTGTTTTTTTTAAAATATATTTTTGCTTTTTAAATTTCCGCCTCTTCGCTGGCGGCTAGGGCAGCTGCATGGTTTTGATTTTTGCTGGCGGTCGATTTAACACAGCCGTCAGCGAAAATGAATTTTTGCTGGCGGTTGGTGGAAGACAACAGCCAGCAAAAATGGATCTTTGCTGGCGGCTGGCTTAAGACGACCGCTAGCAAAAATTCATTTTCGCTAGCGGTCGAAGATCTTGACTGGCCTTTGCTTTGTGGCGGCTCTAAATTTCGCCAGCAAAAACCCTAAAATGGCCGCCACGAAAAATGGTTTTCGTAGTAGTGATACAAGGAGTATTCGAAGACTAAAACTCCTCTTATAGTGTGAGAAAATTATCTTTGTTTATTAAATATTTCTCGGGTCCGCTTATATGTATAGGGCTAATACAATGGATAAAATATGATATATTAAGATTAATAATGCGCTCTAAATAGCTATTCGAAATGGCAACTTCCTTATTCCACGTGAGACTATAAGCACGTTTATCAAACTATACATAGAAGTTTTTTTTTATAAAATCCATTTTTTAAGTTTGTATAATTAATAATCAATTAATTATAAGCTAATAACTTGTCTCATTTCGCATGCTGCTAAATATCTCAATCGAACCGCTAATCCGAACGAAGCCTAAATGATGCATGTAGGGAAGTTACTCTACCTGGTCATAAATATTTCTCGCAATTGATTTTGGATATAACTTTTGACTATCCATCTTATTAAAAAATAACATATAATAATATGAAATTACTCTTTATTCTATTGTAAGTTGTGTTTTTACTAATGTTACTCTATCCTTTACTTACATTTTGCAATTTGAAGTAAATTTTTGAATAAGATGAGATGAATTGTCAAACATCATTTCAAAAGTTAATTCCTCAAATATTTATGACTAGAGGAAGTACAAGCTTGCCCTTGCATGGGGGTATAACCTAATGATATCGTGGTAAATCTCCATTTGGTTTGGCCCATGGATCAAGCCATTTTCACGAATCACGACGCCAACTAGCTAGCTGTGGTCCTTGGATACCAACAAGGAATGTTTTGAAGTGCTTCAATTTGCATATGAGACATTCAACATCATTTTCTTCCATCATCCCATGGTCCAGGGCAAACCTCCATTGATAAGAAAGTCTCTTCTAGCACCTTTGAGCCTTTGAGGCGCCTTTACAATCTGCCTCGAGTGATCTTCAAGCCTTCTAGAAGCCTTTGAGGATTTCGGCATGGCTTCAAAGATGGAAGTTTTCGTTTTGTATGTCTAGTGTTTACCTTTTGCCTTTAACTCGAGAGGTCCGAGAGGGCTCCTTGCTTCCATAGAATTTTTCCTAGACGGCCCTATGGAACAAAGGCTTGTACTTTTTTTTTTTGGACCATATGATATTCCTTTCGAATGGCTCTATGATAGGGTTGACAGTATAGCAACGGTTCCCGCCACATCAACCGCGGTAAATGTTGTTACCGTGGGGTGGGTAAACTATAATTATGGTTTGGTAAAAATTGTTTTGTTTCAAATTTGAAAAAAAAAATCATAGAAGTAGTGCATAAAGTCTAGTGCTCTATAGTGGAAACCTTATGTGAAAAATACAAATTAAGTTAACTTTTTTTTAGCCAAACCGAAGTGGAAATGACAAAAATGAAAAAAAAAAGTCATGAAGCACGTTTAAGCCCAACAGAAGGAAAGATATCTTCTCTTTCACTGTACAAACATTTTTTTTAATATGTTTATAATTTCCTGATTTTATTTTTTTTTTAAAAAAAGGCTTATCAAGAGGCACTTACTGGTACCATCGAGCTGCCTCCTGCCTCCACCATGGCCATCCCTCACAAACCATAATCTGGCTACCTAGCTTGTCGACCAGGACCATGCATGTCGCCCATGACCTCCAAGGAGGAGATGCCGCTCGATCGAATGATTTTCCAGCGAACGAATAATGCCGCCGTATGCCGCTGAATGGCAACATGCATGAGAACGAACCGTGGAGGTGGGAGATACGGATTATTCAGACTACAAGGCAACAATTTTATAAAACGGTCCGTGTACATAGGCTGATTGCCCCAGCACCATAACGGGCAGCTCGAATGCTCGATCATTATTTTGCGAGTAACGTTAAACACAACGTACGATATCATAACTACTCCCTGGGCCGGTCATGTGCCCCACATCTTCCAGTATCCTACACTACGTGAAGAGATATCGGATTGAATACCGATCGAGTTACTTCTACTCATCTATTGTCACGTACGAATCCAAGTACCACTGTGTAGGGTCACTCACTCCGCAGCAGAACAAAAGGTCGTGTACCGGTGTACGTAGGCAGAGAGACCACCAGTGGTTCCTTTTAAAATTTCTCCGGGATGCATGGGCCTGGCCGATCCTGCTTGAACAGTCGAGCCTGTGAGTGACCCACGAACGAAAGGCTGCCCGTGCCCGGTGATCAGGCCGGTGTGTGACAGGAAGGGCCATGTCCTGGGCACATCAGGGTGGAGCATAGTATATGTGCAAATGCAACGCACTCGCATGGTCGAATGATGGTGGCTGGCTGGCACGAGCTGGGGAGGGAGCGACTGGGTCAGTGAGAGTCAGTGATGTGACCAAGTAGTCCACGGTAGGGCCCGACCGACCGAGGTGCGTCGCGTCCGACGCGAACACGATCATCCGACCCAGCCCAAAGCTAGAAGGGCAGGCCCTCGCATGTGCCGGTTTTTAGGAGTAGTTCTGCACGCCGTCACGTGGAGCGCAGATGGGCTCGGCGCAGATGGACTCTGCCCGTGTACCGCGCCCCGCTCCGGCCGGCAGCCGCGCGTGCCGTGGCAGGCGTCAGGCAGCAGCAGCAGCAGCAGCTGCTGCTGCTAGCTCCGAACCGAACCACCTGAACGGCAGCCTGCAGCTGCAGGCAGGAGGCGGGGGAATCCGCCCCGTGTTCGGCGTGCGCTGGCCTGGAGCGCTGTGCGCTGCGCGGCCGCCGGGACGCAAAGGCGCCGCCGCGAGCCTGTTCGGTTCACACACGGCGGCACGGTTGGGCGGAGGAGGCGCGGGGGCATATGTGCGTGTGGTTTGGAGCTGGAGGTGGTGTGAGCGTGTGACAGAATTTTGTGCGGAACGTTTTGGCACTAGCTTGGTCGTTGGCGCAGTTCCAGAAAGATTCCGTGCTGCCAAGTTTGGATAAAGAATTCCAAGGGCACATGCGACCGTGAAGCTCTCGATATACATGCATGGTTACTGGGTGAACCATACGCTTGTGGTTTTTTGATAAGGAAACCAAGCTTGTGATTAGTTAACCAATGCTTACGAGAACTTCGAACGAGTGGCCGCTTTCTTTGGTCTTTCATTTTTGCGAGGAGGGTGGCTGCTGCTGCTGTGGCCTGTGGGGTAGATCAAAAGGGGCGCTGGGTGTTTCTTCGGCTCCGCAAACTCTCGCACTCGTACAGCGCACAGGTTCATTCTTCGGACGCACCACGGCCCACGAGTGGTGAGAAACGCCGCGGGAATCTGATTCGTATTTCTAAACCATAATACTAAATATATTGTCTTTCTAACTATTAAAACCAATGCAATTTCACTCCCTTGGTGCTTCTAGGGAACGATTTCGCTGACGTAGTGTCTACATGACGATATTGATCCGATCTTCATCCAGCGTGGCATTGACGTGGCGTTTATATAGCATTTGAATTTTAAATATATACATATGAGACTCATTTGTCATTCACAAAAAAAATATTGTGAGACCCACTTACACGTGGGGCCCACAACCATCCTCTCCTTCCCTTCTTCCTCCTCCCTCCCTTTCCATTCTTTCCTTTCTTTCTCTCCCCCTTTGCCATTTGTGGGGAGAGCTGGAGCGGCAGCGCGTCTCTTGGCTGGTGGCCATGGCCGTGGCCGAGGAGGCCGGAGACGAGAGTGGCAGCGGCAGCGGGCGAGGGCTGGAGCGACGAAGGTGGGCGGGCGGGCAAGGGCTAGAAAGGAGAGGAGAGAGGTGGCGCTGCCGAGCTCGTGAGCATCATCCGCGCCGTCGAGCTACTCCTCTACCTCCGCGTTGTCGCCTACTGAAGCACTGCTGCAGTCCGAGGCTATGCCGGGGGATGGAGAAGGGAGAGGGCTCTCGCCCGCCCACCCACCGTCGCCGCTCTCGTCTCCGGCATCCTCAATTGCAGTCACCGCCACCAGCCGCGAGACGCGCTGCTGCCGCTCCTGCTCTCCTCGTCGCGGCACCGCTTGAATCCGCCGCCCAGCTCTTTGATGCCGTCGTCGCCGCTCCATCTCTTATTGCCACCGCTCAACCTCAGCTTTATGGGAAGGAGAGGATGATTGTGGGCCCCATAATAATTTTTTTAATGATAAATAGGTCACATATGACTTTTAAATTCTAATACCATATCAATACCATATTGAACGAAGACCAGGTCAACACCTTCACATCAGCTGAAACTGTCATCCAAACTATCGAGGAAGTCAAATTATACCGGTTTTAATAGTTGGATGGTTGAGAAATCTGGTATTGTGGTTAGATATACGAATTAGATTCAGCCGCTTAACTAGTGAAAAACATATATGTGGACTCGTTCGTCATTCACACAACAAAAAATTTAGGCTCACTGACATGTGGGGCCGACATGTCATCCCCCCTCTCTCATCCTTCCTTCTCCCTCCCTCTCTGTTTCTCTTCCTCTCCCCTTCGGCAGCGAGCGGGCGAGAGCCGGAGCGGCGACACCATCTCTCCGGCCCTCACCCCTCCGGAGATGGAGGAGGTGTCGTGGCCGGCGAAGAGGGTGACCATGGCGGTGTCGATGATCCCCTCTTTGGTCAGCAGCGACCCGCCGCTGTTCAATGCCGCCACGTAGGCGCCACGTCAACGAAACTGCCCTTCAAAACCGCTGAGGGAGTCAAATTGCACTGGTTTTAATAGTTGGGGGTCGAGATATCCGGTATCGTGGTTCAGGGATATGAATTAGATTCGACCACTAGTTAAGGGAGCCTAAGTGAACTTATTTCCCTGGACAAACCTATGTCCGGCTCGTCTCAGTTTGGATTGTGTGGGTCATCTAGATGGGCTTTGTATTGCTAGGAAGGAGATAAGAGCCCGTTTAGATGGAGGAGCCCACAATAATCTCTTTAAGCTAACATGAAGTCCTAGTATAAGGTTTGGCTAGGAAAATCAGAGCCAAACTTTAGCTAGCAATAAGTAAGGGACAAAACCGTCACATTTCCTCTTGTATCATTGTTGTGAGGAAGGTGCCAAGAAAACATACAATTGTCACAAGTATTGCCGTGGTACCTAATACAATCATAGCTCTGATTGGTTCAGCCACGAGTGACAGGCTATAAAAAAATATAAATGAAGAAACCAGCAAAGTTTGTGATTTAAAAGTTAAGGTTGAAAGATAGACTATGAATAAGAAACCCCAAATCAACCTGGAACTAAAATTAAGTTTTAAAACTTAAATTTTAACTGTGAATGACAGTTAAAATTTTAACTTCACTATACCACTCAGCGTGTGAATTGCCACAATGAATAAAAACCGTTGCAATTTTGTGCTAATTAAAACATAAAGTGAACAATTTAGACGCAAACTATATCGATCTGTTTTTAAAGTTCAGTTTATAAGATAGAAATTTTACCAAGTAGGTCCTATTTCACTATTTTTATAGAATTGAAGATTAAAAACTGTCCGGAAGAGAATGACAGTAGCAGGGCGTGTGATGGTTAAGTCGTGAACATTGAAGTCGTCCGGAAGAGAATGGTGGAGCAGTATGCGATGGTGGAGTCGTGGGAAGGGAGGATATTGAGCTAGCTTAGTGCGTTTGGGTTTGTTATCTTAACTCGGTTTGGTAACCTTAACGATCTAAAAGCATAACTCAGCTTGGCTCGACTCACAACTTGACTCGTTAACGAGTTCTCTCATTAATATCACATTTGCATCTTTGAATTGATTTACCAATTTATCATATATTAATATAATGAATAAACACCAAATGATAAATAACTCATTGAATCCAAATAATTTATAAGCAATTAATGGACTAATGTACTTATGTATAAAATGTATAAAAATATATATTGACCTCATGGCCTAGCAAGCTACACAAGTAGCTAACGGTATATCTTATTAAGCTAATGAGCTAAAAACCTAGCTCGACTCAATATACTATGGCTATGAGTTCAAGCCGTTCGAAACCATCGGCTTTTTTTTTAACCGCTAGTCATGAGTTCAGTGCATGGCTAGCGCATATCCCACACCACATGTGCGGGTGTGTTTTTAATAGGAATTTAGTAATGTTGAGAGGATTTATCATCTATCTTTCTTTTTCTTAAACGTGTGTTAGAGATCTACCCGCAAATGTGTAACTATAGTGTATGTGCACAATGCACAGTGCACGTGTGTTTTCTGTGTAACAGGGGGAAAAAAGAAAGAAAAAGAACGGCAGCGGCAACGTGGGCGCCCAACGAAATCTGAATTTCTGAACATCCCGGAACGTAAGAACAGCGCTACGTTGGCCGAGACCGGAGAGCGACGTGGATGTTAAGCTTACTCCAGGCCTCAGAAAAACAAGAGGATCCGGGAGACTGAACTGATGATGGACCGGGGGCGAGGGCCACCGCAAGATGCATTGCAGCAGGCGCGAGCCCGCATGGCCACATCTCGCAAATCCTCGCTTCCCCTCCCCCTCGCCCATCGTTTACCGACGCAATCTGCCAATCTCGCATTCGCAAGAGCTGTACCGCTCGGTCCACGAGCAGCCAACCTTGGCATTTTTACCTCCGAAAGCGAGCTCGACCTCCTCAAGAATGACAGAATCGAACGCCGAATATCCATCAGCTGCGTAGCCATCACCGCCTGCGTCGCAGAGAGGGCCTCCCATGCAGTACCGCGTACAATATCACGTACTACCTGAAAGGCTGGAACGCTCAGTTCTTCACCGCGACAAGAATCACCGAGGGGAAAAAGAAAAAACGGCGGACACATAATGGATGGAGCAGCTGAACTTTGAGATGTGTGTGACACACATGTGTTTGTGTGGGTGACGCGATGGCTGTGCGAGAACGCTGGGAGCCATACGTTGGGCTATCCGAAATCTCATCTCTCGCCCAATCCGGGCCTCACGATGACACCTCGCTGCACCGCGCACCACAAACCCCTGGCGCGCCCAATCCCACACTCATATATACACACTTCCCGGCCTCGCCGTCCTAGCTTGCTGCTGCTGCATTCTTCTTGATCTGATCGTCGGACATGGCGTCGCCCATGCTCTCCGCCGCCACCGTGCCACTCCAGGTAAGTTTGGTTAGTTGCTTACTGCTCGTCTCTCCTGGTTGCAAGAATCGCTCTGAAAGATTGTGTTTGGTGTCTGTGTGTGTGGTTATGTGTGCAGGGAGGCGGCTTGTCGGAGTTCTCCGGCCTGAGGAGCTCGTCGTCGCTGCCGCTGCGGCGGAATGCCACCTCCGACGACTTCATGAACGCGGTCTCCTTCAGGACCCACGCGGTACGTGCGTGAAGCAATGCACCGGAAAACTTTTGTTGCGTCGTCGAGGCGGCGTGTGCGTGACGCGGGGTGTTGAAGTTTGTGTTGCGGCGGGCGCAGGTTGGCACGAGCGGCGGGGCGCGGCGGGCGCCGACGGAGGCGAAGCTGAAGGTGGCGATCAACGGGTTCGGCCGCATCGGGCGCAACTTCCTGCGGTGCTGGCACGGGCGCGGCGACAGCTCGCCCCTCGACGTCATCGCCATCAACGACACCGGAGGCGTGAAGCAGGCGTCGCACCTCCTCAAGTACGACTCCACGCTCGGCATCTTCGACGCCGACGTCAAGCCCGTGGGCGACAACGCCATCTCCGTCGACGGCAAGGTGATCAAGGTCGTCTCCGACCGCAACCCGTCCAACCTGCCGTGGGGCGAGCTCGGCATCGACCTCGTCATCGAGGGCACCGGTGTGTTCGTCGACCGCGACGGCGCGGGCAAGCACATCCAGGCCGGCGCCAAGAAGGTGCTCATCACCGCCCCCGGCAAGGGTGACATCCCCACCTACGTCGTCGGCGTCAATGCCGACCAGTACAGCCCCGACGAGCCCATCATCAGCAACGCCTCCTGCACCACCAACTGCCTCGCCCCCTTCGTGAAGATCCTCGACCAGAAGTTCGGTACGTGCGCACACGCGCGCATCAGCGATCCTCGACCAATTTTACTCTCTCTCTCTCTCTCTGATGCTTAACCAATCAATGGCGCAGGCATCATCAAGGGGACGATGACCACCACCCACTCCTACACCGGCGACCAGAGGCTGCTCGACGCGAGCCACCGTGACCTCCGGCGCGCGCGTGCGGCGGCGCTGAACATCGTGCCGACGTCCACCGGCGCGGCCAAGGCCGTGGCGCTGGTGCTCCCGAACCTCAAGGGGAAGCTCAACGGGATCGCGCTCCGGGTGCCGACGCCGAACGTGTCCGTGGTCGACCTCGTGGTGCAGGTGTCCAAGAAGACCCTCGCCGAGGAGGTGAACCAGGCGTTCCGCGACAGCGCCGCCAACGAGCTCAAGGGCATCCTCGAGGTCTGCGACGTGCCGCTCGTGTCCGTCGACTTCAGGTGCTCCGACGTGTCGTGCACCATCGACGCGTCGCTCAGCATGGTCATGGGCGACGACATGGTGAAGGTCATCGCCTGGTACGACAACGAGTGGGGATACTCGCAGAGGGTCGTCGACCTCGCCGACATCGTCGCCAACCAGTGGAAGTGAGAACGTAGAAGCTGCTGCTGCTGCTGCCTTTGTAACTCCACCTCGCTCCAAAAATTTTCCCCAGACTTCTTCCTTCTTCCTCTCGATCCTTTGTAATGAGAATTTCGAAGTTTCGAGCGCCCAACACAGTTTCTTGTTTCTTTCTTTGCTTTTCTTCCCCACCTCATCTGACTTTTCACTGTCCGGCACGGATTATTATCGACTTCCGGCAATTGGAAATCGCAATGCTGTGTAATGTTCATGTGTAATACCGTATATACTACCGGACACCGGTTGCCAGGTTCTGGTATAGAATTTCAGCATGTTGCTTGGGACCATTTTTGTTAGTTTTTCTGTGATGCGTGAATCTTAATTAACTTATAACATGAGGAAATGTAAATGACTTTTAAAGGTAAAACTCACAGGGAAATTAAATACGTAATGAATTAGGAGCGAGACCGCCTTTAGATACAAAATTTAACGGTGACCAGAGGATCTTACCACGATCGAGACGATGCGTCAAATGCGCGATGAATGGTTGAAACAAATTGCCCCAATCCAAATGGATCATGACCTGGTCAACGTGGGGCGTGTTCATTTGGTAACTCATAGTTCACATGTTCGTCATCCTGATCCTTGGTGCCTGTTGCAATGAGCAAGGATCAAGAATATATGGTACTGTGTAGGACAAATATTCCAGTCCATACAATGTAGGGAGGACGACATTTTCCTTCGGAAATCCAATTGATTTCAGAACGAACTTTTCGAACCTGTGGACTCAAAAATGAAGAAGTCCAGAACTCTAGCTAACTAGAAGTCCAGAACTCATAGCTAACTTGATAGATACACATAATTCTTCTTTACTGATTTAGTGCTTACTATTAACTATCATGGGCCAAATGAGTAAATTCCTGAAGCTAACATGATACTCAAGTTCAACAGGGGTCTGCTGATGACACTACATTAACAAAACGAATGTTGCCGATCTAAAATAATGTTCAGATACTAGACCAAGGAAAAGTTCATGCGATGCTCAGTAGTGGTACTATGATAAACTATCCACCCTGTTTCAACTGCTGCCATTGAAAAGATTCCAGTCATGGACATTGAAGTTCATCACGGCGAGCTTGAAGATCTCAGACATTGCTAAGCATCCTGCTTGTTCTGCTGGTACTGCTGGACCGGCTGCAACTGCACTGGCGCTTTCACTCAAGGGGCTGAATGAATAGCAACAGAAACAACATCAAATTCTCAATTTACAAAAACAATATCTGAAGGATTATGCTGTAAACTTTGATATAGAAGGGCAGAAAAGCTGTAATAAAGTCTTCAATAACCTCTAACAATCTAACATTACCACCTAATGCTGTTTATCAGAATTTAACTACAAATCTAGTTTCGTCTTGTTTAACTATCCACCAGTGCACTAGCAATCAGTATGACAAGAAAATTCAAACATCAGGCTGAACACAATAGGGCTGTTTCATTTTGTAAGCACAGGTGTGTTCCTAAACAGTAAGCATGTTTCACCAAACAAGATTATCAACACTCACCACAAACATGTCAAGATGCGACCAGACTTTAAAAAGGAAAGACTGATACAGACAATCCGTAGTTCTTAGAATGCATAATCAAATATTAGCCAAGCTATGACCAACAGATGACACTGAATGGTAGTTTCTGTGATGGGAAGTCCAAATGAGCTTTTCACCCTGCTTAAGTACAAACTAATAGAAATGACCTGTCTAACAGAAAGTATACGTAATTAGTGATATACTGCGCTTACTTTATCAACAGTGGCTCATATGCAGTAATAACTACATCAGTAGCTGCATTCTTGAGGCGTATATTGGCCAAGTAAAGCTGCAATAGGTAATCCAAGAACTCAGTTTGAAGAACCAAGATTTCACAATTTTCCTGTTGTACATACTAATGAAGGAATGGATGCACTCACTCGAACAATGTTCTGTGCTTCTCTGCCTTGCCTTCCTTTTGAGATAGCCTACAAAAAGGAAGAAAATTAAGCACAAGATTTTGCACTTTCCTGGTCAATTCACCATCCAGTGTTGATTATACAGCATATCCAAGCTATCAAGTATCAATGTGCATCAATGAACTGAACTACCAGAGTTAATGAAATCATGATACACAGTAGTTCGATAATTTTGCACAAATCATAATGTTTCATGGATCTATTTATGTTATGGAGGATTCTTGATCATTAATTTCTCCCAAACTTTATTTTCCACTTAGACATCTGCATTACTACTTATCTGGAAAGAGAAGGATGTAGAACCTAGAAACATATACCTCCAACACTATGATTTAAAGGGGTCATCAATTATATGAGAATGGTTCAGCCCACCTACAGTTCAACCAACAAAACGTCCAGTAATCCCTAGTATTTATCCATACATCATTGTTATTTTTCTTAGGCATGCCAATTGCTACCAAAATCTGTTTCCATTCTCTGTAATGTGCAGCTGTTCAAGTATGAAGTGTGATCACCTAAACCTATACAACTCCAGCAATATTGTGCCATCATATATTTGTATTGTTGAAAAAGAAGGTGAAAATCTAATGTGCTGGATATTGATTTATCGCAAGGTGCAGAATAATCTGGAGTTGGCAAAGCACAACACAAAGAGGAAATAATCTTACCAGCTGACCAACCGCAGTTCCAGCCACTGCAGGAGCATCTCCAAATCGCAGACCACCTAGCTCGATCGTCCCAGAATGCTCAACTACCTAGCCAACAAACATGAATTTAACTCAGTTTAAAGGCATGAGCCCTCGAATCTTAACACAAACAGTCAGGAACTCCTGATTACGTTACATCGACTCCTAACTCTAATGTTTGACGAAGTAGTATGCTGAAGCACTAACAGGTTATCCTCACCAAGTTGTCCCCCGCGTCCTGCTCGTTGGCGATGTCGCGCAGGAACCAGAGCGCGCTGCCGCCGTCCTCTACCTCGCCCTTGAGGTCGAGCAGCTCGAAGATGAGGCTCTCGTCGCGGGCCGGGTCAACGAACACCTCCTGCGCAGCAAACCCCAACCCAATCAAAGTATACGCATCAGCCACCCGCAGAAACTCCGCCACCCCCCCCCCCCCCCCCCCCCCCCCCCGAACACAAAACCAAACTCAAAAGGGATCAAAAGCGAGAGGTGCACGAACCTGATGGTCGGGGACTTGCCTGATGTTGCTCACATCCTGACCAAAAAAAAAAAACCAAAGGAAAACGGGGGGGGGGGGGGGGGGGGGGGGGGTAAGCGCAGTACAGCGTGAAGGAACGAGAAGCCGCCGCCTCGCAAGGAGGATGGTGGGGGAGGCGAGGGAGTACCTGGAACCGGACGGGGAAGGTACTGGAGATGGCGCCGCCGAACAGCGGCCGCCCGGCGCATCTCTCGCCGGACATCCTCCGGTCCTCCGGAGCCCGAGATCAAACGAAGAAGTCGGTGGTGGAGACTGGAGAGGAGGAGGAGGTCGGTGGGCTTGGCGATTGGGGCAGCGCTTTATAGGGAAGGTTGGCGAAGTCGCCGCGCGTCGATCTCACGCGCGGCGGCCGCGCTTCGGCTTTCCTTCCCCTGCGCTGCGTGGATGCTACGCCGAGCGGTTCGGTAGTGCCGGTTGCTCCACTGCGGCGCAGGCAGGGGACGAGGCGACGAGCGGGGACGCTCGGAGGCCCGGACGGGCCGGCGAAGCGAGCGGCCCATCTCACGCGGCCGCCTGAATTCAACTGCTTCCAGCAAAAAATTTAGGGACAAAACCGCCCATCTCACATTCTCACGTAGCGTTGGGAAGAATTCCTTGAATGGGGCGCCCTATCTTCTTTTAAAAAAATATCGGTCGGTTAAATGTTGTAGTTGATCACTAGTGAAACGAAACAAAAAACTTTAATCACTGAAACACAGTGGAGACACATGTTAAAAACATGTACTTATCACGTATGAAACATTACGTATTAACAGACTGAAACATATGTTTTTCTTTTATCAGAATATAATCATACGATAACTTGTTCTAAAGATTTAATTGCAACGAATATAACAGTGGGATCGGATCGTAGATTAGATAAGTAGTTTAGGAGAAAAAAGTTTTGAAGGTCACTAAATACATACATGCATATATGGATGAGGTGAAGAGAGACGAGAGAGAGGAGTGGCAGATAGTTTTATGAAACACGCTAAAGATTTGCATTGAAACATATTACTATCACATATGAAACTTTGAGTTCTAATAATTTGAAACACATGTTTTTCTTTTAACATAATATAATCATATGACATCTTGTTGGAAAGAGAAGAAACAGTATTTTCGGAGAGGATTCGTCATCCGTCGGCATCCCGATTCACGGCATTCCTGGTAACATTGTTCAGCTTGGAATGGAACCTACTGAATGCTCCAGATACGCCGCGCAGGGAAACTCAGAACAGAGCAAAAAGGCAAGGGTGTGCCATTCAGATTCAGGTATTCTGGAAAATTAACTCTGGCAGTCGGCGCGTGAGAGGCTGCAAAATTTAATTTGATCATTCTCTATATATAATAGCGTTATAAACACTAATCCAACGGCAAGGTAAATAACACTTCCAAACAACACGCAACATTTCGATCGCGCATGCAACAAAATCATCTATTGAACTCGAGTTATTTCTCCATAGAACAAAGTTTTTCGGAGCAAGTCCCTACACTGCCAGCTAAGTCGAGCACCACAACGCCGCAAAAGGGGACGCCCTGCTGTTTCAGCCCTCCAGGAGGCCCGGTCTCCGCTTTCTGCAGACATAAGTTGTCCAGGCCAAAAGAATCTGACATGACAGAGAGCTCAGTTCTCCTCTCCATCCTCCTCTCCTTCACCTTGGTCTTCATCATCCTCCTCCTCATCGTCATCATCAGATACCTAAAAATGTTGCGAGTGGAGGATAAATACAGATATACAATGGTTAAAGTTCAACAGTAATAATTCACCTACCAGTCAAGCGCAAAAAAATATTGCTAAAATAACCTTACTGAAAAGTTAAAATATCACCAGCATAAGAAAGGATGACATGCAATGTTGTACTGGGAGTAACCATTATGAGCACACTGATAAGCTATCACGCTTTATATATTTACAAATGTGAGGTAGGATTACCTCGTCATCGTCATCCAGTAGCTCTAATTCTTCTTCAAATTCCTGCAAATGAGATGTCGGATAGGACAAGATATTAGGATTTAGGAATAACAGAAATAAAACAAACCACTTATTACGGTAGAAAGACTAACATTGTTGAAGTACTTCAAAGGATTAGGCCACAGATCTTCCTTGATGACATCTGCCACCTGTGCAAATAAAGTTCTCAGAGAACATCTTCACAGAGCATAGGATATTCCAAAACTCTTGTGATAGAACTTCGAATAATTTACAACTAAACAAAGTTTCAAACAATCATGGTTTAGCACGAGCCAGTGGGACGATTATACCTCATCCATAGCTCCATGAGCAAAACTTCTGTTCTTTTCACTATTGAACCAAGTAAAGAAACTGCAAAGGAAAATGAAGACGTGTTAACAACTTAACTGCCAAGAACCCAGTTGTGACAAACAAAGAACACAATATTATATAAAAGTAAGAAATGGATATAGACATGGCAGAAAGCCTCCACCGCACCCAAAAAACAGATAGTTCATATAAATGATAGCTAACAAAATAGTGAAAAGAATGCTATCATGTGCCTTTGGCAGTTGCTAGTCGGTTATCGAATTATATCAAGCAACATAACCAGCAGGTTTACCAGGAATGAAACAAGGAATAAAGCTAGCATGCTAAGATTACTTTATAGAAGGTCCCTACTATTTCTTCCAACTTCCAAGTAGAAAAGAGAAGACCAAAATTGTGAAACAGATAGAAATAACAACCTTTCATCAATTAAGATTCGCTTGTCCCCTTTCTTCGTGTACGCACGATCATTGGCAATATCCTTAAATGTTAAAAATGTTATTAGGTTAATAGGTTCTCTTTGCACAAGCATAGCAACAGAAACACTTAGATCGATCAAAAGGGTACCATACCATTCCTTTCTTCCACCTGATGGAGGTAGCCTTTACTTTGACTGCTTCATCGTCACTAAAGGAATATGTTTTTGTAAGCTTTGTATCTTCAAAATATGGATTGGGGGAGAATGTCTACAGTTCAATGACAAGCAATTGTAATCACGGTAAAAGAAATAAGGAAATAATATCTTGCAAGTGCAAAGAAGCTCACGAGAGTAATGGAGTAGCCTGATTTGATATCTTCTGAGTCATCCACGTCGATAGACTCCAAGTGTTTGAAAATCTATAATAAAAAATAAGAAAGCTCATGACGTAGTTCTAGTAATATATTTCATTGTGTTCATTGTGCGTCGATTGTTCCCATAGGACTACTGAGAAAATCAATATTTCCTTGCTTTAGTACGCCTCATACTACTTTTGATTTAAAAGTATATCAAAGTTAATGTTAGTAGTCCACAAAAGAAAGGTACCTTTTGATCATCTTCAGTTAATAGTTCACCAAGCATAGGATGGCTAAGAAACTGCAAGATGAACAGTAGATAGCATAATTAATAAGTAGATGAAAGGTTTTAATCAATCAACAATTCAATCCGAAAGAGCATGAAATAAAAATCATTGTAGAAACATATTACAGACCGCTGTCAGCCAGAAGTCAGGAATTTGCTTGATAATTTTATTCCGTCGAACATAAACTGGTCTGCGAACCTCGTTGTATTTCTGTTCCAACTCCAGAACTTTATCACATGCTTCCTCATTAACCTGAACTCAGTTAATGCAATGAACTAAGAGCCTAACATTCAAAACCCACTAAACATTCCAGCTGATTGTATCAGGTCCAATCAACATATGAAATTGGAATTGTAGGTACTCAAACAATAATTCTGGAAAGGAACACTTTGTTAGCAGTACAATTTTAGAGATTGCATCATTGATTATGATAATTTTCACTTAGTTCAATTAAATCACTAATCCTGATACTAAAACTAATAGAATGGAGTAATTATGAAGTCAAATAAAAAGCCTGAAACGAAGCTGAATCCATGATGCACAATATCTGGTAGACAAGGGAGTCTGGAATGCAATGTTGTGCAGATCAGGTAATCATGAACCAAGTCATGCAAGAATTTTTCTCATTCCAGAGAAACCGAGAATTTGCACCTATTAGCTTTGTCTGAGAATATGTGGAGTTTCTGGACATTAGAGCACCCAATTTAGCTTGTACAGTTCTGCGATTACATTATAGAACTAATTTAAATTGCCAGAGGAATTGAACAAAGACAGACGAGTTTCCTAAAGCATTTCTGACCACATTTTGAAGCCTCCAACCTCTAAGTTGAATGTGAAAAAACTTTTGCAGCTAACTACTCTCCAATGAGCTCCACATGCATCTCAAAGTGCTCATAAAGCATTTAACTGTAGCACAATCTATTCTAGACGTCTACAGTTCAATGGCCATGGGTTCACAGTCAACTGATTTTAAGTATCTGACAGAACAAAACAGGCACAACATCTACTGCTAACTTTCACAATTCCACAATATCAGGCCTCCAAACAGGTCAAGCCATAGAGAGAACATGGACAAGCTATCTAGCATCTAACATAGCACTTATGTCCCAACTTGAGCCATAGAGAGAACCGAAAAATTGAAAACCCGATCTCCCAAACCATATGTCTACCCAGCCATAGTAAACCAATCATTCATCAACCGTTCGTTCCGCAGTGAAACGATATCATAAACACAACAGAATCAGAATCGGGAGTCGAACTTCTCCTAAATCCCGCGCGCCCCCTGAGCCGCGACCGCTCCGCGAACCCATAAACCCCCAAAACCCCAGCCCCCTAAAAAAAAATACAAACGCCCCAGCAGCAGCAACCACGCCGTGCTAGAGGATCCAACGCCGACTCACCTTCTCGATCTCGTCCTGGATCTCCTGGAGCTTCTCGATGGACTGCAGCAGGGCGGCGTCGACGGGCTCGGCCTCCGCGCCGTCGGTCCTCGGCTTCTTCCCCTTCTGCTCCGCCGCCGCCATCGCCCGTTGCGATAAACCCTTCCGCGAGCTTTAGGGCTTTAGCTTCCCGGCGAGGTCTGCTGACTCTGCCGCCGCTGCTGCCGCCGCCCGCCGAGAGGGGAGGAGGCAACCGGAGGCGGGTGCGGAGGCGGGGGGGTGGTCAGGGGTTAGGGGATGGTGGGTGCTGTATGTTGCGAGCCCTTTTATATCGGGCCGCGCGCAGAGATTCGCCGGTTTGAGTTGGGTTGGGTTGGGCCTCATTTTCTTATGGGCTAGGTCCCTTTGAAACAAATAGTAGTTTCTTTCTCTGAAGAGGAAGTTTAATTAAAATATCATCGATAATCAATCTAATAATCTATTTATATAATAGTTTGTTGTAAATATATTGTATTATTAATACCTAATCCATCCATGTTACACACATGCGGTCACGCGTGTGGGTGCCGCACCACCGCCCCTCCCATCGATCCTGCGCCTTTTGTGCCGCGTGACGTCGACGGTGCGGTGGCTCGTTTCTATCCCGCGGAGAGTGTATATTTATGTAAATATATTTCAAAGGCATGTAAATATATACAAAAATCGATGAAAAAATATATATATTAAAATTTAATCCTCTCAACACCTTCTATCTTTTTTTTTCAAACGATCAGGCCATTGCTGACTTTTTATATTAAGAAGAAGATATTCCATTTTAAGGAGAAAACAGGATCAAACCTTACAGCGCACGGTTAATTAGGAAACTGAGCGAAAACCATAACTACAACACCACACCAACAGCTAACCTATCCTAAGCTACTTGAGTAGTAGTGGTAGTAGTATATTTAACAATGAATCAAATGATAGGAAAAAAATCTTAAATTTTTTTTAATAAGACGAACGGTCAAACATGTTTAAAAAAGACAACAGCATCAAATATTTAGGGACCGAGAGAGTAGCATGTATCTTTAATCTTATAGGAATTGAAAACACATGAAACAGATGCCCTTTTATTGCACCAAATGAAAAATTAAGTTCGTTTTTTTATGGAACGGGCAAAGTGCGATATTATTTTCTAGTCTCGTGTTACACTGTGCCGATGAGTGCTCATGGACGCGTTCATCCCTGATTAGAAACAGTAGTTACACCTGTGTGCTGACTGAGCACAAGAATTTTTTTATGAGCACTGGAAAACTCAGGTGAGAACGTTGCAGAAGGTTATACCGCTGCCATTGATTCAAACAGAACTGAAACAAAACAAGTTTACTTTCTAGTCCCTTACATCCAAGGCTAAGTGAATACCCAATAAAAAAACCGTATATCCCCCAGCTAACTTATTACCACAGTCCCTTACTCCCTTGTTCATATCAGGAAAACACTAATAACTTAATTCTGATGAATTCATGTCGATATATCCTTCTCGTGCAAATAATCTACAAAACTGAAGTTAAAGTATCCCGTGGCGCCACTAAAGCATACTAGCTTACACCTCTGGATGGCTTCAGTGTCATTTTGAGGATAAGATCAATTCCAAACTTCAGCCAACATAACCAACCATCCTACACCAGAACTGATAGATGAACTGCCAGTTCTGGGAGGTTGAAATGGCTGCAACGACTTGGCTACACACGATCTCATGAAGCAATCAGTCGGGGTTAATCACCCAGGCCACAAGTAATTCATGCCACAAAGTTCAAGGAAGAAGGGTCCTGACTAGGTCTATCCAGCCTTTTCCTGCAAAAGGAAACAAACAATACCATCATAACTGTATCTGAAACTACATTCTAATTGAAAATTGTTATATACATTCTAAATGAAAATTGTTTTATACATTCTAAATTTACGAAATTACTTGGGCAAAATCTGGCCCCACCACGCAATCAACTCTGCGATCTTTTTCTTTTTCTTCTTTTAACATGGTATTTTTAAACCTTGAGAACAAGAATGCAGATGTTCCTTTTCACCTCGTTCAAACATATCAATGTACGTATATGATAATAATTGGAAAAAATATTTTCCTTTGAAAAAAGGCAAATGAAAAGCAAATTTCTGCATTATCAGGAAACTTAGCTGGACTTAATCTTCAGAGGAACTTAACTAATATGAAAAAAAAAAAAACCCTGCTGATCTAGTGTTACATTACAAGGTGCGATCATTCAAATCAGTGAAACATCAATGACCAATGTCAGTGATAAAATTCTTGTAGATTATTAAGAATTTTCAATTTAGTTTAGCCAAAACAAAATGAATGAGGTCATGAAACTTGAAGAAACACTGTGGAGTTTCCAATGGAATGATATAACCATATAGTTCCACTAGTTTAATCAAAAGTTACTGCCAGCATTGAAAACTGGTGACAAACAGTTACATACCGCTACAACTTTCCTGGCAATTATCATGAGCAAAAAAAAGCAAACACATTCATAGCACTTCATGGCCTTAAGTCAGCAGACACAATATGCAAATGAGATTTTTTTTTTTCTGGTTGTAGCAACTAGCAACCTTTATGTAGGATTATAATATATCAAACAGCCCCTTTCCACAGATTTAAATTTAATTCTAAGCACATTTAGTGGGCATATAATGATATTTTTAGTTTGAACATGAAAGAAGTGCCTGTTTTCAGCACCAGCATGCCCATTGACTTCATACAAAATATAGTTGTCCTTACTCCTTACCAATTTACCATCCTCAACAAGTAAAGACTAAAGAGAACACTTTATGTTATAGGCTCATGAAATAGACAAGGTTTGCTCTAATTTTGCCATCACACAGATTCATATAATAGCTGTGGTCGTTTACAGGAGATGTTCTTGGGTCCAATAAAACACTTCCACAGATGCATTGCAGTAGCTCCTTAAAATACTAATTTTGTTGATATAAGAAGACAAATCTGATATCTTGAGCTATTGCATTTAAAAAGTACCATATGTTCGAGAACTATATGAAAGAAAAAAAATGTATGTAATTTTGCTGAATCAGCATATCTGTGAAACATATGGGTTGGAAGCTGTACCTCATGAACGGTTTTATACGTGATATTGACCTTTCATAACCATCTTCTGAATCATTCTTTGCATTATCATCTGATGCCTGCTCCACATCGTTGTCTTCTTCATTTTCTCGTCTTGGTTTTGCTTGTTGTCTTGATGTAGGCTTCCAGCTTGCTTTGGCAAGTGACTTAGCAAGTAAATCTGCAATATTTATTGACATTTCCTCAGCTTTCTGCACATGAGGAAAATGATCTTCCTCAAAATGGTGTGACAACCACAAGTACATTGACAGGACCTGATGTTTTGTCTCAAGGTCCAGAAGCTCAGTGTCGTTCTTTGCAGAACCCTTTGGCATTCCCATTGCAATGCTAACACGACGGCTTTGGCTATAGTTTGTAGCAAATCTCAGAAGATGGTACATGGCTTTTGGATCCCTTATATTCACTGGAGCAAAACAAAAATTGTAGCGATCCTTGAGGGAGAGACCCTGGATCCTCTCAAGCATATTAGCAACCTTCTTGATACTTTCCTGGTGACACATGAAGTATGTACTGTCGACGCGGCAATTTTCACGGAACTTATCCAGCAGTTCATTGAAGGTAAGGTCAGGAAACTGGATGGCAAAACTTTCCACCTGCTCAAAGCAAGGGAATAGACCAACTTTCTTCGCTTCCTCAAATGGCTGCTGAAGGCACTGGATCAAATAATCCAAATCATCCAACAAGAAGGTGGTTGTCAGCCCATCTGGGTAAATACTGCCTCTCCGACCAGCTCGCCCAGCAATCTGTTTTACCTGTGAAGCAGCAACAGGTACCATCCTGTCCCCATTGTACTTGGCCAAACTATAGAATACCACTCTCCTAATGTTGAGGTTCAATCCCATACCAACAGCATCACTTGCTACAAGCACATCATACTCATTATCCTGCTCATTAAACAGCTTTGCTTGCTGCCGCCGTGTCTCTGGTGGAAGAGCTCCATATATAACGCAACACTTGTGCTTCGTAAACTTCTCGATTGCCAGTTTCACCTCAAATATCTCTCTGCGTGAAAACGCGACAATGCAGTCACCAGAGCGCACATTCTTGAGGTCTCCAAGCAGTGTCTTTGCTTCAACAACAAGCGGTTTGAAGCGCTCATATTGATGCACCTCCAAATCATCTCCAGTATCTGCGCAAATCTTCCGAACAATCTTCAGAACACTAGGGTCACCACAGAGATGTATCTCGTCTGCCTTGAGCCCAAGAACGGCTCGTGTCCACGCATAGCCCCTGACAGGGTCAGCCATCATCTGTATCTCATCAACCACTGCAACCTCGTAGGGCTCCTCCGTGGAGAGCATTTCGATCGTGCACGCGACGTGGTTGGAGAATGGCACCTCCTTGATCTCCTGTCCAGTGCGGAGGCTGCAGTAGACGCCCAGGGCATTGACCTTGTCGAAGACCTCCATGGCGAGGAGCCGGAGCGGGCTGCAGTACACGCCGGACTTGGCGGCGGCGAAGCGGGTGAGCGCGTTGTGCGTCTTGCCGCTGTTGGTGGGCCCGCAGTGGTACACCACCCGCCGGCGCATGGCGCGGGCGAAGGGGTACCACGCGTGCGGCGCCGTGAGGTCCGCCGCGGCCATGACAGACTCGTGCTTCCTCAGCTCGTCCGCGAGGTGGGTCACGCAGAACTCAGCGAAGGCCGGGAGGAGGAGGGCGTGCGCGTCGTCGGCCGGGAGGGAGAGGAGGTGCTCGGCGGACTCCAGGGAGAGGCGCGCGGGGAGGAAGTGGCGGAAGCGGCGGGCGTAGGTGGGGAACGCCGAGGCGGGGATGTAGAGCGCGAGGGCTTGGTCGGACATAGCCGGGTCCTTGCCGAAGCGGCGGAGGAGCGCCACCACGGCGTCCCACGTGGCCTTCGGGAGGCGCGACGCGCCGGTGGCGGGCTCCGAGGTCGACACCTCGCGCCATAGCTGCTTCCCGTCAAGAGGCGGCCGCGGCTTACTGTCCCCCTCGGCGGTCACGTCGGAGGAGAAGAAGAAGCGGTGGTGGGGCGGTGGGTCCCAGGGGGAAGGGGATCGGGGCGCGGCCCGCTGGAGGTGGGAGAGGAGTGGGAGGAGGAGGATGCGCCGGTGGTGTTGAGAGGATGTGGAGCGGCGGAGGAGTGCGGCGGCGATGGCGGCGGCGGCGGCCATGGAGGGTAGTAGGTCGGGTTAGGAGGCGGCCGGCGACATGGGGCAAGGGGAAGAAGGGAGAGGCGTCGCGCGACAGGCGGCGGCCCAGTAATTGGCCGTGGGCCGAGTTGGGCCTCCAGCGGAGTCGGCGGGGTTGATAGCTAACCTTTGAGAAAAGGAAAAAGTACACCGAAGGTCCCTCAACTTGTCATCGAGTTACAAAATCATCCCCCAACCACAAAACCAGATATGAAACATCCATCTCAACTTACAAAACCGTTTACTTTAGGTCCCTCAGTGGTCTTGAGCCCGATTTTATCCCACGTAGTGGCCGAGTCAGCATGTGACCCACATGGGCCCCACATGTTAGGATGCCACGTCATCCCATCCTCTCCCTTCCTCCTCTATCTCCCTCTCTCACTTCTCTCCTCTCGGAGCAAATGTTTGTTATGGGTTGCTTCTTATTCCTCAAGATGAGGGATGTTTCATATCTGGTTTTGTGGTTGGGGGACGATTTTGTAACTCGATGACAAGTTGAGGGACCTTTGGTGTACTTTTTCCTTAAGAAAATCCGCCCATAACAAACATTTTCTCCAATCAAAGAATACCACAAAATTTTTTGAATGCCAAATAATACCACAAAGATAACCAAATTTTCCATCTATACCACGAAATCTAATAACCAAATTTTCCATCTATACCACGAAATCTAACCTCTCCTCTCATGACAGCCAAGATTGAATTGATTAATCATCAAGACTACGACAATAGCAGCGATGACGCCATCTAGATCGAGCTCCAGCCGAAGCCTCGGTGTGACCACCTCGTCCTTGGCAATGGCAGACACGACAATGGCATCTATCTCAAGCTCCGGAAGAGGATGAATCCACTCCAAAGATCAGATGAGAGGGGATGAGGAGAGAAAGATGAATGCATCATTTGGTTCTTTATGTGGTATTGATTGGTATTGTGAAAATTTTGTGGTATTCTTTGATTTGGGATAAATTTTTGGATCACGGATAGAATTTTCTCCGTATTTTATCTTAACCTTTGAGGGAGTTAAGACTTCGAGGTCCATGGTTTACCAGAAGGGATGAAAAATGGATCGGTTATTTTTCTGTTTTGGTCCGAATCCAATAGAACTAATAATATGGTAAAATATTTTGTAAAATCTGGCGTATTAGGATTAGAATATGGTATTGCTAAAATTCAATGATGCATATTATCCGATTTTTTAATGCGAATTATCTAACAAAGTGCTATCCAGATAATTCAATTTTTAATAACTAGCCATATGATTATATTGCTATCATAGCTCAACCAAATGATTTGTTTGTTTTTTTCTCTTACTAGAAAAAATGCCTGTGCGTTGCAATGAGTAAATACGTTTTTTCAATGATATATTAAGAGCTGAGCAACAAATTGAAATATTGAGATCGCTATACATTATAATTGAAAAAGTTAATGAAAATTCTAATATTGGGATCGCTATATATTATAATTAAAAAAAGTTAATGAAAATCTTTCTTGGGTTTTGGGGCGAAAGCATTCCTTACTTTTCAGCCCTAGGCCAGTCCGCTACCTCCCTCTATTTAGCTTGCTTGTTTCGACCCAGTCACGAGTGAAGCCGTTTTTAGCCCTAGGTCGGTCCGCTACCTCCTTCGTTTGGCCTGCTTCCTTCGACCCATCAAATCCGGACGAATCTTCCTCAATCACCCAAAATTGGTTGAGGGTTTTTTATCCGGCCACTCACCTTTTTCCGTTTTACCCAAAATCAGAGCATAAAACTCGGGATAAAAATAATCGGGAAAGATCGCCGTCATCATCGGCAACCGTTAGATTAAATCCGACAAAATAAAGCGAGGAAAATCATAGAGAGAATGATGAGGGAGGAGTAGGAATCGATTTTTTTATTTGCAATCAAATTGGAGGGAAAACGCACGATCGATATGGCGCTAGCGCGTCGCCAGGGTTCAACTTGGTACACGTGCCGCGAATAGATCGGATTAAAAAAAACCAGATGAGAAAAACCAAAATCGCATGGGATAAAAAACCGGTGAAAAAAATTGACAAAAAAAAAACAAAAGCGCCCGGGAGGCGCGGTGTGATTGAAAAAACCAGAAAAAAAAACCAATAACGCGTGCGCAGGAAAAAAACTCTTTAGCGTGAAAAAAAAATCGCCAGTAAAAAAACACAAACGGACTTTTTTTTTTGTTTTTTTACTGGCGAGACTTTTTCCCCCTTTTTTTCCTTGAGTCGGACGATTTTCTTTCTTACAACGATAGAAGCTTTTTTATCCTTTTTTTAGTCGGACTTTTCTTTTACCTTTTTAGTCGGACTTCTTTTTCTTTTTTACCGACTTTGGAAATTTCTTATTCTTTTTAAGTAGAGATAGAGATACAGAGATTAAAACTGAAAATAAAATTAAAACCGATTCAAACACGGATGACGTATCAAAGTACCGATAAAAACATCTTAAATTTTTATAATAGTAGATATAAGCTCTCTATCTAGTTTGTAAGTCTAATTAGCTTTATTGTGTGGTGTGATGTTAAGTGTTTCTAATTCTTGTTATTATTGTATTACGTTGTATATGTATGCAACATCCGATATTTTTGATTCGTTTATAGGCCGTGTTATCTTCGACTCTATATCATTTTCAACGCTACATCCACACCAAATCCCAATCCGCTAAAATAATTTGGTATCCATTCGAGTATCCGAATCCATACTGTTTTCAACCCTTAGGCTATATTCGATTAATCCCCACAAACCCCTCCAATCCTCTTCAACACTCTTTAAACCGAGCAAGGCCTTAAGGGGACTGAGTGCAAATACATGGGGACCTTTCTGAAAAAAAAGTACAAAAATAGGGGCTATTTGGAAAGAGGGGGCTCTGTCAAAAACAGCATCGTGTGGCCTGTTTAATTGGGCTGAGATGGTCTGGGCCGTATGCCCGTACACCTCTCCCATCCGGCCATCCCCCACGATACCGTCAGTCCGTCACGCCCCAGAATTGGTGTGAGGTTTCAAATCATCTCGCTTCACGGTGGTCGCTCGCAAGCCACACACGCACGCACCCCCACCACTCCTCCCATTCGAGACCCCGCGGGGCTCTGGATTGCTTGCTCGGAACCTGGGATGCACTGCCTCGCCTGCGCCGCTCCGGCCGCGCGCGCCCCGGGCAGTCGCGTCGGCGGCGGCGGCCGCCGGAGGATGGCTATCGAGTGCGCCGCCTCCTCCCCCTTCACCCGCGACGGCGAGGAAACGGCCCCGAGGTATGCCCGCCCCTTGCCCCTGCGCCAGAAATTTTGTTCTAACCGGGTGGTTTTCATCGGTACAATCTGGTGGTTCTGGATAACTGTATTGCGTAGTTAGTGTAGGATGGCCCAATTTGGGTACCTTTCGCTTGCTGAATCTCGGTTGCTTCTAGCGGGAGATTATTGATTATTCCAGTTGTGTTCCGTTTGATATCTAGTAGAGTAGTAGTTGATGAATTTTTAGGGGAAAATTCGATGTGCGAGAACATTCGTGTTAGTTAACTCACCATCAAGCAGCGTCCACATTTTCTCATGTTCTGTTAGTAGTATTTGTCTTTTGCACGGCGCTCACTCTGTGACTATGTGCACCTGCATTAGGTATTCATAGTTGGTTGACCGTTTTCCTATTCACTCTATCTGTTTATGTTTATCTGAAATTATATTCCAGGTCAATGATGGAAACATATGGTGAAATGTCAAGTAAACCTGTATTGCTTGCGTCAAGGAGGAAGCTTGTTGCATTATCATCGTTTTGCTTTTGCTTACATTCTTCAAGGTACTTCTCAGGTTCGGACTAAGTGGCATGATAATTTAGGTGTTAATAGAAATTAACTCGATCCTTGTCAGTTGTCACCTACCCAAATGATTGCTTTTGTAGTATTTAATTTACTCTATAAGTGTTCATGCTTTGTAACTTACAACTCCTTAAATACAGCACTTGCTTTGGGTGATCCATCTGTTAAAATTGATGATGTCACTCCAAAGATTTTTCCATCTGGTCCACTGTTTCCAACTGAGGTCAGTACTTAGTTGAACCCACTTTATCCTATTTTACTTCTTCCAAAAATATATTTACATTTCTTTGGATATTTCTTCTTTTATGGCTTGCATGGCAGAAACGGATCGCAGAGCTTTTTGAAACAAATACTTACTCTGTTGTCAACATTTTTGATGCAACTCTGCGCCCTCAGCTCAATGTAACTGGTGTTGTTGAGGTAAAACTAAAATGTGCTTTCGTGTTATAGGTTAGAGTAGAGTCAAGAGTATGTGTTAGTTGTTGCTCAAATTGACAAATGCATCACTAGTATTCTCCATAGAAGCACTAGGATAGGACAAGTCTGGCATTCTTTCTTTCTGAACTGGTGATTCGATCAAGCTAAAGTTAGACAAGGAATTGCTGATTTATTGTCTTGATGTCCTGTATATCTTTCGCAGATATCATGTGTAGAGTCTTATTGTTACTTTTAATAGAAATTTTAGAAGCCCTTGTTTGAAAGAAACTTCTTAATATTCATTATAGATTCCCGAAGGAAATGGTTCTGGCGTAGTTTGGGATGATTCCGGCCATATTGTTACAAACTACCATGGTATGGCAGTCAGTAAATTAAAAACCCATCATATGTGAGAGATCTAAATTCCTTCATACATAATTATGGTGCTTGACCCTTTCACCCTGTTGCACACTCATCTTATTCATTTTAATTGTTGGTGCAATGACAGTGGTTGGCAATGCCCTTTCAAAAAAACCAAAGCCTGGCGAAGTTGTTGCGCGTGTCAACATTCTTGCTGCTGATGGGTAAATTCTAATAAAACTGCATTTTACAGGATAGTTTCATGATTTAATGTATATACAATTGCAATGTTCCTTGTATATGCAAGCCAACTAATCGTTAATGCTCTGGTGCTCTCCTATATCTACCTGAAAGGATACAGAAAAATTTTGAAGGCAAATTGGTTGGTGCTGACCGTTCTAAAGATCTTGCTGTTCTCAAGGTGAGAAGTCTTTTGATTAGCTATAGAGAATTGTCATCTATCATCACTATGTTTACCATAGGTTTCTCTCATCTCATTTCGGTGTGCAACATTTTATATTAGTCATTCAATTCATTTCATCTCCCTGGTGGCCTGGCATGTACATGCCTCAAACTCTCATTAATATCCTTCTGTCGTTAGCCAAGGATTTAACTATCTGCTCATTTTTATCTCACATGGCATATGTCATGGACTAAGAAAATAAAAAGGGAGTAGAAAGTGGAAGTAACAGAAAAAGAAAAAAATGATACTTTTGGAGTTTTAGTTTCATAAGTAAAAATTCATCTCTTTAGCCAACTGCTTCAGTTTTTCCCTTTTTGTTGTTTTGTTTTGTTATGGTATAATAGTTTATTTGTGACAGTAACACAACATTTTCTTCTGTTGAGTTAGGGGTCCCATGCTATTTGATTGAAATGTTTTTTGAAGAGTTAAGTTACGAAACTGAGGGGGGGGGGGAGGGGGGGAGGTTCCTTTCAGAGGTCAAGAATACATACTTTTGTTTGCCCCGTCCTTTCTTCTTTTACGGAAATAGTATATGTATGTTTTTAGATACCAAGATGTTTTTATTTACCTACTCATCTTATGCCTGCCTTGTCCCAATGGAATCTAGTTCAAGGACAACCAATGGAAGGGCTGTATTAGATAATTTTACGGTTTGTTAGTGCGTAAAGTCCTGTTGTGATTTTCACCTGAGCTCAAATGTTGTCAGACATAGTACCTCATATATGGATTATGGACATGCAATAGGTGGATGCTCCTACAGATCTGTTGAAGCCAATTAACGTGGGACAATCTTCAGCTCTAAGAGTTGGTCAACAGTGTTTAGCAATTGGAAATCCATTTGGCTTTGACCATGCTCTAACTGTTGGTGTCATCAGTGGTTTAAATCGAGACATTTTCAGTCAAGCTGGAGTAACAATTGGAGGTGGAATTCAAACAGATGCAGCTATTAACCCTGGGAACAGGTTTGTAGATATGTTTCTTTAATGATTTATCAACTGATTACCCTTTTCTGGTCTCAGAACCCAACCTGGAAACTACCATTAGTTGTACTGGTTTACATCTGTATATTACTTACTGACAAGCATAAACACTTTTGTCACTAGTTACTTGATGGCTATACTGTATTACTGTTTATGGTTTCTACTATGCACAAAATGATAGTACTTGCCTATAACAGTGCAAAACAGTTGACTCAGGACACAGAAGAGGAAGTATTTTACTTCTTACTTTCTTGAGTTTCTAGCATCGCATCTAAAGTCAGGACACATAGATTGGGGCTAAATTGCAGCTCTGGCAGTTGGCATAGTGGTAATATTTGTTGCTACCAGTTTACTATATTAGGGTAGAATTTGATCATATTTGTGGTCAAAATCAGCTTGACCATGTATGCCCTCGTCCTTGAAGTGATTTAGTATGCATTACCTGTACTCTGGGGCAATGAACATCTAGGGTTAAGGATCATGTTGTAAGTAGTGGTTTATACAATATGTGTTGGATATTTATGTTTCTGAAAATGTATTATAGAGGGTTTTACTAAGCATGTATACTGATGTATGTCCATGCAGTGGTGGTCCATTGCTGGATTCGAAGGGGCATATGATTGGTATTAATACAGCAATTTTCACACAGACAGGTTAGATTATCTCAACATGAAATGTATTAATCAAATAGCACTGAATTGTTTCATGCTGATTTGCGGAGGTAACATTAGTAGATGTTCATGCTTTCTCTACAGATGTCAAGCACTGCACTTAGCATTCAAAAGAGAATATGTCCAATTAGTAAAAGTTCATCCTCAATAAACTAAAATGATCATAACACATTGCAAAGCTTGCCTCGATCCCTGTACATCAGTTCATTTCCCAGAGTACTCTGGTTGATGGCACACTTTGAGTGACTTTCTATTTTGATGGCATGATTAGTGAGTGGTATCATCTATCATGTTTATATTCGGATTCACAGCATTCTTTGAAATTGTTATTTGCTTGCATCCTAATGGGCTGTAAGAATTGACATAATTGATTATAGTTGACTCAAAATCACCTCCTTGAAGCTGTGCATTAGACCATTTGTTTTTGTTGTTGATTTGGTAGAGCATAAATCAGATATTCAGATCCAACTATGTCCAATGTAACTTAAATTCCTATGTTAGTCTGAGATTCCATTATTTCTTCAATGTCGCAGGAACATCTGCTGGTGTTGGTTTTGCCATCCCGTCATCAACTGTTCTGAAAATAGCTCCTCAGTTAATTCAGTTTGGAAAAGTATGTTGCATGGATATCTTTCAATAACATCATCATCAACCTAATAACATACGTATTTTCTAATCATCCCCTTAGAATAATGTGTTATGTTTATGGAGATGCCATATGTAGGTATATGTTTCATGCATTAGATGGCATCTTATGGATTGTGATTCTTTATCAATAATCAATAACTGTGGTTGTCATGATTTTAGACCAACATGCTGTGAAACATGCTCAGAGTCAACTTTAGGTGTTAGCAGTAGGAGGAAACTTTCGGTTGATAAGTTTTTGTAAATACTATAGGGACCTTTTCCAAAGATAGTTAAATTAATTTTGGTCTGAGTTTGGCCCAAAACTTTGCCCTCCCCTCCTGAAAACTCTCTTGAAACTTTGTGAACACTATTGCTTGAATGTTTTTGTTGCAAAAATTTTGAGCACAGATAAATTTTAGATTGCTATTAAGAACCTTCTTTCTTTTCCATTGCCGACACATGTGCTTAGCAGTTAGCTTCTGTATTCTATTTTATTTTAAATTATGCTTACACTCCTCTCTTAAGGTTCGCCGTGCTGGCTTGAATGTGGAGTTTGCTCCAGATCCAATCGCATATCAGCTTAATGTTCGCACTGGATCTCTAATATTGCAGGTAGACTGAGTTGGTGTAACCCATATTTTCTGTTGGCCAAACTGGATTCTGTTCATAATATTTCTGTTTCTGCAGGTTCCTGGGGGCAGTGCTGCAGCCAAAGCTGGTCTTGTTCCTACCAGTAGGGGTTTTGCTGGTAACATTGTTCTTGGTGATGTCATTGTTGCCGTGGACGGTAAACCTGTAAGTGTTGATTGGTTAACATTAAACTGATTTTATAGCCTTCTGTCAGAATCCTTGGATGCTATGTACTAAGGTAGCCTTAGTCCAGTCTCTGTTTCTCATGTTGGATCTTTTGGAGCAGATCAAAGGCAAATCTGATCTATCGAGGGTTCTGGATGATTATGGCGTTGGAGACAAGGTGAGCTTGACAATCCAAAGAGGCGCTGAAACTCTGGAGGTAACCTTGCCTTTAGAAGAGGCAAGTATCTGATGTATTTCTAGCAGTAAGTTGGCATCCCCGATCTATTGCTTTTGTAAATATCGCATTTGCTGAGCTGTTCATGCTTCCAACCTGAAGCCTTTTTCGTTTGTTTCTTAAATACTAAAACGAATCGATTCAGAACTCTCTCTCTCTCTCTCTCTCCTCTCCATAGATGGTGCCTCAATATACATCAGAGTTTCTGCTTATTATACGTCATAATCCTTTGAAGATTATGATGCAGTCAGTCCATCCTGATGATCTCATTGATGTAAGTATATGTAGGTAACCAGCTGAAATTCCTTCTCTTTTGGGGGGTTAACAAGGGTGTTTGCTCTAAGGCTGTGTTTGATGGTGAGGGGATTGAGAAAATTGGGAAGATACGTAAAACGAGGTGAGCCATTAACGCAAGATTAATTGAGTATTAACTATTTTAAATTTCAAAAATGGACTAATATGAATTTTTAAAGCAACTTTCATATAGAATTTTTTTAAAAAAAATACACCGTTTAGTAGTTTGGGAAGCGTGCGCGCGGAAAACGAATGACAATCTCCCCAATCTCCTTTGAAAGAACGCAGCCTAAGTAACCCTAGGGGGATTACCTAAAGAAAGCAAAAGAAGAAGGGAATGTCGCTACTAGCGGCAACAGTGGGAGGCTTTTCGCTGTGTGGCGTGGCTTGGTTCCCACTTTGGATCTTTGAACGGGCCAAGATTGGCTTTTGGTTTTGGACTGATCCACTCAATCCAAGGCAAAACAAGCTTCATTGCGGAAGGGAAAAAAATTTCCCAAGGTAAAAATGGTGTTACACGACAAGAAGCCAAGAATGATACTGTAGAATAACACAACATAAAGCAACAGCTATATGGCACAGTAAGGTAAAGCACGGCAGGAGTAGCAGGATGTGCGTTGTGTTGGTTTCAGCATGGGGAGGCGTGCTCCTTTATTCAGAGAGAAGCTTCCAAAGTACACAAAGAAGAGAAAGCAACAGCTTGGGTTGGCTGATCTACAATCCAAAAAAAGAGACGGTTTATAATCCAAAGAAAGAGACAGTAGAGAGGTAACCCAGTGACAGTCTTGCATTGGTCCTAAATTCCTCCAAGTGACACTGTAGTGTAGCTAGCTATTCCCCAGCATCTTTATTTCCACCTGGCAGATTCTTCTAAAATAGAATTCAGCACCGCAGAATGCAACTGCATGCTGTGCTTTCTTTTCCCAGTGGGCACGGTCACCTTTGTTTTTTTGATGTTGATTAACCATCACCGCATAATCCTGCATTACCAAAACACCAAGCTACTATTTACTCCCTAAGTCAAAAAAAAAAAAGGTAAACCTTAGGTTTCCGTGCCAACGTTTGACTGTCCGTCTTATATGAAATTTTTTTATAATTAGTATTTTCATTTTTGTTAGATGATAAAACATGATTAATACTTTATGCGTGACTTATCTTTTTAATTTTTTTTTCATATTTTTTTCAAATAAGACGGACTGTCAAACGTTGGACACAGAAATCAGGGTTTGTCTTTTTTTTGGGACGGAGGGAGTACCTCAGTCACTCACATGTCACGTCTAAGATAGGAGTATATTTCAGTAGCTTGTCAGGCAGACCCGCAACGCCCTTCTCTTTCTACCAAACTAGTACTGGGTTACATGCAAATGCGCAACACCATGAGCCAGCAACTCAGCAAGAATCACCTTCAAGTATAAAGTGATTTGGTTGCCTTGTTGGGTGTCCATCTCTTTGAGCTTTATGCTTTTGGACCGAGATCTCAGCCATCCCAGTTACAGATGTGGCCTAACACTGCCTAAGTGTCCCTGCTTCCCTATTCCTATATCTAGCAGAACAAAGGCACAGGATGCGGCCATTGTTACCAACATGGTCGAAGCTTACACTATCTACACAGATTTCTCTCGCAAAAACTAGCTTAGCTTGTACCAACAACGCGCCCTTGGTTAGAAGAGAATGAGAGGTCTCAACCTAGCACTGGCGGTGCTGGTTCTCGTCGTCGTCCTCTTGGCCTCCTTTTCCGACGAGGTTCTCGCCGTCAGAACCCCGGCCGTGTTCGCCGCGAGTCGCCGGAGCGCCTCGCCACCAACAGAGCGGCCGCGAGAGCTCGTGGAGGGCGGCAATGCCGTCGCCGCCACCGCCACCTTTGACGCCTCCGTGAAGGCCGCGGCGGCGACGGCGACGGCGACCGGCTCCTCTCCTTCGAAGGTGTTCGACCCTGACAGGATGAGCAAGCGTCGAGTCCGGCGAGGGTCCGACCCGATACACAACAAATGCTGAGTTGCTGATGACTCGCCTGGGTCAGTACCATGGTCGATGGTCGGGATATATATATTTTAAGTGTCAATTCTCTTCTTCTTCCTCTTCTTCTAGCTCCTTTTGTCTTGAGGTCTGAGTCGTTTCCGCCTTGTGGAGTTCGAACGATTTTGTTATAGAGATACTTGTACAGAGATGTCAAGCTAGAGTGGGCAAGCTAATTAGGCTGCCGCGACACGTATGCTAGTCGAGGCCAATGTAATGTGTAACCCTCTTTCCAAGTTCGCACGCATGCAGATGCAGTAAACCAGCGAAATGCGCTTGTCCTTGATCAAAATTACCATGTTCTCTTCGACATTTTCAGTTCGCTTCAGCCATCAGCGACTTGACCGGACAGACAGCCGATCGATGCAAGCGCTGAGCGTACGCGACAGCCATCGACGACCGGTGGATCTGTGCTCGGCGCGCTGTCGTTAGTGGTGGCAGCGCGTGGTACACCGTACACCGTACAACCGGACCAAGCGAGGGCAACCATGGGCTACGTTAGAATCGTTGGGCTTTTGAGCCCGTAAAAAAAAAGACTCGCATCATCGGCTTGAAGCCTTGAGCCCTTGAGACTCCCGGTGCGTTGTCCAGGCCTTTCCGTACTGTGAAATGCGACCCAACCACTCGAAATTCATACGCATTGTTTGGTTTTCATTAAACTTTACTAAATTTAATTTCTATATATTTGAGCAGGCTTGCATGAGTCGATAACTGCACATTTCTAGAAATTATCATCACTTAACACTAGCTATCTAAGTCGTGCCTACAGGCGACCATAACCTGTCTTTTATTTTCGAATATGATAGTACATTGTTTGTAATGATTACGTATGTTAAAATTTAATTGGTCTATTTGCGGATTTGAATTATATTATTTGATTTTGTTAAGAATTGAACTTTGGAGAGTATTTGGTTCAATGTTCAAGCAATTAGGTTGAGATATAGTTTTGGATTATGCATATCAGTTTGTTTTTCTATTTGTTAGTTACATATATATATATATTTCTGTAGGTGGTAGATATTTTTTTATTTTATTTATTAATTTATGATTGTTTCTATGACCTGCACATCTGATAATTTTAGACTTGCTATGTTGTTTAATTGCGAATGTAGGATTTATTGCAATTTTATTGACATAAAATCCATAACACACACGTTATTCGGTATGTTTATTGGTGGGTTACTCTACGGCTATATATGTAAAGATGTACCGAGAATCACTTTTTATATATGTAGTGTCTTTAAGTGCATCTGACGGTAAGTATTTGTTAGATGACGTGACATATCCTAGTTTCTTTGTGGGATTTAATTTTCACTTATAGAGATGTCCTATGCGCAAAAAATACTGCCGACTTGTGCAAAACCCTTGTTTTGATTATGCTGTTACTGAAAAAAAATGATAATATACATTTTCTTAAATATTTTTTGTTTATATACTTGCATGAGAAGAAATCATTGAAATATACACATGCTATAAATTGAAAATGCTGATGTGCTCACAAATCGTGTTGTGGAGACGCGGGTTCCTCTTGCCCATTCTGCGGGGACGGTCTGACCAGCAGTCCTGCGTCTCCGCAACACGATTTGTGATCGCACCCACGTTTTCGGTCTGCGGCATACATATATTTCTGCAATTTCTTCCCACGTAGGGATATAAACGTAAATTGTTAAAATAAAAGGCATATTCTCAATTTTTTTTTCTGCTGTTACTACTGATAGCTCGCTGAAAGTGAAAGGTCATCGCTGAGTTGGTGACCATATACGCGTTCTGCACAAAGCACATCTTTGTGTTCAAGTCGTGTTAAAATCTGAAACAGTGAAAAATTATGGTTATCGTGCCCAAGTTACTAACGACAAAAACAATCACCTTGGCTACTTGGCTCTAATTCAACACGGTGATAAATGCTAAACCTGACGAACATGACCAATTAAACACAAAGTAGTTAGCACAATGTAACTACTACTACTAGCTACTACTACCTCCGTTTCTAAATATTTGGCGCCGTTGATTTTTTTAAACATGTTTGACCATTCGTCTTATTAAAAAAATTAAGTAATTATTAATTCTTTTCTTATCATTTGATTCATTATTAAATATACTTTTATGTATACATATAGTTTTGTATATTTTACAATTATTTTTAATAAGACGAACGGTCAAATATGTGCTTAAAAAGTCAACGGTGTCAAAATATTTAGAAACATAGGTAGTATTTTTTTTCGTTGAACAAACTGAGCACAAAAATAATCACCTTGGTCATAATTCAACGTTCATTAATGCTAAACCTGCCGTACGCGAGCAACGTAGTAGTAGTAACTATTTTTTTTTCGTCGAACAAACTAAAGTCTGACAAGGACTCTCGTGGTCATGGAAACGATTATTTCAAATGCCATTGTCATTTGCCAACACACCTGATACCAACACAGCGAAAGCAATTTTACTTTTACTTCCTTCTTGTCATCTGTCTCGTTCCTAGCACTGAGCACACGGACGTTCTCAGATTAAAACTCGTGTCGAAACTCCCTCCGATCGACATAAGAGTTTAAGGCGTTTCATTCTTTTATAATTTTTAAGACTTCAATTACAACTTTTCTATATACCTATATAATCTTAAAAGAAACCAGTGATAATGTACGTTCGTCTGCCACCGCCACCAGTTAATTACATGTGCGTTTTTTTAAGATAATAATTACATGTGCGTTTAGTCTTAACTAGCTGGATGGCCCGCGCAATTGCGCGACTAGCATCCAAACAAAATAATATATTTTTTAATATAATTTTACTTAAAATTTATAAATAGCTATCTCATTGTCTTAAGACTTTGAAACACCAAACCTTATCATCTAGTGTTTCTACTTATATAGTTTTTTAAAAGTCACATCAGTTGCTGCCCCTTATATCATCTCCTTCCTTATTTTGCTTGCTTGATCTACCACTATTTCTATTTATTCTCCTTGGAACCTTTAAAAATTGGATGAAATAGTTTTTAGAGTTTATTGTAATGTTGGGTTTCGTTCTTATAATTTCTAGACGTTCCGTCAAACGTTGTCATTATACTCCTCTATTGCCTGTCCATTGTCTTTTCTCTTTATTGTCATTGAGATTTTAAAAATCGAACATAATTATCGTTTGGGTTCATTTTTACTTTCTAGAAGTCTCGCCAAACCATCAGCGGCTTTGCCATTGCACTTCTCTACGGCTCGCCTACTGCCTCCCTTCTTTATTGTCATTGAGATTTTAAAATCGAACATGATTATAATTGTTTTTTTTACTTTTTAGAAGTTCCAAACCTTTAAAAATTGGACATTGTAGTTTTTAGAGTTTATTGTCTTGTTGAGTTTCATTTTTTATAATTTTTAGAAGTCTCGTCAAACGATGCCACTATACTCCTCAACGTCCCGTCCGCCGCCTACTCTTTATTATCATTGTGATTCTAAAAATCGAACATAACTATCGATGGAATTCATTTTTTATTTTCTAGAAGTCCCGTCAACAATCAGCGGCTTTGCAACTATACTCCTATACACCCCGTCCGCTGCTTCTCCTTTTTATTGTCATTGAGATTTTAAAAATCGAATATGATTATCAATGGGATTTATTATTTATTATTTTTTAGAAGTCCCGGCAACCGCCTTACTCGTTTGCTTCATAGCCTGCTTGTCGTCCCTCCATTTAATCGTCATTTGGATTATATTTGGTGTTTTATCAACAGTTTTTATATTCCGTATCAACCGCCACCACTCTACTCCTTTGTAGGCATGTTACTTAAATTATCTCGTCATGTGTTTTAGATGGTTTTTTCTTTCAATAGTCTTTATTTTTATCACAAATTTTAGTTATTTATAAATTGTATTCTTAATTGAAATCTTGTTTTTCTTTTTCTAATTTTAGAATTTATTTTTTTCAAATTTTAATTAATATCGTATTGTGTTCTTTTAATATTTTTATTTTTATTTTTATTTTTAGTTGTTTCATAATTGTATTACTACTTGAGCTCTCTTTTATTTTTTCTAATTTTGGATATTATTTTGTTTTTTTCTGAATTTTAATTAATCTCATATTGGGTTCTTATATGGATTCTGTTTTCAATATTGCTTATTTTTAATTCCGAATTTCAGCTAATTTTAAATTGTATTCCTACTTGAACTCTTCTTTTTTTTCTAATTTCAGATTTTATTTTTATTTTTATTTCTAATTTTAATTAATCTCGTATTGGGTTCTTATATGGACTCTTCTTTTAATATACCATATTTTTAATTCCGAATTTCAGCTATTTTAAAATTGTATTCCTACTTGGACTATCCTTTTCTTTTCTAATTTTGGATTTTATTTTATTTTTATTTCGAATTTTGATTAATCTCGTATTGGGTTCTTATATGGAAGATTGTATTTCTACTTGAACTCTCATTTTCTTTTTTTTTCTTTTCTCCGATTAATGTGAAAATTTCTAGTCCCACAGTGAACGTGGTGCCTTCTTTCAAAGCTGTTTTAATAATATAATAGATTAGATCATCTAGTATTATTAGAACATGTTATAAGACACATGTATTTTGCTAGTTACTAGAATAAGTTAATAAAAATATATTAACTTTCGTAGCTATCTTTAGAAGTCAATCGTGTTATGAAAAAAACGGAGGGAGTTGTGTGTTTTCAAGACGAATCTACTACTCCTAAACTAAATATTTCAAAGTTTGTTACAGCTGAAGTTTAAAATGTTAGATCGAATCTTAACTTATCCAAAACGTTTCAAGTATTTATGATAGGAGGGAATAAGCATACTTAGCAGAATTAAGAGACGTATCATACTGTGTTATTAACTGTAAAGAAATGGAACCATGCATGCAGCAGCACAGTGGATAGCACGCAAGTGCTTCCTGAACCTGATGTGATCAGTCGAGTGTGCGAGTAGCTTGATCACTCCTTGATTGGAAAAGAACGTATGGCTCCCGCTAGCTGCACCTGATCGTGAATTATTTTACACTTGGTTTGCCAGCCACCAAGCAACCTCGAGTGCTTATACAAAATCTCATGTTGGTACGGATCACCGAACGCATGGTCGAGGTCGTATGTTTCAGCTTCTAGTGTTGCTAGTAACTCACGGTAATTAACTAATTAATCTATACAATATACCAGGAGTTACTAGCCTGCTTGTAGATTTTTTTTGTTCTTTTCATCAGTGAAGTTACTAGCATGCAACATGTGCATCAAATTACCAGGAGTTGGAGTCATCAATGAATGCATGTGGATTTAGAGCTCCTTGAGACGTTAATTTTCATGATTTTCACATGAACTAGTTTAATTATTATTGTGAAATTTCTCTAAAAATCATCCATTACGAAGCAGGAGGCGTTATATATTGAAGATTTTCGTTGTTTGTCACGAAATATAAGTTCTATATAGCGAAACTTGACAAATGATAGTGTGATCGCTTTCTGTTCTTTCTCTTGACATCATGACATTGTCAAACCTTTGTCTCTTATCCGTGTGTGTGTATATATAAATATATTCACATACAAAATATGCTTACCTTAACTAACTTAAGTTGTAACCAGCCTATTCAGGTTTAAGTTCTAAACTTGACATGGTCACATGGATGCTCATATTTACGGCTAATTATTCTTTCAAGGCGATATATCTGTCGACATCAAGGCGTCCGTGATGACTTTTGCATTAGTCTCAAAATATGTCAACCTAGTCTTTCGGAGGTTCAATCGTAGAGGTGGTGTGTTCCACGTGTGTTTGTGCGTTTATAGGATAAATGCGTGCACGATATGAGCAACTGGATTTATAATGCGTTTCTTAAAAAAACATGTTTATTCACACTCATCACTACAGGGGACTTTAGTGCTCTTTTTGAACATAGGAGTTCCACAGGATATTCTCCATGATCAATTAATAAAATTCCCTTAGAAAATACGGCGATTTTTTTTTCTAAGAAGTCCTTAACAGTTTTTTTGGGACAGGAATTAAAAGATTAATGGACGTGATGTTGAATCATCCATATATTAAATTACAAAGGAGAACTCTCAACTATGTGACAAATGAAAATGGTGATAGAAATTCCCAACTGATCGAGCACTGTTTTTGTAAGAGTGGATGGTAGGGATGAAATCGTTGGAGAATTCTCTATATTTTCCAATTCAACTATTTTAGTAATACCATCAATATGATACTAATAGGAATTAGACAATTTAAATTTATGTCTAGAATCAGAAACGTCACAACTTCTACGAGAACAATAATGGATCGGTTGGGAATATCCATCACCGTTCCCATCCCTAACTTTCGGTGGAGCTCATCGGAGCATGTACAATGGTATAGATTCTTAGATAGATAGTACATGGGTGCCGCGCTGAGGGGTGCTAATGCATGGGTGGTCACACGGGGGCAAGCCTGCGCGGTGAGTTCGCCCCCTCTAGTCTCTCATCTCTCCTCTTTATATGTATATATGTATGTATATACTTTTATATACATACGTATAAACTTTGTATCACTTTGTCTTGACGCACACCGATATCAAGGGCCCCACTAGCGCACGGGGAGCCAGCCCCCCCCCCCCCTCCGATTCCTCCTCATTGCTCATGGCAACCGTGCCCCTGACCCTGTTAATGAAAACAAGTAGTACCGTTCGCTCCACCACGAGGACCTGCTTGAGGCTTGAGAGAGGAGGGAAAGGAGGATTGTCACAAGGCTGTGAAACGGGTGGCTAGGAAATTTAAAGCAAAACCAATATTTCGTTATCCATTAGGTGTGCAATTGGTAGAGCATTCTCGAGATTGTATTGTATGCAAGGGTTTTTTTCATGAACACGTAGAAACTTTACACATCAATATATTAGAAGAAGTGTAGTATACAACTGTGACACGCCGGGCAGTCACTGGAGGATCAGTGGGAGGGCATATCTCGTTACATAAGAAGCAGTCTGGACCAAGCAAGTGTTAGGTGGTTCAGGACAACACAAATTAAATTATACAATCTACAGTTAGGATAACATGATTTACTTATCAATAACCATGTTTTTTTTAAAGTTAAACGTAACATAGGAGTTCTCTCACAGTGACCAACTAGCTTTAGCTACTGTATCTTTCATAGTGACCAACTAGCTAGCATAGCTGCGCATAGGTAGGTATAGGTGATGCACCCAACAACGTATGCTGTATGCAGCAAAAGCGAGACGCTGAAGTGCAGAAATGCTTCCAAGTTCCAGCCTGTTTTGGGGCTTGGCTATTGCCTATATATACTGCTCCAAGATGACCCTGCATTAATCCATGCTGAGCCTCTTATACTAATATTGCCAGATTTATTTACTAACTATAAACGGGAACACAATGCCGGTCGGCACCGCGCGAACTTGCATGAATGGCCTCAATGCCCTGTCCGGTGCGTACATGTTGCTCGAGATCTTCTAGCTACCTTGCAGTCTTGCTTAATTGCTTGCGTTGATTTACCGTGCGCACTCATGCCGCTATATATTCTCTGATCGACCAGGGGTTGGCTTGCTCACCGTGCCCTACGCCCTCTCCGAGGGGGGCTGGGTGAGCCTCGCGCTGCTCGCCGCCGTGGCCGCCGCCTGCTGGTACACCGGGATCCTCCTCTGCCGCTGCATGGACGCCGACGACGCCATCCGGACGTACCCGGACATCGGCGAGCGCGCGTTCGGCCGCACGGGCCGCCTCCTCGTGTCCGCCTTCACGTACGTCGAGCTCTACCTCGTCGCCACCGGCTTCCTCATCCTCGAGGGCGACAACCTCGACAAGCTCTTCCCAGGAGCCAGAGTCACCCTGGGGACGGTGTCCCTCGCCGGGAAGCGGCTGTTCGTCGTGCTCGTCGCGCTCGTGGTGGCGCCCACGACGTGGCTGCGCAGCCTCGGCGTGCTCGCGTACGTCTCCGCCACGGGCGTGTTCGCGTCCGTCGTCATCGTGCTCAGCGTGCTGTGGGCCGCGGCCGTCGACGGCGTCGGATTCTCCGGACGAGGGACGACGACGCCGCTACGGATCGCGGGGCTCCCGACGGCTCTCGGGCTGTACATCTTCTGCTACGGGGGACACCCCATGTTCCCGACGCTCTACACATCTATGAAGAGGAAGTCTCAGTTTCCAAAGGTATACCCGTATACGCATGCGCATAACACTATGCTATTTATCAGTCGTGATTTTTTCTTATCCGTTAGTCAACCAATTTGCAAAGGTCATTTACTAAACTTGCACACTACTATATATAAAAAAAACACTGCAACTTTTAGCTTTGCTTTTTTAAAAAAATATTTTCTGGACCAATTTAGTGCATTATTATGTTTATATGAAGAGAAATTTCCCTATGTACCCCTAAAAGTTCGTCCAATCCCTTCTATATTCCTGAGATTTGATTATTTACTTCCATACTCCTAAATTTTACTTTGAATCCCCTCTATACTCCTTTTGTCAGTTGACCGTTAAATTCATATCATAAACTCCATTTTACCCTTTGGTATAAAAAAATAAATTTGTGAAGTATATTGATGGAGTGTATAAATTTATTGTATGCGACTATTATATTTATGAGTTTATTTTGTAAGATATTATTTAACAAAAATAATTTTTATCTCATATAACAAGATTTATCTTATAAAAATTTGCGTACTACTATAACAAACTATGCTATATATATACAGTTTTCAATGATAAAAAATATTATTTTTTGTTTTATCTAAAATAAATTGTCATAGATAAAAATTACTTTTGTTTTCCCTTCGCGAGGCGAAACTAAAATATTACTTTTATTAAATAATATCTCACAAAATAAACTCATACATATAATAGTCCCATACAATAAATTTATACACTACATCAATATATTTCATAAATTTATATTTTCTCGATACCAAAGGGCAAAATGAACTTTATGATAGAAATTTAACGGCTAACTAATGGAAGAGGTATAGAAGGGACATAGAAGATATACCAAAAAATATTTTTTAAACTTTTAGGTTAGAATATTATTTTCTTCACCACAAGGAGAAAGAACATAAGGATGAGTTTGTTGATATATATTGATCTAGCTAGTGTTAAAAATGCGATTGATAGATAAGAAAAAAAATCTCTTGACAAATAGATAATCCTGAGAAATAATGTAGTAGAAGAAATCACGTTTTTGAGAAAACATATATTTTTAAAGCAAGTTATAAACAATCTGGTGCATAATCAGAATGGATTAATTGATGGTCGATCAATATACTGACCAACTCTTCAATTGATTATTGATCAATTAATTATTATCAAATATCAACCAGATGCTAGTGATATGCTTCCTGCAATGGCGGTGCTCGGCTACCTCATGTACGGCGACGGCGTGCTGTCCCAGGTGACGCTCAACCTCCCGTCGGCGAGGCTCAGCTCCAAGGTCGCCATATACACGACGCTGCTCAACCCGGTCACCAAGTACGCACTGGTGGTGACGCCGATCGCTGCCGCCGTCGAGGAGAGGATCCGCGGCGCCGCCGGCAAGGGAGCGCGCGCCGTCTCCGTGGCGGTGAGGACGCTGCTGGTGCTCAGCACGGTGGCCGTGGCGCTTGCGCTGCCGTTCTTCGCGGACCTCATGGCGCTGGTGGGATCGATGCTCAACGTGGCCGTCTGCATGCTGCTGCCCTGCGCCTGCTACGTCAGGATCTTCGGGGCGCCGTCGATGAGCAGCGTGGAGGCCGTGGCGATCGGCGGGATACTGGTGCTGGGCTCGCTGGTGGCTGTCACGGGGACTTACTATTCCCTGATGAAAATTATCCGTGAGTTGGTGTGATAATACATCGAAGATTTGATCCAAATTGTTATGGGAGTGTGTGGATTGATTTTTCGTCGATTAGTGTGGTGGCCTGCATAGATTGCAAGGGTGCATAGATTGCACGGGTAACATTGTTATAAGTTTTGTATATATAAATCAGTAACTCTATTGTGAAAGAAAAATAGTATAAGTTATAAGGAGATGGATTTGTCTTTTAAGGGAATATCCCTCGTTTATTATATTTTAAAAATAACTTGTAAGATAGATTAGTATGAGATATATCGCCTTACAAACATAAAATATTAAATTTGACTTCTACAATTACAAAAACCAAAGTTTCTTTTAAGTTGAGTTTAATTTATTTTTACCAGATTGATAAGATAAATTAATGAGTAAATTTCACAAAACTACAGGTATTTTGCACAATTTATCACAAAACTACAGATTTAAGAGCTTGTTTCACAAAACTATATATTTAGTGTCTACTTTTATCACAAAACTACATGTACTTTGTATAATCTATCACAAAACTACATATTTAAGAACTTGTTTCATAAAACTATAGATTTAGTGTATTCGTTTATCCCATAACTATACATTTAGTATCTTCTTTTATCACAAAACTACATGTTTAGTGTCTTCATTATCACAAAACTACATGTTTTAAATGCTAAAATATGTAGTTTTGTGATAATGAAGACACTAAACTTGTAGTTTTGTGATAAATGAAGATATTAAATCTGTAGTTTTGTGAAACAAGTTCTTAAATCTGTAGTTTTGTGATGTATTGTGGAAAGTACCTATAGTTTTGTGATAAACGTAGACACTAAATCTGTAGTTTTGTGAAATAAGTTCTTAAATCTGTAGTTTTGTGATAGAATGTGCAAAATATATGCAATTTTATGAAATTTACTCCAAATTAATATGAAATATACCACTCCAAACGAAACATTCCAAGAAATATTCTCCTTGACGGTTGTTGGGCTCCACCCTTCCATAGTCCATGCATGCAAGTGGGCTGACTAAGGCTGCCAACTGTCTAAGTTAGGCAGTGGCTACTAGATCGAATAGTAAGAAAGGACTATCAAATGATAAGAAAGGACTTGTTAGGCTTGGTAAGTCCCACATATCGGTGATGAAAGAACTAAGACTGCATCTGAGTTGGTTAGGGACGCAGGAATGATATTAGGCATTAGTACATAATTAATTAAGTATTGAGTATTGTAAATTTTTTAAAAATGATTTTAAAAGAAATTTTATATAGAAAGTATTTAAAACACACACCATTTCATAATTTCAGAAATATGCTCACAATAAAAGAGTAGTGAATCTGAGAACATGTACAATGACAATCAATAGCAATCTCTTAGATTTGTTTATCAGGTAAGTCTACTAACATGGAAAAGAGGGGGCCGGAAGAGAAAGAAATATCGTTGTTACGTATGACAACGGCTTAATATCGATCCCTAGCATTTATAACTTTTACTTTATGAGAAAGGAGAAAAAGAAAACAAAGATAATAAAACGTAGTTTTAGTACAATAATTGTTAAAGTATTTTATCGTCCCAAATGTTAAGAGTAGGACTCTGTTCGGCGGTCATAGCGACTTGAAAAATATGCACTCTGTTCACAATTTCAAGGTGACCATGCTCTTACATGTATAAGATGTAATTGGGGAAAACCTGATTTCACCTTTTCTTTTCATTCATCTTTTTTATCGCTGATGAAACTCCTACTACTACGATTAAGGTGACAGTAGATAAGTGGGCTACTACATCTACATGCAAGCAGCAACATTCTGGAGTATTTTCATAGCAACATGCCAGCAATGATGTCTTGTTTCTATGTATGTTTGACCCCAAGTGACCAAGAAATTATGTTTGTTTGAACCCTAGTGATCTAGCACCGATGTCCTGCATCACGTACCATTATCCATCTGTTCTTTGCGCGTGTGGTAGATGTGGCTCCATGGATGATCTCTCTCATTCGGTGCAAGAATTTTGAAATGATATGCTTTCAATATATCCACAGTTTTTTTTTCTCTTATTCAGTGAAGAAGGTTTGAAATGATATGATTTCAGTATCTGGACTGTTCTTTTCTGATCTGAGTTGAACACTTGATCGTACCTGAATAGTGGACATGCTGCTAGAAGGGGGATTATTTATTGTTGAGTCCATGTCAACAAGTTGCCACAAACAAATATACTAGGAGGTGTGAATAGGAGCTTTCAAAAAGTCATGGAGAGAAGAGAAGAGAAGAGAGAAAAGGAAAGTGAGCTATAGATTTGTAGCCAACTACAGCACAGACTTCAATACGTCGTGTGTATATGAGAGGTGCGACCATATATTGTGTGAATAAGCTATTAGATTGACTATAGATGAATTTAAGTATACTCTCTCCGTACTCGTAAAGGAAGTCGTTTTGGGCAGCAACATGGTCTCCAAAATACAACTTTAACTTCTTGTTTCTATAAAAATATTTATTGAAAAATGATATATGTAACTTTTATGAAAGTATTTTTCAAGACAAATCTGTTCATATTATTTTTATATTTTTAAACTCAACAACTTAAGAGTTATTCATGATTTATATTCCCGATGTTTGACTTAAACATTATTCTAAACGACTTCCTTTATGATGAGGGAGTATACTACACCATTAATAGTACCATTAATAAGTTTAATTGAAGCATACATTAATAGTACTATTGAACTTGCTCTCATGGCGCTGGTTGGGTAGATGCTCAGCGCGTGGGTGCGCGTGCATATTGTGCCTGCTACCTCCGCATCTTCGGGGCGCCGTCGACCCGCGCCGCTGCGCTGGCACCGTCGCCAAGTAGACCGCGGTGATCGGCAGGATATAGCGCTGGGCTAGCTGGTGGCTGTCACGAGGACGCACTCTTAACGTAACTTTGTTTACGAGTTGTTGTGACAAAACACTGAAGATTTGATCCACGTTGTTGTATAAGAGTAAGGATAATAATATAGTCCACTTTCTACTATTAGCCTATACTAAAATCAGTTAGCTATAATTTTTTTTCTTCTATCTTTATCTCTCACTTATACATTTAATGTATTTGTCTTGGAGTTTGTGTTAAGCTAGGTTTTGTATGAGAGCCAACACCCTTCTCTTTTGTTTACCTCTCTCCTCCACATAATCTTATAGTAGGCTTATAACTCACTATTATACTTGCTCTGAGAGCAAGTACAATAGCAGGCTATTAGCCAGCTATAAACATTTTTTAATAAGATAAACAATGAGAGGGAATAGCAGCGGACTACAGATCTGTAGCCAGCTGCAGCACGGACTCCAAGACACACTGTGTATGACAGGTGGGACCATATATTAATAGTATAGTAAGCAACTATTGTATGAATTGACTATTAGATTGGCTATAGATGAATTAGAGTTAGTAGTGGGCTGTACTATTAGACTTGCTCTAAGTGGCGTTCATCATGTAGACATGATTTTTACACCACGCCGTAGCCGAGGCCGCTTTATTATAGCCGGGGACGGTTGATCGAGGACAACGTGCATGGGCCGGGCCGGCTGGAGAAGGACCAAAACTGTCGTCCCATGGATCTATGGGCCTCGTTGACATCCGCATATGCTCTGCCTGGCCTGGTCACGCACAACCTCCCTCACCCTGACTGCGTACGCAACGGCACGCACTACCGTCACCATCGTCACATCGTGCGGACTGCTGATGAGCAACGTTACCTTTGCCAATTACCAGCGCGCTCCTGTCTTGTGTGGTGCAAATCACTCAGCGCGTGAGCTGTGAGCGCAAATAGCTGCTCACCTAGAGCGTACGACAACGTACGTATCAATACGTGTCTGCACGCGGTAGAAGAATAAGTTTAGCTGCAAGTCTCCAGCAAACGTACGTACAAGGTCTCTTTGCAAATTATTGGGATCTCAATAATTCTATCTGGTGCCCTAGGTGCCGCTCAATTGTTCAACCGCTCGATCGGGGTTGTCGTACTCGTACTAGCTACGTGCGTACATGCCCAAAAACGTTGCACGACGATGGTGAAGCCCAAAAAACGTTGTACCGATCGAGCATGTACCGTTCAGCACGTACGCTATAGCTTCAATTTCATGTCGCCATCGACCGAGAGCACCGCCGCTCGCGAGGCGACGACGAATTAATAATCGAACAAACCACATGGCGTGACACACAGCCACGCAGGTTAGCTAGCGGCGGGCGCCGGACGGACGAACCTTTTTCCAAGCTCTGTGGGGCGATCACGACGAAATACACAACGATCCATCTAGCTAAAAGGATCAGGCCGGACAGGGAGTCCTGCCGAGACTGCTCATAGCTCACATGGCTAGAACTCAACGGCAAGGACAAATTGGCAACGGCTCAATCGAACCACATGTATAGCATCATATACGACTCTCCGTCTATAGCTAGCTAGTGTGTGAATACTATAGTAGTATGATATCGATGTTCCTTACAGCTACTTAATTCACGCTTTAATCATGCTTGATTACCGGATGAAAGCAACGACTATATACAAAGTGTTAAATAGGTGCAAATTGCTTAGTTAGTTACAAATTGAGTCACAATTTTCTAAGCTGATGATAAGAATCCATGTCCCCATGTCAAGAAAAAAAAAAGAAAGGGCGCAGCCGCAGGCGCACAGCTTTGCTCTGCTTGGTAGTTTGGTGAAATGCTCTTTCAGTTTCAGCTACGCAGGAATGTCAACTGGCTCTCTTTCAGCTTCAATTTAGTCGAGAACGACACGTACGCCCAAGGGAAAAAAAGATTGACCAATGACCAGTACCAACGTAGTAGGTACCGACCGGTTTCTCCATAAACCGTAGAAGAACATTTCTTATCAACATGGAGCGGCCTGTCACGTTCTAGCTAGCAAAGCTGCATGCTGCAGCCAAATCCAAGAATCAAAATGAAATCTTTGCAACCAGTAGCTAGCTAACCATATGGTCCATATCCATCCAATGCAATCCATTCAATCAACAATACTCTCTTGGAAATATCTGTATGCGTGCTTCCGTCTCACCATCTAGGTGCAGTCTGATCCTCATAAGTCATACTCTTGTGGACACACCACTCCTAGGATGATAGCATACCAGGCACGCATTGAAGTGAGCTTGTTGCTTCCAGATTTTCTGATTATTGGCACATTAATCTCCAAGGTTCAAACTTCGGAGATTCCATGAAATGAAAGAACTGAAAAGTAAACGGGAGAAATCATTAGCAGTATACTCCCTCCATTTCATAAAAAATAAATAACCGAATATAATATATTCTAATACTACGAATCTTGATAAAAATAGAGACGGAGTCTATCCCCAATGCTTTCTAAAAGATGTTTGAACCCACGTGGAAGAACTAAATGCCACCAGTTTTAGCTGCAGTCGTGTGCAGATCCCCCTCGCTGCAGTACTGCATCGCGTTGCATGCAGTGTTGCTCTCCAACTTCGCGTGCGCCGCGCCGCACGCAAGAATTTCACGAAAACAACAGCGCAGTTCTCTCGCCCTTTTATACAGCTGCGGGTTCGCCCGCGACGCCAAAAACTAGCAAACTGCACGACTCGCGCGTGCTCTGCTCGCTTCTCTGTTCCGTTCGCTCCACGGTTCTCTGCTCCCCCCTCCGTCGCGTCGCGTGCAGGAGGATGGCCATTGGCGGAGCAGCGCCGCCGCACCCGCCCCGTGGCGGCGGCGGCGGCTCGCCGGAGGACAGCAGCACCGCGCGGCGGCCGGACTTCGAGCAGCCCCTCCTCCAGGCCCACGCCGCCGTGCCGGCCCGCGGGAAGCAGGAGCCGGTGGAGCGGGACCACGAGGCGCAGTGCTCGCCGGAGGCCGACGGCGACGGCGCCACCTTCGTGCGCACCTGCTTCAATGGCCTCAACGCGCTGTCAGGCGAGTACAAGAAACACTCGATATTTGGTCGTAGGAGCTGTTCGTCCGGTCTGTTTAACTCGATTAATCTTGATCTCTTGGGGTTCAGGCGTTGGGCTGCTGTCGATTCCGTACGCCTTGTCGGAGGGAGGGTGGCTGAGCCTGGTGCTCCTGCTCGCCGTCGCCATGGTCTGCTGCTACACCGGCCTCCTCCTGCGGCGGTGCATGGCCGCGTCGCCGGCCGTTCGGGGTTACCCGGACATCGGCGCGCTGGCGTTCGGGGCCAAGGGCCGGCTCGCCGTGTCGGCGTTCCTCTACGCCGAGCTCTACCTCGTCGCCATCGGGTTCCTGATACTGGAGGGGGACAACCTGGACAAGCTGTTCCCGGGCACCAGCCTCGCCGTCGGCGGGCTCGTGGTGTCCGGGAAGCAGCTGTTCGTCGTGGTCGTCGCCGTCGTCATCCTGCCGACGACGTGGCTGAGGAGCCTCGCCGTGCTCGCCTACGTGTCGGCCAGCGGCGTGCTCGCGTCCGTCGTCGTGGTGTTCTGCGTGCTGTGGGCGGCGGTGTTCGACGGCGTCGGGTTCCACGGGAAGGGGAGGATGCTGAATGTCAGTGGCCTGCCTACTGCTCTTGGCCTGTACACCTTCTGCTACTGCGGTCATGCCATATTCCCCACGCTCTGCAACTCCATGCAGGAAAAGGACAAGTTCTCCAGGGTGAGCTGCCCACTGTTTTCACTTTTGATGTCACTGAACTACTGAAGGCTTGACTGGTGAATTTGGGTTCTTTTTATTTCATTTAACTTTATTTATCTGATATTGAACTCTGAAGTAACCTTGAATATATTGAGTAGTAAAACAGTCACGCACATTGCAGCATCGAATAATTCATGTCAAGCTCAACAATGCCAAGTTGCATCAAATAGCTGTTAAGTGTCTGTTGCCACATATTATTGCTTGACAAAAAGAAATGCTTTAATTCTCATATGAACTGTGGAATTATGCAATGAATCTGACACTATATAGTTGATAGCTATCTGAAAATGAAAATGTCTGACGATGACTGAACAGTAGTACAATATCCAACGCAACTACTTCCTATCCGTCCTAGGATAATGAATCTGATAGAACCTTTGTTCAAATTCTTTGTTCTAGGTTGGGTCAAATCTCATACTAGTTTGCGACATTTTTGGGTGGAGGTAGTAAAAATTAACTCTTTATTTTCTTTTTTTTTTAACTTTGGACAGTACTCCTACAGTAGCTCATTTTACTACCCCTGACTGACTGAACTGTCTGTCTTCTACGGTTCTACCTGCATATAGGTACTGGTCATATGCTTCGTGGCGTGCACTGTCAACTACGGATCCATGGCCATACTCGGCTACCTCATGTACGGCGACGACGTCAAATCTCAGGTGACACTGAACCTCCCGGAGGGAAAGATCAGCTCGAAGCTGGCGATCTACACGACGCTGATCAACCCGTTCTCCAAGTACGCCCTGATGGTGACCCCGGTCGCGACGGCGATCGAGGAGAAGCTGCTCGCCGGCAACAAGAGGTCCGTCAACGTGCTGATCAGGACCCTCATCGTCGTCAGCACGGTGGTGATCGCCCTCACGGTGCCCTTCTTCGGCCACCTCATGGCGCTCGTCGGCTCGCTGCTCAGCGTCATGGCCTCCATGCTGCTCCCCTGCATCTGCTACCTCAAGATCTTCGGCCTGACGCGATGCGGCAGGGGCGAGACCCTGCTGATCGCCGCGATCATCGTGCTCGGTTCGTTGGTTGCCGCGACGGGTACGTACTCTTCTCTGAAGAAGATTTTCTATGAGTTTTGAAGTCAAGAGATGCACATTAGGCATGGAAACACCGATGTCCGAATTTGTGTACGTTTTTGTAGCAACGCAATTCCGTAATGTACCTCAATGTCAGCAGTCAGCAGAGTAATCTGATTAAATCCTGAGATTCTGTAGTGGAGGCAAGGTAGTACAGATAACGAGGATTAGAGTGCTTTAATTCGGGATCGTAAGTATGTTTGAGCTATGGGAGCTATTGGCCTTGTATCTGTATCTCTGTTGTCAGAAATAGTACAGTTAGTCAAAATGCCAAATGATATTTGTAGGATATCAGCACTCCATCTGAATCTGTTGTATCTTGTAAGAACTTGAATGTATTGAAGCATTTTATTGCAGCTGTGTTAATTTTGTTGCTCATTGCTTTAAAATATTTTTTTTGCCGGGCATCGCTTTTAAATATTTTGGGCTGAACACTAGCAGATCAAGATTATCTCTTCGGGAAAAAAAAAAGAACACTCGGAGTAAATTAAGTACCAATTTAGGTGGATTTTATCCAACAATTTATGTTTTCATGATACTGATTTTTTTATTCAAAAGTTCAGCCGAAGATAAAACTCATAGAGAACCATCGACTTATGTTTCAGCTAACGAAACAAAGTATATCTGTATGTATTCAGAAGCAAAGCAAAGAGTAACAGTCACACAGACCAGATATCAGGATGATAAGTGGAAGCTACAACAAGGACTATGCAGTTCATCGTGTTAAGGAAGAAGGGTACATACAGAGATACAAGTAGTCATCTACTAATACAATTTGATTGGTAACAAGCATCAGCAATTGCAGGATTACATGACCCAACCATCACCAAGTCACCAAGATGGCATTCATAGTTCGGAAAGGATTAGTTTTTGCTTGCAAAAGCTATTCCTTTTCCAACTAGTGGCTACTCTACACTTCTACAGGACATGAGGTACAGAAAAACGGAAGCAAAGAATCGGAAACGAGCTGCAGAGAAGGGGAACCCCCAAACCAAGTCGCCGCTGACACGCAGAAAATCAGAGCGAGATGAAGCCCTCCTTGACGAAGAGCGCGAAGAGGAGGACGACGAAGCCGGCGGCGATGCACTGCGTGCTCGACACCAGCGTCTGCTCGTACGCCAGCAGCGTCACGGCGGCGCCGACGCACCCGATCAGGAACCCGCTCAGATTCCGGTCCATGCCGGCCAGCCGCTCGCCCGCCTCCTCGCCGCTCGTCGATCCCTGCTCCGCCCTCGGCTACGGATGCCGTGTGCTGCTGCGAGTCCACGGGACAGAGGCTGGGGGCGGGGATTAAAGCTGCGAGGTCAACGGCTTTGGTGGCGATGAGAGGGCATGGAATTGGAAGCTAAAGCTTATGGAGGGTTTGGAAGGTCGCCGATGTCGTTTTCGCGGCTGGGAAGCGTCATTTGCGGTTGCGGATGGAGCTCACGAGTTTCTCAATCTCAACGCCCGTTTGTTTGGTGTTATAGTTTGCGAATCAGAGCGGAATTTTAATCGGGAAAAGTGCGTTGTTTTTTTTTTTTGAACTTAAAAGTGCGTTGTTTAACCACGTGATGATTTCGTTTGATCTCGGTACGTAAGGTCAAGAATGAATGCGCCTAATTTTATTTATTTTTCGTTGGGCCAGAACAGGATTGCGGCTCGAGTGCGGGCCCATATAAGATGGGCCGTGACGAAATTCCGGCCGACGCGCGACCCCATACATCTTGGACCTGAACAGGATCCGGGCCTCCTTGTGGCCCATGATGTTCAGGTCCATATGAGCTGGGCTGGAGCGTTTTAAATCGATCGTGGAGACGGGCACTCGAAGCAAGTAGGTTAACATGAGATGGCAAGCACTGTCCAGACTCCAGAAAGTATGTCCCTGCATTTGAGGAAACTGCTGTATGCCTTCATCAAATACAGCACATGCACATCGCATCGGTGTGATCTTTGAACTGCTTCAACAATAATTCTCATGAAACCAACTCGCTACGCAGCCTTAAATTACCGAAGAAATTAAAGAATTTTGCATCATTGTGCAGGGGAGAGCCAGGAGCCTTACCAAGTCCAGATTTTCAGGGGGTGCCAAAAGTAGACAAAAGACTAGGAGTATCGAGTATCGACATTACACTGTGGGTTTGGAGCTAAAGAGGGCTTAGTTCAAGCAGAAATATTTGCGACTTGGTACGTTGCGTCCCATAGCCTCACTCGAGCAAGTAAGAGCAGGTGCAGAGTCAACCAATGGCAAGGCGTGCTTTAGTTGGTGTCAACAATGAATTGTCAAAGCCACCTAAATCAACACCCTTGCCCCGTGCTGCATGATTGACCAAACAGACCATGTTGGTTTTGTTACCGGAAATAAATCTTCTTTTGCCAAGTATAAGAAGGTCTTGCCACATGCAGGTTCTCTCAAGCAATAAGCAATTAATCAGGCATTCTCACACCTCTGAGTTGCAACGATCGCTTAGATTTAGCAACCAAAATTGCAGTAGTTAATTGTTGTTGCCACACTCAAGCTAGCTAGGTGTACTAGCAGCTGCTTGCTGTTCGTGGTGCGTACGTGTCATGACGAAGGACGGATCAGTGATGGAGCACGGGGAGATCAGCTCGAAGGCGCCCCTGGTGGCGCCGGTGGCGGCCGGCGTGAACCGCGCCGTCGCGGTGGTGGACACATTCCTCCGGTTCATCGCCATCATCGGCACGATCGGCAGCGCCATCGCCATGGGCACCACCAACGAGACGCTCCCCTTCTTCACGCAGTTCATCCAGTTCGAGGCCAAGTACAGCGACCTCCCGTCCTTCACGTAAGCCATCGATCCGCTATACACATGATGCCACTCACAGCTCAGGGTCAATAGTATCTGTGTTCTGCTGCAAGGCGCAGGAAGTTTGATGCAGCTAGTTCGATTTTTTGCATGCACGGCCGGACGGACAGGTTCTTCGTGGCGGCGAACGCGGTGGTGTGCACGTACCTGGTGCTGTCCATCCCGCTGTCCATCGTGCACATCCTCAGGCCCAGGGCGCGGTACAGCCGGCTGTTCCTCGTCTTCTTCGACACGGTGAGGAAATAACGACATATATCGACGCTGACTACATGTTTGTTGCTAGAAATTGCTCTTGTTCGTGATGGATATACGTATGTGTGATGTGCATATATATATGCACAGGCGATGCTGGCTCTGCTGACGGCGGGCGCGTCGGCGGCGGCGGCGATCGTGTACCTGGCGCACAAGGGCAACGTGCGGGCAAACTGGTTCTCCATCTGCCAGCAGTTCGACTCCTTCTGCGAGCGCATCTCCGGCTCGCTCATCGGCTCCTTCGCCGCCATGGTCCTGCTCGTCGTCCTCATCACCCTCTCCGCGTTCGCGCTCGCAAGGCGCCACTGATCATAGACGTACGTACGTACGATACGACGACCACCATCCTGCAGCCAGCAGCCCGGCCGATCGACCAGCGCGATCCATCGTGCGTGCACCAATATTAATGCACGTCTTTTTTGTTCCTTTGCTTCCCTAATTTAATTAGCTCTGTGTGTGTTTCCTTTCATAAATGTATAAGCAAGCCCGTTCGATATCTTTGATACAGTTTGGATGTGGAACTCTTAGCATAAACTGTCCAAATTGTGACTGTGGAACGGAAAAATTGTGTGAAAGTGTAAGGCCTGCCTGGAAACCCGGTTTTGGGCCGTAGAAAGAAAACCGGCCCGTAAGTTTTGGACCGTAATTGTGCTTGTATGGGCTGTTTTGGTTGACTTCACATTTGCCACTCTATTCCCCAAACCCACCCACCTCCTCCCCTTTCTCGCGAAGAGAACGACGCACGCAGGCGTCGCCGTCGGCGAGCGGCGGCGGCGGACGGTGGACGGCGCGTGCGTAGCGAGCAGGGTGCGTGAGGACGGAGCTAAGCTAGCTGCTGACTAGAAGGTGATGCAACCACTCGAGCACAGAGAATATTGAGTGGATTCCTCCCTCCTCGCCCTCTGCTCGACGGGCGGTGCGTTTCTCTGTCGCTCCCATCCCCAGCCTCCACCTCCGCCTTGCTTCTCCTGAAATCCGGCCGTCCAGATCTCTGCCGCCGCAGCACCGCTCCACTCCGAGCTCCGGCGAACAGCCGGCAAATCCTAAACCCTAGACAGTGAGGGGTTGGAGCGGCGCCCGCCGCGGCGGACCGGACTGGCGGAGGGCGGGCGATTCGCGCGACGGCCGGCGTGTGCGGCGGCGACTGCGGGTCTGCGGCGCGGCGGCGGGCGCGGCTTGGCGTTGGCGGCCGGGTGGCCGGGGTTAGTAAAGGAAGAGGAAGAAGCTGAGCGCCAGATACCAGGCCGCCCACAAGGACCCACTGCTGGACTTCAACGACTGGAGGAAGAAAGGAGGCGTGCCCGAGGTGAAGCGGTTTGCAGGTAAACATCTTCCTGTTTTTAGTCCCTTTTGTTTATTGCACACATACAATTAACAATTAGCAAGTTTGTATCTAGTGGGAAGGATTTCTGCGACTAGTAAGAATACTCTGCTTCAACGTAGTCCTCTCGTTGATTAACGAAAATATATGGATTCTATTGGTCAATTGCAATAGTTTCAGTATCCATATGAACAGAAACTAGAGGATCTTTATCTTCTACCTTCATGTCAAGTAGCAAATTGCTGCAGTTTGCAGCTTATATTTCGATTGGGGAACCAGTTTTGTAATGTCTTCATATGTACAAAGAACCACGTGCCAGCCAAATGAGTCGTGGGCAGACAAGGGAATTATTAGTGTGTTATACTATACAAGCTAATTTTTAGGCTATTAGGTGTATGAACAATTTTTTTTTACCCCTTGTCATTTCGAATACACAAGTTCAAAAAGCTGGGTCCGCCACTGTGTCCCACTCCGGTCTCTGGGTGCCGTCGAGTCTGTGCTCCCCGTCTCTCCGAGCATGTGGCGCCTGCTAGCCGACGAGGACCCCAACTAGGTGTTGCAACAAGCCGATCTCTCTTGCCTCTTGCCCTGCCTCTAGGTCTCAAACCTCTCATTTAGTGATTTTAGTTATTTTCATTCTTTAGTTTGTTCACTTTCAATTTTCAAATGCCTAGATCAAGACAAGTACAGATCGATTCGATTTTTTTTTAAAAAAAAACTGTAGAGAGAATTTGTAGATGACCAACTTGAGATAATGATGTGATTTTATAGTCCTTAAGGCTAACTTGAGACTACCGATGTGAGAGGGGATCCACATTTCCTACATTGTAATGATCTTAGTAATCTTGCTGTGCTGTGGAAGTGTGAAAATGATTCAGAGTGAGAAATATGAGAACCAAGGTTACTAAGAAACCACTTGCTAGTACTGTATTTTTTTCTTAATGAAACCTGCTGGCATTAACTTGGTTTTTCTACCCACATCTTCAATATGCGGGATTTTGGTAAAAAAAATTTCTTTGTAAGATCATGATATAGAGGATTTGATTTTAGGATTCTTTTGTCATTTTAGGATATGATAAGTGCTGAACTAGAGCATATTATAGGTCTGAGAAATAATTTGTACTTCAATATCTCAGCATGGTTAAGTTCGCATTCTTTCCATCATACTTTACGGGTAGTATATTTATGATTTGTGATAACAACTAGGCTTGGCTCGGGGCTTGGCGAAATCCTGGGTCCGCCACTGGCCACAAGGGGCACTTATGAGATCTAAGTTGTAAAGCAACTGGCTTGTTGAGTAAAATCACCAAGCTATTTCATTGTTCTCAAGAATTCTCTCTCTGCAACCTGCAGCTCTTATCATGCAGCAATGGTCTCAACATTGTTTGAGTAAATTCCCTGTGTACCCCTGAAAACTCACTCAATCCCTTTCATACCCCTAAAATTTACCCGACCCCTTCTATACCCTTGAAATTTCAATTTGATCCCTTCCATGCCCCTACCGTTACATTTTCCATCATTTTACTGTTACGTTTGGTTGCATATGTCTTTTTTGCCCTTGATGCTTTAGGTTTAAATATAAGCTTCAAAAATAATTGAAAATTTTGTTTGAGTGCACATCGTGTGCATTTTATAAAACTAATGAGACTAAATAATTAGTGCAGAAAATTTTGACATAAATTTTGAAAATAAAATAAATGTAAAAAATTAAAATTTTTATTTGAAATTTTAATAGGACAATGGATTTTTTTATCAGGAGCATTCATAAAAAAAATGTTGTGAACATTGGTATACCTATCTTTATATGAATGCTCCTCATTTTTATGACCTTTTTTTTAAAAAATAAATACGTATTTTTTATTTCATTATCTAAAAATATTTTTTTGGGATAAATAATGCATCGCACAACAAACTCATAACTATAATAGTCTCATGCGAGAAGCTTTTATATTTTTAATAATGTAATTCATGAATTTCTTTGTTCATCCAAGGGTAAAATGGTCATTTTTATAGAAAATACACGGTCAACTAACGGTCAACTGACGGGAGGGGTATGCAAGGGATCAAAATCAAATTTTGGGGGTATATAAGGAAGTAAGCAAAATTCAGGGGTATAGAAGGGATTAGGAAAAATTTCAGGGGTATATAAGGGATTTTCTCACATTGTTTATGCATCGAGTGCCGTGTGCTAAAATTTATTTGTGTTGTCTGTTCACACGTTTAGCAATTCCTTGTTTGCAGAAGCATAACAGCAGTCTAGCTTGACAACAATGTCAGTCCTTCGCTCCATTCTCCCGACAGTAGCAAGAAACAATGGTTGGAGATGCTTTGCTACTGGGTTTCCTTCCGATACTATAGCAGAGCTCAATAAGGTGAGGGATTTGATCTCTATCTCTGCCCTGAATATTTCCTTTTGCAGCTATGGTTTTGGTGTTACTGACATGAACATGTATGTTTGTGGCTTGGTGATTTGTTTAATGGCTGCTATAAAACCCTTTTTTTTCTCATTTGGTGTTACTGACATGAAGCTCACTGAAACTGAGTATGATGTATATGACCTCATCGATATCTAATTGGGATTTCAATATCATTGTGTTGGGTTAATCTAATGTTCATTTTTTATTTTGAACAAACGCAACCACATGATTTTGAATACAGATCACATTGATTATTGTTTGTTGAGAGTGGAAATAGAGTTTTTAACTGAAACTAAACTGTCTATTGCTCATACTCCTATATACCTGAACTGTTACCTGATCAGATAGTTTCTAATATATGCCAGAGCTGTAAGCTGGTGCTTATGTATTCGACCACTTAATTGAACTAGTAATGTAAACTATATGATTTTTACAAGTAAACTCCACTACAGCAGGAACAAAATAGTCGGATCTTAACATGTCCTGATGCACTTTTGAGTTCTTGCCAATTTTTATCCATACTACAATGATGCACAATATAGCTTTTTTTTACTTTACAATTTTGTGCATGATTTAGAACTTACCGTCTCAATTAATTGATATAATTTAGAAAGCAAAAGTAAAATCTAAATGCAGATATGTAACTTGGTGTTGTGCAGCATCGTCATAAAACATCTCCATCTAGTTTATTTATCATTTTTCATTAAAATAAATTATTAATTATCTTGACATTTGCAATACCAGGAAATGGAATCTGTGTTTGGTGAATCTCCTTCACCCAGTCCTTTAGGTTCAACTCCTCAGCAACCAGCAAGGCCCACTAATGGATCAGGGGATGGACAACCAATGCTTACCCATACTGATAGCAGTGGCCAGGCAAAGATGGTTGATGTCTCATCCAAGCATGACAGCACAAGAGTTGCTATAGCCACATGCAGGGTCTTGCTAGGCCAGGAGGCATTTGATTTGGTAGCATCAAACAAGATTGCCAAAGGAGATGTTCTAACTGTTGCAAAGATTGCTGGAATAACTGGTGCAAAGCAAACCAGCAACCTCATACCGCTGTGCCACAACCTTAATCTATCCCATGTTCGTGTTGATCTTACTCTTAACGAAGAAGATTCTAGTGTTATGATAGAAGGAGAAGCTTCAACCAGTGGCAAGACAGGGGTTGAGATGGAAGCAATGACAGCAGTTGCCATTGCTGGTCTCACAGTCTATGACATGTGCAAAGCTGCTTCAAAGAACATATGCATAACAGATATCTGTCTCCAGCACAAATCTGGTGGAAAGAGTGGAAGCTGGTCCAGAAGTTAGACATTTATGTGAATCACAAGAATGAATTGGGTACCAAATTTCATAACCACCATACCAATAGGTTCTGAGGCTTCAATAAATGTTTGTTGGAATATTTTTACTTCTAGTAATCGGATTAATTTTACTCTCTAATATCGCACAATGCACTGTTCAATTATTTTAGGATGACTGGATATATATTACCTGATGTGAAATGCATCTTTTCCCTGATGTAGTATCAGTTCTTCATCACTTATTACTGCATATTATATAACGTTATGAAGTGCTATGCACATGACTTATCAACATAAGGTAGATAGCAATCAAGGTAACTATAGTGAGATATTTATGGTACTGTGTTGGAAGAGTTTTAGGTGCAGAAACATATAGGTTTTAGTTGTACATTAGATATAGTTCGCAGAATTATAATGTTGATAGTAGTATCGATCTGAGGGTACTTTTTTTTTAATGTTTCGTTACAATGTGGTAGAATGTATTTCTTCCATAAACACATGGGCAATAAAGTGAAACACAGGAAATCAAGAATGATCGGTCTCCTACAGTTTTCTTTGTCTGCACTTCAGTCAACTTAATCTGTTGCATAATACTTTAGATGGCATTGCTTTTGAACATGACATGTTTATATGCCATGTCAGATGATAAAAAAATGCATTAGTTAAAGTCTTCAATCAGTATAGCCAACTAGCTGATAAATCGTGACATCTTAATCTTAATCTTCATCTTGACAACCTTATTATACTTGGACATACATCTTGTATGGACTCTTTTTGTATTGAACCCTTCGCCCAAAAACTCAGGAGCTGGAAATCCTAATAATGAACAACAGAAGGTAATAATTTGCTTTCATTGAATGACGCATGCAAGGTTTCAAACATCCAAACTTCTCGGCCTAGTTCCTATCAATATGATGATGTTATTGCTTATTTGCAGGCAGTGACAAAATTGTTGTCCTGACCGTGCCTAATTCTTTAAGTGGTATCGTATTTGCATTTGGTTATTTTGATAATCTTATCACTTTCTGATGATGCAGGGAAAACATTTTTATCTTGATGTGCTTAAACATGACGATTTTTAAACCTATTGGCCGGACATGCTAGAGGTGAGACAATGACTCAGGGAAGGGACGACAGAACTGACATAGCACATCAAAATCATTTCTACGTGATGTTTAGCTGACCATTTTCTTCTCTAGTTACACAATGTACATAACACTTGTGAATGGTATGGAACTTTTAGTTTATACAGAACAGATCTAAACGGACCGTGACATATTGACATCACCCTGGAGTAGTTGGGACTTGGTTTTTTTTTTGTTCTTTTCTCTTCTAAATTTTGACAAATGAACACCTGGATGGAAGGTTTGAGTAATATATAATGAGCTAGGCATATTGTATGGCATGCAGGTTTTGCACTAGTTGGCTGCTCATCTCCTGTAATCTGGCCACCGTAGCCATTGACTCGATTTGGAGCCGACAATATATAGAACATCTGACATTCCAATTCTTTATTATCTTCCCAACAGATCGGCTATTGAAAATGTATCCTTTTTCTCTGATGATGGCATCAGAAGAGGTCAATTTCTGCGCGGCGTCGTTCCAACCACTCAGAAATAGTTCTTTTGGCCAGCGAGAGTAAGCAGCTATAAGCATATGAGATATGCAACAAGCACATTTTTGGTCAATGATCCCTGGTCACCTGGTGTCTGCTTCCCTAACAGATCTTGTGGATCTTGATTTGACCAGCATTTCAGGATAGTGAGTACAATTTTCTCTCGTATTTATTAATATTTCAGCATTATGAGTCATATATGAACAACATATATTTCTGACTTCTTATGCATGAACATTATGCTGTCTGTCTGCAAAGAATTGAATAGACCTTGTTGGTACAACAATACTAACTAGTGCTCCTTTTATTTTAAACCGAGCAAACAGCACATAATTGATCTAGAAAGATGTCTTTGCCTAAAGCATAGAGAGAGAGAGATCCAAGCACTTGGCCTTCTTTCCTTTTCTGCTATTGGTTGTTGACAACCTAACATTAGCATCTTGTCATGTCAGTCGAGTGATTCCCTGGTTCCTTCACCCAGAATTATCAGGTGCTACTGGCTTGATATGGACATATGGTCTATCTGAATCTCAATTAAGAGAGTTAAGTATAAAAGCCCTTATGGAAAAGTTGACAGATGTGATGAGAAAGTGCTGCCACGTCAAATAGGATATGATTATAAAGGGGCCAAACTTATCAGAATGTTGCACCGGGGGGTTTGGCGAAACTAATGAAATACATATCTGTGCGTGCTACAAGACGAGAGACGTGATGATTCGAAAAAGGAATCGAGTCAAAAATGCATGCTATGAACACCTATATCGTTAAAGAAACAAAGTTCTCACTGAAAGCACTCGTGTCCTTTCTGATCGGCATGTGAATGACAACATATTGACAGTTGCATTATGATGGCATTAGCAGCAACCGTATTCACATCTCAGCCATATTGTTTTGTAGCCACATTTTTGCAACACTTGAGTTTGGTATTGGGATTTGCATGGTTTGATCCACAATTTGTTGTCATGCTAGCATACTTGTAGAAACTTTGCTCTGCCAGAATCTGGCTAACTTGACGCGACCGAATTGGACGCCAAATATAAAAAAAATGTCTGTGTTCAGTGGTACCAAAGCAGCCACCTAAACAATTCTACTCTTGTTCTTTTCAGAAAGCCGGAAAATCTGACAGTGCATCAGCCTGCCCATATATCAGGTATTCCTACATGTTATTTGACAGCCTAAAATATGTCCACAATTTTTCAACGCCTAATCCGATCCGTGGCATGAGGTGATAATCAGTAGTTTTATGGATTAACAACTCAGAGCTATAGTATACTACATTTTTTCTGAAGGACGCGTGGAAGTCTACAATTCCCTAAGAGTCACGAGTACAATCACCTATGGGGCATTTTTCTACGTACGTGCAATATCATATACCCACAAGAAAACGTACGTGCGCACACATGGCAACGAAGCATTTGCCCAAACCAATCAGCACGACGGAAAAGAAATCAGCAAGCGAACGAGAAGCAATGCAACCACGACAAAGCAGCAGATATCATTCTATAACGAAAACGTCCCCGTCGAAACGGAACGGGGCAAGCCTACGTACCCGGCCACCTCAACATGCCAAAAGTCGTAAGTACGCGTGATGCCATATCCCCCCCCCCCCCCCCCCCCGGGGTTATTTTTTGATTCGCCATGCACTATCGTGACACCAAGCCGATCTGGCAGTCTGAGCCGTTCAACCGGCGGGAGAGGGGGAAAAAAGAGAGAAGAATCGGCCCCGCGCCCCGCTACGTAGCCGGGTGGCACCCATGGTGATTGGCGATGCGAGTGCCGTGCGTGCGCGCGTGAGAAGCGGGGATTATTTTTTCTTTCATTTTTTCCCGGTGGATGTGGACATCGACCGGTAAGAGAGACGACCGTGAGATCCCCCGCACGGGCGGGACTCCTCTCTCTCCGCGCGCGCGCGCGCGGCTGCCACGACACGCGTCGCGGTGGTCGCCCACACCGAGAAAGGAAACCCGTGGCGCTCGCGTGATCGATCGCCTACTACACGCCTCCCGCTGTGACCTGCCCGTTTCGGCGTGCCCGGCTCCTTGCCGCGCGAAAGGGGCGCGCGCGCGCGGCCGCGCGTGAGCAACACCGGGTGATCGGCGGCCGTGGTGCGTGTGCTAGCGTTTTCTCGGCGGAAGTCGATCGGCGTATCGGCGCGCGCGCGCGGCTGCGCGGAGGAATCGATCGACCGTGACGCGTACGTCCGTGTCGGGCTTTGTTTGCTTGCAGGAGGGTTACGTTGTTTGGTCGACGGACGCGATCACGCGACTGTGTTAGTACGATAAACACTTGTCACGTAGGTACAAAATAAATTAGCGAAGACGCGTAAAAGTTTCCAACGTACGGTGGTGACAAAACACCATTAGGCTGGCCTGGCCCTGAACGTACGGGAATATACGTTGCAATGTGAGTGAGGATCGGACATAGCTTTCTCTGTCTATCCCAGAAAATCACAGCTCGGGTTCATACCCGGTTAAGTGTCCCAAATTCTCACAGGTCAAGTTCACATCCGGAGACCGAGACCACGCAATGATTTGATCCCGAAAACCGTAGCTCATGATAGAGGGGGGTAGCAGCACTATCGATTATTGATCCAGCAGCGCGTTGTGCTGGACGTGTACTTTGAAAGAAGCCGTTTTGTCGGCTGCCGATGAGCAGAACCCATGATCGCCATGCATGACAGCATGGAAGGGGGCAGGCTCCAGAGATTTTCAGAAATTCAGAGACGAGGATTGCCTCGATGGCACATCGACATGACACCAATCATCCCGTGTAGGATCCATTTGGTGCGCGCACGCGCACACACACACAGAGTACATATCATCATGCCACACATCTTAAAGCATCAGCTGATGCACGCGTTGCGTTGGAGAGATCACAGAGAGTTCTTCCTTTGCAACGGAGTGTCGTAGCAGATGACTAACTGATGATGGTGTTTTGCAACTGGCTGCAGGCTCCTCCCATTTGTAGATAGATGCGGCTCTAGCTTTTTCAAGTCCCTTGTGTGGTAATATTCGATCTTTTTCTGCGTTTTCCGCAAAGCGTTAAATGCTGGACGGAACTCCGAACTCGTCTTGGAGATGGCGTTTTTCTTTTCCGTTGTGTTCAGTTTGTCTCTTCCTTAAGTTTGTTGACAGCAACACAGCACTAACCGAGGATTCAGGATGCATCGGCAAACTGATAAGAGCTTCTTGGTGAATTTATTGCGCGAGCAGAAGCACCACTGTAGCAGATATTTCGCACGAAAATGATGTCAAATATCTCATTGTTTGTTCTGGCTTGTTAACCAAAATCACACTCATAATCATCATGCATGGACCTACGCACATTTTTGGTTGATACAGTGGATGAAGTAATATGTAGTAGTGTAAATTAGACATATGAATTCTTTAACCAGACATTTGAATTCCCCATCAGCAGTATTCTCTGCGGCCTGAACATATGGGGGCCGGGGACATTTCAGACGTTTGCCCCATTTCTGACAGCCGCGGAGAATAATGCACAGTAGCATGGCGTTTGTCACACATATCCGTTCTAAGCCCCACAAAACCAAGTGGATCCTCTGTGCTGTGCTGTGCATTGCATGTACCTGCAGGGCTGCAAAGAGAACACAGGTACATTGGCTCTGCAGATCTGCATATTATCTTACGGCCTTTGCAGAAACGGAGAGAATAATTCTCCCCCATTGGATTGCATGTATACAAGCAGCAGAATGTTGTGCACATCCACTGCTATTACACAATAGTATCAGCCTGTGACCAATGTGCTGTCACTGGGCTACAGGATCATCGTGCCACTGCCAGTTTGTCACCGATTTGATTGGCTTATCTCCTGGGAGATTCTCCTTTTAAGGGTTTAAGTACCCCTGATTCTAATCAGGTTCAGGGCAAATGATTATACGTACTACTGTACAATCCCTGCAGAAAATTACGCACAAAGACCAAATATCAAGGTTTGCTATGGACTGAATATATCTTTTGTTTGCGCCTGGACGTCGGTAGCTACCCCAGATATTAATTAATTATTTGAATTAGTGATTTTGTACCAAATGATCGAACCAGCTCATGCTTAGCATGAAGCTAATAAATTCTCCCGTTTATTGCAGTACTCGAATACAAATAGTAGGTGTACTACTCGCCATGGAGTCTGCTCTAATTCGTTCTCAAAAGCTTCTGGAGACGAAGGATTGGTTTGGTCGCTTTCTCGGTTGCTGCTCGGCTCGCGTGTCGCATATGACGCTTTACTTAATGCTGCTAGTAGTACTCATAATTTCCATTAATTAAGACTCATTTAATTAGTAATGCACCAAATCCTTAAATCCAGCCAGATCAGATCAAAGTCATCCTAGGGTAAAACACTCTGATCTGATGGATCACTAGCCACTAAATTAATCCGGTGATTGATCATGTGTGGAAGCAAGTTTTGGCTCGTTACAAGGTACTATTACATAACACTACGCTGTCCTGTATAGCTATCTCATCTATCTCTTCCCATGCATTTTTCACCTACTAGCTAGTACTCCATCCGTTTTAAAATGTTTGACACCGTTGACTTTTTAGCACATGTTTGACCGTTCGTCTTATTCAAAAATTTTTGTGAAATATGTAAAACTATATGTGTACATGAAAGTATATTTAACAATAAATCGAATGATATGAAAAGAATAAATAACTACTTAAATTTTTTGAATAAGACGAATGGTTAAACACGTACTAAAAAGTCAACGGTGTCAAACATTTTGAAATGGAGGGAGTAGTAACCTGTGATGAGTTTCCTTCATCACCCACGTCTCTTTCTACTAAAAAGACCATCATGTAGCTCGCCTCTAGTATTTAAGGGGCACCACCACCCCTCCCACTTTATTTCCTCTATACAACGATTTCCTCTTGTCACCCTGAATCTACTTCTGCTGCAAAAGGTAATTAGCATATCCTAACTATTTATCACCTCATCCCTCAAGTGTGTTCTTCTACTTTCTTAGATGTACTTTTTAAACTTTTCTGTGCATAAACATCTCATGTGCTGATTCTTTTTGTGTGTTCTATGTGCTTGCATACCATGTCCGTTTGGTTCGATTCGATTTTTTAAGCATCCGTGTGGTTTGTTTTTGTTCTAGCTTAGCTAGCTAGCTAGCAAAGAGGTGTCATGGATACATACCAGCTTTAATTTGATTTGGTTTGCTCTACCTTTAAAAGTGTGTGAATCATCTCCGGTCCTAGTTTATGCATATCTGTGTGCATATGTACAAATGTTTCAGGACAGGAGTTGGCATAACAGCTAACAAATCTTACATATATAGCAGCAATAAGCAAGGAGCAGTTAGCCAGGTAAAGCTCTAGCTAGCTAGCTTAGGCAGCAATGGAGCAGCATCAGGGCCAGGCAGGCATGGACTTGCCCCCTGGCTTCCGCTTCCACCCGACCGACGAGGAGCTGATCACGCACTACCTCGCCAAGAAGGTCGCCGACGCCCGCTTCGCCGCCCTCGCCGTCGCCGAGGCCGACCTCAACAAGTGCGAGCCCTGGGACCTGCCATGTAAGCAACCTCTCCTCTACTTAATTACCTCTGCAATCTGCATGCAGTGATGAACTGATGATTGATATATACATGGATCATTGGATTGGCTAGCTAGCTAACATCTGTTGATGCTGCGATGGAATTATTGGCAGCTCTGGCGAAGATGGGGGAGAAGGAGTGGTACTTCTTCTGCCTCAAGGACAGGAAGTACCCGACGGGGCTGAGGACGAACAGGGCGACGGAGTCCGGGTACTGGAAGGCCACGGGGAAGGACAAGGACATCTTCAGACGGAAGGCCCTCGTCGGCATGAAGAAGACGCTCGTTTTCTACACGGGGCGCGCTCCCAAGGGGGAGAAGTCTGGCTGGGTCATGCACGAGTACCGCCTCCACGGCAAGCTCCACGCCGCCGCCCTCGGCTTCCTCCACGGCAAGCCCGCGTCGTCCAAGGTACACGAACGCACGTACGCCGCGTGCGTGTGTTTGGTTGTGACCAGTTTGATCGATCGATCGATCGATCGATTGAGCAGGCCGGACTGACACGCCGTGGGTTTTTCTTGTTGGTGCGTAGAACGAGTGGGTGTTGTGCAGGGTGTTCAAGAAGAGCCTCGTGGAGGTGGGCGCGGCGGGAGGGAAGAAGGCGGCCGTGGTGACGATGGAGATGGCGAGGGGAGGGTCGACGTCGTCGTCCGTGGCGGACGAGATCGCCATGTCGTCCGTCGTCCTCCCTCCGCTGATGGACATGTCCGGAGCCGGCGCCGGCGCCGTCGACCCGGCGACGACGGCGCACGTGACCTGCTTCTCCAACGCGCTGGAGGGCCAGTTCTTTAACCCGACGGCAGTACACGGGCACGGCGGCGGCGACTCCTCGCCGTTCATGGCGAGCTTCACGCAGTACGGGCAGCTGCACCACGGCGTGAGCCTGGTGCAACTCCTGGAGAGCTGCAACGGCTACGGCGGCCTCGTCGACATGGCAGCGTCCGGCAGCCAGCTGCAGCCGGCGGCGTGCGGCGGCGAGCGGGAGAGGCTTAGCGCGTCGCAGGACACCGGCCTCACCTCCGACGTGAACCCGGAGATCTCGTCATCCTCCGGCCAAAAATTCGACCACGAGGCCGCGCTATGGGGCTACTAAGGTTTGATATGATCAGCGCCGTGTACGTTAATCGCGGGCGATTAGCGAAGTAGCGATTACTGTAAATAAAACCATGAGATCGCGATCGAGGCATCTACCAAGGTTCGCTTAATTTGCTTGTACCTATAGGTGTAGATTATTTGGTGATTTGGGAGATGTAATTAGCATTGTTTGTTTGTAATTCGTATCAGAATGATCGATGCAGTATTGTTTGGAGGGTTAGTTAAGCAATTGGCCACTCCTCAGTTGCCAGTTAATTAGTTAGAGTTGCTTAATTTAGCTCTTTCTAAAAAGCTAGCAGAGACTAATAGCTAACTGTGATCTCATCCTGAACCTAAAAGTTTGACCTGCTGTGTGATATAGTAGCTGGTACCATCAGCTATAGCTAATCTAGCATTTAAAGCATGATTCGGTTTGGTCCATGACTAGCACATCTCAACCATCGTACACAAAGCTCTAATCCCCAATTAGTGATCAGCTAGTAGCTCCATTGTCCTTGGGCGATCACATCACATCGCAACCCTTACACAGTGCACATGACACAACAGTGGCCCCCGGCTAGCTATCTATGCAGCTTAGCTTAGGTTGGCACACACAAGAACACACAACGCCCTACATGTCACCAATTTGGTTCCCATGCCTTGTCTCTACGCAGGCATGGGGCCCCTAATGATATGAGCAAGCACTTGTCATATGAATGTGTGGGACCCACCCTGATTGATGGTGGCTTCTCCATAGAGCTAGCCCATATGTTGTTTTCAATCAAAATCCTGAGAAATTAAATATAATTATATGTGGCAGCTAACAGGGGCCAGTTAGGTCAACTAATCAAAGCTCCTGCATTTTGCCTCCCTGCCATGAGCTAGCAAATGCTGCAAGGACAACTGTGCTGCTTCTAGTAGATCTCTTATGCCTACTAGTCCTGAATTATAGAGAAAAAAAACTCTTCTGCTGTAACCCAAAAAAAAAAACCATGTAGGGCAGCTCGCATAGATTTTATATGAGTACGATCTCCTTTTGTTTAGTGTGTCTCGTATCTTTGGACATCATCTCCCTCGGGAATTCTATTCCATCCTGCCAATTAAAGATGTCAGCAAAGACAACTGTCCATTTGATAAAGCTTTGTACTTCCAACGCAATATCCATTGTGCTCGATCAAATTAAATCAGTGTGCATATGTCTATTGTACTCGTACAATGGATTGTTGCATCCGCTTAGTTTATTGGACATTTTAATGGAGTGTACTAGAGATATTACTCCAAGATATATACAACTGTTTGTGGTTTATTAGTCTCCTTTCCATTATTCTCAGATAAAAGTACAGCTTTTATTTTTTTATATTACTTTAATGTTGATAGTGGGCCACCGCCACCCCTATCACTTGTGTGAGAATATTTGTGGAATTTTTGTGCCCCCTAATTCAAATGCTCCTGATTCCCAATTCCCAATTTGTCCTTTGATTCTGTTGCAACACACAAACAAATAAGCTATTTTTTTTAAAAAAAAAATCTCAATTGTGCTTGTACTTTCCTACCCCGGCCCAACAAAGACGAAGAGGAAAAAAACTAAACGAACAAAGAAAGTAAAATATAAAAACAACTTAATTATATGTGAAACTAGAAAAGTTATTAATTAATATTATGCAAAAATCTCTAACAACATCAACAAATCAAATAGAATATTCATGTAGTAGTTATATCGATATATACAGTCGATTATGAAATATTGCAGGGGATTCGGGGATCAGGTGCATTTAAACAATGATGATTAATTATGTGCCATTCTTTAATTTGTCATTGTTAAATACTTGTAATTAGCTAGATTAATTTGTAAAACTTTCAACATGGAAATGTTCAGATTTCAATTCACAAAACTACCTTTCGCACGAATTCCGATCTCGAAAACTACAAAGATATTTTCAAAAAAAAACATAACGAACAAAATAGTGTGCATTCAAGCTTTTTAATAGAGCAAGCTAGTCCTTCATTCACAATCAAGATAACATCCTGCAAAAGCGAGCCCCCTAAAGCAGCATATCTCTCATTGTGAATGGAGACCGTCAATGTCAATGAGGGAGCGAGTAGCTGAAAAAATGTAGTTTGGGGATCAGCATTAGGGTTTGGGACCCCTGAAGTGTAGCTCAGTCACAATGCCAGCACTAGCTAGGGGCTATTTTGCCTTGGAATAATGAGATATGAGGGCTGGTGGGTGGGATAGAGATCGAAATGAGCGAAGAATTAGGACGAAATGAGGTGGGAAAAAAATAGATAGCTAGTGTGTAAAAGTAACCCCATGATGTGTAGGAAATTACTTTCATTTCCTATTATCCAAACGAGTAGCCTAGTAGATGATGGATAATAATAAGTAACGACGATGCTAGATTTTCAGTACTAAAATCATGGATATATTCAAGTTGTGCACAACGTCTATTATGGGACTCGTGAGAGAGGGGTATTAATTAGTACTGTGAGCTATGTCAAAGTGACAAGTCAAGCATAAGTGGATAGATGAACCTTATTGTCAATAACCTAACCTCTCCAGCATCGAGGATAGCCCCATGAAGCTACTTGCCCATTATGCAATGGAAAATGGAGTCTTGTGGACACCTCATGTACATTATATGTATACTCCAAGTAATTAGTTTAGGGCTTGGAGCGCGCAACGTTGGTCCTTTCTCTCCCTCTCTCTCCATCTACTTTAGGTAATTTTTAGATTTAGTGGAGTTACTACAAGGATGGGATTGTATCAAGGGGCATCAAAGTGTTACAGGTTTTATTCATGTAGCACTTTGTAAGTTGCGGATTGTTCGAACGGAACACTCTGTAAATACATATGTTACTGAGTGCTTGTCCGTTATACTAGAGGAATGACAAACACATAATAAAATGTAGGTTTCTTCGCAATGAATAAGAATATTTGTTAATTTAACCAATTAATGTTTGTTTAGTGTGTTAAATTTGTTGTAAGTGTGGTGTGAGCTCTCGTAAGCCTTTTTCTCAATGACCCATGGTTGTTGAGTATTTGTAATGCTTTTCTGACAACTTCATTCTTCGTCGATATTTCACCAGCCTGGCAAAAAATGAACATGGATTCCCATGGTGGTGCCACTTGTCATTCTTAGCTATCGTGCAAATTCAGTGTACCATTTGATATCACTACATGCTCAAAACAAACATTTTGATTTTATAGCTAATAACTAATACTCCCTCCGTTTCATAATGTAAGACTTTCTTTGTATTGTCCATATCCATATGGATGTTAATAAATCTAGACATAATATTTATATGAATGTAGGCAATGCTAGAAAGTCTTACATTATGAAACGGAGGAAGTAGATATAAGGAGATAATGATGATATCCCTAAAATACTATAATAAAATTAATTAGTTTTTAGTAAGTGGGACATAAACTGTTGACTCAATTAACATATTAGATATAACCAGCCTTCGTTGGTAACTTTTAAAAACTTTGATTTAAGTCAAATGTAAAATGATGCTTTGGACGCAATGGAACCATCTCTCCGTCTTTGCGCACGAGACAGAGAATACTTCTGAAAATAGAAACATACCTAGGTAGAGACGATCCAACAAGAGATTCTCTTGATTCTCTCTTATAGTGCCTTGTGAGGTGAATGGTTTTCTTTCAAACAATGGTAGTACAACTTCCGCCCTATACCCCAACTAAGAAATGCACACAACTATATTTCTAGACATAAGGATTTGAATTCCGATGGTTAAAGTCATACATCACAATTCCACCATCATCCTAATACATGGTGCTTCTCCAAGTGAATGCTTTGGTTTGTAAAACAAGTAATTAAGTTAAGTATGTTATTTGCGGTAGATGTAAAGAGAAGGGTGTAGGTGGGTAATTAACCTGACTTTTCCCCTCACTTTTTAGGTTGCTATTTTATACAGTACCTTTGATGTTTATGCAAGATGCACCTTTAATTAGTTGATTCCAACCCGGTCAGTTTAGGATATAACAAGTGGAGAATTTCATGTGAACTCAAGAAAGGAAAGGCAGATGGTTAGTTTAGAGTTTCAGAAATATACTAGGTTGGATTCTGTGGGCAAAACTATTAGCAGTTTGATAAACGAATGAAATTGACACCAAAACTATATTAATTATCCTCTATCATAACCTTATACAAGTGTTCATATATATAGCAACTCGATCTTCACTTATAAAATCGACCGCTATATATATGTTTATTATGCCCATGCCCAACCCCTGCTGTGTCATCACGGAACCCCACCGAGAAAAAGAAAGGGGTCGAGAGGGGCTGCAAACCGGCTAACTCTTGGCTCTCCGCCTATCGGTCTATGAAAAGAACAAGCCACAACTTGGCGATAGCTAGATATATATTCCAGCTCTGATGTGTCGTTGGAACTGTCAAGCCATGCCATCAATCTCTCCCACGAGAAAATATTCCAAACCCCCTCATCAGATCAGCGCCTTGTAGGCTTCTGCTGCTCACCAGTAACCCCCACTCCCCCAGCTTGTTCCCTTGCGCCAAGTAGCACAAACTAATATAACTACTAGTAGTAGATTACTAGATTATTATTATTAACCGACTTACCGACCTAGTACCTTATTGGCGACTGCCTATGTATACGAATCTACAGCTAGCAGCAGCTGCAGCCGCATGCAACGCGATCTAGCTTGTTGCGCGCTGTGCATGGCGTCAGCGCTAGAGAAGGGCATGTATGTACTTACGCTCTGGTCGTTTGTCGCGCGCCGATCCATCCGGTGGCGCGCGTGCAGGGAGGCAAGCCGAGATGTGTCGTTCACGGGGCGCGACGGACAACGATCCCCATGGGTGTGGGGGAAGCGGGGGAGAGGGAACACGCGCGCCTCCATGCAAAGCTAGCTAAGCTAGAGTCCATTGTTGGCATGTGGCGGATAGTTTGTACGCACGTATAGGAGGAGGCGCGACTGCGCGAGGGACAGAATGTGTACCGATCGACGCGTCGCTTTCCGCCCCTCTGCATGCGCGCGGAGCATTCGCGTCGGTCGCCCGGCACGCGTACGGCGTGCGACCGCGCGGTCGCAATGGGATTGTATGGCATATGCCACGCCGCGAGGCTGACACAAACGGCGGGTGTTTGAGGCCAAACAAAAGGCTTAACAAGCAAAAAGCCAGCATGTATACCTGTTAATCAGGTCGGCAGGTCTTTGGGGCTTTGATGTACTGATGAACCGTTGTTGAGGCCCATCTAAAGAGTGAAGATAAGCCTGTTGCCATATGCGGCATCTCGGCCTTGCAAACGCCAGGCCCATTAATTGAGTGAGAAGCCCTATGCGGCCTGTCTAAAGAAAAGGCAGCCTAAACAAAAAGAGAACAGTTCACGTTCATTAAAGAAATAAAAAAAAGGAATCCGAAATGGTTCGGGGTATTATTGAACCCGACGTGAATCGAACACGCAACCTTCTGATCTGGAGTCAGACGCGCTACCATTGCGCCACGGATCCTGTGGTACTATTTGAAGAATGAAAAGATATATATCTTTCTTTTTGCATATAAATGAGAGAAATGTACAACTCGCATATATTACTCCACAATTTATTCCGGTATTTCCTGAGCTCCTTTCCTCGATCAATTTTCGACTCCACGCCACGGGCAAACTCTGACTCATGCATACATGGCTCCATGTCCGGACTCAGCAGACTCGTAGAGAGGCAGGCGGTACGTCGTTAGTTAGGAGCACGTACGTAGCATTTCACCCTAACGCCCTGACCCTCTCTGTCCGTGCACCGTGCACGGTAGATCGTACTACCTTCACGCATAACCCAGGTCCAGACTCCAGACCCGTGGCCTCCTTTGACCATAATAGTCCTCCCGTAAACGATGAAGCAAAGGAACAAAACACTGCAAGGTACTACACTGACTTACCGACTGACTGACCGCATCCGCTGCACCCTGGCGGTGCCATTAATACGAGGAGATGCCGGCAAAGCGGCAGCAAATCACCCGCCCCGATTTGTCCGAGCCGTGATTTGTCGCTCGGAGAAACGGGAGAAGTATCCGATGCGAGTGCCGCGCGCTAACCGCGCCGGCGCGCTTACGAACCGAGCAAGGTCGCCGGCCGACGGCCGCTGAAACCGGCAGGCAGGCAGGCAGTAGCAGCCTAGCAGGCAGCTACTAGCCTACTACTACCCTCTTCCGCTTGCCATTGGCCGATCGAGCAACCAGCCGCCGGCCGGTCCTCTCCCGCCGCAGTAACCACTGGCCACGTGATGCTGTCGTCCGGCCCGATCCGATCGATCCACACAGCACGAGGCCGCGCGTTCGCCGTCGGTTGCGCCGTCATCTCCTTGCTTGTACCGTAGGAGTAGTACTACTACCTATTCCTCCGTCCCAAAAAAAAATAAATCTTAGTTATAATTCTGGATACGTATATGTTTAGATTTATTGATAGAATTGGATTCTTTTTAGACGGAAGGGTAACTACATACGCTGTATACGCGCGCCGTACAGCGGCGGCCGGCGGATGCGTGCTCTAGCCTGATTCGCCGATCTTCCGAAGGATCCGGACGGGCAGCCGATCGAGCATGCTCACGTCAGGTTCATCAACCGTTCGGTCGTACTCGTACCGCTGCACTTTTACCCCAGGCCAGCGCGCCACGGCGTCCGTGCAGCGAACGACGACTTGACTGCACGATCGTGGGATGTACATGAGTACATCGTGTGTATTGTATCCTCCTACTACAGTATTGCTAGTCAGCGAAGGACAAAATCGTACTTTCTCTGTTTCATAATATAAATCATTTTAGCATTTCTCACATTTATATTGGATGTTAATGAATCTATATATACAATGCTAAAATGACTTACGTTATGAAACAGAGGGAGTATTTGACACTAGCAGCTGAATACCGCATGTACACGTATGCACGTGCACGTTCCATCCCTTTGATTCTCCGAGTTGGGAGTAAAATCATTGTGAATATAGTATGATATACAAGGGGAATATGCTTGTACAACCAAAATGACTTTGCGTGCATGATTGATGCCTTTTCCTTGAAGAAGCCCAATGCCTTTTCTGTCGTCGCCACACCACGCACCGCATCAAGGTACCAATCCATTGCTGCAGAGGAAGAGGCCGCCGTAGCTACCGCCGCCGCCGCCGCTGCTGAGGAAGTGGCCGCCGCTGCCGATGAAGTGGCTGCCGCTGCCGAGGAAGAGGCCACCGCCGCCGCCATGGAGGAACGAGGTCGCGAGAAGGAGCGCGGGAACATTTTCTCCAGCGCGCGCGAGAGAGAAAAACCACGCGATTGGGAACGAAATATTGCTCCTTGGAAGTTGGGATCGATATATCCGGAGAAGGGAACGAGATCTTTTGGGAGCAGTGATAGGGAATCGGTTGGATTCAATTTTTGACCAAAAATCCTCAAAATTTAGGATAGGGAATGAAAAAGGGAAACTATTGGTGATGCTCTTAGGCCTTGTTTAGAGGAGCTTTTAACTGTTGCAGGTTCTCCTAAAATCAAAAGCTCCCCAAACAGTACAACTTTTGGTTCAGATTCTGAGAAGCTATAGTTATAGAATCCAGAAAATGAACTAGAAACCAGATTCTTAGAAGCTGCCTACCAATCAGCTGCTTATCAGAATCTTAAGCTCTCTCAAATAGGCCCTCACTATCATTTGACAAGTTGCTGACATGTGGGTCTCATAGCTCATAGTAGTGACTCATGTTAGAGGAGCTTCCTCTGCAAATAAAATATGGCTTTCATCTTTTGTCCTATAGCTTACAAGCCACTACTAAATTTTGATTTTTAAAACACATTTTAAAATTGAATTTTATGCTTTTTATTAATGTTTATTTTTAGCATTGGCTTTTACAGTTTTATATGAATTTACATATTCAAAATTGTACTTCTATTTGACTTTATTTTGTGTTATATATGCACTCTTCTTTTTCATTTTATTTATATTGTTTGACAGGGCTCTAAATCTCAAATCGTTGTCTAGAGAAGGTAGAGTTGAATCAAACACTAAGTGATAAAAAAAATAGACACGAGCAAGACGTGGAGCGAAGATGAAAGCAGCATTAGAGGCGGGGCAATCTTGCCTTGCCCTGAACTTAGTTCTACGTCAGTACTAGAAAACCATTTACATGTGACTAAAACAAGTTTTCGTAGGCGGCTAACGCTCCGCCTGTATGCTAAGGCTTGCTAAAATCATTGATTTTTGCAGGCGGAGCCTCCAACCAATTACAAAAATCGATTTTCTCAAATAGGCATCCTAAGAGCCCCACCTGGGAAAATCCACTTTTCACAGGTGGCGCTCTAATATCACCCCGCGTGTAAAAGGTATTTTGGGGCAAAAAAAAAAAGGGGGAAATGTTCAATTTTCATTGCATGCAAGCATCATATTCAAATTAGAATCAGATCCATAGACAAACAAGAAAAGACAAGTATAAACAAGAACAACATCGAACACAGCTATAATTAGATCCACTAGAACAAACAATAGGTTACAAACAAGCTGATGAATAATCGGCCTCCCCTGAGCCCGCAGACGATGATCCACCTCCCCTGAGCTTGTTGGCAACGGATCGTCGGCCTCCCCCAAGCTCACCGGCGATGGATCCACCTCCCCCGAGCTTGTTCCTAGAAATCGTCACATCATCGAGGTCGTCGTCACCACCCAAGGCTGTTGGCTTCTGATGCGGCCTCTCGAGGCTCGTCGACTATGGGCTTAGTTGGTAGAGGCGGGCGGGAGCAGAGGAGGAGATGCGCCAAACCCCTTCACTGAGCCGCCGCTACGCCCCTCCTTCCCGCTTTGCAGCCGTCGCTGGTGGGCCGCTTTGTTGAGTTGCCGCGAGCCATGCTCGCTTTGCAGTCACCGCCGCCGGGCCTTTTCGTGGAGTTACCGCTGCTCCATGCCGACCGGTGAGAGAGAGATAGGAGAGGGAGAACCGGAGAAGGAGAGGGAGAGGAGAGGATAAGTGTGGAAGATGAAGAGGGAGAGAGAGGAGAGGATAAGAAAGGAGTGGTACGAGAGTGAGAGGATAATTTTGGGAAAAAGAATATAGTTGGCTGATTTTTTTATCTTTGGTAGCGGTGCTCCTAATATGCCGTCTGCAAAAATTTCAATTGTTGTAGACAGTCCTTTTAAGAGGTTCGCTTGCAAAAATGTTTTTATTTTTCCAGGTAACCAGTATAAAACTACTTTATACGGAAATCAATTTTCGCAGGCAGGTTTTGATCAGGTACAACTTTATATATTTGTACGAACGATCATAATTGGGAACGTTTTAGCCTGCCTGCAGAAATAAATATGGTGTCTGTGAAAATGGTTTTTAGTAGTGCGTTTGTCTCGCTTATATGTTTTAGGAGCTCCGATCTAGCCAAACGTCATTCCCGCATAGATCTAATGGTGGTGGTGATCTTTATAATTATTTTTACTTTATCCGCTCTTAATATATTTATCTTCTACTTAGATAAACTCCAATGCAGTGATCATTAAAAAATAAATTTATTTTGAGATAAACAGAAAGAGTGAAAAAAATAGTTATTATGAGAGATGTAGCAGTAAGTTATTGCCATAACTAGTCTCTGTACGTAGATCTACGTCAAAACATACGACTACACGGGTACGGTAATATATACAGTACCCCCTGTCATTAAGCATTTAAGCTCAAATAAAAGGCGAGTCACGTCGCTCTCCTACATTGACCACGGAGCTTCTCTTAGGGCACCCACAATGGTTATCTATAAGCTCTCTATAAGAGATCCATGTCAGTATATTTTCCTACTTGGAAGATATTAAATGAAGAGAGAGAGCAAAGCTATCTACTAACATAGAGATAGTCTATAGAGAAAAACGAGGCAATGCATGAGAGAGCTATAGATAACTATGTAGACATACTGTTAAGGTGATTTACTATTAATCTAGTCTATTGCTGAGATGTACATGTTTTATAGATAGCACCTTACTTTACCATTGTAGGTGCTCTTAGGTATGGAGTAGCAGTAGACTAGCAGTAGGTACGTCGTTGCCGTACGTAGTAGTACTACTCAACTGCCTGATCCGATCGAACGAGGTGATTAATTAACAAGTTATCTAACCAGACAATCAGTAATCACACAGAGAGCAGTTACTAATATTATCACATATTATCGCATCTCGTACTAAATTAACTTATTATGTGACGGAGGAAATACCGCATATTTCACTGGTGATTACTCTGTTTTCTGATACCCCTAAGCACTAATTATAGTAAAACTTCCTATAGACAATAATAAAATGAATTACCCAAATGCCCGGCCTAGTGAGACAACCGCGACACAAGTAGTACAATTCTACGTGCATCAGGAAAGGGAGTTTACTTGGCACTTAGCTTCTGTATGTAGGCTTTGATCAGGACCATTTTAGTAGTATCTAAGCTCGGTAACAACTAAAACAACCATTAAAAGGGCATAAATGTGATGTCTAGCTAAAGTTTCATAAGCTAAACAGAAACCTATACAAATATCCGGTGTATCCTTAACTTCGGTGCTCCCATACTTCCTTAACTGCAATTACGGTCGATTGGGTTGACGTGTTAAGAAAACCCTAGTTAGCGATGACGGTGTGCAATATTGCAGATTATTTGCAGCCAAAGTGGGTTCGAGCAAGAGAAGCGTTCGTGTTGTGATGGTGAAGTCGTGTATGTATGGTTTAGCAAATTGGGGGAATTTGGAACAATTCAGGTATTTCACGTAATTAAAGTAGAAAAAAAGGATGGTAAATTTCTTCGTTAACTGAATTTAGAATAAAAAATTCAAAATAAATAAATAAAAAGAAATATGAACTACGACTCAAAACTCTAATGACCATGAATAATATGTACATGGTACACACGGATGCTTTTTTAACAGAGTTTAGTGAGGTTAGCTCTTTGAGCATGACACACCTATGGCATTATACACACATGTACCCTAGAGACACCCACAATCGTCCCCCCTACAACATATGCCACATATGAGGCAGCTTGGGCTTAAGCCCCACATGGGACTTAAAAAAATGAATGAAAAAACACTAAACATCATAGAAAATTTGAACATAATAAACAATAAACAGAACTATATGGTTGAACCTTACCCTTGATAACTTCCTGCCTTCGCCCCTGTCCTTCCCAAATCCCTAATCTCACATGTACACACTTGAGTCCCTAAAACATACTCAAATAAATGGCAAATTCCCAACCTAACTAATATATTATATATTAAAAATCCATGAAACTTCCTACAAACGCTCCTTAGCCATCACGTATCCTTCTACAAACGTTTCTAAGTTGCCAAGTGGCAGTCTAAAATCTAACCATTGATTTTCCTTTAAATTAGTGGGTCTAATATTACCAACCATTAGATCAAATAAAAAAAATAAAACCCTCCTCTCCACACCGGTCCCCATGTCACGCCCCAAACTAGTCCCGACCGGAACTAGCCCGTGACGCTCCAAATTAACCTATTAATCGATACCAGTCCCAGAAAACAGTGCTGGTATCACAGGAAGACAGATTATCACAGCAACAGAGGTCTCTTTATTATAGAGTAGGAGTACAATCAAGTCGGGCTGCGGACAGATCCCGAGCTCACAACTGCATTACAAAAGGGAAGCGGAAGCCAAGACTTGGACCAAACAACACAGGCGCGACTTGGAAACTAGGCCGAAACCCTAAAACTCATCGTAGCCGGCTTGCTCCTGGAAGAACTCCTCGTCAGCGGGATCCGCTTCATCTTCTTCAGCAACTGGGGGGGATTATTTATATAGAGCAAGGGTGAGTACGGGAGTACTCAACAAGCCATGGGAAATAAGTGTTTAATGCAGGCTTCAAAGAAAGGGCTGTTGTTTTTGCAATTGATTTTATTTGAACTCTTTTCTGAAAACAACTAAGTGAGTGCTTCTCAAACGACACGGATGAGACAGTGCGTCTCGTCCGGTCGGAGTATGTGCAATGTATCAGTCTTTAAAATTGATCAAGATTGGCACCCGGCCAACAACTTTCAAACGGCCACCCGGGCCAACAACTTTCAAACGGCCACCCGGGCCTAGCCGATCCCATCAGCTGCAGATTTTCCAAACAACGATCCCCTTTTCACAACAGCAATTTCACAAGGCAGTAGTCAAACAAAACTACGCTAGGAATCACCTCACATCCGCCCATGACCGTGGGCACGGCTGTTCGAACAGTTTGTTAACCTCTGCAGAGGGGGTACACTTTACCCACACGACATTACTAACCCGGATCACCCAGCCCGTGGGGATCAGCCACGTCGGGAGACCTCCAAGCTTTCATGACAAGGCATTTCCAAAGCCGACACAGATTTACCATATGCCGACGAGAGGGGTCCCAGACCAACAACAGGTTAGGTCCCAGACCATACTGTGCCAGGAAGCCCAGGGGTCCTCCCCGACACCACCCCGGCGAATCCACATGTCTCTCGGCATCAAGGCTCCCCTGATAAGCTAATTACTTAGCCAGGGGTGTCCCATTCCACCCATGTGGTCGTACTTGTCTTATGTTCGGATGAAATTCCAAGGAAACGGTCCTTAAGTGCAAGAGCGGGAAACCGTACACCCGGTACGTTCCCCGGTCCGCGGTTTTGAAAATTCATTTAGTTCGCAAGCACCGACCCAGGTGTCGGGTTTTCCAAGCCTTTTGTAAAACCCAAGTTTTACCCAAGAAGTTTTTTCAGATTTTAAGTTTGAAGGCGACCGTCGATACTCGCACAGGGTGCACGAATATCGAGGCGCAACTAGATGGTTACAAGGGGACATGATATAACAATTAACAAAGGAAGGATCAAATGCAACAAATTAGGTAGGTCCGTCAATCTGCCTTGCAGACGGGACAAACAGATTAAGTGCGATCCTATCAATGCATAATATTTTTCAAGCAACATAATTAAATTCAAATATAGGCTCAAGATGTTCAAAGGTGGCTTGCCTTGCTCGAGATCTGGAGCTTGATCCTCGAAATCCTCGCACTGCGGGTCTTCGGGCTCCGAAACTATACGCAAAACGGGACAACTCAACAAACGGCGAAAATAAAGCCCTATTAATGACCTCTAAGCGTGCCATTAGATAGATCTAGAGATTTGAGGAATTTTGGAAGTTGAACAGAGTCAAACGGACTTACGGTTGGGAAGATATTGAATTTCTAAGATTATTGGATTTTTGGTCTAAAGGAAAAGGATTTAATTAAACCCTTTTGGAAAAAGAAAAGGAAGAGGGAGGGGAAATAAACTTCCCTCGGGCGGCTAGGGCGCGACCCGAGAGAAAAGGGGCGGCTCGGCCGAGCTAAATGGGCCGGCCTGCCCAAGAGGACACGGCCCAATAGGGCGCGGGGAGGGGAGAGAGAGGGCGCCGGTGGACCGAGTCCATCTCGCGTGGTCCCGGGTGGGACCCGCTTGTCAGCGGCTCGGCTCACCGTGCGGAGGGAGCACGCGGCGCGGCGCTAGGGTGTGGAGCGGGGCGCGGCGCATGCGTGCGGTTCGCGGTGGACGCGGATGCGGCGGGCCCACGCGCAGCCTCACGGCTCGCGGTGGACCGCGCCCGCGAGCGGGGCCGGAGGGAGCGGCTGACCGGGGTCGGCTCGACCCGGTCTTGGCCGAGCTGGCGCCGACGTGGCGCCTACGTGGCAGCCACGCGGGCCGGCGGGAGGTTGAAGAAGACGCCGGCCGGAATAGACGGCGGACGGCGGTGGCGAGCGGCGGAGCGAAACACGGCGATCTAGGCGAAAGCGAGCACACCGGCTGGTTGCGCGGGACGAGGGGAGTCGAGCCAACGGCTCGGATTTGCCGGGGGATGCTCGACGGCAGCGGATTGCGGCGGCGGCAACCGGCGGCGGAAGAAGAGGGAAACGGCGACGAGGTCACGAGGGGCCGATTCCCGGCGGCGAGAGCATCTACGCGGCTACGGGAATCCGATGCTAGCGTTGGATTGGGCGGAGCTACGCCGAGCGAGGCCGGCGATGAGTGGCGCTTCCGAGCTCGGGCGGCGACAGCGGCGAGCACACGGCGAGCGATGGCAGCAGTCGGGGCGGCGACGGCTAGCTACGGGGAGGCTACTCGTGCTACTACCCGAGTCTAAGGGGAGGAGAAGGAGCGAGGAGGAAGAACGGAGGGAGGCACTACCGTGCGGGCGGGCGCAGTTGTCACGCCCGGAAATTCACTAGTAATTTCCGAACTTATTTGTGCATAAAATCCTCGTCCAGGAATCAGCCGAGGTACACAAACTGACAATTTAATATACAAATCCATCATAATAATAACGTTAGACACTTACAAGAGAAAAGAAAACAGCAGCGGAATAACGGTCTAGCGATGGCTTCAGCCCCACTCCCACAGGCAGCTCAACTGGGGTATAAGCCAAACGTCTTCTCCTTCTGGATCCTTTTTCTTCAACTGAGGTTGATTGATTATTGCAAGAATGAGCATATGACATACTCAACAAGCCACACAACAAATATGCAAGTGTACAAGGATACCAAAGGATGGCATAATATAGGCTCATTTGCAAAAGCAGCATTTAGCAAAACATTTAAGAAAAATAAAACAGTGGAGTAATTAATCAGAAATTTTAATCAACACTGAGCAACACACCCATGCTGCACAGGCCCAACCATCCTGAACAACCACACCCGGCTAAACAGATCTAACTCCAAACCAGGAGCTAAACAATTTATTACCAGGTATAACATCCATAATTATTGTGAGAGGTGTGAGACTAATCACGAAAAACATTGCTCAACCCGCCCATAACCGCGGGCACGGCTATTCGAATAGTTTTACTCTGATCAGAGGTGTACCACTGTACCCACAAGACACAGCCTCAACATCATGTCTACCATGCGTCGCGATACTGGAAAGTACCCGAATAGAGGCTGTGACAATACCCTCTGCACAACACAACTCACCACAGTGCACCATTCCTGGATCATAATCACCCCCTTATAAAACAAGGCATGGACTCCCCAGCGACCCCCGTGGGCTTATCTCCGCCACTTCTCAGTCTGGTGCTCCGCAATGAATCATGTTATACAAAAGGTAAAGCCGTTGCCCACGCTGGCTTGTGGTTGGCACGGTTAATGTTTCACAACAGTAGCTCGCGAACCGGTCCTTAATTGTCATGAGCACGACTCTCAAAACCATGTGCTCACAACCCACCATTATCAAGTTTTAGTTGGCAAGTAATTAATTAACCAATCACGATTAACCATCGTGAACTATCATTAAGCCATCATTAAATAATAGTGAGTCATAAGTTATCCCAATAGTGTGCCAATGTTTCTAAGCATGGCTAAGCAATTACATCTAATATCTAGCTGAACCAATATATAAAGCTCAACTAGTCAAGTTATAATAACCCAAGGTATCAAGGAATAAAGTAATCAATGCAAACAGGCCATAACAAAGGAATAGATTCACACCACCCAGTGACATTCGAAAATAAATGCACAGTTGAAATAAATAGAGAATTTAAATATAGGATCAACATGCTCAAAGGATTGTGTTTAGGATCTGTGTGACTTGCCTTGCAATAATCGGTCTTCAATTAATCTTCTTGAATACTTCCGGCGCACTCACGAACCTTCGCAACGACGGAAACGACAAGCTAACACGCAAAACGAAGAAAAATACTAATAAAAACCAAATAAACAATACATAAAAAGTAAACAAACATGTAGATCATAATTTTAGATGAATTATGAGACTTGAACGGCCTCATTCTGACTTCATATGAATTTATTATGAATTTTACAAGATTAAATCTAATTAAAGCCCATTTAAAAAGAATTAAATAAATTTAATTCAATTTATGGATAATTTTAATATGTAGATCTTTATTTTATATAACTTTTGCAACTTGAACCACATTATTGCGTCAGCGGCTAGGGTTTGCGGTGGACCGGGTGCACGGCAACGGTTCACGGGAACGAACGGCCGAGATCAACCCTATCCAAAACGGACGGCCGAGATCGATCGGGTCTACGGCGGCTTACGGGGAAACGATGACGATGGCGTCGACGATGACGTCACCACCGGCGGCGGCTCGGCGGCTCTGGCGCGCATGCTCGCCGGCGAACGACGGCACGGCGGCGCGAACGGAGGACACCAAAACGGTGCGGGCATCGCGGCGAACTCACCGGTGACCAAAGCAACGGCGGAGGAGCAACGGACGACGTCGGCGACGAGGTCGAAGCGGCGGAGAAGATCGGGTCGACAGCGGCGACGGTGCTCCGGCGGTCTTCAACGACGGCGAAGGGGCGGACGAGGACGGCGACGCGACGGCGACCACGACGGTGACCTCCCCAAGCGACGGCGACGACTGGAGCGACGGCGGCGCACGGCTGGAGCGGCGGCGACAACGGCGGCGTGAGGCGGCTCGGCGCTAGGGCTCTACCGGCGACGAGAGGCGAAGGCGAGGGTGGCGGCGGGTAGAGGAGACACCGGGGGTCCTTTTATAGGGGCAAGGAGGCGGCGGCGAAGGCCCACGGCGACCGGCGACGCGAAGGAAACCTCGGGTTCGGAGGAAAGAGACCGATCCGATTCGACCTCGAATCCACGAACTTCCAAAGCGATTTAGACGACGCTTCCAAAAGAGAAAAGGAAGAGGAGATCGCGAAGATCGTTTCCCCTCAATCGATTCGGCCGGAAAAGGAAAGGAGCGACCGAATTGGAAAGCGGCGGCGGCGCTAGTGTTTCGGGCGGCGGCGGCCAGAGGTAGACGAAGACTGACAGGTGGGTCCCGCCTGTCAGCGACCAAACGCGCGCGCGCGGCGGCTGCGGACTGGGCCGACTTGGGCCGGGGAGAGAGAGAGGTTTTGGGCCGGCTTTCGGCCCAAAGCCAAAAAGAGACTTTTAAAAACCTTTTTCAATTTAAATTATTCATGAAATGCAATTCTATTTATTAAAAATACTTCCTTAGCTCAAATAAATCCCAGAAAAATCTAGGAATTATAGAATTAAGCAAAGTATTTAATGAAATTTTATCTGGCCCCATTTTATATTGAGATTTATTAATTAAAATTAGATCTTCTCTTCTAGGCTTTTAAAATAAATTCTAATAATTCCAATTAAACAACAATTTATAATTTAAGGATTTTTAAACAAGAAAAGCTCTTAACAATTATAATTAGATTATTAATGATCAAATAATTACTGAACTGTTCTTTGTATCATTTAGGAATTGAGCTCTGAAAAATCCGAGAAAATTTCAGAGAGTTGACTTAATCATGGAGAATTTAATAAAAATTAAATCCATCCATGCTTTATATTTAAGAAATTTTATTTCCCACATTTAACTTCACTTGTAAATTAAAGAACATTTAATATAAATTCTATTATTAATTTATTAAATAATTTATAAATCCTGAAACAAAAATCAGGATGTGACAGCAGTGACGAGAGCCGACAGCGCGAAACGTGATCATTTCGGCCTCGGGCCGAGGAAGAGGAGGAAGAGGGTGCGGCCGAAGTCCCCTTCCACGTCCTTGCTCGTGCCGGCTCCTCCGACACGCGCAACGACGAACGGCGATGGCGAACAGGGGCGACAGTGGCGGCGAGAGACGAAAACGAGGGAGATTGGAGGGGGAGGAGCTTGGGTTTAAATGGGCGACAAGGTCGGTTTGGGAGAGAGGAACCGACATTGGACGGTCAAGCCGGCGAGCTGGCGCTCCAGCTAGCGGCCAAAACGGCGACAGGAGGTGACGCCGGCGAGAGGGAAAAAGGGAGAAAAGGGGGAGAGAAAGGGGGCTTGCCCCCTTGCCACCTTGGGAAAAGGAGGAGGGAGAGAGGGCGATGAGGAGGAGCCCTGCTTCCTTTCCTTGGAAGCATGCGCGGGGAGAGGCGGGGCCGAGTCGATGACGACGGCGATGACGGCGGAGCGGTTTGGAGCGGAGCGGCGACACGGGCGACAGGCGCGGGCAGGCGCGGCAGAGGCTGACGGCGGTGGCGACCAGGCGGTCGGCCATCACGGCACGCGCGCGCGGGAAGCAACGGGCGGCTCGGGCACGCGTGCTGGCTCGCGGGGCCGAGCGGCCGCGCGGCTGCAGGCGCGGCAGGGCAGCGGGGCCGGGTGACGCAGACGGCGCATGCGCGGCACAGGCGGCGACTACGAGGGCGCGCACACGTGAACAACGGCGCGCGGGGGCCGAGTCGGAGGGCTCGGCTCGGCGCGGCTCACGCGCACGCGCGCACGGCGCGCGGGCAGAGCGGAGAGAGAGAGCCGGGAAGGGAGGGAGAGAGAGAGAGAGAGAGAGCCGGGGAGGGAGGGGAAGATGGGCCGAGAGAGATTCGGCCCAACGAATCCGAGGGAGGCAAAATAGACTTTTGCGGAGGGAGTTTCGGGAAGGATTTGGATTCGGGATTGAACTCAACGATAGATCGGAGATTTGAGATCTGAGATGGCACGGACACTAGACAACAAGCAAAGAAACAGATTTCGTAAATAGGGTTTTTAAGAGATAGTTTTCCTGCTAGGCGCCACGACGGAACGGGCGCTACACCCCACCTCCTCTATATTCCCCTCCTGACCTCCACCTGTACGTACTACCTCACTCCCCTCATCTCCTCTTCCCTTTCCTAATCTTCAATTTCAATAGTTACATGTCTTATTTAATTCAAGATATATTTATTCTATGAGCCATATTCTTTGCATATCAACCAAATATAACAACGAACTATTTTTTATTTAAAAAAGTTGATAACATATATTATATGTCAACTTAAATAATTCTACAAATATGTTTCAACGATATCTAACCTTTCTATTATTATATACTCCATCCGTCCCATAATATAAGGGATTTTGAGTTTTTTCTTGTAACGTTTGACCACTCGTCTTATTCAATTTTTTTAAAATTATTATTTATTTTATTTGTGACTTACTTTATTATCCACAGTACTTTAAGCACAACTTTTCGTTTTTTATATTTGCAAAAAAAAATAAATAAGACGAGTGGTCAAACGTTGTAAGCAAAAACTCAAAATCCCTTATATTGTGGGACGAAGGGAGTAGTAAAAGTCCATGAAAATTTCTATAATGCTCCTAAGCCACCATATGATGCTCATATAAATGCTCCTATGACACCACGTGACGTTCCAATAAATTATAGAAAATCTGAGAAAAATAACAACTAGCCTTTGATTTCTCTAAAATTAATAGGCCCACTACTCCAAGCCATTGGATTAGATTGATTTTTCTCATTCTAACAAAGAGACGTCCCCTCTTCCCATGCAAGTAGCGTGCGTGCAAACAATACGCACATACATACCTCCTCTCCGTTTCTGTTTTAAGGAAGTTCTTTTTCTGTCGGACCAAATTATACGTTCTATTTATATCATTATGTTATTTATGATTAAAATCACAAATTACAATTAATCACAAATTAGAATTTAATACACCCGTTGACTATAATTTAGCTTGTAAAAATTATGAAAAGACATTATATATCATTATGAAAAATTCTACAAACATGCATAGCTAAATTAAATCAATATTATCAGAACAAAATTTTCATATTTAATTTGCCAAAAGGAAAAGAAATAATTCAACAACACAGGGACGCACCATGACATGTTTTGAAACATGTATAGCTAAATTAAACGTTCACTACGTAAACAAGAATAGTTTGAGCCGCTGCATAAAAAATCGAGTGCCTTTAATTAGAGAAAATATTCCAATTTTTTTCTAAATGTGCTCAAATAATCCAAATAAAAAATGATCTTTCATAAGTTCCAATTAAAATTTCACCTTTATAAGTTTTCAAACATAGTGTACGGTGCATGCCCGCGCGAATGCGTGGGCTACCTTCCTAGTTTCTATTTAAAACACAACTATGTTTGTGTAATGTATATTGATAGAGTTTGAACCCTAGCCACCACCACTTCACTTCAAGCACATCCGCATACCACAACTTTATTGGTGCTTCTCCACCTTAAAATACTATTCTAATAACATTGTAAAACATACCGTTTAGTTGGTACCTTATATTCAAAATTTTGGTCTCGCCATGGTCCCTGCCTTCCCGGTGTGGCAGATGTACTGCAACCATGTCAAAAAGGTTTTGTTTTATTAAAAAACAAAGTGAATTTTCTTAAATTACCTTCGAAAGTTCAAAAAAAATAAAAATGTTTTTCCTAACTGTTTCTCGCTGAAGTTCAATTATACAGATATGATGTAAAACATACGATTTCATACATTTCAACGGTTCAACCAAGTTATATGGTACAGTTAGAGATTGTATACACGCTGGATTTTGGTGTCTTGTAAGGGAAATGCCATATTTTTAGTAGCATACGAGGAAACTCAAGAATTTGAGTGCCACGTAAGCTATTTCCAAAAAAAAATATGTTGCTTGAAGAATGTATTGTTTATGAAATTCTATCTTTTGCAAGGGATGGCGGTAGTGATCTCTTTTAAGGTTGTGGACTTGAAGAAGACGTAGTGGCAAAGCTTTTGCCAAAGGTTGCCGTCAGGCTTCAACAAGGGTGAAATTGTTGGCTATGGTGGTGAAGGCATATCAATACCCTTAAGGAAACGGTAGCATCGATCTTCAACGGGGATGGCTTGCTTTAGTAGGGGACAGTGTGTCATTGGGTGTGAGTGTGTCATTGGGTGTGAGGGATAATATTTAGATGGCATAAGGAGGGTAAAATCTATTCAGTGTGCTCTCTCTCTCTATTTGGTCTTAACTAGAGACCCTTTCGTAAGTCGTCCGATGATGGCTAAGATATATATAAACACATGAATGTTATATTGACCAAGAAACAGATAAACGAGACCACTTGCTAGAAAAAGAGGACCACATACTATCTACTAGTTGTCATGTCAATTCACGTGCATACTACTGAGGCTAACATACCGTTACAAAAGTATATTTTCCTTTGGTATAGGATCTTTGATGAGTTATATTTTTTAGAAGTATATTATTCATATATTATTTGTAAGATCCGTTTGAACCATCATACTCCACTTAAAATATGTGACAAAATGAGTCTAATAGGGCGTGTTTGGTTGCCTGGACCGCACCTGGCCCGCATCTGGCGTGCAACCTGCAGGTTGTTTGGTTGCTTGGACGGGGGACTCAGCCAGGCCTAGGAGATGCAAAAAGGCCCGTCGAGCCAGGCTGAGGGGAAACGGCCAATTTGAGCTTTGCTGGGCGGCCTGGCTCGTGGCGTGCAGCGACAGGGCACGAGGCTGCACCCGCGTGTGCAGGCAGAAAGAGATGGGGTCACCGCGCGTTGCCTCAACTCCTCGAGCGCTTCTCCCTCTTCCTCATTTTTTCACAACGAAAAAAAGCTAGGGTTTGGGCTGCTCGCCAGGAACCTCACTGCGCCCATCCTCCATCGCCAGGCGGGCGTGAGCGCCGGCTCCCTCCTTCGCAGGCTGCTTGTCTCCGTTCGTCGGCAGCTGCTCGTTTCCCCCGTCGCCGGCTGCTCCTCTTCCCCCGTCACCAGCTGCTCCTCCCCCCCGTCGCCAGCTGCTTGTCTCCCACCATCGCTGGCTGCTCATCTTCCCCCGTCGTTGGCTGCTCGTCTTCCCTTCTTCTCCTTTCTAACATGTCTGGGCATGATTTTTTGGTCTGCCCTTGTTCTTTTTATTTTCCTTGCTGTTAGAGATTGGGAAAGATGGTCACTTTGATTTTGATTTTTAAACTGGATAACTATAAATTTATAAATTTATGGTTTATGTTCCACAGCTAGATGGTTACCACTTTTATCAGAATATTCGCATATATACATGCTAATGATATCGACGACGGCTGTTGAGAGGTAGAGAAATATATATACATGTGTGTGTGTGTGTGTGTGTGTGTATATATATATATATATATATATATATATATATATATATATATATATATATATATATATATATATATATATATATATATATATATATATGTTACCGGCATGCATGATTTTCACATTGATTCCTTTTTGTTAAAAAATTACATGATTACTGACAGCTAGTTGTTTAAATTTGTCAAATATATGAAATTAACGAGATTTTCGAAAACTTGGCTTAAATAGTAACACCATGGTCACCATATGTAAGAAGAGGTCACCCAGACCCAAGGTCCAACCAACAAACCAAACACCATCTCTAGTGTACAGCATCCTGTCATACAACCAACCAAACATCATCTCATATCATCTAGGATAAACCCATGCAGACAACCAAACATAGCCAATTGCATTATCCTATCCAGGTTGAGGGCACCCTGGATGAGGGATACGAGCCAGACTAGGGACATACTAGCAACCAAACACACCCATACTGAATATATTCAAATTATTCAAAAAAAATTTTCTTAACTCCTCTAGTGTAGTTACTTCCAATAATGCAAAAGGTTACTTCTAACACCGTGAAAAGTTAATTCTTTCTAGCGGTTCAATTACTTCTAATACCTTGAAGAGTTATTTTTATTTTATTTTTTTATAGTTACTTCCCTCTAGGAGTGTATTTACTTCTAATATTATCAAGAGTTACTTCTATTGTTTAAAAAGTTACTTCCCTCCAGCAGTGTAGTTACTTTTAATATCATGAAGAGTTACTTTCTATATGACACAAGATTTGTTTTTTTTTAAAAAATAATACAATAATTACTTTAAATAATGTATGTATTTACTTGAAAATATTCCCTACACTTTACTTGTGAATTTACTCTACATAGTTTCTTACATCAACTCAGACATAATGTAATTACTTCTAATGCTAATGCTATAGAGAGTTACTTCTATTGCATAGCTAAGTTACTTCTACAGTTTAAATAAATTACTTTTAATTAATAAAATATTTAAATATATTCAACATTGATCTCATTTTGTCACATATTTTTAGTGGAGTATAATAGTGCAAATAGATCTTTAAATAATATATGATTTAAAAGATATAAGCCATCAAAGAGGTTTAAAAAAGAGCTAAAGAGATATTTATAAGTGGGATAGAGTGATCGCTGCTTTAACCAAGCCAGCAACCGTGCACTGTGTAATCGTGTCTCATAAGGAGGTGCCCTAAGCTGCTTCCCTGGACTTTTGCATTTGAGCATTTCAAAGATAATCCCTTGCCAAAAGCTATATTTTTGTTTATCTTTTTGATCTTCTGGGGGCATGGAGGGGTGCAGAAGTTCAATTCTAGAGGATTGTATAAGCATTCGGAGATAAGATCGACCTTTGAAACAAGTCCGGTCGTTTAATGGATGAGCTACTTTCTCTAGTCATAAATATTAGGGACTATCTAAAATTCTAGCAACAGATTTTTTAGAAAAATCTTTCAAATGTAATCAGTGTAAGTTATATGTAATTACTGTTTAACTAATGTGTAATTTTTATTTCAGTTCAAATTTGAATAACTGCTCACTTGGTTAAGGCGTGATGCGTGCGACCAGTTGGTCCTACGATCGAATCCCCGATCTTGCAGTTTGCTGTGTTTTTTTATCTCTGGCAACCAGCACGGATCTAATCACGAAATCAATGGACCAGAAATCGAAAGATATCCATAAAAAAAAAATCTGTCGACAGATTTGTACCCTTTCCGTAAATAGTAAACGTTTAGCACAAAGTTTGGTCAAAAGTTTAACGCTTTGATATAGGAGAAGTTTGTAAAACCTAATAAGCTTATGATATTATAATTAATATTACTTTTCTAGACAAAGCCACACAAACTATATATTTTATTCGTTTTTACCTAAGCATTTCAAAAGTTACTTACAGTCTAAGTATCAATACAAAGTATCAACAGTGCTATCAAATCTTGTTATAAATGCCACATATTTATGACCAGAGGGAGTAGGTTTTTTAACTTGGCTGAGTGAACTAGGTCAAATTTCGGGTCTAAAGACCAATATTGCTGCAGCGTTGATGCTGAAACCCATTGGATTGGAATGTTTGGAAAATGGGTTAGGAGAGGTGGGATTAAAAAATAGAAATGAATGGAGGGATATGATGAAATGGGTGAGAAGAATGGATGGCTAAGATTAAAGCTTACCCTTTGAAGGGGTGGAAAATCATATTCCAAACCCATTTTGCAAACACAGCCAAAAAGTGTACTATACTGAGGGTGTGTTTAGTTCACGCTAAAATTAAAAGTTTGGTTCAAATTGGAATGATGTAACAAAAAAAGTTAAAATTTTATGTGTGTAGGAAAGTTTTGATATGATAAAAAAATTGAAAGTTTGAAAAAAAAAACTTTGTATCTAAACTCGGCCTTAGTCCTACGGTCCTACCAGGCCTGAGAACAGAGGTCGGAGTATTAATGTACCGGATTGGACTTCAGTACGCTGCTATCATTTTCTTTTCAAAAGAAAAAAAAGAAAAGATGAGTAGTACTCGTAGGACGAAAATGTAAAGGGCTCACACCTTTAAATACTTGTCTACCAGGCCAGGGTGCTACGTTGCTGCCAAAAACCAGGAAAACCACGCAGAGCCGGAGAAGAAAAGGACCCTAGAAAAAGGTTCATCAGGACCACCATTTTGCGCAATAATAAAGCTCACGCAGACTTGCTAAATGGCGAGCTGCTCTTTTTCTGCCTTGCATGTTCTTATTACATAGTAGTCCTATAAGATTTTATAACATTAATGGAAATATATGTGCTTGATCGCATCTCTGCAAAACATTAGATGGAAAACTTCTGCTGTCTGCAAAAACATTAGATGAAAAACTTCTGCCCTGATGCTGCAGTAGTACAAGCGCTATTGCAAATCGTCAGCGCTATAAAGATGATCAGATTCCCCTCTCGACGTCAATCAGCTGGTCCAGCCGGCATGAGCAATGGCCATGTCAGGCGATCAACAGTTGAATTAACTCAAACTTCACCCCCCCCCCCCCTTGTACTGTTCTGTCTGCACGCTAAACGATAGAGAGTTTGTAATAAACCATGATGCGTTTTCCAGGCAATCACTCGACTCTAAATGAATTAAGTCTGCATCCCAGCTAGAGCCATGCATTAGAGGCAAACATTCTGGTTTGCACTCCACTGCATACAGACGATCATCATATCGATCCTCTTCTTCAATCAATGCCGTGCCCATTTCTCGCGCATTGCCTTTTCAGAGTTTCAGTTCCTAGGACGGAGCAATTCTGGACACAGGCTTGGACGTAAAACCTCTACCAGATCCGTCCGAGAAAACGTTCGCTTTCAGATGATCTGGTGGCGAGGCCATATCGTCTTTCCGAAACGGTGCAATGGCAGCGGAGCGGATGGGCTTAACTCACCTTCCTATTGCAGACTAGACACAGGTTAGCTCATACTACATACTACTAGCTACGTACTAATGGCGTCGATCTACTTCAGTAGGCAATTGAAGTTTTTTGCCTACTGCTACTGATGCATGGCTAATTAAACACCGGTGCCAGTGCCAAATCACCGCAGCACGTACTGTGCGTTCCACTGTTCAGGACTTAATTTGATCGATACTACTAGCATGCATATCTAAGTATATACCCATCGTAGCTAGCCGTAGAATAGTAACAGCAGCATCTATCTGCAACCCAACGTAGGCCATGGAAATACGAAATCAAACAAAAGCAAAGCATCGATTAAGTCTCGTTGAGAGCCATGCCATCGATCAAGCTAGTACAGTAAATAAGCAACTGGCAGGTGCCTATAATTTTATGCCGTGATGTGACATACTGACATTCACAGCAAGTTCTAAAGTCTGAAGGATGTGATGGTGCAAGTGAAGACAGTGGGAATCGTCTGAAGTATATTGTATCTACATTAGCTATCGCTGACACGTGGGATCGGGTTCACCTGTTAGCCAATACTACTGTAAGTATAATACCGTAGAGGATCCGTGTCCGAAGTAGCGAAGCTAATTTTGCTTTACAGTTTACAGTGATGGTGGTAAAAAGAACACGGTGAATTCTTGGGGAAGACGCACATGCGGCTGTGTTTCGATCGAATGATTCCCCTCACCTCACAGCGGTGGTCCTTCTGTACTACTGTTGCGATTGGGCACCGGGAACAGCGGAATAAATGGCAAAAGCCATCCCTGCGCTCAGGCCTTGCAATTGCAGGTTGGCGGAATTTTACAGAGTGTTCCATTAGTCTCTCTACCCCGTACATCATCATCACCCTTCACTGCCAGTACTGTTCCTTTTTCTCAGCCTCCCGTACAATGTTCGCAGCAGTAAGCTGTTGATCTGGTGGGTAGTAAGTTGGACTAGGACTTGATGGCGTGATAAACAGTACTGGATTAGTACGTGATTAAGGATGGCGAGATCAGAGATTCAGAAAATGGATTGGAGACTTCCGTTTGTCCTCCTTGGAAACTGACAAACATTTTTCCAGGAGAGCAAAAGCTTTACTGAGAAATGGGAACGCTAGGAATAGAGTACCTACCACAAACGAGCAACCAGCTAATTTCAGAGATCACTTTAGCCGCGACTCGTAGCAACACATACAGGGCCCAACAAACAGCAAATTAAATCTGGGACGATCGCCTGCACAATCTGCAGGGGGAGAGATCCACAAATCGGCCATGGCTAGCGCCCCGAAATGGCAAGCGAAATGTGCAAAGAAACCAGGAGCTAGCGGCCGGCGCGGGGATCTCACACTCCAACCGATCGACCGAGCTAGCAAGCAAACAACTGAAACCGGCATGCATGCAATGCGACGCAATGTGATGCGATGCGACGCAATCATGAACCATGCACCGCCAGTCGTGACTTGCGGCAATGGCACCGAATTGAATGAGTAAAACAAATTGTTCCCAAAAACGCCGCGAGATTTGCAATCAAGTCAATCGTCCAAACGGATGGGGGCAAGGGCAAGCCGAGCGAGCTAGCCTAAGCCTAGCTAGCTACTGGTCACCTGCCCACGCCGGGGGCCGGGCCAAGCGTATACTACTATTGACAAGGAACAGCACGCACTCCTCCGCTCGCTCGATCGATCGCGCGATATATGAACAATCGCGGGACCAGCCAGTAATTCGATCTCTCCCTTCGATCGGCCGCCGCGCCCGCACGCTGTGCCAGCTTCGAACTAACGATTCGCGTTGGAATTTGCGTCCTGTACTGGAACACTGTTGGATCGATCGGGTTCGCGCGCCTGACCACTCTTTGGTGCAGCGAGCTGTAGCGCGCGAGATTCCCCCTCCCCTGCGGCAGCAACAGCGCTGGTCAGGGCAGCGCCATGAAAGCGCATGGCATGCATGCACTGCACTGCACGCACGCACGCAGATGGATGGATGGATGGATTGGGCGATAGAGGGGGGAAGACGACACAGGCGCCGTACGCCGTCCACGCCACTCGCGGTAGCGCGAGGAAAGGACCATGTAGGCATGTGTAGTGTAGCGTCCACATATACCAAGCAGAGGCAGAGGCAGAGACGAGCCCCGCGCCGAGTTAAATGCACGCCCTCTGATCGGGTGGATGGATGAAGTGGGATCGCGATTGGCAGCGATGGTTCGTTCGTTCCTCCCGCGGCGACGGGGTGGGGCACACGTACACCGTGGGGGGTGAAATCACGGTCCTGCCCCTACTCCTCTCGCGGGGTGGAGTTACGTACACTGACAGTGAGAGGCCACTTTGCCGGCAGGAGATCGCGGCGCCCGAAGAAGATATCGAGTCGTTCGCGCGAGCCGAGTCGAGTCGTGCGTGCCGAGCCAGCCACACCGTACCCCCTCTCCTCTCCTCTATTTATGCCTCTACGCAGCGCAATGTGCCTCACTCTTTCGCTTTTGGCCTCTCTCTCTCTCTCTCTCTCTCTCACACACACACACACTCTCACTGACTCTGCTGCTGCATTAGTCACTCGCAGAGAGCCACAGCTCCCTGCAAAGAAGATCTCTCGTAGTGAATTGCCTCGATCACGTACTACTACACATAGACCTACTACTTGAGCCCGAGAGAAGAGGAGAGGAGGAAGAACCAGAGGGCGTCGAAGATCATCGGGGAGGAGTTTTCCTAGAGCTCGCTGCTGCTGTTGCTTTTCTCCGGCGATGGGGCGATCGCCGTGCTGCGAGAAGGAGGGGCTCAAGAAGGGGCCATGGACGCCGGAGGAGGACCAGAAGCTGCTGGCCTACATCGAGCAGCACGGCCACGGCTGCTGGCGCTCGCTACCCTCCAAGGCCGGTAAGCGCCGCTTATCTAGCTTAAATTTCTTCTCAACCTCTGCAATCCTAGCTGCAATGTTCGGTCGAGGCGATCGATCCTCGAGGCTGGCTACTCTCTGAACTCTGATCTGAGGTGCATGCAAACCGTGACAATCGTGTGCAGGGCTGCAGCGGTGCGGCAAGAGCTGCCGACTCCGGTGGACGAACTACCTCCGGCCGGACATCAAGAGGGGCAAGTTCAGCCTGCAGGAGGAGCAGACCATCATCCAGCTCCACGCCCTTCTCGGCAACAGGTGATCGATTACTTCGTTTTCGCATGGATGCATCATGCATACAAGATACGTAGTGCACAACTCTCCCTCCTGCTAGCTGCTCGCTCGTTCTTCACCTCGCACCCGGAGCACATTTAATTCCGTAATCGCGATGGAACCCTTGATTCTCCTGCACGAATTTTGACTGCTAGTACTTGTTGCTGACCGGCAGGTCAAGAACACACTAGCCAGTAGCCACCATTCTGCACCGTAGTCTTGGCAGACATTTATGAAAGGGTTATGCAATGCAAGGGTTGGAACACGGAGCTTAGCCAGGGGATGTGTAAATTTCGCAGGCCGTGCTACTTACTTGCTGTCCCCGTACACACCTGCTTCAGCATTTTGTCCGTAACAAACCGTACTGTCCATAGATTAACACACAAGCTAGGCTAAAAATTCTTACGTTAGAACAGAATCATCACTTGTTTTCGTTTTGTTCACACGTAATGCTGCATTGCTCATCTTTTGCCCGTCGAACAACCACGCATTAGCTGTGAGCACAGACCAATCAATGCATGCATCAACAAGGGAAAAAGTGTGAAAAGGTTGGGCAGTGAGAGGCTCGGCCCAGAATTTTCCTTTCTTTTCTCCCATATGATTCGGCATTCAAGCTCGTCATTTAAGGAGGCGAGCCCCCCCATCATTGTGGACCAAAACTGGGGTTTGGTCCACTGTTGCCACCTGCCCCTCTTCCCATTTTGACTCACAGCTTCCGATCATCTCTGCCCTCTGTCTGTACTACGCCACGCACGCCTTAAATCACACCGCCGATTATTTACGTTTTCAAGAGTGCTGTTTGTTTAATTTTGTCACTGCGAATGGAGGGCTTTTGACGTGCGATTTTCCTGATCTTTTTTCTTGGCCGGCGTTGGCGTTGTTGTTGTTTTGCAGGTGGTCGGCGATCGCGACGCACCTGCCGAAGCGCACGGACAACGAGATCAAGAACTACTGGAACACGCACCTAAAGAAGCGGCTGGCCAAGATGGGGATCGACCCGGTCACGCACAAGCCGCGCTCCGACGTGGCCGGCGCGGGCGGCGGCGGCGGAGGTGCGGCCGGCGGCGCGGCGGGCGCGCAGCACGCCAAGGCCGCGGCGCACCTCAGCCACACGGCGCAGTGGGAGAGCGCGCGGCTCGAGGCGGAGGCGCGCTTGGCTCGGGAGGCCAAGCTGCGCGCGCTCGCGGCCTCCGCGACCCCGGGCGCGCCGCACCTCCCGGCACCCCCCGCGTCGGCGGCGGCGGCGGCGGCGGCTCACGGCCTCGACTCGCCGACGTCCACGCTGAGCTTCTCGGAGAGCGCGGTGCTCGCCACCGTGCTGGAGGCGCACGGCGCCGCCGCCGCGGCGGCCGCGCGCGCCGCCATGCAGCCCATGCAGGCGTACGACGAGGCGTGCAAGGACCAGCACTGGGGCGACGTCGACGCCGCCGACGTGGGCTTCCCCGGCGCCGGAGCGGGGTTCACGGGCCTACTCCTCGAAGGCTCCTTGAACCAGATCCCGAGGCCGGCGGGGAGAGACGCGGAAGCCGACGGCGAGTTCCAGGAGACCGAGGAGGAGAAGAACTACTGGAACAGCATACTGAACCTGGTGAACTCCTCGTCGGCACCTATGTCGACGGCCGTGGTTGTGCCCGCCTCCCACGCGTACTCGCCGGCGCCGGACTTCTGAGCGGAGAAAACCTCGCCGGCATCAAACTTGATTCGATCTCATGACACAGTAAATAGTTTAGCAATGATTGTCGAATAAGATGGGACTAATATTAATGTTAGTAATTATTAATCACGTTCTTGGGTTAACCTGACAATGCTTTCGATTAAACTTGTGGGCAAGAACTTCAACTGTTCAAGGCTGTATCGACATTTGAAATTCGATGCTTGTTTTGTTCGGTGTTCTTATAGAATGTGTAAAACACTGAAACTACTATCAGAGAATGTAGCATCCTTACTTGCAAAGTTACTACTCCTGCTTGTTTTTTTTCAAAACTTACGATCATTTCAGTACTTTGTACCCGGTTCATTTCATTCCACTATCAGTTTTTACTACGCCCAAGCGGTTGGCAACTGGGCACTAGCACTACTGAAGGCCAGGGTTTCCCAAACCACCGGACCGGGGTTACCACACGGTAACCGTGTAAAATTTATCAAAATTTAAAATTATTTTTTAAATTTATTTGAATTTAAGGGGGTTACCGCGGTTTCCCTTTTACCGTACCCCACGGTAAGCGCGGTAATCGCACGGTTACAGACGGTTTTGCAAACCCTGCTGAAGGCAAACGGACGGCCTCATCTTTTCGCTTATACTTATGTTTATCAGTCAAAATTTAAATTTTTACCTTTAAATTTGGGGTTGATTTTATTTTTTTTATCGAAGGTTTATTTTTCAGTCTTTGCTTTTAGATCGTTAAAAATATATATATAAAAGATTTATTCACAAATTATTTTTTATTTACAAATATGCCATTTCGTTTATTCTCGAATAACCGAGACGATTGAGCTGTGAGCTTTTTACTTAGATTGGATCTGGGCCGGGCCGTTTTGTGCTGGGCCATATTGGGCTTTACCATAACTTTCTAGCCCACATCTAATAGCTGACGAGAAGGGGATTATTAAGGGTAAAGATAAGAGGAGGCAGCCCCGCACCATCGTCTTCCTCCTCTTATCCGCACAGGAGCCTCGGACTCGGACACGATGCTGGCGATGTCCGTCCACCCCGCCGCCACGCCGGCCCTCGCCTCGCGCGCCCGCATCTCCCGGCCCAAGCTTTCCGCCGCCTCCCCCTGCACCACCTCCTCCTCCTCCACTCCACGCCTCGTCCACCTCGGCAGCAGGAGGCTTCCCCTTCGCTCGCTCCGTGGCCTCGCCGCCGCCGCCGCTTCTGGCGCCGTCGAAGCGGAGGAGGGAGAAGAGGAGAAGCAAGTCGGAGGTGGGGATGCGAGCGCCGGCGAGGAAGCGCAGGAGGTAATGGGCTAGTAGCCGCTCCAAACCATGCCAGTGACTGAAATTACGGGGTTTTTTTTTTTACCGAGTCGAGCTCAATTTCAGAAGGAAGTGTTGTTTTTTGAAGAGGATGGAGTTCAATCACATTTGGTTTCGCATGAATTTGATTTTTCTTGAATCAATTTTGGTTACCGAACTGATTACTTGAGCTCATAGGTGAAATACAGTACGAGGTGTACATTTGGGTGAATTCACGAGTAGAGTAAATCTTTAGACACAATGCACAGCTGAAAGCTTAAGAGAAGTCACAAGTAGAGTAAATTAGAGAAGTTCTAGTCTAGTTGAGCATGTTTGGGCACTCGGGCTGTCCTTTTGGTGCAGTTTTGCACTTCTGCAGATAAAAGGTGTATGCTAGTGATGAAGAGGCGAAGAGCACATGAAAGCATGTCCACAAACTTGAGCGTGTGCCATTTTTGGTTGTATGTGTAAGCAAGAACTGAACTATTGAACAAACTGTAGCATTGACAGGTTTTGGTCATGAAAGGAGTTTTTTTTCATTCAGCTATTTACGTGATTATGTAACAACATTAACAGGCACAATAAGTTCCTTTTTCATCACTATATCAGATTTCAGAGATGTACACTAAAAGTGGATTAGTTTTGATTATATGGGAGTTACCCTCACAGTTGAAAAATGGGGCCTTTTGTAGAGAAATGAAGTTGTCAATGGAACACGTACAGTAGTTGTTGCAATTTATTTTACTACGACTTGAGCTGTGTTAAAACTGCACAATTTATTTTACTCAGATATGCAAAATCAGTATTAGCATTATGAGATTTGAAACGAATTGATTTTGTATCGCAGTACAAGGTTAAGGTGCCTGAAAGGCAGGATCCAATGCTTGTTCTGAAGTTCATATGGATGGAGAAGAACATTGGCATAGCCCTCGACCAGTTGGTTCCCGGCTATGGCAGCATTCCGTTAAGCCCATACTACTTCTGGCCACGGAAAGATGCCTGGGAGGAGCTAAGAGCAAAGCTGGAGGAGAAAGAGTGGATCTCTCAGAAACAGATGATCATCCTTCTGAATCAGGCCACTGATATCATCAACCTTTGGCAACAGGGTGGTGGCAGCTTGTCAACCTAAGAGGATATCTCAATTCTCCCATCCTTGAGAACCTTGTTTCTTTTTTTCTTGCTTTGGTTACACGGATCTTTGTTGTTACATGACCCTGTAGATCGATTCAAACTGTTTTCGGATACGGTTTTGTTTATGGAAATGAATTGTGATTGATCTCTGTAAGGTAAACGATTTGGGCTCCATCATCCGCAGGGAAGATTGCTAATACCTCTTGATACTACTATACCATGATCCAGTTAAATAAATGTAACTCGATATTTTGAACTTGAAGAAAAAGGGGAATTTCTTTTCTTTCGAAGAGATTTGGGGTCACGGGGGCATATACCCCTTCTACTGCGATTAACTAACACCGGTGATGCCCTGAAAAAGCCCGGCCCGCTCCGCGCACCACGAGCCTAGGCCGTCCACGCGTAGGCCTCTGCAAAACGGGCTGCGGCAACGCGTGAGCCTGTGCGAAACGAGCGTGAAAACGCTCGTGGACTCGTGGAGTCGTCGTGGTGCCCGCGCGTCGTGCTGCGACGCTCGTTCTCACGCCGCATGCAGCGCCGCGCCAGCTTGGTCACGGTCTCAAAAGCGTTCAAAAGGCATGGGAGCAACTGAGCAAGGCGTAGCAGCTTATCATCATCTCGGCCAAGGGGGGAGGAGGGGCAAGGCACATGGAGGCGTTGGGTTGGAGTTGGACCTCCTAGGTAGGGAAGCAGGAAGCTGGACTCGCTAGGAAAAAAAATAATGGAGAACCTGTACCGCGTGTACCAGAAGATAAGCTTATTTAGCAGTACTGATTTTTTTTTTTCTAATGAAAGGAAACAGAGTATTGTTAAGTCCCAAAGAGATAACTTATTTTTTTCCTCTTCGACAACGTAGTACTAACTTAGTACTAGTACTGTTTTCTATGATCAAAGTAGAATATTGTTAAGCTAGCTAGCACTACCAACTGTCCTCCCATAAGAAAAAGGTAAGTACTACTACTATAGTAGAGACTGACCAATCAACTCAATTGTGTAATGCACTGCTCAGATGGCATCTTTACCTTCTTAACACTCAACTTCCTTACAGAGTAACGTGCCGCTTTAGGCTTTATTACTTGCGATAACCGGAGAGAGAGGCTGGCAAAGTATACGTAGCTTCCCTATAAAGTTGTCCAAGTTCATCGCAGAGCTCCAGGCAGGCAGTATAAAAATGGGAAATGTACACCTGAAAAGGACGAATCAGCCCCATTTGGGAATCCCCTGCACGGCGTCAATCTCGTCATCTTGCCCTTTTCTTCCCATCGACCTGATGATTGACACTTGTGGCCTCTGGGGATTAAACTATTGCCACCATGGGCGATCGATCGATCGAGATTAGAGCAAGTATAATAGTGAGCTATAAGAAAGCTGAATGCTGAAGTGGATAGGAGAAAAGAGGAGAGAGATGAGAAGCGGGCTGTAAGTTTACAGCCGGCTTAGGCACAGGAACCAAGAAAATCTGTGAGACAGACATGTGAACCATATATTTATAGTGAAGAGTTAACCATTATACGAGTGAGCTGATAGATAGGCTATAAGTAAGCAGCTGGCTGTATTATTATCCTTTCTCTTAGGACGTTTTCGACATGATCAGGTGGTCTTTGTCTCTTATTTTTAAGGGGAGGCTGAGTCAGATAAGCACGGCGGTTTGGTGAGGCATCACCCCGTGGTGCTCACATGCATGGGTTCCACCATGAATTGGATCTCTAAAACCTAGTTTTGTTCGAGCTGCCATGTTTAGTACTACTTCATCAAATTAAAAGTTCCGGTGTACGGATCCGCTGCTGTCCTAGTCCTAGATCGATCCTCTGTGTCACGCTTATGGCCTGCACTGCCGTGAGTTTGGCAAAGAAAACCGTTTGGGATACTCACATATTCACAGTACAGCTTGTTCGATCTCTCCCATGGCTATGTAATTGTGTGTTTGATTATTTTAAAACAAAGGGAAGGATATTGGGTTTTAGCTTTAGTCATGTAAAAAGAAATGGTTTTATATATTTACCGAATCATGATGCATCTGCGGAGATAGTAACGAAAAAACACTCATCTAAATAAGCAAGTACATTAACAAGCGGCATAGGAGTGGAACGGATCAACTTGAGGTGATCAATATAAAGGGGGTTATCACGAGTACCATTAATAAAAGCACATCTATTCACGTGAACTCGACCTCTCAGCCCATTTGGTAGGTCAGAAAAGCGGACCTAAAACAAATATGCACTGTGGCTTGATTCGCCAGCTGGATCCAAACTGTCGAGACAATATTATAAAGAGTAAAGTCCATCACCGGTCCCTAAACTTTTACCGCTGTGTCATCCCGGTCCCTAAACTCGCAAATCGACCGTTTAGGTCCTCAAACTTGTTCGACTGTGTCATCCCGTCCCTAAACTTGCAGATCACTCGTTTAGGTCCACAAACTTGTTCAGTTGTGTCACCCCGGTCCCTAAACTTGGATTTGAATATCATCTGGATCAAATAGGACGGTCTAAAGACTTTATATTTAAAAATAATTCATAACTTTTTCATGTGAACTCTAATGAAGATAAACTTTATATCGAACTTGTAGCCCTCGACGCGATCTACACCTTTGTAGTTGAATTTTTTTTATTATAAGTCATTTTTTGTCCCAAAATGTAATATTAAAATTAAAATTTCAAAATCTATAAACATGCAACAATATTTTGGGACCCTAAACAGTTTTAATTCAAAAACTTTTCAACTACAAAGTTGTAGGTCGCGTCGAGGGCTACAATTTTGATATAAAGTTTGTCTTCATTAGAGTTCACATGAAAAAGTTATGAATTATTTTTTGATATAAAGTTTTTAGACCGTCCTGTTTAGGGACCGGGGTGACACAACTGAACAAGTTGGAGAACCTAAACGAGTGATATGCAAGTTTAGGGACCTGGATAACACAATCGAACAAGTTTGAGGACCTAAACGGTTGATTTGCGAGTTTAGGGACCAGGATGATACATCGGTACAAGTTTAGGGACCGGTGATGAACTTTACTCATAATTAAATGTATAGATATATGAAGGACAAAAGTAGGATGAAAACTTCACATATACACATTTTATTTTACGAATGTAAATTTATCAAACATACTTTTAAATAGAAGAATATATTTATCCTATTTAACAAATGTAGTAAGTTTTCTTATATTGAAAACACAAAAAAGATTATGCTCTGCATATTAAACAGATTCTACATAATACGCACCAGGTACACTAGTGCGCGAGCGCCCGTATCCTAGTTTATATTTTTTAGATAATGGAATAACATTCCGGCCTTTGCTCAAAGAGCTACAACCAATTATTACAATCTAACACTCTAGAAGAGTGTAGTTCAACAAAACATCAAAGACATCGAAAACAATCACCAATGTTTAAAGAGAGACCAAACTAAGATAAGGAGAACACATTTATTGAAGTCTATTTGTGAATCTCCATCCAAAATTGGTAAAGAGTTGCATAACCATCGTCTCAAGTTTCTGGCATGCAACTTTTATGAACTCACCATCTTCATTAGACCTTTGTAGTTGAGTCCAGAGCCGGAGCCAGTATGTTGCCCTAAAAATTACCTGCATATATGTAATAGATGGTGATTTATCAAAAACCACATTATTTCTGCACAACCACAGAGTCCAACATATAGCAGAAGTTCCTAGTGTTATATATTGCCAAAGACACAATTAATTAAGAGCACAGTTCCATGTGGTATTTAAAGTTTTTCATTTAGAGTAGTATGCTATAATCTTTCGTGGTTTGTTAATGTTGACTATTTGGCGTTTCCTTTATTCCTATCTTTGATTAATCTATTCGATATTATTATAACCAGTTTTGCAAATAAATATATTATAAACAGAAAAATTTCTAATCAAAGGTCCTACCAAAATGCATATTTTATGATAAGAACATCCTGTGCCTAATGATGGTTATTGCTACATTTCTTAATATGATATATTAATTCCACTCATCTAGTGGGCACCATATTTCTGGTTTTAATACATAATCTTTTTTTAGAGAAAATACTATACTCATGCACGTTATTGTGCTGTTAATTGTCATTGCGGTAACAAATTAACGGAAACTTAACCATTGCAACCAGTTCTCTGCGCGTGTTTTGATGATCCACCAGTCCACCACACAGGCACACAGCATCGGTCATGGGCAGATTAGAAAAAATATACCACTTGAATTTGCAAGCACTACACGACAATTATTAAGTTGACATGGCCTAAAACCTTTGTAGCATTCATGATAAACCCAGTCTGGTCATCATTTCTTTAAAGGGGGAATTCACCATATATATAGAAACTATGCATATAGTTTTATTTGAAAGTTTATAATGTTTACATAGTAGATTTCAAGCCGAAATAATGATGCAGTTCATAGTCGTGCTAAAAATTGGTTTTTGTACAAATTAAAATATCTATTTTAATAAAACAAAGAGTGGCCCAATATCGACAAAAGTAGGAAACCTATAGCCTGAAAATTGGTCATACAGATAAAGGTTATCGACAATGCGAATCTCCCACACGTGATTGACCTGATTCGTGTTAATATTTATGCTATCCTCTCTTATCTCATTGATTGGATGCACATGCATAGCAGTTATATTTCGAGAAACTTCTCTTGAACGCCATGTCATGGGTTAACATGTTGTTGAATGGTGGTTAAGAGTCCAAAGCTTATCTTTTATCTACTAAACTCATACAATGCTTACTAGCTAGCTAGCTAGGTTACTTTAATTTGTCGGAGCTTGCACGGCTTTGTTCATCTACCTGATTTATTTTAAGTTGTGCCAGATCAAACTATTAAAAACAACAAATTATTAATACTTATTTAATCCACAAAATTCTCTAAAGTATGTTTACTTAGGCTCTACTAGACCAATTACCAAGAGAACGGAATCCAAACGCTGGACAACCATTCAACCAACGATACTCATCGTTGTGCTTTGCACCCATGGTCAAAGCTATAACCACCGATGGTTACCTTTGTTGGACAAGATCTTGCTTTTTTTGCCCTCTGCCATGCAGACGATGATTGACACTTGGAATCCACGAGACTTTAGCATGGCCAAAAGTTAACAGTGCCCGGAAATTAAAAGCCAGGTCGCCGGCCGGCTTGCCGCTAGCTGCATCTGCTGCTTGCCACATCGGGAAGGCTGCATCCTATGCTCGTTTGCTACGCTGCAACGTGCAAGTCCTGTACTATGGCGACATTTATCAGTATGGCCGTCACATGACAACGGCTGCAGTCATTACGGTTGGCGTATGGCCATTGGCCAGACATGGCCAATTTCGAGCTCTGCACCAAAGCCTGAAACAGTGCAAGAGCAGTTGCCCGAGGAATCGCTAGCGGCGATCCTTTGTGGCGAATGATTTGAGCTACCAACAAACGCAGGGATGCATATATATCCACATCTCTCAAAGTTATTTACTCTCTAATCTATGTCCTCTTTTGTCACCTAATTAAGTTTATTAGAAATGATGTCTTGAGATAGGAGGAAATTGGTCAAAACCATTTTGAAGTCTGAACATTTTATTCCCAAGTTATTAAAACTACAACAAACAATTTGTGTTATATGGTTAGTGTTGCAAGACGACAACGGATAACAATATTTTATATATATTATAGGTTATTCGGGGGGTCCATCTACGTCGAGTTCTAACAAGGTGGGCCCTATATATCGCATCAGATGTGGCTGTGATTGGTCCGACGGTTCTGAAACTTATTTAGACACGTTAGAGTGATCATTTTATTCTTGCTTGCTTTATAAGCAATGTTATGCGTCGCGCCCACCGTTTTTTAGATCATCCTGGTTTAGTGAAGATTAAGGTTTGTAGATGCGGTGTTTAGTTACAACCAACTATTTCTATTTATATGCGGTTGAAAGGAGATAGATTTCTTTTCTGAGATAGGAAGAACATTCGTTTTTTTAAAAAAATATACATGAAGAACAATCATTTCGCGCGCGAAAGTGCAATTATAACTCATATACGGCTTCATATGGATCCAAAGGAATGGCCCTCATATGCAATCTGCAACTAGCATAGAGCTGAACCTAACATATATAAGTGGTACTACTACTAGCTAGTAGCTAGCTAGCAACTGCTACATTTGCTCATCTATGGCAGTGATTGAACCAAATTATTAATAATTTATTGTATTATTGATGCACATTATATATTTATTAAAGGTATAAATTAAATATTTTAATAAATAAATTTAACAAATAACTTAGAATAAGTAGTTTAATCAATACACTAGAAAACGTTTTTTTTTAAGAAATTGTATTGTTAAAAGTGTGGAGCAAATAATTTGTGATTAACCCGTGATAAGCAAAGGTGCAAAACCAAATGTATTGGCTCTCGTGCGCACTGCGCAGGCCGTTCAGGGTGACGTGTTCACGTGCACTCTTGTGCAATAATAGAGCATTGGTACCATGAACCTCTTGGCTGGCTCAAACTCAGAAACGCATATTCACTCAAAAAGACGGACCTAGTGCTTCTCCTACGACAAGACTTCCTGTCATCGGTGAATGCAATTCCTTACAGTACTTAGGGTGTGTTTTAGGGTGTGTTTAGTTAACGTTAAAATTGGAAGTTTGGTTGAAATTGGAACGATGTGATGGAAAAGTTGAAAGTTTGTATATGTAGGAAAGTTTTGATGTGATGAAAAAGTTGGAAGTTTGAAGAAAAAGTTTAGAACTAAACAAGACCTTAATTAAATATTATCCTCGTGTCATATCAAAATAAATTAACCTAGTAAAATATGTGACACATTTTAACACTACGATTATATCACATCCCATATTAAAATAAGAGTAAATTGAATCATCGGTACACGAACTTGTCAGGTAGGTGCAATCTAGTACACGAACTTGTAAAATACTCGCTTTGGTATATGAACTTGTCTGTGCGTGCGGAGGAAGGTGAAAAAGACACTACATAGCTAATCTTATTGATTTAGGGGCTGATTAGGATACTATGTAAACATATATCTGAGAGAAGGTTGCTATTAGACATATACCTCTTCAATAAAACATGGCTAATCTTATTGATTTAGGGCTGGTTAGGATACTATGTAAACATATATCTGAGAAGGTTGCTATTAGAAATACACCTCTTCAATAAAAAAGCTTCAATAAAAAATAGAGTAGGATATAGCGATAGTAGAAAAAGATTAAAAAACCGAGCAATGGTATAAGGGTTAGAAATATACCAAATTCATCTTTTCCATGATAAAAGATAAAATTAGAGACCAAATTTATAAATATTGCATGTCTTATGTATACTTACTACACGTATGCACGTCATATCCTAATCAACATCAGCTTCGTAAAATTAACATTGCCAAGTTATTTTTATCCTCGTTTGCACGAACTAGACAAGTTCGTGTACTGAAACAAGCATTTTACAAGTTTATATACTAAATTGCACCCAACTAACAAGTTTATGTACCACCAATGCAATTTACTCTTAAAATAAGATATTTTGGAACGGAGGGAGAGAGCATCTATCCTTTCTTAACACTGCCTCATGGTAGCTTAATTTCGAGTTTAGAGATGAGAGTGGTACCTACCCTCATAAAAAAGCTTATGTATTTTATTTCTAAAAGCCAATATACATATGGAATGACTTTGATGATCTAATATTCTAATTCTCTTGCATAAATGAAAAAGAGAGTGGTATAAGTGTAGTATTATTAAAAATATATATCGTTATGATAAATGTGACTATATTATTTATTTTCATATATATATATATATATATATATATATATATATATATATATATATATATATATATATATATATATATATATATATATATATATATATATATATATATATATATATATATATATATATATATACCCAAAACCTACATTTTCGATAGAGTAGTAACTACATATGGTTAAGGTTAACGCGGATTAGCTACATATATATACACATAATTGAAGACAACATTATGACCGGAGGAATACCTAGCTAGGGCGTGTGTATAATGGTTTTATCACCTATATCTTGACTTTTAGCAACTGGCATTACATGACGAACAAGTTCCTAGCATGATGTATAAAAAAAGGATCCTAGCATGTAAGTTGTTGACCATGATAATAAAACAAGTTCAAGAATAATTAAAAAAGCTCATAGAAGACCTGATTAGCAGGGAATATTCTTACAGAAATTAAGGAAATTCAGAAACTTAATGTGGGACATATTATTGCTATTATTTTGAGATATACTTAGGCCCTATTCGGTGGAACTCGAAATTTTGAGGTGCAGTTATAGGCTGTGTTTAGTTCAGCGTAAAGTTTAGATTTTGGTTGAAATTAGAGATGATTTGATTGAAAAGTTATGTGTCTATGACAGGTTGATGTGATGGAAAAAGACTGAAGTTTGGATCAAACTTAGGATCTAAACACAGCCATAGTGAGAATATGGAAAATCTAGATTTCCATTTTGATTTCGAATTTATTTTTCTACTGTTTGAGTGAGATGTAGATTCTAGAAAAGCTGCATATGTCTACGACTACGAGCTAGAAGATCCAAAAAGGAGTGTTAGTATAGTGTGGTTCTCTTGTAAGAAGGTGCGCGGTACGTACGTAAGAATTCAAAAGGCATCAACTTGCTATAGTTAATCCTCCACTTAATGGCGGATCGATGTCACTAATTTCCATCTTTCCCTATTCAGAAACCCTGCACGATCTCTACAGCTAGCTGAACTCCGAAACATGCAGTCCATAGATCTTATCAATCTGTACAAATTAATCTATACATAGTTCTATCTATATATATATATATATGTATATATATATATATACACTTGATTCATCTAATATATATACACCTATCATTAATTATTAGTAGTAGGGTAGTAGCCGTCTCAGCCAATCAATTGGCTATCTAGTCACATGAGGTATAGCTTGATAGCTTAAGAGCAAGTTTAATAGTATAGCCAACTACTAGCTCCAATTCATATATAGCCAATCTAATAGCTCATTCATACAATAGTTACATACTACACTATAAATATCTAGTCCCACCTATCATACACACACCGCGTCTTAGAGTCCGTGCTACAGCTGATTACAAATCTGTAGCCCGCTGCTCTTCTCTCTCCTTATTTATCTTCTTAAAATATGTTTGCAGCTGGCTTATAGCCTGCTATTGTACCTGCTCTAATTACGTTTAGCTTATGGGGCAAATTAAACAGGACTAATTAATCTCTTGAGGTCGGAATTAAGAGGATCGTTGGTCACGCACTCTGTCGTTTTGCTCGATTTAGAACAATAAACTACACTAATTAACCACACACCGTGACACAGGTTGTTGCCTTTCTTCAGCGAAACTCGAAGCAACTAAACCACCAAGTAATTAAGAGCTAGCTAGCTAGCTCTCATTGGATGGGCCATGGTGGCCCTCTCATGGGCGTGCATTATATTAGGCTCCCATGTGATCAGCGCGACAATTGTTACGAGATGCACGTCTCAATTTTAGTATCGATTAATTAAAATTTTCAGCTTGGCGTACTCTAGTACTACTATACTACTCTAGTACTCCAACGTTGTTTAAGACGAAACGGAGCTTAATTAGGGAGAGATGCCGAGGTTTGTGTGACCACCTCATTAGCTATGATAGAGATGCCTGACCTCACCAGCTAATTAAGGAGATGAAGTTCTACATTTAGATGTACAAAAGTGCATGGATGAACATGCATGTATTCCTTCACTACTCATAAAGAAAGTCGTTTATGATAATGTTTAAGTCAAGTCTTGGAAATATAAATCAGAAATAACTCTCAAGTTGTTGAGTTTAAAAATATAAAAATTATATGAATAGATTTGTCTTAAAAAATAATTTCATAAAAGTATACATATATATCACTTTCAATAAATATTTTTATAGAAACAAGAAGTCAAAGTTGTGTTTTGGAGACCGTGTCGCTGTCCAAAACGACTTCCTTTACAAGTACGGATGGAGTACATGTAAAGAATTTTACATTGTACTTCTTCCGTATTTTAATGTATGACGCCTTTGACTTTTTAATAAATGTTTGACCTTTCGTCTTATTAAAAAAAATGTAATTATCATTTATTTTATTATGACTTGATTTATCATCAAATGTTCTTTAAACATGACATAAATATTTTTATATTTGCACAAAAAAATTAAATAAGACGAATGGTCAAACGTTGATCAAAGAGTCAACGGCGTTATACATTAAAATACAGAGAGAGTAGTAGGCTTTATGTTTTAAATTGTCCATGGAAAAATGATGACAGCATGCATCCAGCCATAGTAGAGATTGCTCAGGCAGCAGCTATCATCACTGCAAATTGAAATCTATCTTTGGATCACTTTAATTATCATCAGGGTTATTAAAATTGGGTCACTTTACTCGAAATGACATTATTTTCTTTTCTCCTCCTACAAGTCTTTTTCTAGTTGAAACTATTTTGGTAGGTAGATGATAAACCTTGCTATGTTATGGAAATCGAATGAGCTCAATCCATAGCCACTATAAAAGGTTAGCCATTTCTCTTTGACGCACTTGTTACACCTATCATGGTTAATTGTTCTCGACTTAATTAGAACCGTATGGAGAACATTGTTCTGATCTATTAGTTTCAAACTATAGCTGCAGCAGTTTTCAAGACGGTTTTGTGAGGCAGTGATGGCCCTCTTTATCTCACTTACTCTTTTCCAAAGGCGGTTAATCAAACCTTCTCTAATGCTAGTAAAAGATTTAAACCACCCGTAATCGATGACATTCTAGTGGTGTAGGTAATTTTAGCTGGCAATTTTTATGGTTGAGTAAGATTAAATTAAATTAGAGTATTCAGTTTGTATATAGTACATTTGTTCCAAAATATAGCAACTTTTGACATCATTATATTTTGGGACAAATGCAGTATTATATATATGCAAAAAAAAAAGTAGAGGAAAAAAATTCAATGTGAAATTAATGAACTAGGCATGTGATTATTTTTTTCAGTATGTCTCTATATATGTCTAATATATAAATCATGGCAAATGATTGAAACTTTGAAGTAACGTTGGTGCAAATTAATACAAAATTCTAAAAATTGCTAGAAAAATATAAAGATGAGTAATGGCATATATATTTTATAGAAAGTATATATATCAGTTCTTCATGAATAAAAAATATTAAGAGACCAAACATGGATTAATTAGTAGCACAACTATGGATGCACAACCTTAGCATCCCCTTTAACTTTCCTCAGTAGTGCGACCAATTCCAGGCACTGCACAATTTCTAGAAGCTAGCTACCTGTGCCTGGCCTTGCCCTGGCCTCTTAATTGCAGCCATTTATTTAGCATTCACAGTTAAAATAACCCACCTTGTGATCCTAGCCAATGGGGGGATATCTCTCCCCTCCTAACTAAATAAAGGAAGGAAGCAATTAAAGGAAAGCCAACTTGCAAAGGCACCAACAAAAGACCCCTCCATTTCCATTCCTCCTCTTCCTCTCTTCTCCCCCCCCCTCCAATAATTCAACCCCCTCTTCTGGGAAACCTGGGAGCTTTCTCCTTCAAGAGCTCCCTGCTAGCTAGATCTCCTCCTCTCTTTCTCTCTCTCTCTCTCTCTCTTTCTGTCCATTTCTATCTGTGCTCTCGCCTGAGCGGCGACAATCCAGCTGAGATCGATCGATCGATCGATGGGGAGGGGCAAGATAGTGATCCGGCGGATCGACAACTCGACGAGCCGGCAGGTGACGTTCTCGAAGCGGCGCAACGGGATCTTCAAGAAGGCCAAGGAGCTGGCCATCCTGTGCGACGCCGAGGTCGGCCTCGTCATCTTCTCCAGCACCGGCCGCCTCTACGAGTATGCCAGCACCAGGTCAATGGCTTCTCCCTCCGGCCCTAGCTTATTAGCTTTTCTATAGATTCCGTTCTTGCTTTGGCTTATGATTATTAGCATGTTTTCCTCGATCGTCTTCAACTCTCCATGCGTAAACACTTTATTTGGTTGGCATCTTTCTTCTTATTATTGTTCTCCGTTTCTACGGTTTTTTTTTCTCTCCATGAAAGATTAGAATCTTATGAATGAGTTTTACCTTTGACAGCTTCAGTAGTACAAAAGGTTATCGTGAAAATTTTATATATATTTTTTTTTTGCATCTTTGCACCTATTATTCCCTGTCATATGTATACATATACATCGGCCATAAGTGTTTAAGAACTAATGCATGTGTCAGGTTCTTCAATTTCCTGTTAGTCTCAGATTAACTACTAGTTGTTCATCTTTGTTTTTAACCTTCTTCTAGCTAGGGTCCCCCTATGTATGGCCATATGTCAGTTGTGTGTTTACTATTTTGTCATGCATATTTTTCGAAGGAATAAATATGTCAACTATGCTTTGCAGTGAAGCAATAATTGATCTAGCACTCTTGGAATAAAATTGTGTGATAACTGTACACTTATACGTATGATTTCTGCTCACTTCATATAATTGTTAATTTACCCTTTTTGCCGTACTCTTACACTCAAAAGCTAGCACACGCATGCATGTGCTTTCAGATTACAAAAATAATCTTAGTAAGAGTTGTGCCGGCCATTCGTTTTGTGCAGCATGAAGTCAGTGATTGATCGATATGGGCGAGCTAAGGAGGAGCAGCAGCACGTCGCAAACCCCAACTCGGAGCTGAAGGTATGCCTTGATGACTGCAACTAAACATATTTCTTCTTCTGCCGATCTCTGTCATTTGTGTTGTTTAGGAGTTTTGTAGCGTCTTCATATATATAACAGAGAACTAACCTTTCTAAACTCTAACCTGAGAGAAATTAACTCAACAGAGATTAATAAAAAAAGCATGCAGGAGCTAGCAAGTTGTTCTAATTAATGCAGTACTTAACTAAAAATAAGAACAGAGATCGAAATAATCCTTTGACATCATCTATTCATTTGGGTTAGTTCCAGTGTTTTGGTTGGACATATGCACATGCACTACACCCCCTGCCGGAATACTATTTATCTCTTTTCAAGCGTAATTGAACAAGATAAATTTGATCATCGCACAGATGAAAGCCTGATTAATTTGGTTTCCGGTGGAGATAAATTTGTCAGTGCTGTTTATTCAGAATTCACAAATTTCTGCGACAGTATGTCTGAAGGATAGTTTCCCGATATCTGACCGTCTATGATATGCATAATTAATTTTCCCACTAATACTGTTTGATATTTCAAACATGCACAAACTTATAAATGTTCAATATTTTCATCGTGTTGACAACATCCTTTATTTTCCTTCGTCTACATCATCTCAACTGTTACCAAGAAATTATTTTCGAGTAAGGACACATCAGAGTTTTTCAGTTAAAATCTCCGTTGTTTTGAGTGAATTATGTAATAAGAGATAATTAGGCAAGTTTATATTTGTAGTTATACGTAGAGCGGGAGTGTTCACTTCAATTATCTTAAAAGAAAACACAATCAAGGTTCTCTAATTTTACTGTGCATCAGTTAGGCAAGTTTATATTTGTAGTTATACGTAGCAAAACTAAGGCACAAAGTACAGGAAAATGGCTTTAATTAGCTAGGCTTTTAATTTAAACAGGCCAGGAAAAAAAAAACTACCTACTGCATGTGTACATTGCAGTAACTTTGTTATCGGAGCTATTGCCTATTTAGCTAGCACTTAGCAGGATGCATTCCCATTTTGGTCCATTAGTGACACCTTTTCACCATTATTGCATGTAAGCACATTGCTTCATCCTCTACGTTATAATTCGCGTGATCTGCATGCATGTATGCATATACAAAAACAATGGTCGTGTTTATTAGGTATACTAGAGGGGAACCCCCATGCGTGTTGCCGCGGAAAAAATGTATGAGATAAGTAAACATGAGATGCAAATTAGATTTGCTTTATTTTAAATGATTGGACATCATATAAGTAAATATCATTTATATATTATATATCATGCTAAAAATATTAAGATAATGTATCTTCATATGAGATCAAAGGGTACAAATAATTGAGATGGTGTATTAAAAATGCTAGAAATAAATTAGATGTGTGTATACCTAGAGAACATAGACAATTTACATCGTAGATGAATGATCCAAAGGCTACAAATAACTAGGATGATGTGGCTTCAGGAGAGAAGAGAGAATTAACATTAACTATATATAGTGATGATGAACCTTATAAGTACCGAATACTCTCACCAAAGACAATCTTTAGCTTGGTATCAACAAATGTAGATGGACATGGTAACCAAGCATCTCTATATTCATATAAGAGGAATTTCAAATAGTTCTTGATAGCCTATCCACGATGAGCTTTTATGTTGTAGTGGTGTCTCCTCTGTCCTTACTCTTCAACCAACCTTCCAATAAGCGAAATGTTTCCTTAGTTGATAGACCTAACAATGCCTACCGTGCAAGCAAATTCTACCATTGGTTTTGCCCTATTGGGATATAAGGTAGCTTTGGATGGTATATAAGGAGTTATCTTAAGAAGTAGTGCCAACTTAAGTATATCTAGCTCATCCCTTCATAGGTGCAAAATTATGACATAGGCATGTAATGGGTAGAGGCATGCTATATGAAGGTAGCATAGCTTGCAGAACATATTGCATTCTCATCACCGTGACTCAATGATGTTGACACTAGTTAGTAAGCCAACCCTTTTTTTTTTCCAAAAAAAAAAACTATAGCTAGTAGCTCAACTCAGACTTAGTAATTTATTTGTGAGTTTTCTCGGGATAAACCCAAGGAATAACAAGGCTTACAACTTTTATTACTAACTACATTTGTGATGAAAAAAGTAAGCATTGTTTGTTGTAAGAGAAATTCTACGTTTTACGATTGACAAGCGACATGTCCTATAAATTGGCATCGACGAACGTGAGTTCTACGAAATACAAAATACCTTGGTACAAGCATTTCTGTCCCTTTTTATCATCGCCACTAGGTTTCCATCCATAGACCTGCATTCTTCTAAAAGGACCATTCTGCTCATAAAAAGATCTCCATTAAGTGTGCAAACATTTTTTTCATACAGTTTTTATCAAATTCTAGGGGCAAATTGGTTTTCTAAAGACTTAATGGAGGTTTATGGATGGAAACCTAATGGCAGTGACAAAACGAGAAAAAAAACACTTGTACGATGATATTTTTCTAGAGCTCGAGCTTTCTAATGGCAACTTTTAAAATCGGTAGTTTGTCAATAACGAAACATATAATTTCTCTTGTTTTAAATGTTAGTGATGTGGTTTTTTGCATAGTAAATGTACATTGACAATGGTAAGGAATAAATATGTATTGGCCTTCTCAACTCTTAGTTGATTACACTTGAATCAAGTTTTTTTTAACAATAGAATAAAACCTAGTCTCTACAGCAACAAAGATGGTAGCCAATAACTTCAAAATAAACAACCTCATCCATTTATATGCATCCACCTACACCCCAAAATCTTCTGAGAGCTCACCTTTTCACAATGGCGAAAGCCCTTGTGCCATTGAATTGGGTTTGCCAAATCACCACTTTCGCTATCTTTCATTTTGAGAGAAAATAGAAACATTTCTAGTCTTTACCAAGGTTACCAAAATCAGGTGTTTGCTCCCCCTCTTTTGCTGTAGTGTGAGAAATAATCCCGCCTAAAACAAGTGAATCTATCTTACAACTAACAAGTCACACACGTCATCTTTCTTAAAAAAAGGGAAATAAAGAGGACAACAAATCGGGTGAGGATCCTCTACCATAATATCACTATACCATTACGGTCACTTATATGTGAGTTCCGCTTTCTTAGTGTTACACATATCAATGTCTATAATGGTAGTGTCATTATGGTAGAGGGTGTAAACCCCAACAAATCATTGTCGCGAACGCAGCTATTAGCAACTAGAATTACCCTATGTTGCCTTCCTCAAAGACTAGCATTGATTACCTTAATCGACTTTCTTGTCCCCGCATGGAGATTATATGCTTACTGCAACTGTGCAATAAGGATCGAAGCAGTCTAGGGCAGATTCGCAACCCCAGATTTTGATTCGATGATCTAGATTATGTATTAAAGAACATTTGTGTAAACCTAGATTTCTCATCATGCATTGCTAATGCAACTGCTAAGTTGTAGTTATACTAGCAACCACACCAGATCTTGGTCCCCAGTCCCCAAGCCATAAAAACTACCACACATGTAAAGGAATATCTTACCTTCTAAATTACTACCTCCATATTTTAATGTATGACGCCATTGACGTTTTGTTCAACGTTTAATCATTCGTCTTATTTAAAAAATTTATGTAATTATCATTTATTTTATTATGACCTGATTCGTTATCAAATGTTCTTTAAGCATGACATAAATATTTTCATATTTACATAAAAGTTTTGAATAAAATAAATGGTCAAACATTGGTCGAAAAGTCAACGGTGTCGTTTAAAATACGGAGGGAGTACTTTTTATCATTTAAAATTTGAGGATTTGTCCAAACGTCGAAATTGGATAATAATGGGTGACAATCAACTTTGCCATTTTGTCTTTCCAAAAAATTTTCCGTTAAAGTACGGCTGAACCATTTAAGCCCTCTCGCTTTGGTTCTTTTGAATATTTTTATTGTTTAAGCCGCTGTTTTTTAAACCTTAAGTAGTAGACTGTTAGCTTCACATAGACCAGAAAAGCTACTGTAACCTAGCTTTTAGCTTAACATAGAGTGACTTATGACCTTAAAAAATACAAACGAAAAAATATCTATTTATTTAGGTTTAAACATAAACAAAAGAGGGCCTTAATCAACAAACAGCCGGATGCTCATGCTCATGTGTCGTTGAGAGGATCCCACTCGATAATCAATTGGCTTAATAAACTCAGCTAGAGGGGTAAAATATCGATCAGTAGATCACACAGATAATAATCCCTTTTATCAGAAGCTGATTTCCTATAAGAAAAATGTAGAGCAGCCGCATCCACGATGCGCAAAACAACCAAAAGGGCAATATTCAATCCACCGAACACCCTTCAGGATAATTCGTATACAAAACTTGCAGGTACACAACTAATTATGGTCCAATTCCTAAGCTGCGTAAACGGTGGAAATGTACATACAAATTGTCAATCGAACAGTCCTCATGCCATCGAAATGCTTCTGAATTTAGTTAAAATAAAATGCTTCTGAAGAGAACCATCCCATCACAGCTCGCATACAGAACACCCTGCTTGAATTCAGAGGATAAAAACATCATTATAACAAGAAAACTAACAAAGAATCACAAGGGGCACGTACCTGTTAAATCTGTGTTAAATCCTCTTAAAAGGATCAGTACTGCATCTTTAAGTTCACATTGAACCTTTTGCTTCGGTAACAGCTGACAGATCTGTACAGATTTCAGACTAACTGCTTATCTTTCACCGCAATAAAGCTTGTACCAGGATGATATAATCATCACTTACCTGACTTGTGCACTCTGCAGATACTTTGTAGTTAATCTAGCTTGGTGGGACTTGGGAGCATTTTGTTTAGACAAACAAGTTTTTTATCTGACTTGTGCACTCTGCAGATACTTTGTAGTTAATCTAGCTTGGTGGGACTTGGAAGCATTTTGCTTAGACAAACAAGTTTTTTACCTGACTTGTGCACTCTGCAGATACTTTGTAGTTAATCTAGCTTTGGTGGGACTTGGAAGCATTTTGCTTAGACAAACAAGCTTTTTACAATAGGGGGTAACACCCCGCAAAACGAGGACTGATAATGGAGTACCAAATTCAATAGAGTTGGTAGCTCATCGTCTTATCTGGAAAAAAAAACTGTCTTCAAACTGGAAAGATAATACTACTTCCCTTATTTGTTTACAACAAATTTCTTTGTTTGCCTCTTGTTACTTCTTTTACCATACACAATAACTTCCTCAGTTCAAATAGTCTTCTTGTCTAATGTAATTGAGTTTCCTTTTTTTTAAAAAAAAACTAGTGAGTTGATAACCCAGCATGTTTCTATGGGTATACACAACATATTTATATTGCTGCTTTTGGCAAACCTGGATTCTGCATTTCTTGACTCTGTTTTCATATCCAATAGTTCTGGCAAAGGGAGGCAGCAAGCTTGAGACAACAACTGCACAGCTTGCAAGAAAATCATCGGTATGGCCATAAAACCCTGCAAGTTTTTCAATGTTCCATCAGAAAATTCCTCAAGATAGAAAAACATAAACCATCATATATCTACTACTATGAAATACATGCATCATGAACCCTTGATGATGAACTTTTTTTTTTTGTGGGGACTTGCTCATGAATCCAGCAACTGCTAGCGACAATAATACTTCCAGCACCTGATTGTATAGTAAATATAAACTAGTACCAGATCATAAAAACAAGCACCTAGTGCTTGGGTATATGATACTTAGAAAAAAGAAGAAAAAACAGAGTATGAAAGTGATATATGCTGATTCCAAATTTCCTATAGATAATGCATTGTTTAACCTTCACAAACAAAAGAAATGAAGAAGGCACGTGAATTTTCTATATCATTTAAAAGTAAGAAATATATACCTTCAGCCATTCGATTTTTATGCATTTCCGGTTATCTCTAAAAGAAAAACAGAACTGAGCACCCATCAAAGGCGGACAGACCAAATTTACAAAGGAGAGTGAATATCACATTTTCTTCACCTGTGCTTTCTGCCTGGTAAATTATTGTTCAAACACTCCATTTTGTCCTTCAGGCCTAATTTACAATACCTAAACTAGAAAGGTACAAATTATTTTTATTATCAATTAACAGCTGTCTGTTGATCAGCTAAAATTAAGTGTCAATATTCACTCTGTATATCATCAGAACAACACTATAACATCCATTGGTTGATGGCAGGCAGTTGATGGGGCAAGATCTTTCTGGATTGGGTGTCAAGGAACTGCAAACTCTAGAAAATCAGCTAGAAATGAGCATACGCTGCATCCGGACAAAAAAGGTCAACCTACTAACCATATTTTTTTGTTGGGCACCTGATTGATTATATAATGGATTAACTTAAGATCAATATTGTTGTTTTCAGGACCAGCTCATGATTGATGAAATCCACGAACTGAATCGAAAGGTTCTACAACATCATGTACAATTGCTAAATCTTTGAATCAGCTAGTAAGCTAACTCTATTGCTGGCTTATTTGCAGGGAAGTCTCATCCACCAAGAAAACATGGAACTGTACAGAAAGGTCAACCTGATTCGCCAAGAAAATGCTGAGCTGTACAAGAAGGTACTTGATAAATGCAGATAGATGATTTCACAGGATATACGCTTCATTATATGATGACAGCTAATCTCTCTCCTCAGCTCTATGAGACAGGGGCAGAAAATGAAGCGAATCGAGATTCAACAACTCCATACAACTTTGCGGTTATCGAGGAAGCCAACACTCCTGCTCGTCTTGAACTCAATCCCCCAAGCCAACAAAATGATGCTGAGCAAACCACACCTCCTAAACTAGGGTAACTCAGATTTTCTGCACATGATCCATCTATCCATTCTCAGTTCTTTAGTGAAACATCAATTATAACTTAATGAAATTATTGCAGGCTCCAATTGCATCCATGACAATTTATGGTGTGGAAGTGTTGCCTATATTTTCACTATTCTTAAGGGCTACAGTTCAGAGCTCTTAAAATGTATTGGTCATAAAGAAGCTAACACATAACAAGACACAGTTTGCATGCTTGGATGATTAATATCTGATACTGTAAAATCTATTCGAATAAAAATGTATTATCTGAAGAGCCCATGAAAATTATTTTCTTATGACTATTTGGCACTATCTGCAAGTTTGTTTACCCAAATGACAGCTACATGTGTGCAAACTTATTGGCAAAAACAAACAGTGCGCGAAGTGTAGAGCATGCAAGATCAATGCTCTGTTTTATCTTAAAAAGCCATAAGCAGACAGAAGAGATGAAAAGGCATTATAATTTATCTGTGCAGATGTACCAGAACAAGAAAAGTATCAGCAAGAGCGACGCCAGGGGGCGGAGGGGCCTGGCCTCTTCCCACCCCCTCCACCCTTCTATTCTGCTGATGGATTAGCTAGGCACTGTGCTTGCACGTATGTATGTTTAGCAAGAGCGATAAGGTCTTTACTCTAGCCTTGTAGGCACACAACACCATCTATTTCCTTTTCCTTTTAGAATACCGAGTAATATGTACTAATCATTTGTATTATTTACATCACTAGGTGGCTAACATTGAAATTTTAAATTTCTAAAATATTAGTTAATACTTGTAACAGATGGATAGTTTGTTGCTCTTTTTGCCATAATCTAGTTCTTATTTTTTGTTTATTTTTTTCCTGTTTACCTACACTTTTAGCTTGAATGGTACAATCACTGCTTATAATCTGTCTGCTCATAAGGCTAAATTAACCTGCCTGTGTTTTAAATTGTCGTGTGTTTTTTTATACTGATACGGTATATTACCTATGGGGAACATTTAGATTAGCATAAACTTTTCTACGCTATTTTTTTTATAATCTTAATCACTTATAAAGCTGGGCCCCCTCATACTTAGATCCTGGCTTCGCCACTGGGTATCAGCGTTCAATCTTTCTTAATAATTTTAGACACATGTGCTCATTAAAACTTTTCTTACTGTTCTAAGAAATGCTCGCAAATAGTACCTTTAGCAAAACTTTATACACATAAAATAATCAGAAGCACATCAATGTAATATGTCCAGAAAGTTTATAGCGAAAGAATCATTTTGTCCAGGACCCAAGAACTTGGACCTTACACCTCTAATTGTGCCTCTTAAATACCCATGCACTTTCATGTTACTAACTTATACCACCGGATAGAATGATTATTAGTTATGTATATCAGAAAAACTATTTTATACTAGGCACGAGACCTTGGGTAATAATTACATCATAACTTGTTTCAAATAATTCTTGGAATTTGTAATGTGTACTTCACTAGGTTGGGAGCGCCTAATCCCCCGAGATATGAAAATGAAATAATGCATGCAAAGACATGGAAAATTTCAAAAATAAAGTAACATTCATGAACAGTTCCAATAATAATATTAACATACTACCTCCATCCCAAAATATAACTTTTGGCTATGAATCTGGACACACAGTTGTCCAGATTCATAGCTAAAAATGCTTATATTTTGGGACGGAGGGAGTAGAGTATGATGGCATCTACAAGGAGACAAGTGTCAAAGGGAGTGAATTAATCAAGTTTTAATAGTGTGTGGGGTAGAGAAAAGAATGTTAGATACTTAGAACATAATGGATGGTAATCCAGTTTGTTGAATTTTTAAAGTTCTATGCAAACATAAATGCAGTATAGAAAGTAAAGACAAACGGTAAATACCAATTATGTACAAGACATAATGTAAATTAGATACTTAGAACATAGTAGTTTTATATAGAACGGTCCATGTGTTCATTCATATACCTTGATAGGTTGAAGGTAGATCCTTCTGAAGATTACACCAAGGACTTGGTACAACACGTTCGTAATTATACAGGTACATGACTCTCACAAGGACTCTTACATAGACTCTCACACTTAGAATTTCATAAGTCTTTTATTTAGGTTATAACTATAACTATCTACTAACACTTAGATGGAGTGAAGTGTGATGGCTGGTGGAGAGGTGAAGAGGAATGGTTGAGTGAGATGTGTTGTGGTTGTGTTCCTGAGCCCCTTATATAGGACTCGGTGAAGAATCTTTATGATATCTCCATTTGACTTTAAGGGGTTTTATGATTATCCCTTTAGACTTCACGGAGAGAATCTTTGGTGATGACGCTTTTGACCTTCAATAAAAGTATCATAATATCGCCTTTTGACTATAGGCATATCTTATCTTGAATAGTGTAGATTCCTTATCTTCAATAGTGTTTTTTGTCGAGGATAACAAGATCTTCATTCATTATCTTCACCGTATAAGTCTTCTACAGACATCTTTTACAACGTTCCTAAATCAGATTGAAGAATCTGATCTAGTGTTGCATAGATAGAATTGACAAGACCACGATCTATAATGGTTTGGAGAGGTTTGGAAAGATATTTCATCTTGGTTGTTGTTTACACCCAAATTTGGCACCTAGGGTCGAAATAGGAAAAATTGCGAAAGTTTGGGGCTCTGCCGGTTTCCTCCAGAAAGGGCCGGTCTGACCGCCATATGTGGGCCGGTCAGACCGCCGCCGGAGAGCCGGTCAGACCGGTGGCATGTGGCCGGTCTGACCGGTAGAGTCTGAGTTAGACTCCGTTTTCGTCAGGTCTCGGGTGGTTGGCGACTCCATATCACCGCAAGGCGTTTAGGTGCTGCGATCGTGCTTGTTGACTTGTCACAAAAAGTTGCTCTTGCCTTTGATACCAGCTCTTGCCCAAACACCATATATATTGCATAATCATCCCAATTCCCTCCTTCCACAATATATACTTCGGACCCAGCCAATAGCACCATGTAGACCGTGTGCCTACAAAGATTCTTACCAAAAGAAACTTAAAGGCCAAAATCCCATGAGTACCGCATATGAATATCTCCAACCCAGATTGAGCTTCAAGACAGAGCAAATTTTATCTTGCTTTGGGCAAGACATCCTCGACCTTGTTTGGCAAAAGTTTAAAGAGAGACAAATGAAAATATTTCAAGATTATTTCTTTCATCTCTTATAAGGCAGAGAAAGAAACCCAGCCATACAAGTAATCATATACATGCTTCCTATCTTAAGGTTAGATGATCATCAGGTAATCTCTGACCCATCCTATAGATTCATGGTTCTCAAAGCCGAAATAAATCTCCAAAGATTCCGAAACTTACCCACATACAACCATGATGAAATATCTCTCCAAACCATTATAGATCATGGTCTTGTCAATTCTATCTATGCAACACTAGATCGGATTCTTCAATTTGATTTAGGAAGCGCTGTAAAAGATGTCTGTAGAAGACTTAGAAATGGAAGATACAGGATTATCTTCTCCTCCATACCACCTAAATTCACACCACATGCTCGTCCAGCAATTCACTATATATATATATATATATATATATATATATATATATATATATATATATATATATATATATATATATATATATATATATATATATATATCATGAATAAACAATTTAATTTTCAAGAAGGCGGTCCTAGCAAATTATCAGATGAACAAGAAGAAATGTATACAATGATTGCAAATCATGAGAATTGGAGATTATTTTCTGAAGCTGCAGAAATTGAAGAAGCTATTACCATAGATTATGAATATCAGTTGGTTTTCCAAAACAAGATCACAAGGATTTTTATTAGCAGATATTATAACCAAAGTTGTGAATATTTCAAGGGAGCAGGACGTATAATTAAACCAGATTTTACTACAGAAGCCTGGCTCAGTGGTATCAGAAAACAGAGCCATCAAAAATTGACATGATGCAATTGGCACCCATGATATACAGTGAAGATAATGAATGAAGATCTTGTCATCCCCGACAAAAAACACTATTGAAGATAAGGAATCTACACTATTCAAGATAAGATATGCCTATAGTCAAAAGGCGATATTATGATACTTTTATTGAAGGTCAAAAGCGTCATCACCAAAGATTCTCTCCGTGAAATCTAAAGGGACATCATAAAACCCCTTAAAGTCAAATGGATATATCATAAAGATTCTTCACCAAGTCCTATATAAGGGGCTCAGGAACACAACACAACCAAAACACATCTCACTCAACCATTCCTCTCACCTCTCCACCAGCCATCACACTTCACTCCACTCCATCTAAGTGTTAGTAGTATAGTTATAACCTAAATAGAAGACTTATGAAAGTCAAGTGTGAGAGTCTATGTAAGAGTCCTTGTGAGAGTCCTGTACATGTATAATTATGAACGTGTTGTACCAAGTCCTTGGTGTAATCTTCAGAAGGATCTATCTTCAACCTATCAAGGTATATGAATGAACACATGGACCATTCTATATAAAACTACCATGTTATGGTATTTACAGTTTGTCTTTACTTTATGTACTGCATTTATGTTTGCATAATTATTTTTTAAGAAAATCAACAAACTGGATTACCATCCAGTTGCCACATACCAATCTCACATCCAACATTGCATCTAGATGCTGCATTCCTATCCTCATATCTGGTGACTAGACCCCTAGCACTGCCTGGGCAAGAGCTGGTATCAGAGCCAAGTGCTCGTAACCTCCCCAAGCCATCTTCTCCGAAAGGGGGAGGGGGGAGGGGGGGGAGAGAGGGGTCGGGTAGCAAATAGTACTTTTAGCAAAACTTTATACACACAAAATAATCAGAAGCACATCAATGTAATATGTCCAGAAAGTTTATAGCAAAAGAATAATTTTGTCTAGGACCCAAGACCTTGGACCTTACACCTCTAATTGTGCCTCTTAAATACCCATGCACTTTCATGTTACTAACTTGTACCACCGGATAGAATGATTATTAGTTATGTATATCAGAAAAACTATTTTATACTAATCACGAGACCTTGGGTGATAATTACATCATAACTTGTTTCAAATAATTCTTGGAATATGTAATGTGTACTTCACTAGGTTGGGAGCGCCTAATCCCCCGAGATATGAAAATGAAATAATGCATGCAAAGACATGGAAAATTTCAAAAATAAAGTAAAATTCATGAACAGTTCCAATAATAATATTAACATACTACCTCTGTCCCAAAATATAACTTTTGGCTATGAATCTGGACACACGGTTGTCCAAATTCATAGCTAAAAATGCTTATATTTTGGGACGGAGTGAGTAGAGTATGATGGCATCTACAAGGAGACAAGTGTCAAAGGGAGTGAATTAATCATGTTTTAATAGTGTGTGGGGTAGAGAAGATAATGTTTTGGTGATTAACTACACTAGCAAAATAATTTAGCGATAGTAATAATAAGACTTACGATTTTCTTGCAAGATATGCAGTTGCTGTCTCTAGCTTGCCGCCTCCACTTGCAGCAACTAGCAGAGAAGGCAAAGGAAGAATTAGTCAGCTGGATCAAAAGGGTCATATTTGAAATTAGTTGCTAGTGCTATTGGCAGTTAAAAAAATTGCAAACATACAACAAAAAGTTCATTGGCATACTACACAAATATTTGCTTAACAAATTTAAATGTTGCAGTAATGCAGCCTTCCCCTTTCCCTTACTATGAACCGCGAGAGTTCGTGTTAAAAACAAGTTTATGTTTCAGTAAAAAACAAGTTGATGTTTGCTCAAAATGCAGAACTAGAAACCTTCAGTTGTAGCTCAAATGGCATGGAAAACTATTTCCATACAAATTGTTCTACAAACTAGCTTTTGCATTGCATGTGTTTCTAGTAGCGGTGCAGTGCTACTACAAAGTACAAACTGTCCTGAATAATAATAATCATCAGGAAAATAGCATGGAACTAGCAAAGGTTTTGTATGGGAAACTTGGTTAATACAATTGTATATTCAGTATTTCTTCACTGAATTAGAAACTTTAGTAAAGTGGTAAATGCTCAAAAGCAGAGGGCATACAATGTGTTCATCAAAGCATACAAAAGCTCATATCAGCGAAGAAAGAAAAACTAAAAATCAGAGATATGAAGAATCAACTGCTGTTCTCAGCTAAATTCACCCCATAGTACCAGTAGGTCAACCCACCCCCCCCCCCAAAAAAAAAAAAAAACTAATCTATTTGGCACTGGTAGGACATGCTCAAAACAACTATATTCATAATTTAGTGACTAATTTGACTGGCCCATCAAACATTAAAAGACAATCATGATACAGGGCTGTAAAAATAGAAGGCCTGATCATGTTGCAAGACATGAGTTCACAACCAAACAGACACTACAAAAACTAGTCAACTCAAATGCTCTGTTTCAAGAACTGCATAATGCAAGTGCTGGTCCAAACTCCAAAACTGTGAAGATAACTTTGACATCAGATAAACAACACATTGGGTATGCAACTTAGTATCTCTTTTGTTTTATTATCCTGCCAATAGCAAGGATGATATTTATATGATGAGACATGTATTAACACTAACCAGACTCCATCACACTAGTGTCATGCTCATGTCAAAAAAGAATCCAATAATAGTATAGCGCTAATGGCAGAACAATCTGCCATGAAATTTTCATTAAGCTCAATTTGTGCAAGGAGAAAAGGTTGATATATAACACAGTCACAAAAATACAACCTTGAGCACAAAATATTTTTCAACGTGTCTGTAAAAACTAAATGTTTCCTTGTGCTGACAGCAGTGGGGATAGGAACATGAAAGTCTTTTGGCAATGGGCTATTGAGAATGGAGTATGTTTGGGCCAAGGCCCATTTAGTGGTTGTTATAATCTGAGGTGTTAAGATGAGGACCATACAAAAACTGAGCACTGCTTTGTCCAAAAGAGTAGATGAAATAAAATAGAGTTATTTCTGTATACTTTGCTTCTCTTCTATCTTCTCAACTCCATTCTGTATTCACATTGGTATTGTTGCATTGCGATTGGGCTCATCAGTCATCACCTCTTGGGACGTGACACAAAAATGCGGCAAAGAGATCTTTTAGACAATCTACTACTAGTATCCCCACATCACACTCATACATCCAACCTAAAATTCACAAAGTTGTTGGTTATGTTTCAAATTGTTCACCATAATTACCATCCATCACATTCTTTTATTACTGGAAAGGTATTAGTGTTACGGAATCCTTTCCAAGTTCCAACAGTGAAAACATTTTGGAAATAATAATGAAGCAACAAGTCTAAGCATGAAAACCATATGCTTTATATTTTTACTGAATTAATTCATCAATTCTCAAATGGTCAGCCCACATGCCAATTTGACCTCCAGCATTGGCAGAATATTTTGCATTTTTAACTATTTATTCATGCACCTCTATGAAACTATTGCATGCCTATCAACAAAAGTAAACTACCATAAGATATACTGCATAAACTCTTGAGTTCTACAAAACCACCAAATAGACATTCTAACATGCAGACTGAAACTCAGTAAATGCATCTGAAGAAATGTAACTACAGCCAGGAAGTTTCAGAATAAAACATTCTCTTGAATGAATTGTACTATATTATGTCATATAGAAGGGAGTGTTAAACTTTAGCAGCATGCAAGAGTATAACTTTAGCATACTCATATGTCCGTTACGCATAATGAACACATACATCCGACATATACACAGATCAGATAAACTGTGTATACATCCTCAGTTAGAAAACATATGTTACCACACTTCACAAGCCAAAACAATTATAAATTAGTTCAAACTTAAGCTTTCATTATATCAGAGTGGATGTGCAGTACATGACTACATGTAGGGCGCTGACACTAAAGTCTAGAAAGAAGTACTAGAGGCAATCTCGTTAGAGACCAATACAAGAGTTATCCACTTATCCTAACCACGGTTAAAAGCAGCAAAATCCTCCCAAAACAAAACTAAGTAATGGCAATTCTAGTATCAGTGCAACTCTAAAAAAACAATTAATAATGCACTCCCTGATCAAGAAAGAAAAGAACTAAGCTAACATTAACACTGGCATTGACAACCGTACATGAAACAAAACGCATAAGCTGCTTGTAATTTCATGCTACAACGAAACTAATCAAACTTTTCACACAAATCACACCAAAACGACCGCACAGCTCGGGGCATTCAGTTAACTCAGTATCAGCAATTAACAACTTAACTATGCAAAAAAAAATACATATATATGAGAGCCTGAGGAGAAGCTGTAAAATCGGTGGAACGTCTCACCTGAGAAGCCGGCTCGAAGGTTGAACCCTAGATGAAGAGAGGCGGGTCGCTAGGCGGCACAGAATCAAAATCAACGCAAGCATATCGGCTGGGGCTACAGCCTACAGGAGCGGCAATGGGAGAAGCTAATCGGGGAGCCAACGGCCACCACGATCCGAGGGTCGTGGTCATGCGACGGGCGGCAGCAAGCTAGATAGCTACCTCCTACGGAAATCTAGGGGGGGGGGGGGCAGATGCCATGGAGGACGAGACCGCGATTGGCGCGATCCTATCCAATCTAAGCGAGGGGGGGCTCCGAGAGAACGACGCGAAGACGACGACCGCCGCGAGGGGGGGGAGGCGATGATGGATTTTGCGCTGGATTTGGTCGGATGCGACGGAGCGTGTGGTGGTGGTGGTGCTCTTTGTAGATGAAGAGAGAGAGAGATAACCCCCAAAGCAAAGCAGGCGCCCCCACGCCAAGTGGGGTGGGGTTTCCGGGGGAGTAATAAAAAATGCGGCGGACGAGCGGCGCTCCGGCGGCCACGTCGCCCCCGGCGCCATTTTCAGAGGGGGGGCGCTGCTGCGGGGCACCCCGACAGGTGTACCGTCCGCCCACCCGCCACCGCCGATCGCCGGCAAGTGGGCGCGTGGGTTGGGCCTGCGCCTCCTGCATGCTCTGCCTGTCGAGAAGGCTCGCGAAGACGCGAAGGGGGCGCGTGCGGGAAATCGGGAGCCGTCGGATGGGGAGGTGGATGGGCGAGATCTTCACTGGCGGCGACACCTGTCCAGGAGAGAGAGAGAGAGGGGTTAGATGGTCGAGGAACGGGAACTACCAACGCGCACGGTGATGTTTTTGGATGACATTTTAAACATTTCGCCGTACGTATATTATTTTGTTTGCAAAATGCAACTTGCCAATTTTTGATTATGCATTTTAAGCCTGTTTCGAGCGTACACACAGGAAACTATTGAAAATATGATGAATAGGCACTATTCATGTCGAAGAAAAAAAACATAGGGCTGCTATGCGAAATAATTCTATGTGAGCCAATTATTTATTTTGTATACATTTCTACTCTATTCCTACTTTTTTTTCTATTTCCTGTGATTTAAAAATCATCTTAATCGAAGAGGCAATGCTCACCATATCAACAAATTTCAAGTACTCAAAATGTACCACCTGCAGCTAGGAATTTGTGGTAGATAATTAATTCAGGGGCCCAAGTATATATTGTCGTTGAATTTTTTTTCATAGTAAGAGGAAATATAACTCCCCAGCTCTGCACCAACTGCACACAACTAAATTTAGATATCAAAATTTAAATCCCAATAAATGAAGTCATGCAGGTACCACAACTATAACACCAATAGTGATAATTTCCTTGTTTTGCCTTTCATAATTTATCAGAGTATTTGATTGGGCTTGGATGGTACAAGTAGCTAGATTGTTGATGGCTTCATGTAGACATGTTCACCCATAGAAATTACGAACTCATCGTATAATTTACTTCCTCTATCCCAAAACATACAACAAAACTAGTAAAAGATGTCAAGGGCTTTTTTTTCATAGTTCTTCAAAGGGGGATCTCAATTCTGGAAAAGACTGCATGAGTGTAGAGTGGTGTTGGAGAGATTAGTAATGAAAGAAGTTCATAAAGGGATGGTGTATATTTTTGGACAGATGTTTGGTGTGGTCAGTCTTCTCTAAAGGTGTTGTTTCCAAAGCTTTTTGAAATCGGCTGTCATCAAAATACTACTGTGAAGGATTTGTATGATGAGGGGATATGGAGTTTGGAGTTTAGAAGAAATCTGGACAGTGTTGGGGAGGCTGAGCTGGAAGTGTTAAGAAATATGATACAAGATTATGTCCTAGAGGGGGACAGAGATATGTTGATCTGGCCTCATAACAGCAAAAAGACCCTCACAACTAGATTAATATATAGAGAGATTACTTTTGGGGGTGTAAGGGATATTGAGACGGTGAATATTTGGAAGAGTGAAATCCCTTTAAAATTTAAATGCTTTCTATATATGGCAGACATAGAAAAACTTCCTTGTACAGTCCAATTGATTGAATAAAAGAAAATGGCAAGGAGGGGATGAGTTCTTCAAGCTCTGTGGCAAGATTGAAACTACTAATCACATTTTGTTTAAATGCCCTTTAGCAATGTTTACTTGGTGTGTGGTGAGAGATGCTTTGGGGTTAACAAGTAATCCGGTAAACATTAGAGATTGTCTGGGCTTGGTGAATGTGTGTTGGATGCTCTGGTTAACTAGGAATGACCGGTTTTTTTCAGATATTTTGGTCAAGTCCCCTTTACAGATCACTTTATAAATCTCTGTCTTTTATTCAGTGGTGGTGCATTCTGCTAAGGGAAAAAGATCAAGCAATCATGAAAAGGGCGGTGTGAGCTGTTGATGGGCAAACTGAACTGGAAACTGTTTTAAACACTCGGGTGAACGTTCACCCGTTTCTTACATGTCATCTAAATGGTTATGCAAAATTTTCAAAAAAATTGACATGATAGGTTAATATGTAATATATCATATCACAAACATATAAGTTCAAATTCGACTTCTACAAGTTGTAATAAAAATAACAAATTTGACTGTGAATATACGTATACTAGTTAGAGTTTAATTTGTTATTTTTGGTACAACTTGTAGAAGTCGAAATTAAACTTGCAAGTTTGTGAGATGATATATTACATATTAACCTATCTTATAATTTTTTTTGGAATTTTTTCATAATTATTTAGATGGCATGCAAGAAACGGGTGAACGTCTCCCCGAGAGATTAGAATCCATCTCCCAAACTGAACCAATTGAAGCCGTGCTGCCTTCCTGCAGTAGTTTAGCTGTGAAATTTGCACTTGGCTTCTTTGTTATGTGTTTCGAGCTCTATCTAGGGTGTGATATCTTCGCTAGGATGGATGGTGCTTGCTTTTGATGAGTTCCAGCGCTGTTTGTTGGCGTTATGTTTCTGTTTTATTTTGTTGCTTCTTTTTTTTGTGAGGTATTTTGTTGCTTCTATATCTATATAAGACTCTGGTTGTTTATTGGGCTTTCTACCAAAGCCGGGTCAATGAAATTTTGATATGTTTTAAAAAAACTAGTACAAGATATGATATCTGTGTAGATTTATAGTATGATGTGTGTATTAATTTCATCTATTTTAGAACAGAGAGAGTACACACGCGAGAGTAAGCCTCACGCTAAAAGCCTCCAGCATCTTATTAACTGAAATCATAAAACATACTACATATTGATCCAGTAGTCTTAATACATTGCCTGCATCATACTACTGCTACTACTCATCAGATGAAAGACATAACCTCTTTGCAATTTTTACACCCACGCAAATCTGGCTGACACTGTTGCAAAGGCACATATATATAGACAACACATGGTGGGTGCCCGGCCGAGGGCGATGACGACACAATATTGCCAATGGAAACGCACACATCAGAGCTCATGGCTCTCGCGACAAGATGAAATATAGCAGAAGCTAAAAACAAGTTTGACGTCGACCTTGCACGTAGGCATGCCCTGCCTACTGCTTGCTACGCTTCCTACGCACGCGCTAGCTTGATCGGCGCAACGCAAGCCCACATGCCCGCGGACGCAGACGCGCACTAGCGAGTCATCCCCGGGTGCATCTGCGGCGGGGCAGTCGCGACGCCCTTCCCCATCCTCTCCATGTTCCCCTGCCATCCTGAAAAATTCACGAACCGACGAACGAATCAATCTCATCTGCAGATCAAAGACGACGAACCATGGCATCGCCGTGGACCCGTAGTGTGGCTCGATCGCTACAAATCGACGCGATTCCCCCTCTTCTCTAACATACCGAGGGACATGTCGAAGCCGCGGCTCTTGAGCTCGCGGTACTCCTGGCAGAGGGCGCAGGGCCCGCAGCACCAGTGGACGCAGCAGTCGCCGCAGGGCTTCTCCTGGAGCCCGTACTGCTGGTGCAGCCTGGAGCGGTAGCAGCAGGAGTAGGCGCACGCGAACCCCGTCGCCATCGCCAGCAACATATACAGCGTCCCTCTCGCGCAGCACGCTTCAGTTCATCATGGCCAAACCACGCATGCAGTTTGTTTAGCGATCGAAGAGGTTGTTGGCCATGAAACTTAATTAATCAGTTGCAGTGCGTGCGTGCGTCAGACAGAGGCGGCAGGCTTACATGTGGCTCCCTGGTCGACGATCTCCGCGATCCTCCCGAAGGCGACGCACGGGCAGAAGAAGGTCAGGCAGCCTGCATGCCGCGGCGTAAATTGAAGTCACCGGAAAACGATCGAGATAGATTGTGAGCAAGTGTAATGAGTTCAAGAAGCTTACAGCCGCCGACGTCGTCGTAGCAGTCGCAGAGGCCGGAGGACCACGAGGCGACCGGAGGGTTGTTCGCCTCCCGCCGGGTAGCCGCTGGCCATGGATCGTCGATCGATTCCCGCGGGTGACTGGCTGCCGCGCGCACGCGCTCGGTGAAATGCAAGAACCGCTCGTCGGTGGGCGATCAGGTGATTGGGGGGGGGGGGGGGGGGGTGGTTTATCAACGGACGGTGTGGTTAATCAACGGACTCGTTTTTCACGTACGCGTCCGTGTAAGCCGCAACGCGCGAACGTCACGCGTCTGCACGAGCGTGTGTGAATGTGTCCTAGGTTCGATTGGAGATACTTAGGTGGTCACCCCTCGCCGGTGCGATCCAAAAGATTCCAGGCTCCCATGAGATGGACTATTAAATCAAAGAAAAAGCTAAAATTTAAATTTTTAAACTTAATTTTGATATTGATTTTAAGATATTTTTAACGTAGTTTTTTTTTCAGTATTAGCTTTTAAGTCACCGAGAATACATATATAAAAGTTTTATCTACAAATTCATTTGTATTCTCTAATAAGCCGTTTTGGCTTATTACGAAAAAAGCCAAACGATGAGACCTCCAGATCAAGTGACTACACGCACAAAAGTTACATGATTTTTGCTTTTCTGTAGGCGATCGACTAGACGTGTATACTGATGTATGCTGACCAACCGATCGAGATGAACGGAGATACAGCTAAAAATCATGAGGGGGCTCTGAACCCCTAAACGTAGTAAGAACTGTGGCTGGCATGGTATGTTGTGGTAGGGTCGTCAGGGCACAGGCCAGGGGCGCCAGGCCCTTGGCTGAGCCGAGGGGCCCTAACGGGCGATCGATCGCCAGCGATCGATCCAAGCGATAAGATCAGCCCCCCCTCCCCCTATAGGCAATACCTCCTCCCACTCCTCCCCCTTCCTCCTCCCCTTCTTCTCTTCCTACTATAGTACACCACAAAATTTTTTAAAAAAAACAAAAGTTAAAAAGTTAGAAAAATTTATGTATAGAAATACTATACATAAAAAATTTGAATTCAAATTCAAATTTGAATCGGGTATGTAAACTTTTGACTTATAAACTTTGGGTCTATAAACTTTAGGTGTATAAACTTTAAATGTATCGAAATACTATATATAGAAAATATTTGAATTCAAATTCAAATTTGAATCGGATATAATTCAAATTCAAATTTGAATCGGGTATATAAACTTTAGGTGTATAAACTTTAGATCTATAAACTTTAGATGCATAGAAATACTATATATGAAAAATATTTGAATTCAAATTCAAATTTGAATCGGATATAATTCAAATTCAAATTTAAATCGGATATATAAACTTTAGGTGTAATATTTCTATACTTTAGATGTATAGAAATACTATATATACAAAAATATTTGAATTCAAATTCAAATTTGAATCGGATATATAAACTTTTGACTTATAAACTTTTCGTCTCTAAACTTTAGATGTGTAAACTTGAGATATATAAACTTTAGGTGCATAAATTTACTAAAATAGGAAAGTAATGCGGTGCCAAAAAAGGAAACCAGGTGGAGAGAGGGAGGGGGAGGGGGGCGAATTGATCGCTACCCCCACCCCCAGGCGAGCGATCGCCCTTTAGCATTTCCGGTCCAGTTGTCCACGATCGCTCTCATCTCCACGCACCACAGTCGTAGCTCGCCACGCTGTTGCGCAGAAGGGCTTCGGCTCTATTAGTTGGGAGGCAACTCCGGCTCGGATGTCCGATGCTTTTGGGAAAAATCGGACGCTGTTAACAACCAAATTTGGTAATATCGACATCGGGAAAGAAGATTAGATCGAAGCAAAGTCGGAGGCGGAGATCGAGTTCGGAAACAGAGCATGAATCGACTGGAGTCCAGATCGGCTACGATTAGGATCGGCTGGGTCTGAGTCGGGCTAGGTAAGCCGATGCAGCCGATTCCGACAATGCAACTTGATGTATGACATCGGGTTGAATTGAGGTGCTTCAAGGTGATTGCCGCACATGGATAGAGTCCTGAGAAGGCAATTGTATCTATTAATTAGGATGTTTTATGTAATTTCCTTACAGATATGCTTGGGCAAAAGTCTGCCGCAAAGACTTATGGTATCTTAGAGTTTGTTAGAGATAGTTGTCGTGTCCATTATGGACATATCTTGTAATTTTCGGGTATAAATAGACCCGAGCCCTATGTAACTTGAAAAAAAAAACACACACGTTCAATACAATCTCGGCGCATCGCCACTTTTTTTGCTTTAGTTTTATTTCAACGAGTTCTTGCTTTCGGGTTGAGCTGCATCGGTTTCGATCTTCAACAAGAGGTAAAACTTGTTATGACGGCTTGCGTTCTCGGGATTAGTGCTTCCATCTTTATGACACTCTAATCTTGTTTATGTAATTCGTCAAGTTATCATATATCCTACATAATCCTTGGCAATATCGATATCCAACCTACAATCGGCTAACATCCGTCAATAGAAGGCAGCCGATTAGGTTAAATACCGATGTTGACTTAGATTATATAGGATATCTACCACTCTATGACACATCCAACGGCTTGATTGTCTAGATATTGTCATTCTTTTCATACTTATAGCTGCATCAGTTAAGTTTGACCTTATGAGTCATGATTAGAATCTTAATCTCTAGCCCGCTTCTTGGTTGCTGATTAGGGTAGTATCGGAGTTTCAGCCGATCTTACCTGATTTAACTACTTTTTATCCTATATGCTTAATTGACATGTTAAATCTGCCCTTTATGTTAAGATCTTGCTGCATTTAAGTATATTAGGCTTGTGTTTAGTATATTCTACTTGCTTTAATATCTTAATATAGAGTAGTATCGGAGTATTAGCCGATACATGCTAGATCTATCTGATCGGCTATGCTATGAACGTATATAGTCTCATTATTAATATATATTTCGATCTAAGTGATTTATACTGTCTCGGCATGGCGACCGATCTATCCCAATCACTTGATTTAAGTATATACCGATATAAAGATTATATATTGGTAATATCTGCAGCCGATCGAGTAGATTCAGTCCTTTCTTATTTATTAATGACTGCCGATCGATGCATATACGACATCTGCTCAAAGATAAATGATATGTCATCGGTACCTAGCCGATTGGCTATCATTTATAGATTTAACTGCGGTTTCTTTGCTTCTATTTCTTGTTGATTACAGTATCAAATCAACTGGCACGCTCATACATTCGAAGGCGAGCTTTGAACCTGCACTGGAGTTAAGCAGATCTCCCAGGCCTCGTGTTTTCTGTCAACAGACACATGACGCCAGCATCCGATTTACGTGCAAAACTATTTTAAACTGATTTTTCTCTTAAATTACTTATCCAAATTATGATCTGGTTGTACCGTTAAATTCGTTGCAATTAAATCTTCTAAACAAGACCACACATGGATATATTCCGACGAAATTTTTTTTAGCTTATTATTGAATTATTTTTAAATGTTGTACGATGTTACAACAGGTATATCGGAATTGTTTCACTAAATAGATCAAAAATGTTTCACTCGTTTAAATCGGGTGTTGTTTCACCTTATATAAAAACAATGTTTCAACAAATAGCGAAAGAATGTTTCAGTTCACTGCAACATTTTATCCATACATAGTGAAACATTATAAGTACACTAGGTGAAACATTTTTCGGTGGAACAAAAAATGAAACGAATTCCCTTAATAGAGAGTTTTCAAAATATGTGGGTTTTTTGTTGCAATGGAATATTTCAGTTAACTGCAACATTAGATCATAGTGAAACATTGTGAGTACACTAGGTGAAACATTTTTGGTGGAACAAAAAATAAACCAAATTCCCTTAATAGGGGGTTTACTAAATATGTGGGTGATTTGTTGCAACGGCGTGTTCCATAAATATCAAAATCCACTGCAACACTTGATCCGTACATAGTGAAACATCGCGAGTACACTAGCTGAAACATCGTAAAACTACTGGTTAAAACATCAAAAGAGATCATATGCAACATTCAAAAAAAAATATCAATAGAAAAGCTAAAATATTTTTTATCGAAATATAATCATGCGTGGTCTTGTTGTAAAGATTTAATCGCAACGAATGCAACGGTGTGATCGGATCGTAGATTGGATAATTAGTTTAAGAGAAAATTCATTTTAAAACTATATGAAATAGGAGCGGCAGAAGGCGTGGGTGTCCGAGGCGTCCAATTTTTCCTACAGCCGTCGGGCGCCCGGCGCGCAGTATTTCCCTAGTTGTGACTTGAGTCGTACGCCTGCCGTGGGGAGGGCTTTAGCACTCTTTTACCACGGCCGCGGAGTGCATACGCCGCGGTCGATATGGCAGTACAGTCTAGCTGGCCGCCGTTCATCGAACCGCTGTTGTTCTGCGTTTTTCTTCGTGGGCTGCAAAACGAGCGAAACCAACCAAACTCGATCTGTCCTCGCCGGCCGGCCGGGACCAGCTCCGCAACTGGGGTGCGCTGATGCGCATGTGTTTGGTGTGGCGAGCTAAGCTACACTCCTTTCATCCCTATCCGTTCCAAAAGTATGTTTTTGACAATCACTCATCCGAATACGTAGTTAAAATTATTATATTTTTAAGACAGATGCAGTACATCTTTGTCTCTTCCATTTATCGCAAAATAACTTCATTTTTATTCTCTTACATCGTCTATTTCAATGGAAGTGTATTTTTTTGAGCGAGGGAAAATTAATAGGGAGGAAAAATTATCCAGCTGCCCCTGTTGAATAAGGGGGTTTAGAGAGAGAGTGGTTGAGGGTGAAATAGAGAGAAATTTAAATATGATGTGATTCACCGATGGAGAAAAGGTTTTTAACCCTGGTCCCGGACTAAAGATACCCATCTTTACTCTCGGGTGAAATACCTAAGACTAAAGATCGATCTTTAGTACCGGTTGGTAACACCAACCTAAAGATGGGACTAAAGTTTTTTTTTCCTTTTTTGCCACTTGCATCTACTGATTTCGAGCACCACAAATCATTCATAAAATCATCCATAAATCTTTCCACAAATCCCCAAATACATCAAGCTGCATTTTCTCCATATCCCATTCACTCTAACCCTTACTACCATCATCATATCACAAGCACATAAACAAAAAACGTGAACAGAAGAAACTAGAAAGAACCATGATGAACAAAAGACATAAACGCCGAGGCCGTGCGCTGCCTCCCATCCCGCCGTCGCGGCTGCTTCCGCTGCACCGGCTGCGGCCACCTGCCGCCTCCCATCCCGCTGCCACGGCGGCTTCCGCCGCGCCGGCCAGCGCCTCCTACCGTGCGCCGCCTCCCATCCCCCGCCGCACAGGTCACCTATCGCCCGCCGGAGGGGAGGGGGCCGAAGGAGGAGATGGGGCCGGGTGAGAGAATGAGGGGAGGAGAGGAGGTGAAGAGATAAGGTTGAGACTTGAGAGGACGGGTGAGAGGAGATAATGAGATAGAATAGGTCGGGGCAGTAAATCGAATTTTTTAGCGCGCGGTTGCCGAATTTTTTTCCCGGTTGTTTAACAACCGAGACTAAAACTAGTTCTTTAGTCCCGGTTGGTAACAGATAGTAGAGAGGTCTGATACCGTCTGGTATTTTTTGAACCGGGATTAACAATGATCTTTAGTCCCGATTGGTAAAAAAGTGTTGTTAGGTTTTTCAACCGGGACGAACGATATTCTTTAGTCTTGGTTTCTATTTAAATCGGGACTCTTGTGATTTTTGGCCAACCCATCAAAGATGATTTTCTCCAGTAGTGATTAATAGGATAAGTAGTAAATTGCACTTTTCTTGGCTGAAGATAATACTTAATATCGGTTCGCAAATTGATCTCTTTATTCCTTCGATACCCCTACTAACATCTAACTTATCAAACCATTGATATTGGATTATTTTGTCTTCATCTTATTTTGTATCCATAAGATCCAAGATGAAATTATTTTGGGACGCATGGAGTAGCCTATACAGATAAGGGCAGCTTCAGTTCTCGATCAACTACTGCACTTCACGGAAGGCGAACAAAACTTTGGTTCGGTTTGACAGATGCAACGATAGCATTTATTTGTAAGACCCATGTAAAATACAATTTTGCTTCCCTGTAAAATAATCTTGATTAAGCCATTTAGGTTTATCCTTCACTGCTCTTCACCAATACTCAAATGAGAAGGGCTTCAATGTTTGCTTCACCTCTTTGTATTTTTCATAAACCAACTCCATAAGTTGCTCATTAAATTGTTCACTTTAATATATGTGTTTTTATTTCCTGTCCAACATCCATGTGACTTTGGAACAAGTATGTTGGTTGTATTTCAATTATTCTTGTACTGCATATGTGTTCTTTTTGTTCCTTTAAAGATATACGTGCTGTATTCTTCTATGACTGGCTTCCAGTAATAAGGCTCCTTTAATTGCCATTGATTGGGTCATTGGAGTTGTTCAACTAAGCACTTATTAACCACATGTTGTCTTCTTCAGACCAATGCGTGCACTCGCCTTTCTTTTCCTCATCTGAACCAACATCGCTCTAGCCTTCAATCCTATTTGGTCTTTGTTTGTATTTTGTGTAGGAGCTATTGGACAAGTAATCAAAGAAACTAAGCCCTCACATCTCGAACCACTACCACCATCAACTCTAAACAAAGCTGCTAAACCAACTACTAATAATGGACCGATAGCTATACTAGGGGTGGGCAAAATAAGACTGTACCGAAAAGACCGAGACCGATAAATTCGGTTAGTAGTTTGGTCTCAGCTATTGAAAGACCAAAATTTATTCGGGTAATTCGGTCATTAGCCTCGGTTAACCGAATTAACTGAGAAAACCGAATTCTAGCCTAGTAGGCTCGGAGGCCCAATAGGCCCAGTAAACCAAACCCTAGAGGCACTCAACCCTCAGGCCTCAGCCATAGAGACAAGAGGCACCGCAAGCCACAGCGCTGCGCCGCGCCGCCATCTATCCTCATCCATCGCGCTCGGGCTCACGGTCTCGCGCGGCGCGGACCCGCGGTCACGCCGCCTCCACCCTCCGCGGCTCTGCCTCCATCGTGCCGCCACACCGCCTCTGCCCTCCAGCCAGCCCGCCTCCACCTCGGCGCCGCCTCCAACAACAGCGAGCCCGCTTGCGCCTCAGCGCGACGACACCGCCTCCAGCGACAGCGAGCCCGCCTCCACTTTTTTTTTGTCTCTCTGAATATTTTTAATTTGCTAGTCGCGTGTGCAGATGCTGAGATGCTTTGTCTATCTATTGATATATTGAGTTGCTTTTTGATTTGTCGATCAAATATTTGCGGTTTGTTTTTTGTGATTTTTTTTGTTCTAACTTCTGAGGACTTCTGCTCGGGTTAGTTCGGTCATGAACGAGACCGAACAGAACTAACCGAGGACCGAATTGTTCGGTCTTCAGTTTTGTTCAGGACCGATCTGTCTTGAGTTATTGATTACCGAAATTTTTAAGAGACCAAGAAACCGAACCAAACTTTTCGGTTAGACCGAATGCCCACCCCTAAGCTCTACTACCCCATGAAAATTTCCATGAGCAGAAATACTATGTTGATAACTTTGAAGTTGGGAATTGCCAGTAACCTGGCGGAACTTCAAATGGGTTTAAATTTTATGGGTAGCGTTATGGTTGAAAGTTGGGGCCAAACCGATGGGATGCTATATTCCTGTGTAAATGGGGTGGAAAACAATGGGATTGTTGGTTGTTTTGAGATCAGAATTTGAGACTGTAGAGTTCAGATAATTTGTAAAACTATGTATATAATATGGAGTCATTGCCCATTTTTGAGGGTCCAAATTATGAAGTGGTATCGACAAACAAACATGTTTACAAATATAGAGGAGAAGCCAACAAAGTTGGCCAACCAATGGCTTGCACGAACCATGATTTATTTGGCTAGGTTTGACGGATGCGGCAACAGCCATGTCTAACAAACAATATGTTTAAGGGGCTGTCTATATAGGAATCGAATGATTTTTGAGGCTTGAATCATTCAGATTTTGATACCATTGGATCAACATCTAACAGCTCACAATATTACAAGCCCAAAAATAATATATATATATATATATATATATATATATATATATATATATATATATATATATATATAACTTCAGATTTTTTGACTTTTTTTTGACACCATCGTATCGGCTCAGCCCAATCAAAGGCCCATTGAGCCCAATTATAAACCCAGATAAAAAAAAGCCCAATTTAATATCAAACAATAGAAAACTAAAAAACAAATTTGCACAAAAAAATCTTCAATAGCCCAATTAAAAGGGTCAGCCCAATTAAAAGCCCATTTAGCCCAAAAAGCCAAAATTGGAAAACTTTACTGCACGTGATTACAGCTCACGTTTTTCCAGCTCACGATGTACCACTTCTTTCTGGAATAGAGTACATCTCCAATCCCAGATCAATCTCGCGCCATGGAAGAAAGTGAGGAGAAGGAAAAGCGAAGCTTACTCCACTAGATAAAAGATATTGGATATGGAGATAGTAAGAATCAAAATCCAGATTCAAACAAGCCTTCAAATCGAAAACAGAAGAGATCCAAACCTTAAGAAAAGTTAGAATGCAAGAATCAACAAGAAGGTAGGAAAAGAAGAAAAGTTGCAAATCAAAGCCAGAAAAAGTAAAATGCTTAATTCTTTGAATTAACAGGACAAATTCAAAAATTACAGTAAATTTCTAATAGAATTACAGTACTATTAAACTGTAACTGCAATATGTTTGTACTGTAAATTGAAATACAGAGAACAATCTGAAACTTAGTAAAAGTCAGCCTGTCTTAGTCATGTAACAATCTAAAATCAATTTGAAACTAATATGAAAAATATCTACGAGCATCAGGAAATCAGCCTCTATGACTCATTTTGAAATCGTCAATAACTTTTGTTCTTTACTCATGCAAGATTGTCACTGAAAGATTAAAAATACCTAACTAAATTGCACATAGCATATAGCATTTGCAAAATTATAGCCTCAAAAACACCCTGAATGCTTCAATAGAATTAGTAACTGTCATCAATCATAAAAATTCAGAACATCAATTATATTTCTACCTGGTCTAGCAAGAATTGCACATTCTTGTCATCAACACAAATTAGGTAGCAATGCAAATTGTCACCATAATCAATCTTTCAATTAGAAAACCCTATTTAACCATTTGCAGATTACATAAAACTGTTCAAATGCACACACTGTACACCCTAACAATTTCAAGGTTTTCAGCTATTATACAACTGAAGCATAAAACTATTCAAATACACACATTGTACAAAATTACATTGTAATTATACCATTGGAGATGATGTAATTAATAAAAAAGTGAGTTAAAAAATTATACCATTGGAGATGATGTAAAATTATCATTATCTTGAACAGCTTCATTAACATCATCATTAATTTCATTCTCTGGTTCAACACCTTCATTCCAAATTAAAAAAATGCATCCATTACAGTTAACTATGTATTATTTTACATGTTTCAAAACATATTACAGTTATTTAGTTAAGGAATTACAACAAAAGAAAGAGTGTAATTTCAGTAATAAATTACTGTAATTGATGAATTAATGCACTATAGTAATAGTAATAGATATAGTATTTATAGTGCAAAATGATAAAGTACACATGCATACTAATTTCAAACCATGCATTTAACTTGGTGACATAAAAAAGAATAAAAAATGCACATCATATTTCTCCTAGTGAAGATATTAGCCACCATTTTCATTTTCATTTTCAAGAAACAAGTCCTCTAATTTACATACAAACAAACAAACTGGACAAGATCAAGAAGAACACACAAAAGTAGCCAAGGACAGCAAAGTCAATTATTCAAAGTTACAAACAAAAATATTAAAAGAGTAACATACTTACAAAACAGCAAAAAAACATTCATTATAGCAAACTATGAACTGTTTTACATGTTTGCAAATATATTACAGTTTTTTTAGTTAAAGAATTACACCAAAAAAATTTTGTAATTTCAATAGTACATTCCTGTAACTGACACAAATTACTAACTCAGTTCATCATTTAACACAGTACTACATCTAGAGTTCATTGTCTCAAATAAGGCAGATAAAAACAAAATCTAAATATCAGAAAAAGTCACTTCAGAAATAAACTTAAACCTAAATACATCAATAGGCCCTAATATATACCTGAACTCTAGTTATTGTGGACAATTTCCAAATAGACAATGTTAAAGACATCAGTATAAAGTAAAAGGAGATAAAAGATCATGTTTACTTCTGCATTTATTAATCTGACTGTGTAAAATTCTGTATAGAAAACAAATCAATCATCTGAAATCTACCATGTGAAGTGATCTCAATCCATCATACATGTTTCACAGATTGATAGAACAAATTTAAGTTACACAGTTTCAATTCAAAAACAGAAACTGATCAGGTAAGATATTACAGTTATTTAGTTAAAAAATTACACAAAAAAGGTGAAATTTCAATAGTAAATTCCTGTAACTAACACAAACTACTAACTCAGTTCATTATTTAACACAATACTATATCTAGAGTTAAATTTCAGAAGTAACATGGAAGTAAATTGATAAAGTTTCAAACATACAGATCAGGAAGTATTCTCTATAAAAAAAAGTGGCCTCACATCAGGCAGATAAATGCAAACCTGAATATCAAAAAAAGTCATTTTAGAAATAGAACTAGACCTAAAAAATTCAGAATTGTTGTAATGTCATGATAATTTTACCTTACATTTTTTTTAGATAATTTCAACGAACTAGTCAGTGTAACGTATCGATATCAACAAAATTCAAAACTCTTAACATATCAAAAAGTTAGTGTGCAGTACTTATCTTTTTCGCATTCATGGCTTCCCTCTTAGGACACCAATTCAAATCAACTTCCCTGCAAGAGAAACAATGCAGCACTAATCAGAACAAAATTTCCAACCAGCCATATGGAACAAAATCAAAGAAAATGGAAGAAACAACCTCAGGTAAACAACATCTGGAGACATATGGAAAAAAAGATTCTATGAACTACTCAAATTATCTTATACTGAAATCAGAATGGTAACCGTGTGTTGGAATGCCAAACAACACATTATGCATCTCTGTATATTTTGCACATTATCAATAGAGATTATTCAAACAAACTATAGTCCAATTGATAATGAATTACATATAAAAAATATTGTAATTTCAGTACTAATTTTATGTAAGTGATGCAAAATCTAAAATTTGAAACAACCAATATATTAGAATTTGTGCACCATGTGGCATTTAATGTAAATGTATACCTTTAGTTCCATATAACTTTTCAATACATCAAATTATAAATCAATTCATAATTATATTAAAAATGAACATAGTTTATAAATCAGATGATCACAAATATAAAATATTTGATTTGAAATCATAATCAATTCAATGTTTGAATCAAAGCAATCTTTTAACTATTAAGTTCAGAAACTTACAAGTAGATCATTCATACAAACTGTTTCACACTTAAATACAGTATGCATGGTGTAAATAAAAATTTATTCATGCAAAAATAGTAGAAGAACAATTAATGTATATTATCATATATAATTGAATCTCAAATCTGTTTAGAAACATAAAGTACTATTTTTATCAAACAATGGATCAGAACTTGAGTGCTTATCTGATAACATCTCACTAGAGGTATATAATCCCTTCATAATCCCTTCTATTTCAAAAACATGATGGTGCCAACAAAGTTTCAGGGATCTGCAAAATCTGATTACTAATGCAAATTTTAATTTCAGGAATCTGCCATATTATTTTTCAAATATAGCACCAATAGAGTACCATTCGATTTTCATCCTAATGTATAAACTCAAAAGTTATGCAATTACAGTACATATGTGATACAATTACAGGAAAAAAACACTATAATTTTGATAGAAGCATCATATAAGTCAACTTTAACAATTACAATACGTTATTTGCAGGAAAGAAAGAAACAAGGAGGGAAAAATCAATAGTTGTATGAAGACACATGCATCAAATGCATAAGAACTTGAATACCATAGACAACAAATGCATGAATCAAAATGACAATTTCAGTTTATTCCACATATTAAAGTTAAAACTAGAGAGCTCTAATACACTTACTTTCACATATCACAGAAAGATACAATGCTATGGGAAAACAAACGTTAACTATAGGTTAGTATTTCTCACCAGATAACCCACAAAACACTGATGTGTTTACTAAAAATGTTAATTATCATCATTTGGGAAAATAATTAAAATGTGCAAGGTTGCTCACTTCAAAACAAAATTACTGGTCATTCTTCTACCACGCTGTTTGCCAAAAACATTGTAATTCATATTTGTGTTTCCAAGATTAGCTCATCAAATCTATAGTTTTAGTTGATTGTTCATTTTTCATTATTAAGAATTTTGTTTGGATTATCATACATCAAAATTTCAAAATACAGGTCGATTGGAGGAAATAAACATTTCAAAGAATACAGAGTTGCTTCGAATGGATAGCATCTATTCAAACAAAAAAGGTGATCACAATACTTCTACTGTTTATTATGTGGGGAATAAAGTTTACTTATTTACATAATTTACAGTAGTATTTTGATAGAATAACATATTTACTACACTGTAAATTTAATATAGACCTGTTGTAATTGATACTATTTTAGATTAGAACAAGTGTTTTAGCATTATACTAGTACTTATTAGTTTAGAGACTTACCAGAATTTTGATCCAATTTTGGTTGATCAACTTGCAAAATATAATTAGTCGCAATAGAAAAAGAATCATGAACTAGTTTAAAATCAAATACTTATAGTACTAGATATAAATTGGATCATATAGTTATAGCACGATTAATTTTAGAACTATTTTAATTATTTACATGCTTTCTTATTTAAGAATACATGTTTACAAGTCAAATAGTCACATTCAAACTAGTATGCAGTTCTTAAATTTTCCACTATCTAAAAAAGAAATAGCAGTAGCAATTGAATAAATTCAATTCCAATATCAAACCAACTGACTCAACTCATTATTTACAGGACTCATAGGAACAAGGAGAAAGAAAGAAAGAATTGTATGAAAATACAAGAAACAAATTCAGGTAAATATTTTAAACTTAATGTCAGAATTGTGCTGAACTCATATAGATTAAGAATTAGTTGTGCATTTATTTCCAGGAATTTTAACTATATTATAGAATCTTTCCATTGCATTGATAACAGGAATCAAGGAGAAAGATGATCTGGACAGATCAGGGGACACAAGCAACCAAATGCAGACAAGCAATCAAAATTTCAATTAGGTGCATGCTGGATGCATTGTAAAAATAAAACTAGAACTAGCACTCCAAGAATGTAAATCAATCAGTTGTGCATATATGTATGCTTTCTATTTTTTTAGACTAGCCCATTTCTCCATGTGTCCTTTTCCTCTCAATCCTGGACAATCAGCTCAAGAAAAAAATGCTCATAGGAAGCAAAGAAGCTCTTGTCCAGAACCATACATAATCATATCCCACTAATTGGTCTTACATATAAATCAAACTAGAAGAAAATCATGTTTAGCTACTACTTCTAATTTGACATGAGGGACTAATCATTTTTATACAATTTATTGTTGCAGCAAAAGTGCATCACTATATATTTATAGCAGACTTGGTCATGAAAATGTCAGACAATCTGCATGATAATACTAAAATGTTGGAAACTCATTGATGCATTTCAAAATTTTCAATAACTTGTGCTCTTTACAGATCTAATAAAATTAGTCTAAGGTGGTCACCGAAGAGTAAAAATACCAAACTAGATTCCACATAGCATATATAGCATCTGCAGACTTTTAGCATAAGAAGGCCATGGATGCTTCAAGAGATTCAGTCACTGTCATCAAAATAACATGTGTTAATTCTGATTCAGAGAAGGTCAATAGCATGCTAGCAAGGCTGAACAATGCATCGCAAAGGCTTCTCCTCATCTTCTACTCTATGTATCATGAGGAACTTGTACCACACAGATCCAAATCGGAACATCGCATAGCACAAATCCCCGCAGGAAACAACTAAAATACCCTAAACAAATGGGAAAAACTCACAGAAGGGGCTCACCGTGACAACTCACACCACACAACTCGAAATTGAAACATTGCATAGCACAAATCCCCACAAAAAAACTAAAATACCCTAAATAAAAGGGAAAAACTCACACAAGGAGATCACCATGTCAGATTTGAATAAGAAACAAGGGGATTTACCGAGTTACATTCGAAAATCGAACACATCACATATCCAAATCGAAACAACTAAAACCTTGCAGCACACAAGGAAACAACGACAAGCTCGGATCGAGGACGACGAGGACACAAAACACACTACACAACGACTATGAGACTCACCGGAGAAAGGAAGAACGATATTGCCAACGAATCGTCGATGACTCCCACAAATCAGCGTCAAAAACCCACCACTACAAAATACAAATAGTCGACGCGTCGATGAACAAAGCAGTAAACAAACGGGAACTAAATTCACTGGAGAAGAGGAGAAGGAGATCACCGGCGAATCGATGTTGTGTCGCCTTCCACAATCGCCGCATCGCGTGGGACGATGAGAGCAAGAAATTTTCTCGCCCTGTATGCTCTCACTCTCTCTCTCTCACAGACACAGTCACTCAGTCTCTCTCTGTCAACAGTGCAAGTGGGTCCCATGGTAGACCAAAAGTCCAAGCTATACACCCGAAGCAATTGTCCAAGCCCAAAGCAAATTCAGAACCAAAAGCCCACACAGAATAAAAAGCCCACAGACCCAACTAGCAAAGGCCCTACCAGCTTGCACGAATCTCAAATAAATCAAACGGCCAACAAAACGAATGATCCAGCTATAGAAAATCAGTCGACAGCCATATAGCCATCCCGATGGGGGCGGGGCATTAATCGGTTTATTTCGACTCCTCTTTGGAGGTGGATTTTTTCTCAAATTCGTAGCAGTCGACTGATACAATTGCTATGTTCGGTCTTTGTTTTCACATGGTTCGATTTTATCCTCGCATGGAGCTGCTCTAAGGATAAGCCTGTCGTAGGAGAACCGCCACTGAACTCTGGTTGGGGTGTTGTGCACGGCCTGCTTTTCAGGTATTTGACCGACCAGGACAGGAAAACGAGTTGGGCCTTGACGTCAGTTCGTGGTGAGGAAAAAGCACCAAAGGTCCCTCAACGTGTCAGCGAGATAAAAAACATCCTCCAACCACAAAACCAGATATGCTAGGTCCCTTAACTATACAAAACCGGTCACCCGAGGTCCTAGGGCAGTATTGACGCTGGATTTGTCCTACGTGGCGGCTGAGTCAGCGTGGGACCCACATGGGTCCCACATGCCATGATGCCACGTAGGACAATCTCTTCCCCTCTTCTCTCCCTTCCACTCTCTCTCTCACTTTGGCCGATGACGGGCGATGCGGCGGCGGCTTGGTGCGGCACCGACTTGGTGCGGGAGAGGAGGAGGTCCGGCAACCGGCAGGGGAGAAGAGCAGTGGTGAGGCGGGAACATGCTGGGGAGAAGAGCGGTGGCGGCCTTCTCCATGCGCGGGCGGCGGGGGAGCAGCTGGAGGTCCGTCGAGGTGAGGCGGCAACGCACGGTGGCGCGGGCGGCGCGGCGGAGGGGAGGGCCGGCGCGGCCGGCGACTGGCGAGGGAGGAGCCCGGCGGAGAGGAGAACCGAGGAATTCTGGACACCGGGATTCTGCCCCACGTTGTAGAATGGCTAATGCTGGGAGTTGGAGCTGCTGGCGAAGTTGGCCTAGTCGCGGTTGGGTTGGAACGCCAAGTATTGCATTGGCTGGTTCACCACGCCCGCGCCGCCGGGCGGGAGCATCCACACAGTCACCGGTGACATCACCTGCTTGCCGCCGTCACTGGCTGCCGGCATGGCGATGAACGGGATTGTGCTGCCTCCAGCGGCTGTGGGTGCTGTTGCGGATGAGGCGGGGGCGAGGCCGCTGGATATTGAGATCGAGCCACCGCCGTTGGCTTGGAGGAGGGGGGCAGCAACAAAGGGGTAGTAGACCGCGGGGGATGAGCCATGGCCAGCGCCTCCACCGGGTCGTCGGTCGCCGCGCGCGTCGGCTGGAGCTTGCTACGCCGCTTTGGGGTGGGCTCATCGCCGCGGGCAGCCGCCGCGACGGCGGAGGGCGACTCAGTGGGGATGCGGAGGATACCGTCGACAATGGTGGTGATCGCGGGCACGGTGCCCATCCCCGTGGCGGTGTCGATGGCAGGCTCCGACTGCTGCATGAACCAGCGGATGGTCTCGCTGTCGGACTTGTGCCCTAGCTCGCGGGTGAGCCAGCGGATGGTCTCGCAGTCCAACTTGTCACCTGAGTTGGCGCCGCCGCCGCCGTCGCGTCGCCGCCTTGCTCTCCTCCCCACCCGTTGGGCGGCGGCGCCGGCCTGCCCAGAGCGGCGGAAGGAGATGAGGAGGCTGCCTAGAGAAAGAGATGAGGAAGGGAGAGAAGAGGGGAAAGAGGGAGAGGAGGCTGACGTGGATAACCCTAACATGTGGGCCCCACGTGGGTCCCACGCTGACTCAGCCGCCACCAAAGGACCTCGGGTGACCAATTTTGTATAGTTAAGGACCCCGCATACTGGTTTTGCGGTTCGAGGACATTTTTATATCCCGATGACAAGTTGAGGGACCTTTGGTACTTTTTTCTTAGTGGTGACAATTGTAGCTCATGGGCCGAGCTCTCAGTTACCGGATGCAAATAATTTAGCACCGCTCGTAAGAGTGGCAAATAGTTAATTATTCCGACGGCTATTGGTTCCGGCCAAGGCCATTTGGCACGCTTGCTCTGCTTGTTATCAAGATCAAATACAGTATATCACGAAAAGCTCTTACTCTCTAAATCGAAGTATATAACTGAAGACCATTGTGCTGTTACCTCAGGCTGGTCTCCAAGATTCAGATGCCTCTTTTGATGTATATTTCAGCTAGTACTATTTTTTAGCACATATCATGCGTACTGTCTCTGCTTACGGATACAAAAGTTCAAACTCTCCATGCTCCCGTGATAATGATATCCCTCGTAGGTATCTTATCACAACACTAACATGAGTACGGTAGTTTTCTATACTGTCACTTGTCGTATACTAGTTATATAGTCGGCAGTAAAACTCCTCGGGGGGGCCTGAAGAAGCACGAGGCAGACACAGCAGCAGTGGAAATAAACAGCGGTTCTGATAACAACGTGGGCCTCTGATACTCTGCAGGTGACGCAAACGGATTCAAATTCTGCTGGGAAAAAGGAATCATGGCAAAGAGACAAAAGCGGAAGAAACGCGGGAGCAAACAAACGGCTTCGACCAGTACCACTGCTATTTCGCGCATCTCATCTCAACCTTGTCGTGTTCCTGTTTTGAACTCCCTCAACGTTCAAACACTGGTTCCCCCAGATCAAGAGTGATATTCAGTGTATCAGACATAGTAGTGGTACTGTCTGCTTTGCGGTACCAGGAACGCTTGTACGGTGTGATTTTGGCATACTTGCATGATTGTGCAATGCACATCGGAACTTCGGATAGATGAAGAGCTGGATGCTTGTAATCTAAACGAACTGATCTGTTCTAATCTGGCAAGATCATGTCAAGAACAATCCGAAGCCAAGAATTACAATGTTGTTCTTTCACCCCAATATTTGCGGTATCATACATTGTTCAGGTTCAGGGCAGGATTCCCGCCATGGCAATTCTTGGCTCCCCTCACCTCCTTGCACACCCTCTCCAGCATCCCCAGGAAGTCCCTGACGATGACGAAGATCCTGAGCGGGCTCGCCTCGTCCTTGCCGACGTCGCCATGGTAGTACTCGGTGATCTCCCTGACGTGCGCCAGCACCCGCCGCTCGCCGTCCTCCAGCTCCCGGATCACCTCACCGGCGTGGGCGACGAACGGCGCCATGAACGCCACGAAGCACTGGTTCCTCTCGTCGCCGGACAGGTCGCTCCCGACCAGCTCCTTGATCCGGGACAGGCCGTGCGACAGGCCGGACACCGAGGTGGTGAGCACGTCCAGGTCCACGGTCGCCGTCTTCCTGACGTTGGTGAGCTCGGCGCCGAGCCCCGCGGCGATGTCCGCCGCCTCGGCGGCGCGCGACCGGGTCATCTCCTGCACCACGAAGTGCAGCAGCGTGGTCTTCCCGTCGGTGCCCTTGACGTCGGCGAGCTTGAGCAGCGCGTCGAGCTTGAACGCCATGGCGCCGCCGCGGGCAGTCCCGACGTTCATCCGGTTCCCGGTCTTGAGCACGGCCTCCAGCAGCTTCAGGAACAGCTTGCTGGACATCAGCTCCCTGCACGCCTCCTTCCAGACACCAAGAACGACACGCCATTTCCAAACTCAGAATCTTAATAGTATAATCACAAAGCTGCAGAATCAGTAAGACCGCCATTGCGACGAACACCCCAAGATTCACCTCGAGCATCTCGAACGACTTCCTGATGTGGCCGACCTCGTCGGCGAAGGTCTCCCGGTACAGCATCGCCTCCACTCGCGCGAACGCGCACGGTATCGTGAGCACCACCTTGAGCAGCCTCTCCGCCGGGACGAGGCCGTCGACGTCGCCGTCGTAGGCGGACAGCTTGTCGGCCTCGTCCTTGGCCGGCGCCATCTTGATGAGCGCCTCCAGCTGCTGCGCCGACAGGCCGTTCCCTGCGACCAATCCATCCAAACCAAGAGAAAGAAAGAAAAAACTCAAATTAAACACACACACCAACTGTGCCGTGCAGGACGGTGTTGATTCGTGCTCGATCGTGCCGTGCGGTTTGGTTACCGTGCAGCAGGGCGGCGAAGATCTGCTCGGCGGTGGCGCTGACGGCCTTCATCAGGATGGTGAAGTTCTGCAGCCTCTTGGTGTCGAGGACGTGGTGGCCGAGCGAGGGGCTCCGGCTCTGCACCTCCTCGTGCTTCGTCGAACACCTCGCGTTGTACCCGAACAGCGACTCGATCATCTTCTCGTCCAGCCTGCGAATCAGACGTGGTTTGATCAGCGTGTGGCGCGAAAACGTGTACGCTCGTGTGGTCGAAGTGTCGAACACCTCGAGCTCGTTCGTAGTCGTAGGGGAGATGGGGTGGGTTTTGGGTGTACGTACTCGAACGAGCTCGATCGGATCCTGTCCCACACCATCCGCCGGTTGGGCGCGGCGCGCACCTTGTCCCAGTGCAGCGGCTTCAGCTTCGGCAGCGGCGCGCCGTTCTTCCCGACCGCCGGCGCCCACGGCCTGAACAGAGGAGGCGGCGCGGGCGCCGGCGGGAGGATCGGGCCGCCGCTGCTCTGCTGTTTCGGTGCGAGCAGTGGCGGTGGCGGCGGAGGCGTAGGCGGTGGCGGTGGGGGAACGGCCGGTCCACAGCTTGTCTTGACATCCTGCTGCTGTGTTACTGCCGGCGGCGGTGGCGGCGGCGGCGGAGGAGGAGGAGGAGGCGGCCTCATATTGCCTGATTCTGCCTCGTCTTCCTTCACGTGCCCCGCGCCGCCGCTCTGCGCTTCTGGAAACATCAGGGAATGGACGGCTCGCCGGACTTCATGATCCTTGACCACCGATGTCGACACCGATGTCAAGTCCGAAACCGACGAGCTCGGGGAGTGGGCGCGAGACGATCGCTCCCTGTTGCTCGGCGTGCGCGGGCACTGCGGCGAATAAGGGCTCGCAGCCTTGTTCTTCTCTGAGGGCGTCACAGGGGCGGAGCTCCGTCGTCTTGACCGGCCGGATGGCGATGGCGACACGCCATTGCTCCCCGGCTTCGTGTCCCGGAGCTCGGAGTAGGAGAAGTGCGACGAGTGGAAGCAGCACGAGGAATGGACGGAGTCGGCGCCGTCGTCGGACAGGGCAACTCCGCTGTCCTCCTCCTCGCACCTGGGCTCTTCCTTCGGCCCGGCCAACTCCGGCGCCGTCTTCACAACACCGCCGCCGCCGCCATGGTCGGCCTCGACGTACGGCTTGACGGCGTCCAGGTAGAACACGTCGGGGCCAGGATCGAAGCTCACCTTGTTTGTCCCGCTCTGGTCAGCGCCCGGCATGGCCCTCCTCTGGAACCTCCTGCACGCCAGGAACACCACGAGGACGACGAGGAGCACCGCCGCCGCGCCGGACAGCGCGGCGCCCGCGGCGACCACGACAAGCGGCGTGCTCTTCTTCCCTTCCCGCTCGCTGCGCCGTCTGTGCGCCGCGGTGGCGTTCCCCCTCCTGTGCCCGAGCCCGACTCTACCGGGCACCGGGTCCGGGAGCCGCGCGTTCTTGTGCAGCAGCGGCGGCGGCAGGTGGGCACGAGCCGGAGCCGGAGCCGGCGCCGGCGCCGAAGAGACACCACCTCCATGCCCATGCCCATGCCGCCTATCCCGCTCGCCCAGAGCGTTGGCACCAAGCAACAACCTCACCTTCTCATCGTCACCGTCACCATCACCATCGTCTCTCCTCTTCTCGCCATTGCTGCCGCCGCCGATCGAGAAGTGGAGAACAGTGGATGACACGATCAAGAGGAGGCAGAGGAGGGTGATTCCTCTGGCTGAACTGGACATGGCTGATGCCTGCAGGCATCAAACCATTTCAAGGATGGAGGATGGAGAGATTCTTTGGCTCAGGGTCAGGGAGAGAGAGGACGTGGGAGAAGGAGAAGCAAAAGCTGAAACTGGAGAAAGCTGCGAGATCCAAGGGGATGGCCGATCGGCGGGCAGGCACGTACACACGGGGGCAGCTCAAACGTAGAGCTAGCTAGGCTTCAATGCCACTCCAAGGAATCCCATGGCAATGGCAGGTCCGTGCAGCAGAGCGGCGAGTCAGTGACGGCATTGTTGCATGTATGTACCTGTGTATATGCTTTGCGTCACCGCCTCCATACGCACCTGCCCCATTGGGTTTTGACCTTGAGCTTGACCTGCTGTATCAAACTTCCTTTTTTTTCTCTCTTGGGCAATTACTCCTCTTTTTAATTTAGTGTTCCGAAATTTCCGAAACACGGGAATACTTGGCACCTCAAATCCTATGAATGAAAAATCACATCAAAACTACATAAATAATTGTTTGGATATAACGCATGGAAAATGTAGGAATTAGGAGATGGAGAGAGAGAGAGAGAGAAAGAGAGTGATTTTTTTTTAAATTAGGTTGGGTCTTATGTTGAAAATCCTCCAAAAACAGCCATTGCTTTGTTCCAAAAGGACCTATAGGACACTTTCCATAGGATTTGAATTCTATAAAAATTCCTCCAAGATTACTTTGTTCCAAAGGAGTCGTTGGCAAATTTGGTACTTTTTTAAAGACGAAGCTGGGTATAGAAAAATGGTTTGATTTCACGATGTTGGGTACACTACATGAGGCACAAATTAATATCTGAAGAAATCTGGGATGCTCTTTTGGAATGCATGAATTTTACATGAATTGGTTCATTGCCTTCGAAATTCCCGTGAAATTTCTCCGTTCTAAAGGGGGCTTGATAACCGCTATCACTATATGCTATCCATGTCATATGTATATAACCCAAAGGTAATATACTATCATTATCACTAAACATGGACCACAGCTTATCCAAAACTAGATCTTGTTACATGGCAGCTCAGTTTGAACTTGTTACTAATTTATTACTACTACCATGGTCAGTAAGATTCAAATGTATAGTAAAGCAATCTGGCACAGAAATTCACTTTTTTTTTATAGCAGCCTCCAGTTGCTCCTGTTGTCTTTGTTCATCTGTCCCTTTGCAAGTTTGTTGTGTGCTCTCTGCAGCCTTGTTTTTTACCCCAAGGTTGTATGGGCTATGGCCCTCATGCAAGTTTACCCCAAGGCTGTATGGGCTATGGCCCTCATGCAAGCAATAATATTATCAGCAGCAGTACCCCCATTTACCATTGCTGATCTGAGACCATTATTCTCCCCTGAGAACAATTCAATGCCCTTGGCCTCACACATTTGAATTGGTCTTTACAGCTACTGGTAGTACTACATACAAGCTGTCAGGAGGTGTGTTTTTAACAAACTGTACCATATATGCCCTACCCTTGTGTATCTGTGTTGTTAGATTGGTAGCATCCTTGAAGAATGTCCGGGCCCTGGATGTGGTTGGAAACTTGGGATAGAATTGAGTGCCCTCCAAGTCGGTGAAGTGCATGGGATGAGTGGCAGGCTCCTCTCTCCAGAGATACATCTGAACTTCTGAAGACATGTTTCACCCAAACATGGCACTGCATCAGTTGCACGCGGCACAGGACAGACTAGCGAATACAGTGATGATACTGATGCATAATTCTCTTGGATGAGACTTAAGTAGGGTCTAAAGGGCATCATATGGAGGGAAGATCGAGTCACCTTACCTCCTGGGCTTAACCTCCAAGCTAATCATTGTTACTTAGCCATATAAGCCAAAGCATTAAGACAGGGGGTACTCTCTAGCCAATTCCCTCCATCAATCAATGTTGATTTCAATTCTATTCGGACATCAGTATCAAAAAGTGGTTGCATTGCATGCATGGTCGATTCTATTAGCTTTCTTTTTTTTTCCTTTTTTTTTCTTACCAAACTCAACGCTCTCGCCTCTCCTTCGTTGGCTCCTTCCCTTTGCATTGATAGCATTCAAGCTTCGAGGGGGCCTTGTAGTTTTACGACAAATATACATGCGATCTCAAGCTCGATCAAATCAGACATAAATCCGTCAACGATACGCCTCTTGACGATTCGGCGCAGCCCGTGATTGATGCGAGGAGCCAGGGCCATCCGGCCAGCCTCAAACAACCGGGGAGAGCTTGCAACTTGCTACTACTCCGGTAGCCGTACTTCACGTTGATATCTCCCGTTCTTCTACTCCGTTTTAAGGACCGGAAAGCTGGGTGGTCCGATCACCGACAACGGGTAGGACCGAACAGATAATTGTACTGAAGACAATGTAGAGCAAAAAGAAAAAAAAAAGAGATTGATTTGATCCGTGCCATTGCAAATGTGTTTAGGGAATGAGAAAAAAGAAAGAAAAAAAAGGAGGAAGATGAATCTGAGGGGTGGACCCCACGTGCAGATGGGGAAGAAGATGAAAAACGTCACGGTGATGGTATGGTTCTAATTTTATAAAATTTGAGTAGCACGGCTATGAATAGGTAATTTGTAATGGCATTTATCATAGAACTTTTATGGTACAATATACTATCAATATATACTGGTAGTATATAGAATGACATGTTAGAAATTTGATAGAAAATAAAAAATACACTTTTTTTTGAAAGCATAAAAAAAATACTGAGCGACTCTAATTGAGAGTACCTAGTCCTGGATCTTATGGTGCACTAGAGGAGGAGCATCCTGACCGCCATTTGATGACGAAACACGTGATGATAGCACGATTTGATAGAATAACAAAGAAAAGACAAAATTACTCTTTCAAATTTTATACTGTAATCTAATTAACTAAAAAATCAAATCAATCTACACCGTTAGATCATGTATACTTGCAGTATATACTATTGTTGTATATTGTACTGTAAAAGTCACACGTTTGCAATGACAAGATCAAATTAACCAAAAAAAACACAGAATTTATGAGAAGATGGGGCAATGCACGTTTTTTCCCCTTGAAATTTACTCCAATTCAAATCAATTTAACGCGGTTTTTGGGTGGTTATATAAGCTTTTGTCCGCGAAAAAAAATTGTACAATTTAGAATCCATACCGGCGATAGTATTCTTTTTTTTAAAAAAAAAGATCTACTGTAAGTGATTTAACTAGGATCGATGTTGGCTTGTGGCCAAATAGCTAGCATGTGCACTGTGCCAACAATGCCAAATCTATGGCATCAGCAACACTGTATTCCGTACAATTAATAATTTTAAGAGTACACATATGTGCATGTCTTTCAGGAGGGATCTTTAGGCGCCTCCAATTATCGCTAAGTACGTGTAAAGAGCATGCACATATGTGAAGTGGATTTAGAAGTCCTACACATTATTTTCAAACAACCTCATTGCTTTTAGAGAAAGGGGCCACAACACCAGATTTTCATTAAGAAAAATCATTGGTCATTTTGCAACCCGCTAAAATTTCATTTGAATGCAAAACTCAAAACAATTTCATTATTTCAATGCAAAACTGAAACAATTTCATTTACTGATTAATTGTGACCAAATATCTCATCATGTTTTTCAGTACTGTGTGTTGACTTCGGTGTCTAATCCAGCATTGCATCACTAATCATAAGTATCAAAATCGCGCGAAGTGCTAATCCTAAGCACGAAACTAACGTAACTATTTCCATCTCGTACCAGCATTTGATGGCACTATGGCAGGTAGGCAGCTCCACCCCTACACCGTAATAGTTGCTAATCATGCGGTGATGAGATTGATAAGGTAAAAATCTAAAAAGAAATATGGAGTAATAAATCAGAATCTCAGCCATATATGTTACTCTATCCATCTACTTTTGATAGTCATGTTTCATCTTGGCACACAGATCAAGGATAAGTAATTCTACTTATCATCCATTTAAACATGCTACCAGTCATTTCTCATAAACAAGCGATTCATTAATATTTACATTTCTCGATGCACATGTAGCCAATCTTATGAAGGAATGGAGAGTCACGCATTATATCTGAGAAAGTCATTAAGATGATAGATTGTTGGATTAAAATATGTCTATAAAAATAATTTTTTCAGATTTAAAAATATGTCTATCAAAAGTAGATGGAGGGAGTAAAGAGTAGCAAACGGACAAAAAAAATCTAAATGTTGGATTAATATTTATTTTTTTGGTATGTTTGCTACTCTTCACTATATATGCAGTGAGCTAAGATGCTTGTTTATTACTCCAGTTTTTTTTACCTCCTACAATACCTCTACCCCTTCACCGCCACCACCCATCAGCCGAAAGGAGACAGAGCTGTTGACAGCTTAGGGGTGGCAATTTCCTCGTAGGGACCGGGGACGGGGGATTTTCTAACCCATGGGGAAGTCGGGGCAGGGTCCCGGTCATTTGAGGGGACGGGGGATGAAACTTACCCGCGAGGCCCCGGGGTATTTGTTAGCACTTAAAATATAGTACACTGCAAGCCCAGGAGACCCACTTGGTAGAGGCAAGTTGGCCCAAATATCACAATTTAGAGAGGAAAGCCCACAACAACTAGCCCAAATATGAACCGTAGACTAGCACAACCCTATCTGTATATCTCTTTTTTATAGCTGCCCCCATCTCTCCGTGACTCCATGTCTCCATCCCTCTGTCCGCCGTCCGCCTCTCGAAGAGGCGGAGCGCACATGCCGTGCCCCCACCAAGCTTTGTTCCCGCGACAGCCGGCGCTCTTCCCAGCTCAACGCAAAGTTCTTTCCTGCAGTACGAAGCTTCCCCACCTTCTCTGCTCCCATCTTCCCGACAGCGTCCGGGGCTCCTCCCCTGCAACATTCCAACACATGTGTCGACCACGCTCCTCGGCTACAATTCGAAACTCCTCTGGCTCCTACGTCTCCTTTCGAGGTGCCAGTAGTTTGCCATCCCTCGCCCCAACCCAATCTGCTGTCACTGGTAGCCTGATATGTCGTCGGTTCTCCTCTTCTTTCACCACCCGAGGGGCCCCGGTCAGAGTTTGGGAACCCACCGGAGCCGGGGAAGGGTGAGCTTTTTGGAATTTTTTTCGTTTTTAGATTTTTTTTTAATATTTACAGAAATAATCTATCGACCAAAAAAATTACAGAAATAGCCCCTGCCGTCCTAATGGTGGGCGGCAAGCTGACGTGGCAGACGGTGGGTCGACCGCGCCGTCTGCCGCCGTCGGCCAAAATTGCGATTAGGCCCTTGCCGCCCGTACAGAGGGCGGCAAGGGGCTAATTGCAATTTTGGCCGCCCATAAAGAGCTTGCGGCCGTACTTTTTCATCTGGGTCCCTTGCCGCCCCAATAGAGGGCGGCAAGGGACCCAGATGAAAAAAGTACGGCCAAAAGATTTTTCTATGTTATGTTAACAATAAATAAAGAAGTATTTATTGGTAAAACTTGTTAATATTGTTATAAAAATGTATTGAAGTTGGTTGTTGCGCAATTTCATATGTTAAGTGAGGTATTATTTTGTACCTTATTCGACGTATTAGTACTCGGATAATTTATAAAGGCCTATCGCAGTCTGGGTCGTAGAAACATTATATGGACTTAAACAAGGAGAATTATGTAACATGAAGAAATAGTAGTACAATTTGAACATGATACAACTATTTGCATTGCGGTTACATAGATGATATTAGATTCGAACTAGGAGGGAGGTAGTGCAATAGTTGAACACAACGACGATGTAGTAATGGGACAAGGAAGCATGACAGTAGAAATTTCAATATGCTAAGTTGTCCGATAATAGCTAACCCCTACGTGAGGATCCCTCTCCTCTCTCAAACCGCGCTTTAGTAACCCTGTATTGCTCTGGTAGTTCAAGCTGCACAACACGGCTAGGTGGAGTTAGAACCCTTTTGGTGTCTATCCATTCTCTGTATTGACATCTCCTTGGTGGTTCCTGGGAGGAAAGAATAGATGTAAAGCAAGCAAAGTTAGTAAATGTTGTGAGAAAATAAGGATTCATGTAATCAAAATATTCTTACCATGAAATCGTCGTCAAGAATATTTGGACAAACAAAGAACCTTCGACCCAATGTTGTAGGATTTATGGAACGAAGAACCTGACAACGATCACCACACTTGCATCTTGGACGGGCTTCCCATGGAGGGAGTGCCGTAGTTAGCACCCGCCAGTCGCTCTGTTGTTCACGACATTGTCGTTCATAAGCTGCTTTTCTCTGTAAGTATTGCTCAGTACTTTCGGATGCGAAATACCAGCGACCTTCTTGTAAACAAGTGGTTAGGTCGAGAACGGGATTTTCTGTATCGACCCACTCGATGTATGCGCAAGCCGTAGTGCGGGTCTGCCGAATAGAGTAGTGTTACGAAGAATAAAGCGATTGCCCATACGGAATGAATAAGCATATGCAGATAATAAAATACCTCACGGTCATAGTTAGGGCACCTAAAAAAGCGCCTTCCTCGAATATCAGGATTCCTCGAAGCCATTAGTTGGCATCGATCACCGCATAGGCAGAGAGGACGCTGGCACCAAGGTGGTAGTAGGTATACACAAGGATCGCTACGCCAGTTTGGATCCTCAACATCTCGGCGTCTAGCCATTGACGAAAGCCGGTCGGATTTGTAATGAAGCAAGTGGGGAAGAGAGTACTGAATGTGACTTAGTTCTGAAAGATTGTGAGGCCTCACTCGTTAAGGCGACTTATATAAGCGCAAAAAATCGAGTGATACCCCTGACATGTGAACGTGGTGGGGTATGGTGGGTACGCCTGATTGGCGCCGAAAGATACATGCATGATCGGCGCCGAAAGTTACATTGGTCGTATGTGCCAAATGGCGGGCAAATACTCGTATCACACGCGAATAAAGGAGGCTGCATCGGTGCGGCAGAAAGTAGTGCATGCGCCGAAAGGTATCGTGCATGCGCCAAAAGGTATCGTGCATATATAACAACAACGTAGTCATTACACAAGCATACAGTACTGGAAAGTGAAGCAAGTAAACAAAGAGAAGACTGCTCTACAGTGCAACTAACTTATAGTAAAACACTGTTCGTACCTCTCGACAAAGGAGTCGTGAACCGTGAGTAGCTCACCGCACGTCCGTGCCCGGAACGTCCCAAGCTGAGCACCCACCGCAGTAAGGTGAGACCGGTGTCGGTGATCTATCGCCGGGTCCAACAACTAAGGTGTATCCTGACGTGCCATCTCTGAAAAATATAGTGTTTCGTGTTAGAACAATTCAAAAAATATTACTGTAAAACAAAAGATAACTTGCAAAATTATGAAATAGTAATAAAATCATGAGATTAATTATGTACAACAAGAGTACAGGCTATTTAAATATAGCAAACGTTACTAATGGTACATAACGATGACGTGCAATTTAACATATATGTAGAGTTCAATAATATAACATAACATTACGTGTCGAAGTCCGACATACATCAGCATACCTAAAGACGTTAGGCGCCTTAGTCCGACGTTACATCACGAGACCTAAAGACATGACATGCCGAAGTCTGACATTACACGACGAAACATAAACACATCGATAAGTTCGAAACGAATTACAAGCAAATCCACATGCCGACATAGAACATAAGAACTACACCACGTAGCTAGACGTGGCACGACGACGCCTAGGACGTGGTCGAGTGGAGGTAGTGCCTTCACCCGTAGGGCGAGCTCCATCTGCTGCTGATCCTGATAGTCCTGCCTCCGCCGCACTTGGTTTCTCCTTGTCTTTAGGACAATGCTTGTAGGTGTGCCCATGTTCATCGCATTTGCTGCAACGCTTCACCCTGCCAGCCTCCGACTCGTCCATATCGTTGCGGATGCGACGAGTCCTCCTCCTTCCAGCCTTGCCTCGGAGCTTCGATGGGTCAGGAATATTGAGTACTTCATCGTTAGTCTCTGTGAACTCCCCAGCTATGCCGAACCCATAAATCTCGCCGCTCCATGTATGATATATTGCTTGCTTACTGAAGTACTGTGACACATATACTGCATCTGGTATGCCACACTCCGCTGCGACAGCAATGACATGGGTGCATGGCCTGTGGAGCAGCTTCGGCTTTGCACAAGAGCAATGACATGTGCCGTCGGCTTTAAGAACACACTCCTGCTTCACTCTCTTGCGGTAGATACCCCTGCCTGCCTTATCTTGACATAGTATCTCAAACCTGTGCTGTTGGGTACCTTGCACTAGAGCTCGATGTTTCATGGCCTTTTTACGCAACTCCTCTAGCTTTTTCTGCATGAAAGCTCCAAACAAAATGCTGTTGTTCGGCATAGAGGGAAGAACTGCCTGGAACCGATCCCTAAAATACCTGCATGTCCCATGTAAAATGAACTCCACTATGCCAACTAGTGGCAGTCCACGGACACCGCGCATCACCCAGTTGTAAACTTCTGCCAAATTTGTTGTCATTATTCCATATCTAGCACCACCTGTGTCATAAGCCTTGGCCCATTTCTCTTTTGGTTCATGCAGAATCCACTGAGAAAATTTCCGAATCTCCAATCCAATTCTTCTAACTAATGTTGGACTATCCGTTGGGAGAGGTCCAAGAGCTTGAGGAGGGTCAGCAACGGCGGTCGATGGAGCCGCTGCACGCTGATCACTGCATTTGGCTGTCAACTCACCTAATCTCTTCCAAAGCTCATTGAATTTTTTTCTCCTGGTTCTGATTGCACAGCCTCTTGAACATGTTCATGAGCTCCTTGTTCTTGAATTGCTTGAAGAAATTAGCTCCCATATGATGCATCCACCACCTACTCTGTACATCTTCCCAAACACCGGGGTATCCTCGTTCCATACTCCCAAACTGCAACTCTCCTATCGCTCGCAGAATGCCAGCGTGCCTATCATGTATCAGACATACATTTGGCTTCATACCAACAACTTTTGTTTTAACCAATTTCAGGAACCAGTACCAGCTGTCGGTATTCTCACTCTCAACAAAAGCAAATGCCAAGGGCAATACCTGATTGTTCCCATCTACCCCTATTGCTGTTAGTATCTGGCCCCGATACTTTCCTGTCAAGAATGTCCCATCAATGCAGAGAACAGGACGACAGTTCACGAATGCCATCTTGCATGCATGTAGAGCTAAGAACGCCCTTTGCAGCACACTCTTGCCAGGATGTTCAATTGAGGGGAATTTCTTCACTTCGTAAGAGCTCCCAGGGTTTCTTTCCTCGATAACACCAAGCAGGCGTGGCAAATTGTCATACGAGGCTTCGTAAGTTCCAAATCTCATCTCTATTATTTTCTGTTTGGCCCTCCAGGCCTTAGCATAGCTAATAGTATACTTGTATGTCTCTTCAATGTGTCGGATTATTGACCTTGGTTCATATGTGAGATTATCGATGACATGCGCATACATCTCAGATGCAACAAATGCACATGTAATGTTCCTGTGGTATTTCTGAACACCAGGTAGAAAACATGTATGCTTGGTAACAACTGACACTGTCCAATAATCCTTCCATTTCCCCTTATACACGTGCACTCTCCAGGGACAACCATATTTTTCCTTAACACACCGAACTTCATATTGCGACCGGTTCGACTTGGCAACCCAAAACTCTCTATGAAGTGACACTGCAAAATGTTTTACCGCCTCCTTCATATCTTCTGCTCTACTATAAATCGCTCCCTGGATAACCTCATTTTCTTTGAACTCCCATCTCACACTATCCTCTTCAGAGACGATCAGCCCAGAAAAATCCTCACTAGCCCATTCTGCTGGATTAATATCCGTCTCATCATCTGACGAATCACCTTCCTTTACACGCTCGTTGTCAGAATCCTCCCTCTCCATTTCATCCACAATGGCACCGACAGTCTCCCCCTCGTCGGCCACTCCACCTGGTTGAATGCCCACTGGAGCTACTACGCCCCCGTCCTCTCGTGCATTGACCTCCTCCACAGAAGTCTCGTTTACTTCAACACTTGGTTCCTCGCCATCATCCATGTTCGTCTGCACACCTGGATCCTTCGGGTGAACAAACGGAACCAAAGCTAGAGGCCACCCGCGTTGCAATGCATTTTCCAAATACCATCTCCACACTCGAGAGTTTTGAACTGGCATTAGTTCCCAATAAAAACCCTCAGTTGCCCGACTTACTATAACATTGATTGTTATGTCACTTGTCTGTGGATCAACTCTCAAGCCCCTCATTAACCATCCTTTTATAGAAGGTACACTCCTCTCAGCCGGTCTATCAATTCCCCTTTCTGATACAATAAAATCTGACAGATCTACCCCAGTTGGCCCGTAACGGACGTTTCTTGGTCCATGGTAAACTTGGAATATTTGTTTGTTCGACATATCTGTCAACGAAATAACTAGATCATATTACTCTTTCATGCAATAAACATCTACAACGTAATATCTTCTTGTGTAAGCCAATGCAACGGTAATGTATTAATTCTAAACTAGCAGATCTACGTAGTTACCGATATCTACAATACGCACTTCTAGATTAGTACAACTAAAACCCTAAAAATATAATGCATTTATTCAAACAAATTTTTAAAGAATACACACTATTTAACTCAATAGTCACATATAGGATCTATGAATATTACCTGAAATCGGCGTCTGAATCCGGCAGGGCTTCGCCCCTTCTTCTCTTCTCCTCCCCTCTCTTCTTTTTTTTTCACTGGAATTGAGGAGAGAAGAATGAGGGCTGGGGGCTGGGCAGCAGGCCTTTTATAGGCAGCGAGGCCTGCCGCCCGGCCAGAGGGTGGCAAGGGGCCGCCTGCAAAATAGCCGGCCCCGACTGGCTTTTTTGCATTCGGGCCCCTTGCCGCCCCACCAGAGGGCGGCAAGGGTTTTCCTGCAAAAAAAACCCTCCCTCCGTCACCGCCCGTTCCTCCCCCGTTTGCCACGTCAGCTTGCCGTCCCAGAGGTGGGCGGCAGGGGCTATTTCTGCAATTTTTTTGGTTGATAGATTATTTCTGTAAATATTAAAAAAAATCTAAAAACGAAAAAAATTCGAGCTTTTTGCCCCGAACAAGGTAGCGGGGCTGGGGGCGTTCCTGCCCAACCCAGCCCTGTTGCCATCCCTACGACAGCCCAACAAGCGAAGATGTGGCCTTCTTCATAATAGCATTCAATCGGAAAGGGCCCAGCAAAACCCGTGGCCCAGTACCTCTCACTAGTTAGTGAGCTAGAGGAGAGCGACTGACCAATTGGGAAATGCATTGGCAAGTCTGCCAAACCAAGCTTACTAATTTACTCCCAACAATGGTTCACCTTTGGGGATGAATCAAACTATAGATCCAAGTGAGGAAGCTATATTCCCAAATTTTAGCGGCAAAATAAATGCTCCACAAATCAATTCACTCCTATCAAAGCTTGATAAGAGGTAGCCATCGCCAAAATTGGCATCAAACTAAACTCTGCTAACCTTAGCTTAGCTATCAGCAGCATGCAAGGTAGCAGTTTCAAGCGGCTGGTAAGTTGTAACAGCTGATTCCAAATTTTCAATAGAAATCACACCGACCTAGAGAGGATCAGTACATGGTACTACATGCACACCATGCACGATGCCAACTCGATCCTAAACGCTACAATATGATCACACAGAACGCACATCCTGCATGCGATGCATGGCGCGTTCAACTTCACAGGAATCACCGAATCGGCGCCCCCAAGAAGATCAAGCACACCATTCCCATGCTGCCATGCATAGCAACCACGCGTTTTCATTGTGATTAAATGATTCCTCCAGTGCTATATGCCTATATAAATCCTAGCATCTCAAAGCAACTAATGAATCTACATAGAAATCAGCCGAGAAAGGAGTAGCTAAGCTAGGAGAGGATACGTAGTACGTACCAGTACCAATGGCTTCTTCAGCTGTCGTTGCCGCCTGCGTCGTCGTCGTCGCCGCTGCGCTGCTGCTGGTCACCGCCCCCGGCGCGGCGGCGCAGCCCGGCGGCGCGTCGTCCGGGTCCGGCTGCAACGCCGGCCTCATCCGGCTCCTCCCATGCCTCGGCTTCGTCGGCGGCAACAACGCCGCGCCGTCGAACACGTGCTGCGCCAACCTGGGCAGCATGGTGCACGACGAGCCGCTCTGCCTCTGCCAGGCCCTCAGCCAGTCCGGCGGCGGCGGCGCGATCCCGGTGCCCGTGAACCGGACGCGCGCGGTGCAGCTGCCTCTCCTCTGCCGCCTCGACCTCCCGCCGGCGGCCACCGCCTGCCCAGGTAACCGAGATGATCTCGCCGTCGCCGTGCAGCCTCGGTCGTGCGCCGCGTCCAATCCATCGCATGCCGGCGTCCCGAGTTTTTTTCTTCCCTGTCTTTCTTCGTCGGCGACCAACCTGAAAAATTTCTTCCAACTCTCTCTTGTAGGGTTTGATCTAGGGGGAGCAGCGCCATCGCCGCCGGTGAGCGTCCCGCGCTCGACGCCGAACTCCACTGCTCCATCGACGCCGACGCCGGTGACGGTGACACGGGCGCCGCCGCAACAGATGACACCGTCACCGAAGACAAGCAGCCAGACGCCGGAATACAGCAGCGGGCTCAAGCTGATAGCTGACTGCGTTCCTGTCGCACTTGGTTTTATGGCGTTGGTGTCAGCTCTGACATTCTGAAGACTTAGGGGAGATTAGAATTGTGCCGTAGAGAAGTTATTTAGTTGTCCCCTGTTGTTTTTTTCATAGCAAATGGATTTAGCAGTTGAGGCATTCAAGGGAAGTACTTTGTGCCATCGATTTTTTTTCCTTGCCATGAACATTAGGAGAGCAGAAAATGTGCCACCAAGTGAAGAATTCATTTAACATAAATCTCTCCATACTTGGCCACAGAAATTATGACATGTCAGCAGCTAATCATCTCTGTCCTCTAAGCAGAACAGGTAGGCAACAAGACCAATAACAGGAAGAAACCTTACTGAATTCACAAACTCAGTAGCACTTGCCTTCACGTTCTGAATATTGTCCGCGATCAACCATGGCTGGAATATGGAATACAGCAGTATGTCCCAAAGAAATGCATAAGCAAGCCGCTCTGAAAAGACATAACTTTGGACATACTGCCAGCGTTCAGCAATGCCCCCAAAACTAGCATCCGCGCGACCAAAGAGTGCCCAAGCAATCGACAAAATACAGACCAAGCCACCAGTTAGGCCGACAATTGGAGCACCTCTTACCATAACTGAACCCAATTTTGATGTTTGTGGTGGAGACTTGTCCTTGTCAGGATCATTGAGTCGGATTGCCATGTAAGGTATCAGGAAAGCTAAACAAATAAAAATTGTTGTTAGATAATCTGAAGTGATCTATCCATGAGCTGCAAAGCACTTCTTGTCGGTTAGATCATACTGTTTGTGAGGAACATCTGAAAACCCCACAGTAGGTCGAGTGATCCCTTGAACCGATCCCTCCTAGAATCCGTGAAGAGAAGCGGCGCAAAGAGCAGTGTCCAAGCGATCACAAAATTGAACAATCCTTCAGCCACCTAGGCGAGTAATACCAAATTTAGCACAAATGCTGTACCCACAAGTCATGGCAACAATCACAATGTGATAAGTGGATGCAGATCGATTTCTTACTGGGTGCAACACCGGGGATTCGAGCAGGTGAACTCCAGCTACGCTGCCCAGAAAACTCACCAATAGAATCAATGGCCGTAATGCTGTGAACTTCAAATTAGAGTGCCTCTAAAGATTCTTAAATTACAGGCGTACCAGAATTGAGCAATGGCAGGATTAAGAAGAAATTGAGCGACAAGCCAATGAGGTCACTGATCGTTGCTTGCGAGATACCCCACACCGGGTCACCCTGCATGATCTTAACGAATCAAAGTTTTGCCATACAACGATGTTAATTGCTAACTACGTCGGGACGCACTAATGAACGAATCAAAAGTATTGCCATACACCGATGTTGCTAACTACATCGAAGAAGCACTAATGCATTTTGGTCTTAAACTGTACAAATACAATTCATAGATGCAAATGTACCAAAATTGATGTTGAGTAATCAAAAGATAGTCATACACAAAATGCTAGTAATCCCTATTTGTAAGTACATCGGAACGAACTAATGTTGTAAGCCTGTACTGTAATGCATTACTGGCGGCAAAATTTTAATCCAGTTCATTGAAGCAATGTCCAAAATCTGGTGTCTTCGAAATCTACACAAACAGGAGCAAAAAAAGTTCGTGTTTACGTACAGACCGGAGCGTATGGTAGGAGGAAGAGCCAGAGGATGTAGGCGGCCTCGGCGCCCCACAGCGTCGCCCGAAGCAGCGCGCGCGCCCCGCCGCCATCGTCCGAGGCAAACTCTCCGCCACCGCCACCGCCGCCGCTGCCACGCATGGCCGCGCACGGCGCAAGGGCCCGCCCCGCTGCTCGCCGCGGCGAGGGGGAGTGGCCACGCGCGGGGCACTGGGCTAGCGAGGCCAGCGGTCGTGCCGCCCCGCGGCGGGGCAAGGCGAGTGGGGTGGCGCGGCGCGGGGAGGAGACGGCGCAGAGGGGGAGGGGGAATGCGAGGGCGAGGGTTCGCGCCGCCATCGCCATGGCCGCGGAGCGGGGTGGAGAGGGGCGGGGGATAAGCGCTTTTTTCCGGGCGCGACGCTGCGGCGCACGATTTGTGTGGAACAAGGTGTCGTATACGTGGCCTATATGGTCACGGCATATTACAACTTATAAAACGGGATGGATTTTGTCTCAGGAAAAACCAACTGGTAACAGAAATTTGGTAAGCCCGGAGTAGTCATCGGCTTAGAGTCAGCATCGGCTTCGGAGTCCTGAGATTAGCCGATAAGAGTTGTAAGTCGTCAGTTGTCGGATTCTTACTATATTCGGTTAAAGAAATTAATCTACTAAAGGAAGCTTATCCAGAAGAGATCGAGTTCAAAGATAATGCAGTTATCTATTAATTAGAAATAGTTTGTTAGTTTCCTTTTATCTTTAGTAAAGTGTGTTTAGTGTCCTATAAGGACTTTATCTTTTCCTTTTATCTTTAGTAAAGTTTCTTTCTTGTCCGACAAAGACTTGTATCAACCCATGGGTATAAATATGTACACTTGGGGTCTATGTAATCTATCTTCACGATGAATACAATTCGGCGCATCGCCACCTTTTACCTTTTCTACTTTATTTTATCGTCCGGCGGGACTTGGCACCTGACGCGGGGCTGCATCGGTGTTTGATCTCCGGCTAAAGGGTAAGTCCAATGTTCCACCGGCCCGGGCAATTGTATCGTTTACGTTGGCGTCGTTCAAGGCTGCATCAGTACATTCGACCTCTTGGATTGCTCTGGTTTGGATGATATATTTGCCTACCTATTTATCATATGTCTCTATTAATCTAGTCTTAGCATATCAATTTAGCTCTATCGGCTGCTTCTCGTTTTAGGATTTATGCCGGTATCGGCTAAATCGCGTTGCTAGATTAGATTAGCTTAGACATCTACCACCCTGAAAACTCAGTCAACGGCTTGATTGTCTAGATATTATGTTTCTTTTCATACTTAGTGCTGCATCAGTTAAGTTTGATCTACTAAGTCGTGCTTAGAACCATAATCTCTAGTCTGCTTCTTGATTGCCAATAAGGGTTTCATCAGGGCTTCAGCCGGTGAGTTATCTGGACGTTGCATTGGCTCATAAGGATTGCATATACATATAAGTTGGATTTAGCCGATGACAATAAAGGTTTCACTGTTTAATCTAATCTTGTAGATTTCATGACATCGGACCTCCAGCCGATGTGTGCTTTAACCTTCAGATTGATGCTTATTTATCATATCATTGCTAGCCGATTGGTTTATACTGGATTATATTGTTATTTCATTACATCGTCATCAGCCGATTGCCTTTATATCATCATCTACATTGGACATATAGCCGATTGCTTAAACCCTATCGCTATCGGCTGGTATCGGCATCGGCTATTATTGGCTATCGGCTGGAACTACTCCATCGGCTTGTCAGTCGATCGGCTGTTTTGATCTACTATTTGCATATCTTGTCAGTTACAGGATCAAACTGACTGGCACGCCCGCATCTCATCAAGATTTGGACCTGCACAGGAGCTAAGCAGATCTCCCAGGCCAGTGTGTTCGATTTTTTCGTCAACACCAACCTAATACCGATGTGACATATATATGTTATAATGTAAGACTTTTTAGCATTGCTCATATCCATATAAATGTTAGTGAATCTAGACATATATATATATATATATATATATATATATATATATATATATATATATATATATGAATATGAGTAATGCTAGAAAGTTTTATATTATAAAACAGAGGAAGTGCTAAGAATCTAAACATAGGATATATCATATCCGATTCTAGATTGGTTTTTTATAATACAGATAAAGTATGTACAAGACAATTCTGAGTTTTTTTCCCCTTTTTTTTCAAGGTTAAAGTTACAACACTCGCGGAGCCATTGTGCGAAACGGCATATTTGCAAACAAAAAGTAATTTGTGAATAAAACTTTTATATATGTGTTCTTAGCGATTTAAAGCAAAGGCTGAAAAATAAACTTCAATGAAAAGAAATTTAAAATCAGCTTCAAATTTAAAGTTGAAAATTCAAATTTTGGCTGACAAATATAAACATAAACGAAAAAGACGAGGCACTCGAAACAGAAGAATAGAAGATTCGCAATCACTGCGATAGTAAACTTGTATTACTAGATGTTTATATATATTTTTCTCCCTGCAATCGCCATCGATGTTATTCAGCATGAGGATTGCGAAACCGTGTGTCAGCAAGGTCTATTACATCTGGTGCACAGACAGGGTCGATGCGCATCACTGAATCACTACTGTAATTCGTCTTCAGTTACACATTTCGCAAGGACCGCTGGCCGGCACGCTGCAAGCGAGGCCAACGATCAATGAAAGTCACAGAATAATATGGCCATCGTTTGCAACTACTCTTGATACCTCTAATTTCTTGGCCTGGTTACAGTTGATCCTGACGTTCTGTATGTACTAAGTCAGTACGTATGCATCATCACCCATCACGAGTAGAACTGGAACGTCGAGGCATCCTGGATGATGCTTCGTAGCCCGCCGATGGTGGAAGCGATCATCAACAGCACTCCAACGACGATGCAACCCTGACAGATGAAGCAGAAGAAACAAACAGAACCTGTCAAACCTGAATCTCTACTACTACAGTTACATGCATGCATTCAGTTTAGTTTTTGCTTCATATGAGTGTCCGGAAGACGGAAAAAAATGTGTGTCTTTATTTACCCAGTTGGCAAACCACGACGCGCTGAACCTCGGAGGCTTCTTGATCTTCAGCCACAGAATACAGGGGAGCTGCATTCAAAAGAAATTTAAATGTTTTCATCCATGGTGTCATGGTGAAGACCGAATGTTACGAGAATTATGGCAAAGTGTTCATTTCGGATGGGCAATCGCGTCTTACGAAGTAGGACGTCGGCGTGAACCCGAAGCCGCCGAAGAAGCCGAGCAGGTCGCCGAAGAACGGGAACGTCACCGCGACGAACAGCGTGAACGCTGCGTGCCATGACAGATATGATTCAGCCATGAACGGATGCGAATATGCGATCAGTTCTTGCAGCGATGGGTGGTGGTCGATCGGATCGATTCTTACCGACGTAGGCTGATCGGGCGACGAGGCGGAGGAGCGCCCCGGGAGGGAGCCTGATCCTGGTGATCAGAATCGTCTCGAGGGTCTCGAAGATGGGCATGGCGTACACCTGGTAGCTGCCGAGGACGTGGACGACGACCATCATGTTGGCGGCGGCGACGAGCCACGGCGGCCGGCGCAGCGCGACGAGCACGTTGTCGGAGACGTCGCGGCCGAACGCCCAGTAGCCCGCGATCGCGACGGGGAAGTAGCAGAGCGCGGTGACCAGGTACGCCGCCACGGCGCCCTTCCACATGGCCCCCCTCGACGGCTTCGTCGGCGTGGACGGGATCGTCGCCTGGATCTCCAGCACCACCCCGTGCCCGGCGTACGCGAATGCCACCTGCCCCAGCGCGCTGCACACCCGGAACACCGAGTCCGCCGCCGTCCCGTCCTTGTACGCGTAGCTCACCCCCCCACCGCCGCCCTCCGCCGCCGCGGGAGTACCCCTCGCCAAGCACGCCGCCCATGATATCGTCGAGTAGCCGACGGACATGGCGGCGGCGGCGAGGGAGACGGCGGTGATGGAGTCGAGGCTGGGGAGCTGGGAGAGGAGGAACTGGGAGGCGCCGAAGATGCAGATCCAGTAGGACTGGTGGTGCAGCTGCGGCGCGCGCGACCACGACGACACCGACTCGGCGAACTTCATGAGGCATTTCCCGCCGATGACCATGTACACCACGTCGCAGCCGAGCTGCACGATGAGCTGCTGCGGCACGACGAGCCAGGGCCCCAGGCGCGGGCCCAGCGCGTGCGCGCCGAGGTCGCGGTACCGGTCGAACCGCACCCCGGGCACGCACTCGTGCAGCTCGATCAGCAGCCGCAGCGTGTACAGCGTCATCCCCCACGACACCACCAGCGCCGCCGTCCCCGGCCCCCTGCTCGATCGTTCGATCGATTACCACAGTCATTCGCTGCATGCACACAGCTCCAGCTAGCCATGGCGCGCGTACGTACAGTATAATTGACTTACCATCCTAGGTGAGCCATGGCGTACGGCAAGCTGAGCACGCCGGCGCCGACCATGGCGGTGACGCTGTGGAACGTCGCGTACCACCATTTCGCCCGGCGAGGGTTGGCCTCGCCCTCGCCGGCATCATCAACCACCTGAGAAAGAAAGAAAAAGACCCCAAAATGCGTGTAGAGTTAGATCAAGCAGAAGATCGATGGAAGATATATATGTCCATTAACGCATTCTAGACACATTCATATACGCCTCGTTCCATCCATGATCCACTAGATTACAACATCACGGACACTAATTCCAAGCTAGCTAGTCAGCTTCGGCACGTTTTGGTCACAAAAAATGGCAGTGTGATTATTCGCAGACCTTAGGAAGAACTGAAGAAGTGACCATACTCAAGTCTGATCGGTGCACGCAAACAGCTGTTGATTACAGGACATACTTATAGAGAAGCTAAACCAATGGGGGGTTCATGCTTTTTTTTCCTGGTTATGACACATGTTGGAAAAGAAGTCCCAAAAATTCGGGTGCAGACATAAAGTAGGTAGATCATAATTAAGAGCGATGATTATTGGTTAGGTGCCGAAACAAAAGGAGAGGCCTCTGTTCATCCTCAGTTTATCAAAACTTATCGCGGTTCAAAAGGGGGTGCCGAATAGAACCGGTGGAATCTTGGCCCCGTTCCGAGCAATACATGACCCCCAGTAAAGCAATGATTTGGTTTCTGTTATGTCGAGATGATGGTGATTTCGATGATTAGATTTAATCTCCCATCTAGATGGATTCTTTGGGCATTTGGGAATTAACGCTTTTGTGTCTGCTTCCCCTAAATATCAATCGAGTAGATCAATCGTGGCACATGAACCGAAATGCCGACCATATGTGTTTTGGTTTAGATAATGAACACGTTTGAGGAAAGATGGTTGATTTAGGTTAAACACCGTAGATCATGAATCTAAACAGGATTTTATGAATCCAAACACGACTGAATGTCTAAACAGAGCAGACACGAGCGATGAACTGATGACGAATTGACGATGACAGGCTGAAGTAATGAATCCAATGGAATGGACAGGCTGCAAAGCAACGGCGAGGTATTATCATTGGCCATGGGCCCATCATACTTGGTGAGCTGATTTGCTATGAAAGGTTTTGTGGGCAATAAGTCCACTTTGACTCCCTAAAAAGTGACCCGAATCTAATCCGTGACCCTCAACCGCAAAACCGGATAGGACGACTCCCCAAACTATTGAAACCAGTGCAATTTGACTCCCTCAGCGGTTTTGGAGGGTAGTTTTGCTTATGTGGCGCTGACGTGGCGATGTTGACTTAGGCTTCATCCCACGTGGCGCTTACGTGGCATTAGAATTAAGCAAATATATGTGGGGCCCATCTGTGATTCACACATAAAAAATATTGTGGGCCCCATTGACATGTGGGGCCCACATGTCATCCTCCTTCTCTCTCCCTTCTCTCTCTTTCTCTCTCGTGGCACAATCAGCCGGCAGGGGCGGCGGCGGCGGTCGGGAGCCGGAGCGGCGGCGGGTGATGGCCGGAGCGGCAGCGGCAGCGGGCAAGGGCCGGAGCGGCGTTGGGCCATTAGAGTGGTTGAGGTCATTGAGTTCGGGCATGCAGCAACGAGCGCAGCGGCAGCGAATCCCCGAGATTGAGAGAGGTCGACGGCGGAGATGGACGGCGCGGCGATGAGCGCGGCGAGGGCGGCATCGGGGAGGCGCGGGCAGAGGGAGAGATCGAGGCGGGAGAGGGCGGGGTAGCGGGCGAGCATGGAGGGGACGAGGTGGGCGTGAAAGGGGCGACGGAGGCAGCGGTGGCGCAATTCGGTGGTGAGCCGGAGCGGGGGCCGCCGCGGCGGAGATCGAGGCTGAGCACCGCCGTCGTCATCCCCAACGCCGCGCCACTCCCGCGTCTCTGCCGCTCAACGGGCCCCTGCGCCATGCTCGTGTCTCCACTGCTCGCCGATGTCTCTGCTTGCCCGACGCCACTCCGGCCCTCGCCCATCGCTGCTGCCACTCCGGCTCCCGCCCGTCGTCGCCGCCCCTGCCGGCTTATTGCGCCATGAGAGAGAAAGAGAGGGAAGGGAGAGAGAAGAGAGAGGGAGGATGACATGTGGGGCCCACATGTCAGTTGACCCACAATATATTTTTATGTGTGAATCACATATGGGTCCCACATATATTTTTTTAATTCTAATGTCACGTCAGCACCACATGGGACGAAGACTAGGTCAACATTGCCATGTCGGTGCCACATCAGCAAAACCGCCCTGCAAAACCGCTGAGCGATTCAAATTGCACTGGTTTCAATAGTTCGGGGAGTCGTTATATCCGGTTTTGCGGTTGAGGGTCACGGATTAAATTCGAGCCACTTTTAAGGGAGTTAAAGTGGACTTGTTCCGTTTTGTCGAACTTGCCAGCGATTCAGCCCACCAGTGGAATCCGTGGGCCCTCTCAAAGCATCTTTGCTATTAGGGGGCCTAAATGGTCCGAGAGGCCAATTTCGTACAAATGTCAGCATACGCTCGGCTAATGACTTTGGGCTGATTTTATTTGTTTTCATTTCGTGTTTGTAGCCTCCGACTTGGTCTCTCGTCCCCGACGAAAAAAACAAGAAAGAAATGCAGTGATGGATGCATCAAGTTGCCAAGTTGGCCAAGTATAGTGTCGAAATGATCGCCTGCTACTTCCTTTGGAGATCAAAGCCTAACCGAACGGAGCTGGTACACGTAAAGTCATACGAATGACATCACGGAAGATGACAAAATATTAAATTCGCTTTAAGCTCATTCTACGGTCAGCATGGCAAATACATTGCATACGCGTAGCTGTTTTTTTTTTCTAATTAAAACGAGATTCACATCTCATACAGGGCTAATAGAAGCCTAGAACGATGGCGACCTACCAACTGTTGCTGCAAATTTTCTATCGGCGAAGCCCTTTTTCTCGCCGGCGACCATCGCCTTAATTAGCGGATGTGTTTGGTAGGCCTCCATCGATTTATCAAATTTTCTTTTCCATCAGGATTAGCCTCCCGGTGCATGACGACTGCGACCTCCGAGCTAGTCTTGACGTGGAGATATCCGGCGGCGAGACGTGATCGGCAGGATTAGAACGAAACGACTTTGACGAGCCGTGGCGTACGGCGTCATTAGCCGACAGTCCAGTTTGAGAGGAGAATCGATGTGGCAAATACGCGGAAAATATCAATTTAGACACGAATTTTATAAGCAAATTATAGGAGAACAATACAGCTCCAGTACTCTGTACTCCTCGCTGTGCCGTATGATTAGCTGAAATAACCAACGTTTCAAAAGTAGTAGGAAGTGAATTCCCACGCAAAACACGCAGTTTTTTGGGATGTTAATTGCAGGCTTGTTTGGAAACTTCACACAAATTTTGCCAGACGTTTGTCCACCAATTGCAGCACAAAAATAACTTTTGTCTGCGAAATTCGGTGTCTTCTCTGCAAAACTCCGAACACCGACGGGGCCACGAGCACCACCTCGTGGTGGGCCCCGCGGCCTGCTCAGCGCCACGCCTTCACCTCGCCCCCGATCGCCGCCTCTCCTCGCCTCACCTCACCTGTCCCGCTGTCCGCCGCGCCGCCCGGTTCACACGGCCACACACGCACCGCCCTCTCTACCCGCACCACCGTAGCACGTGGCCACCGTGTCACTGGGCCCCACACGGCAGCGTCACGCCTCCCTCGCGGGTAAGATCCGAAACCTGTGCCAAAAAAAAACAAACCCCGCCCCGCTTTGCTTTGCCCTTGGCCGCCCCGGTCCAACGGAGTCCAGGCTGTCACCGCGAGGGAGCCGAGCTTATCAGCACGACGCGGCCGTGGGACCCACCGTACACGACGCTGACATGTGGGCCCCACCTTCGGCTGACGTCCCCCCCGCGTGGAAGTAGCCTAGTAGGGCTTGTGCGGCTGCGTGGTGGGGCCGTGAGGCCACGTGCCCGGCATGCCACGGTGGAGTGGACACGCGTCGGGCGCTCATTGGCTGGGGTGGGGCATTTCTAGGGGCCCCGGGCGCCTCCTCGCGTCCGCCTCCCCCCAAAATTTCCGACGCCAGAGCGCGAGGAGACGCACACAGAGGTATTCCTTCGCTCGCGATCTCTCTCCTCCCCCTCTCGAATTTTGATCTCTTCCCGTAGAATTTTCGCTTCGTGTGTGTGTGTTTCCGTTCGATTGGATCGGTGCTGGTAGTACTTGCTAGCATGATCCCCCGCGTGATCTGTGGCCGTTTGGTGGGATCGTTTTCCATCTGAATTCTCAGCTAAACCCTGCTGTTTTCGTAGCGATTTTTTTTTGCTAGGCGTGCTTTAGTGGTAGGTTTGTCTGCACGAATCGGGTGGGTCTCTGGTGGTTTTGAAGTGATCTGTGTGCGGTTGATGTGATTTTACGGAGTATGGTTGGATCCGTCAAAAACCTGAGTTCTGTAGGGGTTCTGTGGTTCTGGTCCATGTTTGCTTCTCAGAATTTTGCTTATAATTTTGATTTTTCTCGTCTTGATCTATTGTTAGATTGACTCTGATGTACAGTTAGCTCGGGAATACTGAAGCTACGATTGCGGGGCAGTAATTCAAAATTGCTCTTTGAAATGTGCTACGGTACCAAATTCAAAAATCAAACTTGAGATCATTGGCTTGCCCACTTGAAACAGGAATTGGATGGATTTCCCAACAATGCATCATTTTCTGTTTTTTGCTTCTGAATTTATGCCTTTATTCTGCATCGTGGATTACTCTTTAAATTGTTTGTATGGATCCTCCAAAGAACGGTTAGTTCATCACCGTTTTTGTTCTTTGATCTTGCAGACTTGGCATTTGTAGAGTTTTTAGATTTATAGATAGCAAAGATGTCGGCACAGGCGGAGCTTTCCCGTGAGGAGAATGTGTACATGGCCAAGCTCGCTGAGCAAGCCGAGAGGTACGAGGAGATGGTCGAATTCATGGAGAAGGTGGCCAAGACGGTTGACTCTGAGGAGCTCACCGTGGAGGAGCGCAACCTCCTGTCTGTTGCATACAAGAATGTGATTGGAGCCCGCCGTGCGTCATGGCGCATTATCTCCTCCATTGAGCAGAAGGAGGAAAGCCGTGGTAACGAGGACCGTGTCACACTCATCAAGGACTACCGTGGCAAGATCGAGACTGAGCTCACCAAGATTTGCGACGGCATTCTCAAGCTGCTTGAATCCCACCTTGTCCCCTCTTCCACTGCCCCTGAGTCCAAGGTCTTCTACCTCAAAATGAAGGGTGACTACTACAGGTAATATGATGGGTATTGGTATTTTTGCATTTACTAGTTTGTGATTGCTTTTGCTATGCTGAATCAATTTTAATAAATAGGTACCTTGCCGAATTTAAGACCGGGGCTGAGAGGAAGGATGCTGCTGAGAATACCATGGTGGCATACAAGGCTGCTCAGGTGAATATTTTTTCATATTCCTTGATCACGCTATGGGAAAAAAAAAACAGAACTATGTTGGTGCAATATTATACTTTCTTTGTTTTGTGGAAATTAACAACAAACTGATTTTGATGTAGGACATTGCTTTGGCTGAGCTGCCTCCTACTCATCCAATTAGGCTTGGGCTAGCTCTTAACTTCTCAGTGTTCTACTATGAGATCCTCAACTCGCCTGATCGTGCTTGCAACCTCGCAAAGCAGGTTGGTGTTGTAAATTACCTACTTCCTCCGTTTCACAATGTAAGACTTTCTAGCATCGTCCACATTCATATAGATATTAATGAATCTAGATTCATATATTTATATGAATGTATATGAATCTAGATTCATTAATATATATATGAATGTTGGCGATGCTAGAAAATCTTACATTGTAAAACGGAGAGATTACATGTTATTTTTAAGCATTGATTTTTTTTCTTCTTGATGGTGTATTGATGTTTGTTGTGGCGATTACATAATTCGATTATCACAATACATATGGTTAGCAGTAGTTTGGATAATATTTTAAAAAATCACGTCACATATTCCTTTCCTTCCATAGCTATTCTATAAATGCTGCTTTGAAAAGTTAGCATTGTTTAGTCCACAAAAGGAAAAAAGGTTAGTGGGCGTAGATACGTCGCACACAGGATTTTACTATGTACTATTTTTAATGCTCTTACATTTCTAAACCGCATGCCTCCTTTACTGTGTTTTGGTCATTTGGTGACACTTCGCTATCTGGCAACATCAACTTTAAAAGTTGCAGTCATAGTTATGTGCACTTTCTGTTCATGCAATTATGCTACGGACAGAACAGCCAACACCTTTTGGTTTAGTTGTCTACCATGATGTTCTGTCTTGGATTTGTAGAACAGTATAATTTACAGTGTTTAGGTGTTGTTTGGAGAGAACAAAATATTTGCATTGTTCTTCAATTATAGTGATGCCTAGGGAAAAAAAATCCAAGAGAACCATACTATACTATATGTGTAGTACCTTGTATGATAATTGGTGTTTTAAGTATCACACTTCTTTTTGGTTGACCCTGACCTTGCATTAGCTGTCTTGAGTCTGCATCTATTCTTGCATGTTTTTTAAAAGATGAATCTATCCTTGCATGTTATGGTATTAATTTACATTAGCCATCGATATGGCTTGAACAGAATAGTAGACAAAAGTAAAATACGCTCTTCAGTTGTAGGCTCTGTAGCTACTTGGTACTAATTGACTTATCCGCCATCTTGCAAGTGAAAAAATTCTGAAGAAACAATACTTTCCCTATTGCAAATTCGAGTATTTACCACACCTTTTGTATGCAACTCCTCGTTGGTTGATTTTGTCTCCATGGTAGTAGTAAATTCCCTGAGCCTGTTCATGTCATGTTATTTGATTGCAACCCAGTTAAATCTTGTGGTGTACATTAACTAAGTCCATTAGAGAGTTGTTTGACCTCCCCATAAAGAAAACTTTGGTCCCTTTGAGGCTTCTACCTTTTTTGAGACAATGCTGGCATCATGATGTTCCCCTCTTACCAATTTCTACAGGCTTTTGATGAGGCCATCTCGGAGCTGGACACCCTGAGCGAGGAGTCCTACAAGGACAGCACTTTGATCATGCAACTCCTCCGTGATAACCTGACCCTGTGGACTTCAGACATCTCGGTACGTTTCCATTTCTCAAATACCACTAATCTCTTCACGCGATCTTTACCCCCGTTTCGTCAAAATCATCCTGATCACTGAACAAACTGTACCAATCGTGCCTTGTGGCTTCAGGAGGACACCGCGGAAGAGATCAGGGAAGCTCCGAAGCGCGACTCCAGCGAGGGGCAGTAAAGCCGGCTTTATGTGCCCTAGAAGCTTGTAGCTAGTGCTTTGCTACTGTGTAATGACACCTATGTGGCTGTGATTGTTGTCGGGAAATCTGGGGCTCCCCCGTATGTGAGGTTGCTAGCGATGGTTTTGCAGTCTCGCCTTTAAGCTACTCGTAGCAGAGCAGGTGGGGGTCTGTGGAGCCAGGCCTGGTTGGGGGTGGGGGAGCCTCTTGAACTGCTTGGTGGCACTTCCTGTTTTTCTGTTTGCCTTTTTATTGGTGTTTATTGTTATGGTCAATCCTGTGTCTATATCTTGGTCTCTGCTTCAGTTTTTCTGGGGTTTCTTCGCTGTGGGCAACGAACTGCACGCTGCTTCAGGTTTGGGGGGTTTCTACACTGGGCAACAACTGCGTGCTGCTTCAGTTTTGTGGGGTTTCTTTCTACGCTGGCAACAAGCCAACAACTGCGTGCTGCTTCAGTTTTGTGGGGTTTCTTTCTACGCTGGCAACAAGTAAGGTAGCTGGCTATATTATAGTGTGGACTCTCCACAGAGACGGTGTACCTAGGCCTGTCCATGCTCGGCGTAGCGCATTCTGTCGCCACTCACCAGAATGCTTTCTGTCACCACTCGGTGTAGCACATTCTGTCAGGCTAATTATCAATGTTACCATGAGTATTGTCAGTATTATCCGTGAGCGTTGGGTTGACACCGATCAGGAGCACCAAGAAAGTTTTTAGTATTATTATCCGTGCTTGTTGGATTAACACGGATCAGGAGGACCAAAAAAGTTTTTGAGCTCCCACGAGGCCATCAGCCCATGAGAGAACATTGAACAGCTTGAAAGCTGAATTGACAGAGCGTTGTTGCAGACACAGGAAAGCTTTGGAAACTTCAGTTAAGCTACAGCTTTGCAAGTCAAAAGCGAGCTTACACAGCAGGAGCTCACGTGGTACATGGCAGTTACATAAGCTTAGCTGTCTTACAATTTAGCATTAGCATGTAGAGAAGTGGCCATTTACCTCTACCCAAGCTTACTACTCGTTGAGCATCTAATACAACTTCAGTTCAAAATTACAAATTGCATCGAATCTACACTTTTGTTTCAGTAGATAGAGATATCGCACATTATCGTTGGTAGCTTAGTGGCTCAACAGCTGTTCTGAAGAGAAGAATGTATAACTTGTCAACAGAGAAGTACAAGAAACCTCCCAAGGAGTGAGTAACGTAGGAACCGAAGCTTGTGCCGACAATGCAGTGCCAAGCAGGCCCATATGTTGTATCAAATTCCTGTGAGCAAATGAAAGGAACATTTTCAGCCATTGATTGTTAAGGACTGTGAATGCATGTAAGGCCATTGAAGAAAACGTCGCATCCTCAAGTGTCCAGCCAACGTAATAGCAAGAGAGCAAGCACACACAAGTAGGCACTATCACTTAGTTCATAGAGAAAAGGTAATAACAAAACAAAGCAGCAATTTAAGCAGTCACCCAGACAGTGTAACACAACATTAGTTTGTTTAAAGAATGGGGAGATAATGTATGAAAACTTGAAAAGTATTCATGCTTTGCATTCACATCAATTACATAGAAGTATTTTTAGGATGCTAGTGAAATGGGGTTCATCATCAGGGTAACGTACTAATATCTTTTGAAAAACTTGATATTCTTGCTAGAAGTCATAAGGAACAAATCTTTTGCACAACAAGCTGCCAAGCTGGATGCATAATATTTTTGGCAAAAAACAAGCTTGCTGCACATACAGCAAGCAAATTCTCTTATTCAACTCTCCAGGATATCCATTTACTTCATAGCTAGTTTATCGTGTAATAAACATGTCAACATTTGGAACTAACTTATTCAAAGGCATCTTGCCCTATTTTTGCGATTGTATTTTTCCTGTACAGACATAAGTACTTACTACCTGCCAAAATATAATGGTGAATACAAAATCTAATTCAGTAGTTCACAACACTCGTAGCAGGGTTCCAATTTCATGATCAATGCTCTAATTACTGACTCTAACAAAGGAAATGACAGAAGGGATAGGTCCGCCTCAGGGAAAGCCATCAGATAAAGGTACCAACTGATAATATCAAGAAAGCTCTACCACAAGAAATTCCTTGAAATCCCATTAAAAGGTGATATCAGCTGCCTGATTCCTGATCATGAGTCACAACTAGTTGTTCACAATTATGCTTGATCACTCAACATCAAATGAGAAACTAGCATATTTACTAATTAAACCAAGCTGGAAAGCTAGCTCTATTGCACAGAACCATAAGCTCTCTAGAGCATGTGATGCTTAGTTATCATGATATCATCCATATTCAACTCCGAACATGGTTGGAATTGGAAGTGGTAAAGCACCAATAGCAGCAAAGAAATATAACTACTGTCACGTTCTCCAAATCTCACAAATATTCCGCGAGCCCTATAGTGGACCATCTCTCATAAATGAACAAATTGACCTGGCACCATCCTACTTCCCACTTAATGTAGGTCAACATATCATTCTCATCTAGCTTCACTGCCAACACCAAAGAGCTTCTCGAACCATTCCAGATGCTCCAAATTTAGAAGCACGCTTTCCCGAAGTTGGCAGAAAGCTAACATCATTGCTAGTAGAACAAAAAGCTCTAGATCTTAATCTTAAGAGTGTGCAACATATCCCCCATTTTACGGCCATTTACAAATGATCTAAACAAGTTTCGACCCCGACTTAAACTGATGAACAATTCCGCGACGAAATGAATGGAAGAAATTAACAATGTGCTAAGCGTAGGATGGATGATACCTTCTTCAGCGCGAGCGCGAGGCGCTTGCTGTCGATCCGCGGCATGGCGGCGGTGGCCTCCAGGGCGACCCGGATCGCGCGGCGCTGCAGCGCCGGCGGCATGTCCGCCGCCCGCACGCGCACCGCCACCTTCTTCTCCTCCCCATTCCCCCCCTCCCCCCTCGGCACCTTCGCCTCCTTCTCCTTCTCCTTCTTCTCCTTCGCCGCCTTCACCTCCTTCTCCTCCACCACCTTACCGCCCTTCCCCTCACCGCCACCGCTCTCCTTCGCCGCCACCTCCCTCTCCCTCTCCCTCTCCGGCTCCGGCTCAGGCTCCGGCTCCGGCTCGGGCGGGTCGGCGAGCTTGGTGCGGCGGACGAGCGAACTGAGGTAGCGGCTGCGGCGCTCCAGCTCCTCGGAGGCCCGGTCCATGGAGGTCGAGGTCGGCGAAGATATGCTGGTTCGTCGGCTAGCGGCGGCAGTGGCGAGGGGGCATCGACGGTGGCCGGCCGCGCGTGCGGTTCTTGTGTCCGAGGGTGGTGGTGTGTGGTGTGGTGGAGGCCGGCTGGGTTCTCTTGGGGTTTGGCCGGTTGGGGAGTGAGCCGTTTGGGTTGCTGATCCCTGGAATTCGTGGGAGCGGCTTTTGAGATAGAAAGGGGTTTGGTTTGCTTGGAAGGAATCAAGCTCCAGTTTCTCTTCTGTTGTCACTGTTGGTAGGTTGCTACGCGCTAGATTTTGGGTGTGTTTGGTTGCTTGCATTGTTTTAGTCTAGCCCATCTCTTTCATCAAGGCTGAGTTTGGCCTGGCTAGATAGATACATATGCAACCGTTTAGCGTGAGATTCTGTTTGGTTGCTTGCACCAAAGATACGGTTTGAAATAGATTTTGTTTGGTTGGTGGTATAGATAGTAGGTATGAGTATTTTCTTTCTTTGAAGGAGAGATCACCTCACTTAGAATTAATAGTGAGAATTCTTACCGTCGAAATAAAAGCGTATTTATTTATGGTATATATATCAGATTTAATAGTACATGCAAAATATACAAAGCATTGATTTCGGAGCTCCTAACAACAATAATTGAAAACAGTATCGGATGAGCATATACAGTTGCATAGAAGTACATAAACCATATTTATCAGTGGTTAATGACATTCGGTGGAAAAAAGAAAGAAAGAAAAAAAAAAAGGAGAACAGAGCTCGCAGAGGAACTTGCCGCCGCCGGTACCTAGCCGCTCGTGCCACCCAGCTAGGCATGTTCGCCGCCGTCGGTGCAGCGAGTCCAGCGGCCGGGAGGGTGTTGTGGCTACTCGGATCTGGCAGGCCCGAGCTTCTAACCTCTGAATTTGGCGAAAAAAAAAAGGTGAGTAGGAGATGGATTTGAGGTAGCTGTCCGTGGCGGCGAGGGTGTCCGCGCAGCGACGAGCTCAAGCCGGCGAGGAAGGTGGTGCCGCTGGCGACGGCGACGAGCTCAAGCCAAGCTCATGCTTCGACATCTCTGTGCAGGTAGATCTGGCAGTGGCGAGCTCATGCCCTCCGGATCCGCCGGCGGAGAGCTCTTGGCGACCCCTTGCTGAAGAAGAGAGGGAGGAGCAGGACTTGCAGCTAGCCTGATCTGGCCGACGGAGATGGAGATGGTCGTCGCTGGTGGCCATGACCGACGATAGCGAAGAGAAGAGAAGATAGAAGAAATGAGGAAGAAGGTAGGGTGGTGTCAGGGACCCCATCGTCTCTCCGGCTCTCCCTGCACGCGCGGGTGCGGCGCCGCTGCATGCGTGGAGCCAGGATGAGCAACGAAGCTCAATTCGGTCGTTCCTGCTCAGCATGGCTGCGAGAGACTTTTTGCATCTGTTGGGCCTGGCTGTGGGACACGTGCAGTCAACCAAACAGTCTACAGGTTGCATCCGAGATGCGAGCTAGGGACAAGCCAGGCAACCAAACACGCCCAAATGTGCATTCAGTATTGGGAATGTTTATTTATGTAGAAACGGTGGAGTCCATGTCAAAATGTTGTAGTGCTTAGGCCTTTCACAGTGGGAGTTACCTAGTCCTACGTGGTGTGTTACCTAGTCTATGTGGCGAAAAAAGTTGGTAGGGCCCATAGCTACACTGGGTTCTTCGCATCCCAGGAGAGGAACGAGCAACCTCGCTTAAAAAGTCAGGCGCGGGGCCCACTTTGCGAGGAGATGAGACGTCGCCGAGGACCGTCGCCGAGGGCGCCGCCGCCGTCCTTCTCTCCTCGCCGCCGGCGGCGGAAAGTGGAGACAAAGCGAGGAGGACAACGACCACGAGCGGCTTCGTCTCCTCGTCGCCGGCCGAGAGAGGAGGAGCCCAGATCCGCGCCGCCGCCGCCGTCCCGCGCTTGCACCGTCCTCCGCGCTCCAGATCCGCGCCGCCACCGCCGTCTTCGAGGGCGCCGTCGTAGCTCGGCCCCGAGGACGACGCCACCGCACGGCTCAGAGGACGCTGCCGTCGCTTCTTCGAGGACGACGCCCGGAGGAGAGGAGAGCCGGCACTGGCGCTGGCGGAGGGAGGAGGGGAGCCACCGCCCGGAGGAGAGGAGAGCCGGCGCCGGCGGAGGGAGGAGGGGAGTCGGCGTCAGCGAAGGGAGGAGGGGAGAGCCGGCAGGGAGGAGTGGATTTGGGGATTGCGTGACGAGGGAGGAGGAGCCGGTGGGGAGTTGGGACTTGGGAGTTTATGGATCCCACTAGCAGATATTTCTGAGTCCCACACACGATACTTGCACTGTGAAGAGAGGGTCTTCATCCTAGCTATCATCTCGTGATAACTCACAGTAAGTGTTTGCACCGTGAAAGGCCTTACAATACAGAGCTCATAAGCATAAACATGATACGGGAGTACTACTATTAGTGTTGACGTGCTGTCCTCCATTCCACACTGTCCTGCTCTGTGAGCTACGAATGCCATAAAAGCAAAACTACCATACTGAATCAATCAGTAAGTAGACCTGATTACTCGTCACCAAGGTTAAATCTCTTAGTACTTGTAGCTCAGAAGTTAAACTGGATTGCCACAATCCGATTAGTGTGCGCGTGGACACTGACCCAGAGTGACACGAGGTGGCCAGCGGAAGTGGACTTCAATTATGGCTAGGAGCCAGTGGCACGTGGGCCCTGGGAGAACTCAACCTTCCGTCCGTGTACGCGCCCCTGGTGCGTTTGACAAACTGTCGGGGCGTGCGAGTTGCGACCATCGCAAACCCGCCCCTCGCCGAGTCGCCGTCCGAATCCGGAAGCCGGTGGGGGAAAGGCGGAAAGCATCCCATGCGGCCCCGAGACCAGCAGAGGATCGCGTCACGCGAATTGGCCGCGGGAGGAAGGAGCTGGACCAAAATCTCACGGCTCCCTACGGATGGAGACGGAAGGGTCGCACGGGCCGCGTCCTGGCTCGCACAGTCGGGTTCCGCGGTGGAACAAGTCCACTCCGCATTCTTCATCTTTACAACGAGTATAATTGGCATTCTTAAACCGAACTACCAGAAAATTTCTTTCTATCTTTACATAACTGTCCAAATTAGATCCCACGATATTGTAGGAGGTTTTGGTTGACGTGGCACCAGAAGGAAAAAAAACTATACATATCACATATGTTAGTGAGACAATATCTTCCTTCTTATCCCTCTATCTCCCTCTGTCAGCTTTGATCGCAAGAGGGGTAACAAGGAGCGGCAGCGGGGAAGAGTGTAGTAGAGAGGACGGGCAGAATGTGGAGGAGAGTCGCGAGGATGCCTGATGAGAGCGAGGCCGGGCGAAGGACAAGCGATGGGAGCGAGGCTGTGCTAAGGAAAAGCGGCACCAGAGAGCTCGTCCGAGTGAGACGGCAGCAGTGATGGGAGGTTGGCAACAGGAGGGCTTCGATGGTCCACGGCGGAGAAGAAGAAGAGGAGTAAGGCGAGGGAATCAGTGAGCTCGAGCTCGCTAGCTATTCGCAGGAAGGAGGCGGTGGCAGTGGACGACTAGAGAGGATGGGACCACGGCTATATGCGGCAATGGGGGAGGAGAGGTCGAAGAGGATGTGCCTGGTAGGGGTGGGCTCGCTACTGCCGCCTAGTTGTGTCGGGAAGCTGGAAGGGATGGAGCAGCCGGGATGGGGACGAAGCGCCACGGCAGTAATGGTGGAACTCGAGCTCAAGTGGTGGTGCCATCACCGTGTCCTAATTTCACATCCTGAGCCGGTTGTGCTGCCCTCCTCTCTTATCTCTTTCTTTATCCCCTTTTCTTTCTGCAACGGCAACGATGACATGGAGAGGCCGATAGGAAGAAGGATGAAGGGGCGAGGCGGAGCTGGGACCTCACCAGGAGGGACACTGTCACGACCTCACTAGCGGCGAGGCGGAGCTAGGACAGCGGCGTCGTGGATCGACACTGCCATACGAGATATGGCTCCCGAGGATGGGGGCGGCATCATCGCAACCTTACAGGGACAACGGTGTCGGGATCGATGTTGTTATCCAGGATAGGACTCTCGGGGGACGCAAGGCGGAGTCGTCACAAAAGATGGAGAAATGCGACCGTGGCACCAACCGATGCTACTGATACCGAAAGAGAGCGAGGAAAGGGGGAAGAGAGGTAGAGTGAATAGAGGAAGAGAGTGAGGACATATGAGGTCACTTTTGTTTTTACCACGTAGGAGTATAAGTTTAGAACGATGAGGACATATGAGGTCACTTTTGTTTTTACCACGTATAAGTTTAGAACGACCACACATTTATATTGCAATAGATCAATGAAACCACACATTTATATTGCCACAGGATCTAATTTAGTCCGATTTCGCAAGTTAGGGTTCAAAAATTTTGATACTATGGCTTAGGGATGCAAACTATTCGTTCCGCGGTTGCGCTAGCTTTATCAGATATTCAGATAGCCCATGCAGCAGCTGCATCAGATATTCAGATGGGTACTATCGCGCGCGGAGTCCGGCCTTTGTCCAGCATCCTACCACATGAGGGCCGTGCCGACAGTAGATGCATGGAAGGCTTCGGTTGGCCGGTTGGGTGCAGGAGAAGTTCACGCTCCATGGCAACCTGTCAAAGCACCACAGCGGTTGGGTGGAGGAGAAACTCCACACAGTTCATTCTACATGGCAACCTGCTGTCAAAGCTGCTACTACTACTACAGACTACGCATGCTCTTGTAATCTGCAGCATTGCGTCCGGGTAAGCACTCATCCAACGCAGCGTTGCGGCAAAGAATTCAGCCACTTTGCTCAGATATGCCACTCACAAAACAGACTTGTATCAAAATGTTTGGGCGATACAAGTTCCCCTAGGAAGGCGTTGGCAAGAACAAGTGCTGGAAAGGAAAAAAATGATAAGGCAAGACCATTCATATCAAACAAAATAGGATAGCATAGAGCACGATAGGCTTATAGCATGCGAATAGCATAAGCAAGATAGGCACATAGAAGTAGATACATATACCGGCGTAGAACTTCCGGGCAACGGCACCAAGAGAGCATGAATAACCTATGCTTAGGTTTTCAGCAATATATATCAGCAACAAGCATTTGCAAAGTAATTCACTAATTCTAGAAGCTGGGTAAAACCAAGATTCCTAGAGGCAGAGCAAAACCTTGATTACCAGCAGCAGTGTAAGACTGTAGATCAAGAACTCCCACAAGCATCAGTAACAATTATATGGTAAGAAAGCTCAAATTCACATGTATCATACCACCAATCACAAAGTGGGACTCATCAAGTGAACAACTTTGCACCAAGGGGCATGCAGAGTAAACATGAACTTAATATCAACTCAAAAGCCTAAGAGCTGTCAACCCATCTCAAGATTCAGGATGGAAGTTCCACGATAGGCCTTCAAGGCTACAACTACGTTTTCTTGAGGGGAAATAAAAAATCAACTAAAAACTACAAACCAAATTGCAGGAAATGCAGGCATGGATTCCTCAACTAAAAGGCCTCCAAGTAGACAAGCAATCCCAAAGTGCATCAGCAGTGCAGATGAAATTCAGCAAAAGATTTTTGAGAGGATACCAGCCTTCAAGGCTTCAACTATAAAAATCCTGGATAATGCGTGAGGCTACAAACTAAGGGACTACAGTGATATAATACGCCACCCAACACTTATGAATACTAAGATCAAAACGCAATCCCAATCAGATTGTACATAAGAGCTTAACACTGATCCTACATGTCATAATAAAATATAAATGGTATCAACATGAATCCAACATTTTCATCATGTATCGATACTATCAGAATCTGTCAGTGCTTCACAAGCATCAAAGAGCTATATATAGACCAAATTTTAGGGATAAACTCTAACAATAAAATGGACCAAATTAGACAATGTATGCCTAAATCGCATTGTGAAGCTAAAATCAAATATCAAAGCATCAACCGACTATGCACTGCCATTCCATATCCAAAATTGACTCCCGTAACACTGGCAAACTCCAGGTTAATTAGATGAGCTACGGGACACGGTTGCTTAAGAACAACAGCATATGAGCCACAAATCAAAGAATATTATCACCGAAAGGTCAGGTAACTGGTACATGACTATTCGAGATGCCACAGGGCAACTAGATAATCATCCCTGCAAGTGTCAAGGCAGTGCTAATTCAGCAAGGCAACATCAGTAACCAAAGATACACCCCTGCAATGATAAGAACAATCCATAAACAAGAAGAAGCATAACTAGCATGCGTATTGAACAGCAACATAAAGCTTAATCAGCAGACAAATCATAAAACATAAATGAGTCTTAGACCCAGAACTTATTTGGATCACAAAGATTAGCACATTCCGTTCAAAGACATCCAGACTAAATATTACCAAAAGTAGCAGATAACATAATTCCCCATACCATCATTCCAGTTTAATGTAACACAGAGCGGATGCCTGGGCAACTAAAGGGGTAAAATTGGAGTGACGGATCACCGGCCGAACCCGGCAGCGTTGAGGCCGAGCAGCATCCGGCCATTGTCCCCAGCAGGAACGTATGCAACATTAGGAGAACGGGCCAGCTCGGCAGCAATCTCCCTGGCCGCCTCGATCCTCCTCAGCTCAATCAGCCCTGTCCCAGCGGCGGCGGTGGCCTCAGAAATGAGCCGCGCGGACTCACTCTCTCCCTCCGCGCGCACGATGGCCGCGCGCCTCTCCTGCTCAGCCTTGGCCACGAGGAACTTGGAGCGCTCGGCCTCCTGCTGCGCCACCTGCTTCTTCTCGACGGCCTGCGAGAACTCGATGCCGTAGGAGAGGTGGGTGATGGCGACGTCGTCGAGGATGATGTTGAACTCGCGGGCGCGGCGGATGAGGGCGTCGCGGACGAGGGCTGAGACGTGGGGCCGCTCGGTGAGGAGCTGGTCGGCGTTGAACTGCGCGACGACGGCCTTGAGCACCTCGTTGCCGATGGAGGGGAGCACCTTGTCGTCGTACTCGAGGCCGAGGGAGGTGAAGATGGTGGGGAGGTGCACGACGTCGGGGCGGGAGAGGAGGCGGAGGGTGAGGTTGACCATCTGCAGGTCCTTGGTGCCGGAGTTGGAGGAGAAGTTGTGGGGGCGCGTGCGGATGTCGAAGACGAAGGGCTTCTGGAGCCACGGCACGAGGAAGTGGGTCCCCTCGCCGACGGTCTCCGGGAGCACCCCGCGGAACCGGTCGAAGATGACGGCGCGCTCGCCGCCGTCGACGGTGTAGAGCGACGCCGACAGGAGGGAGGCCGCGGCGCCGAGCCCCGCCGCCGCCTTGGCGATGTTGGTCAGGAACGACACCGCCGCGGGACCGCCGGCCATGGCGCTCTCTCGTCTTCCGGGGGCGGCGGCGCGGAGGGATAAACCCTAGCAGAGAGAGAGATTGAGAGAGAAGTGGGGGATTTGGTCTCGCCGCCGCTTGGGGGGTGGGGAGGATGGGTGTGGATCTGATGAGGAGGAGTGTGTTTTTAGTGGGTTTTGTGGGGAGGGGTTTATTTCTTGGGAGAGAAGAAGGTGCGGCCGGTCCGAGTGTATGACAGGTGGTGGCCCATTGTCTTTTTCTTGGTTTGGAGCAGAAGAAAGAAAACTTGCCGTCTTGTGTTTCGACCAGAACGGGCCGTGCGAAATTCGAAGACCGTGTAATGGGCTCGTATTTGGACCAGAACGGCCGTTATAAATGGGCTCAAGCTCGCTGATAAGGCCCAAGCCTTTCACGGTTTCACCCAACTCGGCGCATATTCCCGCAGGTGGGATGGAGATCGGGGGAGCAGTTCTACTTCTCCGGATCACCGACGCGCTCGCTAGCTAGTGCCGTCTCGCACGCGTGCCGTCAAGGTGGCCGGCCGAAGCGCGGGCAAGCGCACCACCGTGCAGTGCAGTGCAGTGCGATTCTGCAAAGCGAACGCGAAAACGCGCATGCGGGGGCTCGCATAGTCGCGTTGCAACTGCAGAAGCGGTTGCGAGCGAGGCGACGCGGCGCGGCGCGGCATGTGGTGGTACGCACTCGGCGAGCTAATTAGTGCAACTGCCGAGGCCGGACGGGACGATCGAGCGGTCTCCTCTCCGTCCGTCCGTCCGTCCGTCCTGACGTGATCCTTTCGTCCGGGCCACCTAACTGGCCGGAACCCGGGGACCGGGCGCAACGAAAAGCGCCCGGTTGATCGATCTGCCCTGCACTCTACTGCTCTCTCTGGTACGGGCAGGGGTGGGCACTGGGCAGGCCCGCATCGCGTCAATTCTAACGCGCACCACGACGCTTGCCTGCTTTACTCCCAACCAAAGTGTTCTCTTCAATGCGCCGCCTTCATCTTCATGTGCCTCCCCTGATCCCCTCCCCTAGCACCACCATTACCCCTACAGCGTCACGCCCAAATCCTGAAATCTAGCGATCAAAACCGGACAGAAAAATGGACATAACAATGGGGCCTTGTGTGGGGATGAAAGTGTAGTAGAGCTGAGGCAGGCAGGCTCATAGCAGAGCTACTATTGCTGCCGAAAGGCGTGTCTCAGCTCAGTGCACACATGGATTGCAAATGGGTTGGATGGATGGATGGATGAATCGCTGCTCGATCGCTGGCCGAGCTGTTTTCCAAGGACCGGCGGCCAATAATTCACGTCACACATTATTGTTCAGAGAATAGCCCACTGATTATCATTCCTTCGTGCTCTAGTAGTGGGGGCAGCGGTGCGAAGCGACCCCGGCCGGCTCGAGTGATCGATCAGCCTCTCCTTTTATAAAAAGAGCACGATGACAACTAATGACAGGCAGGGCGTTGCATGATCCACAACCATATTGATCTTCCTCTCTTCTCGCCCTTTATTTTGTTCGGGCAGGTTAGGATTCTCTCGGGCTAGCTTGCCCTTTTAAAAAAAAGTTGGGATTCTCTCGGGGCTAAACTAGTTGTGCTCGGCAAGTACGTACGAGCAAGGCACGCGGCGCATTAACGCGTTGTTTTGGTTGGAGCAGTTCGTATCTTCGGGACAACGCCTCTTGATGTGCTGCCAACTCGTAGCCATGTTCTTTGCTGTTGCTTGCTCGCACAACTCTTCTATAATCCTAGTCGCACATTGCAATATAGAAAGGGGGAAGCGCACCAAATTGACATTAGTTAGGGGTATTTAGGCTCAATTTAGATACTTCAAAATGGCAAAAGTTTTATCATTTTATAGCATTTTTACCATTTTGGATCTATACACTAGTAGCAAAAGTTGGCAATTTGGCATTTGCTAGTCCATAGTAGCAAATTGTGCCAAAAAGTGCTTTGGGACCACTCCCTCTCTCTTTCTCTCTCTCACTTTAGCGCTAGAATGGCAAAACTTTAACATACATCTAAACACCAACTAGTACTTTTGCAATGTCAAAACTTTCCCACTAAAACTTTTGTCATTTGCGATTACAAATGTATCTAAACATGCCCTTAAACGACATGGTTTACCGCGACGCCTATTGGTTTGGTTGTTCGGAACAAGTCGTGTAAAAAAGAGATCAGAGCTGTACTGTGTCCCTGTAGCTGTCACTGAGCTCAGCATGAGCAGGATGCGTGCGAAGGACGCCTTTTTCAGCTTTTTTTTTTCACTGTCTCCAGTGTGTGTGCATGGCAATTTCATGTAGCGGCAGCGGCTAGATGATGACATCGACACGAGTGGCCCGCACGATCCAAACGAGATCGACTGGGACGATGTCGTTCAAATCGCGCGGGAGTCAAAACCTCGAAGGGGGAGTAATTTCTCATTTGTCAATAGTGACATCAACCATGTAGTGGTAATTACATATTGCACCAGTGTGCTTCTCCTATCACCAACATCTCATCTCAAGACACACACACACGCAGCTAACCGGACGATTGAAATCCGATGAAAGAAGTATCAAGAAATTCATGAAACTTCAAAGAATTAACATCACACCGTAAGTAATTTCCTAAGACAAACACAAGGACGCAGCCAAAAAAAATGAAATGAAGGAAAAAAAAATTCAGGACCTTTCATAGAGTTACCGAACGAGCAACTATGCTGAGTGATCAACGCTTCAGCTCTCGCGGGTCGACCCGGCGGGCCTGAGCGGCCGGTCGTCGGCGTCGTCCATCGACACGCTCCGGGCGGTCCGCGCGGAGCCCGCGCCGCCCAGCTGCTCGATGCGCACGACGATCTCCGGCATCGCCGGCCGCTGGTCCGGCACGGTCACGGTGCAGTCCATCGCCAGCCGCAGCATCTCCACCATCTCGTCCTCGGCGCCGGGGTGCCTGAGGAGCTCCGTGTCGAACACCTCGGACGTCCACTCCTCCCGCACGACGGAGCGCGCCCACCGCGGCAGGTCCACGCCCTCGTCGTCGTGCAGCACGGCGTGCGTGGGGGCCTTCCCGGTGAGCAGCTCCAGGAGCAGCACGCCGAAGCTGTACACGTCGGCCTTCTGCGACAGCCGCCACGGGTCCGCCACCACCTCCGGCGCGCGGTACCCCGCCACCCGGCTGGACGGCGCGCCCGCCGGGCCGACGAGGTGCGCGAGGCCGTGGTCCGCCACGCGCGCGTCCACCGACGACCGGCTGAGGAGTACGTTCGACGACTTGATGTTGCCGTGCACCACCTTGGAGCCCGTCGCGTGGATGTACTCCAGCCCGCGCGCCGACGCCAGCGCGATGCGCCTCCTCGACTCCCAGAGCAGCGGCGACCGGCCGGAGCCACGGTTTCCTGGAATCGCCAGCTCAAGTCAGAACTGAAAATGGAGAGAAAAGCAAGCGAGAACCCAGTCGAACACCGAGCATGCATACATACCGTGAAGCATCGACGAGAGGCTGCCCATGGCGACGAACTCGTACACCATGAGCTTCTCGTCCTTGCTGAAGTAGTAGGCCTGCAGTGGCACGACGTTGGGGTGGTCCAGCCCGCCGATCGCCGCGACCTTGTCCCGGAACTCGCGCTCCGGCAATGAGGTCTCCTTGAGGCGCTTCACGGCGACCACCGGCCCGGTCTCGAGCGCGGCCTTGTACGTGGTCCCGTACGTGCCCTTGCCGAGCACCTCGGCCGACGCGCGCAGCAGGTCCTCGAGGTCGTACGGCCGCGGCACCCTCCCGAAGAAGAAGAGCTTCTTCTTTCCTGCGACGTTGGCGGCGACGGCCGGTTGTATCGCGGGGACCACCGCCGCCGGCGGCGGCGGCGGCCGCGCGTCCGAGACGCGCGGCGTGTACACGCTCGGGCTCATTGCCTCTTTGCTGTGCAAGGCGAGCTCCGCCGCGACGTCACGGCTGTGGTGCGGTCTTGGCTTGCGCTGCAGCGCGCCACACGCGAGGACCAGAACGCCGGCGACGAGAAGGAAGCCGAGCGCGCAGCCGATCACAATGCCGGCAATGGCTCCTCCGGCTAGGCGGCGTCCGCCCCTCCCGCGGCCGACCGCCGAGACCGCGCCTTCTGGCGAGAGCGCCGGAGCCTGCGACGGTGGGATGGAAATCGGCGTTCGGCAAGCGGCGAGGGGCTTGCCGCACAGCGACATGCCGAGGAAAGACGTCGCCGGCATGCCGCTGAGACCGCTGGGTATCCCGCCTGTGAGGTTGTTGAAGGAGACGTTGAACGAGGTGAGCAATGGCATGTTGACATTCGGCAGCTCGCCGGTGAGGAGGTTGCCGTCCAAGTAGAGCAGCTGTAGCCTCCCGTTCTTGGCAATGCTCGCCGGAATCCTCCCGGAAAAGCGGTTCTCCGCGAGGTTGAGCTGCGTCAGCGCCGGGAGAGCCAGAATCTCCGGGGGGAGCTCGCCGGAGAAGTGATTCGACTGCAGATTAATTACCCGGAGCTCCGCGCACTTGGCCAGGTCGGACGGCAGCGGGCCGGAGAGCGCGTTGTAGCGCAGCGACAGCACGGCGAGCTTGTCGAGGCCCCCGAGCGCGCCCACGGGGACGTTGCCGCGGAGTCCAACCCCCGGGAGGTGGACCTCCACGACGCGGCCGCCGGAGCACACGACGCCCGTCCACGAGCACGTCGGCTGGGACGTGTTCCACGACACGGTCGCCGACCCGAACGGCGCGATGAACGCCTGCAGCGCCGCGGCGTCCGACGCGATGTCGTTGGCCCCGGCGGAGAGCGCCAGGAGCAGCAGGAGCGCGGCGGCCGCGGCGGCCGGCGGTGGCAGCATCGCTGCGTGGATGGATGGTTTTTCTTGGCTGATCACACCATGCGGCGGTGGGAGGAGGAGGAGAAGCAGAAGAGGAAAGGAGGGAAGAAACAAACAAGCGAAGCAGAATATTGGAATTTGGAAAGGAGACTTTCCATTGCTTTTGTTTACGGACAAGGAGAAAAAACGGAGGATGCCACAAATGACATCGCAAGTTCGCAACCGCGCTACGAGATCCCGGCGCGATCTCGTACGTCCGATTACATTTCCAACGGCTCAGATCGAGAGATGCACGTTGACAAAGCTTTGCCTTGCCGGGCGTTGATCCTGAATCCCTCCCTCCTACGTACAGTACGTACTAGTGTTGATGTTGCGATTTTGATAGCATAACAACCAGAAGTACAACAATAGTGCCTGAGAAGATTTGCACAGAACTGTAGCTGACTTAGATTTGCAACAAGGCTAACAGTGTGTTTTACCATCTGCGTATTACCGGTCGTTTTCACGAACACAGGTGTTAGCTGGAGCTACTCCTTACCTGTAAACGGTGATCAAGAATCTTTAATTCAGGTTAGCTGAAGGTAGGATCATGTTGACATCACAAAGCTGGATGCAGAGTTTCCGTTTTCTTTTTTGCGATGCCACACGACAGAGTAAACAACGGACGTACGACCAGGTCCTGGAACCGTAACCGTCGACAGATTCGGTGGCCTGTAGATGCCATCATGGCGTAATTATCGTAGCGGTGTGTCAACCATCGATGGTTGCAAAAGGCTTTATTTATCAGTAATATTGAATCACCAACTTACCTATCTTTGCTGTACCACAGAATTAAGGCTCGCTTAAGCCAACGGGAACAACGACTGATAATCAGACACGCACAAAAAAACGCAAAGCTACGACAGAGTGGTCTCAATTCTCCTGCAGTGATCAGCTGTACACACCACGTACAAGTTGTCACCATTGCTGGATATATTCCCTTATGTGAATCTAACTACTACCTAGGCACCAAACTTTTTTTTAGATCAAAACTTTCACTTGCAAATGGAAGTCCCGCAGTAGACAATAGTTGGTTCATTTTTTGTGTCACCTTTTGGGCAGGAAGAGAGCTTTTTGTCTGGCTTCTTGACGCGTAATACAGGATGGCTTAAAGCACAGATACAATACAGATCAGACCCCGGAGATTGGCTGCCAAAAAGAATCCGAAACGACTAAAGATTGGGGGTCATTTGGACCTTGGTCATCCGCCAACACTACGGCCGTGGAGACGCTGACCTTCTGTATGAACATGGTTACATGGTGGGGCTCCTTCAACCGCTGCGTATATTGTATTGCAGAACCGAAATGGATTCTGTTGAGTGCGATCAACAACCGATGATAATCTTCGTCGTCTGCATCCTCCTAAAACGCGGTTTAGGATTTACGAATCGGTGGTAGATGTGCACATCCACCGTCGTTTTGTGCGATAAACGACAGTTTTATTATAGAGTATATAGGCGTGCAACCGTATCGAAGATCTCTTGGAGTTTATTGCCGGATGGATGGATCGATTAATGCTTTTTTTGATGTGTGTGTTCTTGGCTGCGTTTGTTGGGACGTAGGGGCACTGTGTAACGTGATGGAAAGCATGGATCTGGTTTCGTGCATCCAGCCAGCCAGCATGCTTTGTTGATCAAGTGATGTGGCAATCATTGTCCAATCAGTGAGAAGCATTGATCGCGCGGAAACGAGATCCTAGCTGTACTAGCCTACTGCTAGGGAAAGGTAGAGAGTGCTGTCCCTGTCTAAGATCCATGGAACAAGAAGTATGGATGTAGGAGTATGGAACTGGAGCTAAGATCAATGCCCGGTGTGGGATCTCGAAACGATTGCGTGAGCATTAAAAAAGGACGAGGGATTAACTGAAAACTGTTGGAGCAGACGAAGTACTTCGTATTAGAGCATGTACAGTAAGATATCAGCAGGCTGCAAAATAAGTTGGAAGAGAGAAGGGGAGAGAGAGAGAGAGGGTGAATGAGCGATTAATTTGTAGCCGGGCTACACACAGAAACCAAAATAAGCTCTTTACATGCATGCTAACCTCATCAAACCCAAGGAAGAAAAGTACCCGGGAGAGAAAACTAATGGGTATAAAACAATAAAATAGTATTGTGTGACCCATCATATTATAGCTAATCTAGTGTGTTTCACTAGCTATAAGATGACCTGGAGAAAATTATCGCCAAACTCGTGGCTCATGAAGCTTTCAGCTCGTTTACCTTAACGGCTCAACTCAAGCGCACTACTAGAATCCACCAACTTCCCTAGAGCCAAATACACTAGGGATCAGGGGAAAAACTCTGGCGAACAGATTCCCCTAGGGTGAACCCTGGGATCCATTCTACGGGAACAACACAGCTCCCTAGAGTTTTTCAAGGAGAACCTAGGGAAAGATTCCGTTCCCTAGAGTTTCACTCCATAGGGATAGTTGTACATGTGGCGCAAACTGAATCTGACGTGTAAAGTGGATTTCTTTTGGTTTTCAGCCAAATTTAGGAAAAATATTACCATTTAAATAAAATTGCATATTTCATTGTTTTATTTTGGTTTCTTTATTTTACTGTCTTCCTTTGCCTCAACATCAAAGCTAAAACATTAGTTGAAATAAAAATGCCATTCTATTATCAATAGAAAAATACTCAATTACATTGATTCTTCAGTTTACATATACTTTTGTAGTACAAAGTGGAGCTGAAAAGTTGACAAAAAATTCCTCTCACAAACATATGATACACACTTCAGATGTGCTGATGAGCTGATGCTATCATCGCTCAGATCGAAACGATAAAAACATAAAAGACAACACATGTTCTTGAAAACGAATCTAAACCACTTGATACTAGCGTGCTTCTGCAACAACAGTGGAAACTTGAAAAACTGCATCCGCAAAGAACTGAAGTGGAACTAATCTTGTTTGTTCTCCAATGCTTCCAGCCCTTGCCTCTTGAAAAGAAAACCCAAATAGCATGCTCAACAGCCCAGATCAAGATAATATGCAAATGGGCACACATATGAAAGAAACTTCAGTTCGAGCTCAGTTGAAACAACACTTACTTGGATTTGTACTTCCATTGCTGGTCAGCATCATGATGGAGGCTGGAGCATCAGCAACCTTGTGGTGCTCGCTGCTTGCTGGAGTGCGCTCTTGTGCTGCACGCTACGAAGAAAAAAAAGGAGAGGAAAGGAGCTGAGAAAATTGGATCGAAACAACTTATGCAAGACGGAGACAACGGCGTGTGGTGAGAGAGGAGGCTCCGTCGAGCTTGTCGAGAGCGGCAGCTGTCGGGTGCTTGCTGGCGACCGGTTGCTAGAGCTCGAGGTTTGGTCAAGGAAAGGGCAGGGGCCGCCGTGCCGGCCGGCCGCCGCACGCCGGCCGGCCGTTGGGGTGAAGAAAAACGAGAGGATGTGGTTTGCTTGAGCTGTGGAGAAGATAAGGTGGGCCCAACATTTATTGGGCAGAAATTTTGTATGTCGAGGGCGCGTTCCTTGGTCGCAGCAAGGAAAAAAATTGAAAAAAAATATTGGAAGTAATCAGACCACCATGCTGATGTGGAGTAGCTACGTGTCATTTCAGCCAAAGTTCCCTAGGAATACTTCTTTCCCTTAGAGTTATCAATTTGCTCCCTAGGGATACTTTTGGTTTCCCTTGGATGGCTTTAACAACTCTAGGGAACAATTTTAACTCTAGGGAACCCGTTGAATTCTAGTAGTGAGCTAGGTTACGAGTTATGGAGTATTCATGAGTTTAACGAGCTGAACCAATAGTCCACTAGGGCAGCATACGGTACAATTCTCTACTAGACAAAAATAAGTCCATGCTATACCGATTGACTAGGTCTAAAAAGAACACTAAAGTTCATATTGATCCAAACCCTATTCTCCACTCATCATTACTGCTACATTGGCGCCACACGACCATACATCACCATTGCCGTCTTGTGCCGGTGCCAGAACATTGGCTCCTCACCTCCTCCCTCATCAGTCACTAAACTCCTAACGAGCTCAACTGAGTCAAACCATCTTAACGTCTGCCCATAGGTAGGACTAAAGTTTAGAGGAGTCATAAAATGCATAGTGGCATATCAACCACTCTCATAGGCGCCCCGCGCCCAAGCACCAAAAGGTTGTGGTGTTGGGCGAGCCTAATAATTCTATAGACTAGAGTGTATAGGAATTTTTCTAGTATGCTATGCGATTTTCTTGTGGGAGCTTCTAGCATGTACAATTTTTTTTCATAATTAAGAGTTCTTATAAACAACCTGTCTAGATTACGAGAAGCTATAGTTGTAAAAACTAAAAAGTAAACTAAAAGACAAGCTGATTTTTTTCAATTTCTCTAGATTTTTATCGGCCAGATTCTTAGGCCCCTTTGATTCAAAGAAAATTCATAGGAATTTTAGAGGATTTTATTTCTATAGGAATTTTTCCTATATAGTCCTTTGAATTAAAGGAATGGTCCTATGAAATTCCTATGGAATGCCTCTTCCCATGCAATTTTTGGAGGAAATATAACATGAGGTAGAACCTCATGGTAAGAATCTATTGAGTTTTTATCTCTCCTCAAATTCCTGTGTTTTTCCTGCGGCCCAATTAAACAGTCATCCCTATGTTTTTCCTGCGTTTTGCAATCCTCTGTTTTACATTTGCATTCTTATTAGAATACTATGTTTTTCCTATTCCTCTGTGTTTTTCATTTTTGTGATTTAAAGGGGTCTTAGATGATGCTTTTGATGAGAATCTAAGGGCTCCTTTGATTTAAATGATCGGTATAGGATTTTTTGTAGGATTCACAATCCTATGGATTATTTCCTATGGATGCCTTTGATTCATAGGAAATGAAAGGAAACATTCCTAAGGATTGCATCCCTTTAGTTTATTTTCACATGAAAAAAAGAAAGAGGTCTGACCTCTTGGGAAGAGAAATCCTGTGTTTTTTCCTATAGAACTATCAAGGGCACATTTCATCTTTTCATGTGTTTTTAATTCCCACAGGATTGAAGAATTATACTACTTCAATTTCTACGTTTTTTCTATTCCTATGTTTTTTACTACCCTACGAATCCAAGTGGCTCTAGATCTTTCTAAATAGGCTCGGCACTACGGCAGAGGAGCGAGCAACTGTAGCGTGTATGGGCGTCCGTCCGGTCAGTCCACTGCGGCTCCCGTGGTTTTGGCCCACGCGGGGCGCGTACGGGCTGCCGGCCTGCCGAGTGGCGACCGTGTTGCTGCCTGGTGCTCGCTTTGTTCGTAGGCCTTCTTCATAGCGGATACCGTGCGCAATCCAACCGTGCGCGCAATCAGATAAGCGGACGGAATCGATTTGGCGATTCTGTAGCGGTGGAGAGCAATCCAACGTCTCTTTGGAGCCACAAATTTAAACCGGGTCCTTGTTACTAATGCCGAGTTCCAGATCTTGAATTGGAGTTTTCAAACGAGATACACAGGCAACTGGAAAAATTACAAATTCTCAAGTGGGTAGTCAGGCGTGGACTAGCCAATTGATGATGTGGAGTCGTTTTTCATCGTTTCCGTGAAAATATCACGAGGGAAAAAAAAGATCCTGGACTAGCGTCACCTTCCGCAGTAATAAAAGTCGGTCTTCTCCCAAAAGAAGCCCACGTATTCCATATTTCCGTTCCCATAGATTCTCTCCGAACTTCACACACGCCATAACCCATATCTTACACAGACATGTGGGCCACACATAACTTGTACCCCACCTGTCATCGTCACCGTTAAGCAAAAACGACTTTTCACTCCGATCCGGTTACTCTATCCATGTCGCACTCTTTCTCGCCGGGCCCACACAACACGGCGGCCCATAACCGACAAGCGGGCCCCACGCGAGGACGGTTCCGAACTCCCAGACCCACACGGCAGCGAGGCCACCCGCGACTTATCCGCAGAGATCCCCCTTCGAATCGAAACCCTTGAGCTTTTTTTTTTTTCGCTTAAACCAAATTCTTTTCGCATCCCCAATCCCACCACGCCTACCCTAAACCCACGGCGATCTCCTCCTATATTTCCTCCGGTCGCAGGCGATTCCACCGGCGACGCACCGCGAGATCGCATTTTCGTTGGTTTTGTTTTATTTGTGGCAATTTGGGGAAGTGATGGGCGGCGGGAACCGCATCTCCGGTGGCGGCGGCGGCGGATTCTTGAAGCCGCTTGCCGGCGTGTCGTTCGCGTTTATGCCCGGGGTGGGCGCGTTCTACTTCCTGGTTGGGTCGGTGCTTGGGTTCTTGGCGATGGTGTACTCGTCCGAGTCCGACGAGGCCGGCGGCGACTGGGCCTCCGCGGAGCGCTGGGTTGCGCTGGCGAGGTCGGTGAGCGCCCCCCAGATGTTTGTTGGAATTCCCCTCCTGCTCCTGGCGACGGGGGTCTGGCGCCTCGGCAAGCGGTGCGAGGCCGTGGAGGGGCTCGTCGGGAACGCGGACGCCACGGTGCAGGCATTGCGCGTCGGCGGCGTCGTCTGCGCCGTGTGCGGGACGAAGATACTGGCCCTGAAGAAGAAAGGCGGCCTGCCCCCGTCCCCGACCCCGTCCCCGGCCCGCTCCAAGGGGAGCTGCTCCGACAAGCCGGTCGCGAGGTCGCTGGCCGCCGAGCTGGAGCAGGAGGCCAACGCGGAGGAAGACGAGTGCGCGGCGGCCGGCGACGCGAACGGCGGCTGCGGCAGCGGTGCGGAGGAGGGCGGCAGCGTGGAGCGGCTGAGGCGCCGGCTCGCGGCCGAGAGGAGGCGGAGGGAGGCCGCGCTGGAGGAGCTGGAGAAGGAGAGGCGCGCGGCGGCGTCCGCGGCCGACGAGGCCATGGCCAAGATCGCGTGCCTCCGCAACGAGAAGGCGCTGGTGGAGCGCGAGGCGCGGCAGTTCCGGGAGATGGCGCAGCAGAAGCAGATGTACGACCGGCAGCAGATCGAGTCGCTCCAGTGGGTGATCCAGAGGTTCGGCATGCCGTGCGGCGAGGCCGAGGTGTCCTCCGAGCGGGCCGTGTCGGAGACCAGCGAGGACGACAGAGACAGGAAGTAGCCCACTCCCTCCTTCCTTCTTGGTAGTATACTCTAGTATAGCTCGATGAAACAGTAATGGCGGCCGAAGCTGCTGTAGATGCTGCTTGTCTAAAAGCTTTTGATGGTTTCATCAGCATTCAGCAGCAATGTAGGGGCCTCCGGGGTGCCCAAGTTTTGAAATTTCGATAGCTGGTGCTACTGGGAGAATCCTCTGGTGGTTGTCAAAGCTCTGCTGAAGATTAGCAGAGCTAATGCACCTGTAAATATGTCATCTTTCACAAGACCTTAATATATGATTAACAATTGCACACAATATGCTTCATATGTTTTTGTTGTTCAGCAGCACATCTGTGAACTTGCAGAAATCTGTGAATCTGTTTTGCAGGTTTTAGTAAATTAGACTGGATTTCACAACAAGATTAATTTCTGATGCTCCATGTTTATTTGCTCAGCAGAACATTTTTAAACATACAGAACCATTGTCGTGTGCAGTCGGTGAATCTGTCTTGCAGCTTTCAGTAAAGCGGAGTGGAATTGACAAGGAGATTTGTTTTCTTGGTTTGCTGTAAATTCCTGGATAATTTCTGATGCTTCATGTTTTCTTTGGTCAGCAGAACATTCTAAACCTGCAGACTCATTATTGTGCAGTCTGTGAATATGTTTTGCAGGTTTCAGTAAATTAGACTGGAGCTGACAACAAGATTAGTTTTTTTTGGTTTGCTTTAAATTCCTGGATAATTTCTGCACTGGAGCATTGTTATAAGCAGTCCTGACAAGAAATGCTTCGAAGAACGCAGAAATCTAAATTACCTGCTAAGTATATCAGCGTTGTTGGTATCCGATATCGTATAATCGTCTGATTTCTGATTAAATAACCTGCTAAGTATATCAGCGTTGGGCAGGACAAGTTCTCAACTTGTTCCTGTTATTTTCTCAAACTGCTAAATGGTTTATTTTTTTTTACAATTTTTTTATGAAAAAGTTGTTTTTAATTAAAGAATTATATTAATTTTGTTTTTAACTAATAATTAATTAACGATGCGCTAATGTGATGTTTCATTTTACGTGCGTGGAGGGAGAGCCTAACCCTTTGATTCGAACTCAACAATGTAGGGTGAAACTTAGGCTCTCTTTATTTTTACTTAAGAATTTTGGACCATGTTGCACCGTATAAGTGGTACTCGCTCTATTCAGTAAGTAAGATGTTTTGATTTTTTTTCAAACTTCTTTAATTTAGCTTTGAACAAAATTATAAAAGCTTATAGAAACCTTTTCAAAATAATATAGATATATTATCAAAATATATTCAATGTTAAATTTAATAAAAGTAATTTGTTGTTGTAAATATAACTATATTTTCTATAAACATGTTTAACCTTCTTATAATATAAAAGGATGGAATACGGAACTAGGTCCGCGATGATTTTTCAATGTCCGTAAAAAAAAGACTGCATATGATTTAGATGCGTTGACATTAAGCCAAGATTCTACTTTAAAAGGGCTGAGTTAGATCTCATCGGTTGGCCTAACAAGTTAAAACAAAAGCTAAAATTTAAGTTTTTGAGGTTGATTTTGAAGTTGATTTTAAGTTTTTAACATAATTTCCTTTTCTTTGTAGAATTGGCTTCTAAGTCGCTATAAATAAATAGATAAAAAAAATTACCCATAAACTAATTTTTATTCTCTAATTAAACTATTTTGGCTTATCATGAACATGGACAACCGTCAACCAATGAGTAATTTAGGCTGTGTTTAGTTCAGCGTAAAGTTTAAATTTTAGTTAAAATTGATGATGATGTGACTGAAAATGAAAATGTGTGTACGACAGGCTGATGTCAGCCTTAGCCAGACAGAGACCCAGTACGATCCAAAACTCGGGGGGCCTGGGACGAACAAGTCGAAACAAGAGAGGGTTTCAATTGCAAAACATCCATTCAGTTCTTTCCTCCGATCAATCCTCTCTGGCTTTAAACTTGGCGCGCCCCGCCCCCGGCGGCGGCGACCCGCTCCTCCCGATCCCACCCTACCGGCCGCCATGCAGAGGGCTCTCCGCCTCCGCCACCGCCCGCGGCGGCCGCCTCCTGTTCCTGCCCAGGCACCGCCGCCGTCCCCTCGCCCATGGTACGCCGCGCCACCACCGCCGCCGCAGGCCGCGGCGGCCGATCCCCTCCTCGTCGCCGCCTCCGAGGTCGCGCTCGCCCTCCCCGTCCACCCGGCGCCGCTCCCGTCCGCCGCGCCGGCACCGCTCCTCCGCCTCCTCCCCGCCTTCACCTCCGACCACTTCCTCTCCCTCCTCCGCCTCAACCCGCTCTCCCTCCCGCCCCTCCCGCTCCACTCCCTCTTCCGCCTCCTCCTCGTCGCCTCTCCTCCGGGCCTCTTCCGCCACACCCCGGCCTCTTTCCTCTCCATGGCGTGCCACCTCCTCCGCCACCGCCTTCCGCACCTGGCTCATCCGCTCCTACGCCTCCTCGCCTCCCGTCTCGGCCGCTCCTCCCCGCCGCGCGTCCTCCCTCTCCTCCTCTCCGCCGCCGCCGCCGCCCCCGGCGACCCGGCGTCTCTTTTGTCTGCACTCTCCTCGGCCTACGCCGAGGAGGGCCTCCTCCCCGACGCGTGCACCCTCGTCCTCCTCGCCCTCCGCCGTGGCATCCGCCTCGAGCCCACCTCGTGTACTGGTCTCATGAGCCGGTTCCCCACTGCTCCCGAAGCCTGCGCCTTCTATCTGCAACTGCTTGACGCGGGCCTGCCCCCGGAGGCCAAGCTGTTCAACGTTCTGATGCGTGACCTTGTCAGATTGGGTGAGCTTGCAAGTGCACAGAACGTGTTCGACGAAATGCAGAGCAGGGGCGTGCGGCGGACGGTTGTCAGCTTTAACACCATGATTTCGGGGATGTGCAGGGCTGGTGATCTGGACGGTGCGGAAACTCTGCACAGAAGGATGTCGGAGGCAGGTGTCACGCCGGATGTGTACACTTATGGTGCTTTGATACAGGGATTGTGCAGGGTGGGGAGGATAGAAGATGCAAGAGGGGTGTTTGAGAAAATGTGCGGGAGAGGTATGAAGCCCAATGCAGTTGTGTTCACGATTTTGATAGACGCACATTGCAAGAAGGGTGATGCAGAGACTATGCTGGAGCTGCACCGGGAGATGAGAGAAAGGGGTGTGAGGCCAGATGCGGTAACGTACAATGCAATAGTCAATGGGCTCTGCCGGGCAAGAGATTTGAAGTCTGCTAGTGGAATTGTGGTGGAGATGAGGAGTGCTGGTCTCAGGCCAGACACGGTTACTTATACTACCCTCATTGATGGTTATTGCAAGGAAGAAGAGTTAGACATGGCGATGGAGATTAAACAGAATATGGTGGCTGAAGGGGTTGGATTGGATGAGGTGACATATACAGCACTCATATCAGGGCTGAGCAAGGCAGGGCGATCAGCTGATGCCGAGAGAGTTCTGGGTGAGATGATGGAGGCTGGTTTGGAGCCTGATAACACGACCTACACAATGGTGATTGATGCTTTCTGTAGGAAAGGGGACGTGAAGACAGGCCTTAGACTCCTGAAGGAAATGCAGAATAAGGGTAGAAAACCAGGAGTTGTGACATATAATGTTATTATGAATGGTTTCTGCAAGCTGGGGCAGATGAAGAATGCAGACATGCTTCTTAATGCAATGATTAATATAGGTGTATCTCCAGATGATATCACATACAACATTCTCTTGGATGGGCATTGCAAGCATGGAAAAGTTACAGATATTGAAGAACTGAAGAGTGCAAAAGGAACAGTGCCAGATTTGGGTGTCTATACTTCTATAGTCGGTGAAATTGTCAAGAAGAAAACAACTAAGACTTACCATGACAGATAACATTGGTGGGCAAAGACAGAACTTTTCCAACAGTAAATTCCATTAATCTAGTAGATGGTACAGAACACAATATGAATACATGTGCACTGCAACCAAGGAAGACGAATGACATGACTGTAGTCCAATCGGCATGCACACGTCATGTTTGAATAGAGCAAGCATGAGGAATAAGTTGGTTTTGAAGTATTGGCAACCTGATTCGTTCCTTGATTTTGTATACATATATAATTATATTTCCTCCATCAGTGCCCATTTTTCGGGATGCTGAGAAATGTTTACATGGAAATGAGGTGCTCTGAACAATTGGGGTTCATACCGTACAACTGATGCGTTCATTACTTTCTACAGGGCTCAAAATGATTGTCCTGGGCTCCTGGCTGCATGACAGAGTAACAGAGTTGCCTTCACTGATTCACAGCTAACTCTAGCAGGTCAGGCAGACGGTCACAATTAGAAGTAAATATTTTTCTACTTGTGACTTTATTTCACCTTTATTTGTGTTGATGAGAACAACTAAAAGCATTATTACTCATGGTATGTCCTATGATGCATATAACTTTCGTGAGTTTTCACCTGAAGCCCCTGTGTGCAGCTAAACATGTGCTTGATAGGTGATATGATCACTCATGTTAATTTCATGTCTGATAGATGTGTGCTCTAATTTAAATTTGCTTGTCACATTGATCAAAATGTGAGTAAACTGTCAAATTTGTATGTTGGATGTTCAACTTGCAAGGTGGGGAGTGGGGACATAGAACTTAAAATAGCATGCTTTTATTTCATGTTTCCCAAAATTTATTCCTTGTTACATGAAAGGTAAAATACATATTCTTAATATGAGATTGTGATTCATTGCAGCTTCGTTGGATTCAGTTCTGCCTACTGAAACTTCAGACAGGAACACATGAGGGTTCAAATCATCTAGTTTGCACGGCCTTGGCCATTCCATATGCCGCAGCAGAAGCAAGCGCACCGATAATAGCAGTTTGGACAGCGCTGAGGAATGGACGGTTTCCAGTAAAGCGACCCTTGATGTATCCAAAGAAAAGTAGTGCAACCAGCGTGACACCGACAGATGTGAGCATGGCGTTCTGTGCTGTGGAGATAAACATGTAGGGAAGGAGAGGGACCAGTCCACCAATGACATAAGATAGCGCAATTGTTAAAGCGCTCTGTATAGCTCTTTTAGGGTCTGGTTTCTCCAATCCCAGCTCAAACCTGCATACATTGCTCTGGTTAGTTAAGTTGGTTTGATAATTCCAAATCAATTTTTATATTTTATATGATTGAAATCTTGCTGTTTACTAATATATGTGTGGTTTTCATTGTTGAAAGCTTCTTATATGAGCTATGGCAAACGCATACAGGATAATCGAAACATTTCTGATTAGTATCTCAGACACCATCAGGACATCAACATTTGCTTTCTAGTATAACTGATGAAGAGATTGACAAAGGGAGTAGCAACAGTTGGTCATATTACCTCATCATGAAGTCGAGCCAAGCTTGAGGATTCCTACGGAGCCCGTCCACGACAGGGCCATACTCATGCGGTTCGAGCCCGTACTGCGACATGATCTCGCCAATCTCAGCAGCCTCTGATCGATCAACCAGGAAACCAAAAGTTTTTTAAACAAAGTGAGGCAGCTTTCCTGCTGGTCGCAGATGGGAGGAATCTTAGCGACATGTCTCAGCATATGGTATCTTGTTGTATCTGCTTATCGGCTTACCAGTGTCCGGGACGGCGATGATCTCCTCCTGCTCCCTTTTCATCTCCCGCTGGTAATGGTCTGCCTCGCTCTTGGCCGCGAGATACCTACCACATGGTGCAATTGCGGGTAAGTGTCATGCGTTTGTGCAATTGCGCGCGCCTTTTTTCGATTTGAAAACAATGTGATCTTGTCTTGTTCCCAGTTTAAAGGGGGGAAAGTATTATTCTCCACTTTCTTAGGCCTAAAAGTTGTGACACTAACACAAAGTGTGCTGGAACAGCACGTGGTATAGGGCCACACACGTGTCCATCACGAGCTAACTTTACTTTAATTACTCCTTTTTCGGGCTTTGGATGACAGGAGTAATCTGCAACTGGGACTGTAGGGGTGGGAGCTAGGCAAAGAACAGAGAAGGTCAGATACGCCGTGCACAATCTGCAGAGCAACGAACACTATGGGCTTTCCTAATTGATTTTTCATGAGGTAACAAGGCAATATTCAGCAAGTACACCTGTGAATCTGTGAGTATATTCAGGCAGGCATACCTAACTCCCATTAAAACAGCCAAGAGCACGGTAACTTGCTTGCTGGCCATTTTTTTTATTAATCCATTACTCCACTTCTTATATTCAGCAAGTAATATGTTTTAAGCGCGAGCGCCTAATACGATTTACAACCATCTCTCCAGTCAGTCTCCACTCTGTACTGCTTATGCCTTGTCCACATCTCCCCTGTTCTACAAGGTCGTGGAAAATATTCTAGGCTGTAGGGAAAAAAACCGTAGACAATCTCGTTCTTTTCTCCAACAAGAGTTGGATGAACATTAAAATTTTTTGGCACGTTTTTCAAATTGCTTAACGTACGTTTCGTGTGAAAACTTTCTATAGGAAACTTGCTCTAAAATATCATATTAATCTATTTTTCAAGTTTGTAATAATTAAAACTCAATCAATTATATGTTAATACCAAAAGTTTTGCGTGAAAAACTTAATCTTCATCTCATCTTAAGAGATCCTTTTGTTTGAAAGAAATTCCATAGGATTTTTTTATAAATCATTATTTATGATTTCATAGGATCTTGTAAAAATCATTGGACAAACCAATCGTATGAATTGTTTCCTATTCTCGCAGACACGTGTTAAGCGTCTCTGCAAAAGACGGAACCCGATAATTGTACGAGCAAATATATGCGTGCATGGCGTATCAAAATTTTTTGTTTCATCATGATCATACTGCAGTACATTCCGATTTCAGGTGATTAATAAATTACTAGTATCATGTTATGGGCTGTGGCCTGTGGGTCCCCGAAAGCTTTCTATTGTATTCACTGACATACTACTGCACCCTGCCGCTGGGTTTCCTGTTTTGGTAATGAAAAACTCGGAACCCCTCTTTAAAAAAAAAAGAAAAGAAGAGCAAATCTATACGACGAAACTGACATATTGCTAACTTCGCTAGATTAATCAGGGATTCAGGGGTGCAATGCATGGACAAGGAACACACAGAGAGATGATGAGTGTTTAATGTTTACCCTCCGAGGCCCATGGAGATGGCGCCGGCGGCGACCTCGGCGAGGCCGGCGGTGAGCACGAGCGAGGATGGCGCGCTGGCGCCGGAGAGCCCCGCGGCGAGGGCGAAGGGCACGGTGAGGCCGTCGGAGACGCCCATGATGACGTCGCGGACCACCTCCCCCGACGTGAAGTGCCGCTCCGGGTGGTGGTGGTGGCTGTGGCTCGCCGCCTTGTCCGCCAGCAGCGGCAGCCCCCCGCCGTCCGTCGCCGCCGCCATCGCCGCCGCCGACTCGCCGAGGTAGACCGTAGACACGAAGAAGCGAGACTGGTGGATGGATGGAAGCGGTCAGGCGACGCACGTTTGAAGAGGTGGTTTATTTGGAGTGCTGGACTCTCTGGCCCTGTTTATATAGAGAGAGGGTTTTGAGAGGCATACGGTATGGTCTTCTTTGGCTTCAGAACAAGAAAACGAGGCATGGTCTTCTGATACTGCTACTGTTTCTATGGTGGGCCCTCGTAGTCAGGCACAGAGAAGCCAACTACGTGAATCATGAGACGGCATGTGTTATACTCATATCAAGTGTTAGAAAAATCTAACTCTTCAGATCCAAAGCATCACAAGCCATTTATCTTAGAGGAACGAGTAAACCTTAGAGAAATGTACATATCTATTTCTAATTTCGTCCCAGAATAATTATATTTCTAAAGTATTAGAGACAAATTAACAATAAACATAATTTACCACAATAACCGTATTTAATAGCACCTTTGCACGTACACATTCTACCCATACACTTGATTAAAAGAAATATTAAGGCAATAAGTCCACTCATTTACCATTTTTAAACTTGATTAAAAGGAAAGTTGGGTGCCACCCCAAGAGAAATATAATTTTTGGGATAAAATTTGAATGACATAAATGTAAGAGTAAATTTCAAAAAACTGCAATTTTAGTGACAAATGTATCAGTTTGCTGCAACTTTAGCGACATGTTTCAGTTTGCTGCAACAATAGCACGGGAAATTATCATAAAACTGCAACTTTTACGTTATATGCTGCTACAGTTGTCACATATATGTACTGTAGCAGCATATAACGTAAAAATTGCAGTTTTGTGATAATTTCCCGTGCTATTATTGCAGCAAACTGAAACATGTCGCTAGTGTTGCAGCAAACTGATAGTTTTGTCACTAAAGTTGCAGTTTTCTGAAATTTACTCTAAATGTAATTATTCCGAGATGGAGATAATATTTGTTAAGTATCAATTATTATAATTAACGTTAATAGAAAGCTAAAACGATAGTACCACATTTGTTCCTAAAGTGTAATAGCCATAGGCGGAGATAGAAAAAATTGTCTGAGAAAAGGATCAACCAAATAAGTCGTTAATGTGTGTGACAGTGTGAGTTCATGACACACACATCCTTTCAATTCGTTATGTAAGGTCATTACTCAACTGGACAAGCACACTGAACCAAATGTCCAAATCACTTTATCGAGTGATATGTAACTGTAGTCATAAACTACTATAATACATGTTACAATTACAAACTAGTAATAGATTGGTAGGTCTAATGGACGAATGTTGGTGTGCGACCTAGGAGCGCGAGTACGTTTCGACCTGGCTTGTACTCCCTCCGTCCCAAAATAACTCAACTTCTAGGTTTAAATTTTATCTTAAAATAAATTAACATCTAATTTCTTACCGAGGATGGTTCGCAAATCAAGAAATTTTATCCTTTAAATACCCTTTACATACCTATCCATCAATATAACTTTTCAACTAATTATGGGCATTTTAGTTCTTTGAATTTCTTTTTAACTTTGCCTTGGGAAGCGGGTTTGAAATATTGTGGGACATAGAGTATGTGTTTGGCTTACTAGCAAAGCCGTGAAGAAAAAACTACACATATATAACTTTACTTTAATATATAAACATTTTATATGACACATTTGAATCGAAATCGGTATCAGATATATAAACTTTTTATACGTCAACTTAACAAAAAGAGGAAACTGCACGGTGAAAAAAGAAGAAGAAAATCGCGAGTTGGCTACGGCGAACGTGAGCTAGCCCTGTCGGCGTTAGATCGACGTGGATGCAACAGGTAGATAGACCGACACGAGCTCATGCAACATCCGCGTGGATACAGGCAGGCCCCCACGGTGATGTCTCTACATCTGCACGGAGGCTGCCACTCGCTGCCCGTGAGGTCGTCTCGTCAGGCTGTGCAGCTGCCGTTCTTTGGCAGCGGAGTGCCGGAAAGGCGTGCGTGGCGCTGCCGTTTTTGCACGGGGGAACGCGTCCATCTGGCCGCGCACGCCTGTGCACATCGGCGCGGGCCAAGCCCGATTGGTGAAAGGAGGGTGCCACGGCCCACGGGCCGATCCGGCCATAGGAGCTCATGCCCCGTTTGCGGAAGCGAGGCGACTAGCACCACGAATTTAAGGACAGGATAGAGCTTATTCAAGATCCACAAAGGATATATATTACAACGAACCAAACGAATGTGACAAAAGGAGAGCTCTTTTTCCCTTATTACTCCTACCCTTTTTCACTTTCTGCCCTGAATCTACCCGGCTTAAGCCCCTTTCTACTTTTGCCTGAACAGCTAGCGTCTACTAGTTCTTCTCTCCGGCACGCTGCTTCTCCAGCTCCTCGATGAACCTCACGAAGTTGAGAATGATCCTCTTGCCTTCTGGGGTGATGATGCTCTCTGGGTGGAATTGGACTCCCTGAAATGATGCCATTGACATCAATAACAACTCGGGGGGGGGGGGGGGGGGGGGGGTGTACATCGAAAGCTGTGGCGCCAAGCATTTGATTTAGATATATACCTGGATGTGCCTGTACTTCTTGTGGCGAGCAGCCATGATAAGGCCATCTTCAGTCCACGCGGTGGCTTCCAGAGCGTCATGGGGGAAGGTCTCCTGCTCGATCACCAAGCTATGGTATCTTGCAGCGGTAAATGGGCTGTTCATGGAAGTGAGGATCATGTCAGATTGAGAAACTACTTGATAAAAGTTGTATGATCTCAAATGGAAACGAGCATATTTTTTTTCCATGCTCCAAGGTAATGAACACTAGCACACTGAAATACACTATGATATGTACACAGCAATTCTTTTCTACAACTCTTCAGTACAACTTCGTGAACATGGAAAGTTGCATGAGTTAGCTAGCAATTGGATGCCACATGCTGCAGAATTCGCCAGGTAAACATAAAGCTATAATTTAGCAAAAATGAGCTGAATAGCCTTCTGATTTCCAACCATACAACAGATTTAATCACAGCATGTAGTATGCAATAGCTTTCTGCAGGCACAGGACCATCAATTGATGCTATGCAGCAAGATGGAACTTAATGCAGACTAAAACACCATGAGAATTTGGAAGAAAATGAAAAAAAATGAGTAAATAGTGTAGAAACAATACTTTGGCAAGCCATTGAACAAGGCCTTCCCTAGCTCCTCATCGTAGCGAACTGGAGAGCTTTTTCCATGCATGACACCAGAAGGAGCACGGATAATCTTTCCTGAATTTTACATGAACCACCTTTTCAGTAAGTTGATAGCAGAGGTCATGGAAAACCATTATTGCAACCCAATATGAAAGTAAGTCTAACCTCCAAAAGCTTCCCCGATACACTGCAGACCCATGCAGACACCAAAAATTGGGATGGTAGGTCCAAGTTCCAGAACAGTCTGCAATGATATACCTGAATCTTGTGGCTCACCTGAAGAAGAAACATGAAAGTAATTGTTACACTCAGGCCTATATACTGTATTTACTGTCATGATATTCACAAGACAAACTTACCAGGCCCTGGAGAAATAAGTATTCCTCTTGGGTTCTTCCTACAGAAGATTAAATATGAGATTACCATCAGAACACTGAGAAGTTATTACATGCATAATCCTTTTCCTTTGGTGCATGAAGCAACTAATAAATCACAAATGAATATGTGCTCCAAGAAAATACCTCTTTACATCCTCTATGGTAAGTTCATCATTGCGATATACCTCAAAGTTCAATCCAAGCTCCCCCATATACTTCAGTACAAAAAACTCTACGTCAGCAAGGCATCCTTTTCTCATATGACAGGTTCATTGCATGACATATTTCAATAGTGGAACAACATTTGTGAATGTCATAGAAACTGATCCAACTACTACTAAAAGTTCAAACGCAAAATACTTGGCCTCATCTCCATAAAAAGTATAACAAGAGCACCACAGAATAATTTGGTGGTACATAATGCACAATATAATTAGTTTGGTAACTAGTTAGCATTAATGAAATGATGTTACAAACCATGCCATAAAGCTTGAGACGTGCTGAACAAAATACAAGGAAATTTATACAAGATCCAATTGGCATTGAACCATTTTAAAAACATGCCTCTAAATAAAATTGCCTGGCATTAAGCCATTAACCAGTGGCGCAGAACATGCACAGCACACTCTGAATACACCTCTTGTGTTTGTCAATTAATGTAACAATATAGATGACTGCTCAGGGGTCAGGATAAGCAAAAGCATTATCTCCAAGAGTCTCTTTTTTACCTCATAACCATTCAAATCTATTGTTAGTCTCAACATTATATCCAAGTATACTTACCCACCTTCTTTCAATATTAATGAATAACAATTCCCTGGCCCAATTTTTTAGGTCCAACCTTATTAGTACATATATGTAAAATGGCGAGGCAGGCACATTTGGATTAAAATAGTTGCTTTATAAAGCCATTCTAAATAGCAAATACCAGGAAAGGTTGCAAGCACTTAAAGACAGCCTATTAAAACGGTCATAAATTCCGACAGGCGACAGCTAGCTACCGAACAAATCTAGCATTCGTTATTCCGACAGCTAGCTACCGAACAAATCTATTATTCGTTATTCTAGTTTGGAAACAACCAACCAATATATGTTAAAGCCGTTATAGAATTGGAACAATGCATACAAATGGTATTGTTCTTTTCAATAAGCAATATAGATAGATTTATCTGAAATCCCTCTCTGCACTTTACTCAGATTCCTGCTGACATTATTTACTTGCAAAAAAGTACGATTCGTTGTTTGCATATAGGAACAGGAGGGGTGGGACATGGGCTGAACTAATCCTACTCATCCATCTTCCAAAATGTACAAAAAAGAGAGGCTAATATGCCCTGACAATAGCACAGATAATGAATATAGTCAGGACTCCAAACATTCTTGTGAACAAATACTCATCATGTCATCATAGATTCAAAGGACCAATACAATCGGATAAGCTAATCTTAGACTATGACCAACTGTTATTGGAAATATATAAAACCATCAAACATGCAACTTCAACTGCAACTATACAAGGAGAAACACCAAAAATAATCAAAGATCAGAATAAATTGTTCTAACAATGAATATAAACCAGAATTCTTTAAAAAAAAGGCATGACAGGTTGCAAGTAAGTAAAATTTATGTCAGGGCAACACTTCTCAAAATGGTAAACTTATCTGATCCAGGAATGGATCAAAATCACAAAAACCAAACAGTACATATTCACACATCATCAGGTAATTTAACAGGTAATAAAGGGTACCAGCCACGAACAACACGTGAAACCATATATATATACCTGGCAGAGGTTGTAGGTAAAGCTGTCGTAGTTATCGATGACAATGATGGGCTGCTTCTCGGTGGCCCGGCGTTCCTCGATGTCGGCCACGGGCGTCGCCGCGGCGGCCCCGGCGGCGGCGGCGACAACAGCGGCTACACCCCTCTGGCCCCTAACGGCCAACCCGCCGCTCGCGACCCCTGCGGAGGCAGCACGAAAATGTCCAATAAAAACCACGAGATGCGCCAAATCAAAGCACGCGAACGAAACGAAACGAAGAACGCGCGATTCGTACGGGGCGTCGCCGAGAGGCGCGCGAAGGCGCTCGCGGTTGCGGCGCTGGAGGCCGCCGGTGAACGCGCGGCCGCCGGGGAGGCCGCGGCGGCGGCGGCGGCCAGGTGGGAGCACGCCATGTCGAGCACGAGGAGGGGGAGGAGGAAGCGAGCGGCGCAGCGGGTGTTTGTGTGGTTTTGGGGGGGAGGAGTGGATGTGCGAGGGGGGAGAGGGGTTGGGAGTGTGGTTATATAAGCCCCGTTTGCTGGGTTTTGGGTCTTTTTGGAGGATTGGGATCCTCTGCAGTCGACTGCACCGTGACATTGTCACTGACATGTGGATCCTATGACACATCGGGTCCACATGTTAGTGACAATGACACGGTGCAGTCAACTGTAAAGGATCCCAATCCTTTTTTGGATGGGTTCGGGGAAACGTTTTGCTGTCCGTGGTCCTCGTGGAACCAACTGACTAGTAGTAAAACACTCAATTTTTTTCAGTTTTGGTTTAAATCTCAAAAAAAAGTGTCAGTTTTTCTTTTGTAATCTTTTAGGCTCGCAAGAATAAATTCCTATCTTATCAAGTGATGTGGCGCTATTGTTGTATTATTATGTTCCTGTAGAAATGACCGTTTTAGATGTTGATGAGTACATCTCCCAGTCGCAACCAAAAAAAAAAAACTCGAGAAAAGTAGGGAGCCCGTCCGTGGCTCCGTGCCCACAGGCCACAGCCGTGCGCCCGACGCGGCTGGATCGATCGACTCGTCGTCGTCACGCACTCCCGCGTCCGCGTCCGCCCCGAGCGGAGCGGAGACTTTTACTCTTTTTGCGCGTTTTACTCGTCTTTGCGCGCGCGCACCACCACCGCCCGGGCGGCTCCGCGCTCCCTCGCACCCGTCGATCCCTTTCCATCGTTTGCCTTTAACATGTCACTTCACCCGTTCGTTGTTCTCCTCCCGGTTTCCCGCACCACTCGCACGCCGCAAAACATCAAAACGTGCGTGAGCCAAGACGCGAATAGTAGGTAAGGACTTAATCTCAAATAATTAAAAGGGATGGGACTTCAAACTCAGATCGGCTAGTCCGTTAACTTATAAAGCTAACCGGAAGACCCCTGAGTGAGGCAATCACTGTATGCTGATGGCCCACGCACATTTTGCAGCGTGCAGCCTGACGAGCTGCACGAGAGGACGGGAGTCGGGAGATCGATGGGCGGATGGGGCAAGGCGAGGCGATGCCGGTCATGCCCCGCTGTGTACGTAAGATGGCAAGAGCAACTGGGTTTATGGGTTGGTAGGTGGCCGGTCCGCCGGCTGTGACTGGATGGAATGGATTTTGCGTGGTCTAAACGTTGGAATTCAGAAGGGATGTGGGGGGTCAAATTTTCGGCTTCAAACTTCGCACGGTGAGTGGGTTGATCAGCAGCAGCAGCTGTTCCTGCTCGTCGGAACTGAACCGTTTCAACTGTTTGATCGTACTGCGTACGTTTACCTTACCCGGAAAGAGAGAAAAATATTTTTGTAAAATTACTTTTCAATCTGGCTGGGTCGTGCTGCATCCTGTGTTCTGAGTTCTGACCACTATAGCTACTTTAACCTGCGAACTCAGAGGGTGCGTATTTGTAATTGCTTTCGATCTATTTTTTTTTGCATGTGCCGCCCGAAGCCCCGAACCGATCTCTGCCTAACTAGAAAACGACGTTCGATTCCGATATATGCTGGAGATCGATGGCGATTCTCGGGACGGGACAAGGATATATCGGAATCGCTTGAAAATGTGGTGGTACGTACGTAGCTCGCTTGAAGACTGCCAGCCAAAACAAACATTTTATGCCGCCATCGGCACAAGTACTATGCCCCAGACTCCCAGTAAGCACTGCCGTTTACCAAGTCGCGGTCGAATGCTGCTGCCACCTGCTGTCTCATGATCTTGCATCATGGGCAGATTTGGATATCCAAGATGAAACGAAACGGATGGCCATCGCCGGCATTGTAGAGATAGGGAAAGTTCCAGGAAGGCAAGGAAAAGTTGCTCTGCCTCTGCTAGTCGCCGTCACAGTCGAGCAGCCTGAAAAAAGAAAACTACCACAGAACGGCATAAACGCTATACCGTTCGAACGGAATAATTTATGTGTGCTAATGTCAGATTGTCAGCACAGTACCTACGGTATCAGATATACAAGACAGCTATGTAATCTGGTACCACGGTACCAGAAACAATACACATATTTATCATGCTGATAATTGGAACGCTATATTGTTTTGTAATAGTATTTCTGAAAAAGATAAACGCCGTTTCATGAGAAAAAAAAAAAGAAGTGTCGAGGCTGATGGGCTCTGCCATGGATGAGAGGCCCAAGCCCAAAGAGTTCGGGCCTGACCATGTCGTCGTGTGAGCGTGATCGATCGTGTCGCCACCCCCCCTCGCCACCACGGGAAAAAAATCCGCGGTCCCAAAATTCCCCAACCCGTCGCGGAAAAAAAATCAGATCAGGTTCCGCATCCACTCCGCTCCCCGCCCCGGCGAGAGGCTGCAGCTCAGCTCATCGCCGGCGGGCAAGCCCGATCTCCCCCAACCTGCTCCGCTCCTTGCGCTCTCCCAATCCCGCATCTCCTCCTCCTCCGACCCCGCGAGGTGGGGGTCGGAGGTCGTCGTCGTCGTCGTCGTTGTCGCCTGCCTCCTCTCCGGGCGCTCGCTGAGTTTGCCGGCGGCGTGGGCTGTGTGCGGTGTGCGGTGTGCGCGCGCGATTTGTAGCTGGGAGACGCTTGACTTGTTGCCTCCGCTAGCTCTTCTGGCCTTCGTGTCGACATGGCTGCAATGTGATTTGCCGCGCCGCGCGCTGTTCCTCTCTTCTGGAGGTAAAGCTTCGTTGCTGTGTAACACCTTTTTCCGATCCCTTCTTGCCTGAAATTTGCTGTGCTAGTGGAGCGCACTGGTTGAATACTTGCACGTGACTTTGGTAGCTAGGTATCAGACGTTATACATTCAATATAATTTCTTCATTTTTTGTTTGATTGGATTGTCCGCCTTCGTGCCTGGTTTACAAGCCAGTTTCGGCCTAGGGTTTGAACAGGTTCGCTTGAATTTAAGGCGAAATATAAATTGGTTACTTTGTCGTGAATTGTCATAGAAGTTGGAACCTGGTATTAGTTACTTTGTCGTGAACTGTTGAAATTGGAGGGAGATTCACCTTTTCTTTGGAATGATAGCTACGCTTACTGCAGGATTAACTGCGATCGTATATTTTTGGTCTTTAGCTCCGTAACCATTTTAGTTGCCTTCATTGCTCAATTCTTTCTTGGATGTCTTTTATGTTCCCAGGGTAAAATGGCAGGCAGAGCAAGGTGGGTAGCAAAGTATACAAAGGGTCTTGTTGATGTGCTTCATGAGAACAATATTTCACACTACCGTACCCAGAATGGATGGAGAACCGATGGGTGGAGGAAAATTGTTAGCGAATTCAATGATAGGTACCCAGATGCAAAATTTACTAAAGTTCAAATTCAGGAGCATGAGACACAACTGAAGAGAGATTATAGATTGGTAAAATTAATTCTCCAGCGGGAAGGTGTTACTTGGGATCAAAATGCTTCCATGATTAGAACGACAGATGAAATCTGGGATGAGATAATTGAAGTGAGCTTCGAACTCTTCAACTTCAGTTGTTATTTGTGTAATCAAGTGTGAATTTGATCATTTATTTCAATTTTATAGGAGATGCCCAAGGCGCGGAAGTACCAATTTAAGAGCTTTCCGTTACTTCAATCACTTGAGGTGTTATTTGAAGGTACCTTCTGTCCACTCAAATTGGATCAGGACAAACATTGTTATGTGTGCCTTTGCTTTTCTGAAACTAACGTGCTCTACTGTGAAAAGGTGACATTCCTGAAGGGGAACACAACTTAATGCCGAGCAAACCTCAACTTGCTGGTAGGAATGTTGATGAGGGAGGCAATAACATGAGCACAGCTCCGAGCATACCTGGAAGACCTTGTAGCACAGTTATTGCCGGCATTGATGATGGGGAGAACAACATCGGCATACTTCAGAGAACTCCAGAGTTAGGGCAACAAGGTCTGGATGATGTTGATATTCTGCAAAATCCAACAGAAGAGGTACTGGAAAGACCACAGCACGGTGCCGACCCAAAACCACAAAGTGCTGATGAACCGGCGCACTCAAGCTCTTGCATAGAACCTCAAAAGGACAAGCGAAAGAAGCGTAAGGTCCCTGACATCCAGCAAACCATGGAGGCTTTTCTGGAGTTCAGAATGAAGCAAGCTCGCTTGAAGGAACAAGCGAAGAAGGAGAAGAAGGATGGTGAGCCGTTCTCGATCTCGACGTGTATCAAGGCACTGCATTCAATGACCGACGTATCTGATCAGGTCAAGATTCTAGCCTCTGATGTTTTCAAGGATGCAGCGAACCGAGAGATCTTCCTTTCCTACGATCTCAGGCTTCGCACGCTGTGGATCAAGAGGGAAGTCAACAGGTTACTCACTTGATCAAGTGGATTGCCGCATCTTGTTGCCCTTCGTCTCCGGAAGATTAGATGAACGTAGAAACTATAATTATTATGGATCAGCTGAAAGTCATGAACTGATCGATTTGCTAAAATTATGGATCGGGTCAGATCTGAACCTAGGAGTCATGCAAGTCGTCAAGCACTCGTTTTCCCTATGCTCAGTGCTTAGTGGCATTGGCTTGCCCACAAACACCTCCAGATCATTTCGTATGCTCTGTAATAGTGTAGTTTTGCTGATTGGTGGTTGCTAAAATTAGATCGTGTCAATTCCTGTTATCTGGTATGGCCCTTGCTTCATCTGTTGGCGCTTCACTAATGTCTTAGCGATGTTTTTTCTTGCTTTGGCCACACTATTGGCGTTCGATGACGATGCTTAAAAGAAGCAATACATGCAGGATCTCTACATTTAACTGACTTCGTTCCAGGTGGAATAAGAACATCATGGATCCAAACAGAGGCTAAGCGTTTCATTATCACGAGAACATCATGGATCCAAACAGAGGACAAGCGTTTCATTATCATTAGCATGTAGAAGTATGTATTGAGCAGAGTTTACATTAGCAGGGAGGAGGGGGGTTTTGTACCCCTACCGTAAGCCCAGTAACCATGGTACAATTTTTAATCCCAGTAACCATGGTACAATTTTTAATAGTAAGAAAACCGAGTAAAATTCATTCAAAACTCAAATATTTATTTAAATTTCTTTTAAATTCCACACCCCGTTGGTGGCGGTAAGCCTGGTTACAGTAAGAGTAGGGCTAATAATACAACCGACCTGTTAGTTATAAGATTTTTTTTTAGCCTTGTCTCAACCTATCCATTGGTTCTTGTGCTTCTCTATCTCCTCTCTTCTCTCCTCCACCTCAGCATTTAGCCGGCTTATAGCCTACTATTATACTTGCTCTAATCGGTAGAAAGGAAAGCCATGGTATTGCGCACGCTCTTCCATGGCAGGCACTCCGTTAACATCTAACATAAGTAGATCGGAAAACGGTTACAAATGCCCACACTGTAGTTGCCGTCATGGAACAAGAATGTACGCAGGGCTATTGCAATAAGAACTCGATGCAGGCTAACATGCCACGAAGGGTTTCCGAGCACTTGTGATACTTTGCAACACTTGGCAAACAACAAAATTTTGCAACTGGTAAACAACAAACGTTCCATATTTCACAGGTCTCTCACGTTCAATGAGGCCAGTACACTCTATATACTGCTAATGATACACAAACAGGCACCAAAGAATTTAACTACGGACAACCTGCACGTTTGCACCAGACATTAACGCCTGAGTCACTTCCAGCAAAAGAACAATCCGACTTGTACCGGGTTCTTGGGTAATGTTGATTCATTGCTCAACTTAACTGACTCTGAAACAAAAAAACTTGTTAAGACAAATTTGAATACAGCCTGCAGGGAAATTGTATCCTGCCAAGACAAGATAACTTTAGCACTCAAAAGAAAACAAATTCTTCCTCGAAACTGGGACTTGGTAGGCATTGGGTCAGTTCTATTTCTACCATGAATTGTTCTGCTCCATTATTTATAAGATTAAATACAACATGATATAAACGGAGAGACCATTAAAAGGAATGATCTGTTCGGGATTTCAATCAAACAAAATAACTTGTAGATGATGCTCAAATCACTAAAAGGGAGCAATAACACATTGTCGGAAATCTAGTATTGCAATGACAACATTAATAATTCAGGGTAGGGTCACACTGTCACCCAACTTGGGATTTAACTCAGGGCAGGGTAACTCACAGGTTGAGAATATTATGAAATGTGATATTGTGCCAATGTGCAAAGAAAGCACTAGATTTGGTATTCTTGGGCACTTCCCCTTTTTTGGAAGGGCTTAGGCCTTGTGGCACTTCCATCCTAGCTTTAAGCTTTTAACACTTCTCTCACCATACAGGCTTGAGTTAACTCTAAATAAAGATCTTATTACTAGCTTAGGTTCAGACATCTCAGCCCGACAATACAACTCTCTAACCAGAAGCCTTACAATATAATACTTACAAGTTTGAGTGGTTTCATTGACAATGCTCATGGATTATGCAAAAAATTAAGATAGGGTAGGAAGAAAACTAGATAGGAGTACAATGTAATGCATGGTAAGGTCCATTACTATTTTACCTGTAGCAGTTGCCTGGCAGAACTGAAATATATTACATAAATTTTAAGAACTAAAATAAGGTAAATACAGAGAGCAAGACAACACACCTTAACCGAAATTAGAGTCAATTCCTTCCTTGCCAAAGTCAGGATGATAAAACCAACCCTGGCAGACTATTGATTAACCACAACATGGAAGGTTAAATCCAATGAAATATACTAAAAATTGAAAAAAAAAATTCAAATCTTAATGGTGGAAGTGGCCAGGAAACCTTCTAAGAGATATAATTCTGAAAACAGCTTGCAACCGTTGTATGTTCTTTAAAATATTTAGTATTAGGAGTGATTGTAGGGAATATCTGGTCCAATTACAGGGCAAAACCAATATAATACAGTAACATGAAGGTTTGGTTTACAAATGTAAATCCACTCTTAGAACACCACACCTATTGCATTTGATAAAATGGAGTACACCCACAGAGCAAATACCAGCATTAAATGTTGAAGAATATGCTTTAAAGGACAAGAAAGGATTGCATAATATTTTATGAGTTACTTATGATGAACGGAGTCAAAACATCTTAACAAAAGTAAAAAATATATATATAAAAATTCAGAGGTAGGCAAATATTACGCAAAGATCAATGTACTTCATTGCTCATAAATGGGTAGATAAGTAGCTGCAAAGGTCATCTTATATAGCTATCATATATGATATCACAAAACGATAAGGAGTCCTCTCCAGCAACATACGCATCACATACAATGCAAACAGTCTAAAAACAGACACCGAGTTTCTGGAGACGTTCTATATGGATTTAGCACCTATCCAATATTCACATTTCTTTATACCAAAAAGGGACAACACAAGACAAAACGCATATCTGACAGCAACAGCAAAGGACCAAATTGCGACAGAGAGCTATTATAAACCCTGGCACAACCTAGTATCTTGGACCCATGCTACAAGACCGGGATAGCCGCGCAGCAACATATTCCTTCCTGCACCCAGGGCAGCGTCCATCAGCTTCGAGGATCTTGTTGTGGCAGAAGAGACACAGGCAAAATTTACAAGGACAAGGACAGAAGCTTGAGTCTGTCAGGTCAAGATCCTCGCAGCATATTGGACATGTCAAAGGCGTAGAGAGGTTGGCCTGCTGTGCAGCACCCATCCAGCCATTCCCGATGCTTGCTGGGAAGCTGACCTGCCTGGAGATGCTGGGTAAGCTCTGTGGACGGAATATATCATCAGGCGCCCAAGCTTTTGTTCTCTGAATGGGATCTTGCCTTCCAGTTTGATTGGCAGGAGCTGTACAAACATTTGGAGCAGCTGGTGGCGCCACATGACCTGAACTCTGGTGGGAATGACAATCATCAACTGTAAGCGCATCTGCATCAGCAACAGCTTCCCAGTCATCCAAGACCCCATTCTCCTCTTCAGGGCCACCAGTATCATCATCCTCGGCCTCGCTCACACTTCTCGAACTGGACCATACACTGCTGCTGCTGCTGAGATTGAGGCCACCACCATTGTTGTAATGCTTCCTGTGCATGCCGCCAACGCTCCCAGAATTGTCCGAGCTAGGGCTGTGCACAGGAGAGTCCAGATAGCTGCTGCCTAACTCCTGCCTGGCAGCACCCCTCTCCTCCCTGTCCTCCTCTGGATCCCCTCCCTTCGACCTCACATCTAAGCGACGGCGAGGGAGCGGAGGGTGTGGCGAAGGAACGGTCATGGACCCAGCATTTGGCTCTGTACCTGTCGGCGAAGTCGATGCCTTAGCCTCCTTTCCATCCTTGACTATACCAATCCAAAAGGCAGGAGGATCAGAGTTTGAACAATCTTCAATAAAACACCAATTCCCCCACCTAGAATCATCCCCAAACCCAATACACAAATAGATAATACGGATTCCTACGCTGAAACGTAAGAGATTTAACTATGATCCGCACAGATATTCCAACTTCCGCATGCGCATCGCCCAACCCCCAAACCTGAGAAAACGCCCGAGCAACAACCCCAAAAAAAAAAAAATCAGACGAACATCCCCACAAGGGAGGCACGAGATCAGACCTTGCGAAAGCCACTGCTCGCGGCGCGCGTCGAGCTTGCACTGCTTCAGCTTCGCCGACGACCGGTTCCCCTGCATACGAAACACGCGGAAACCCCCCCGCAGATCAGCAATCCCGAATCCAACATCGAATCACACAGATCACCCCCCCACCCCCCAAATCCCCGCGCAAAACGAACCCCTTACCCTCTTCTTCTTCGCGTCGCGCGCGGCGGCGGCGGCGGCCGATGCGTCGACGTGGCCCATCTCGCCGGGGAGACCCGTCTACCTCTCACCGGGGCGGCGCGAACAAAAACCCTAAAAAGCGGCGGGGCGAGGAGAGAGAGAGAGAGGAGGCGACGGAGCGAAGAGGTGGGGGTGATGAGACGGATGGCTGGATGGATGGATAGATAACACACGAGGGCGGAGTTAATGGAAATCTTCTCGTGCTTTTGGCGTTTGCGTTTTGCTTTTGCTTTTATTAATCCGGGCCGCACAAGTAGCAGGGGAGGAGGAAGGAACGAAAGCGGGGTGGCTGGAAATGACGATTTTGCCCTCGCCTATGGGATGGCTAGGGCGTTTAGGTCGGTGGACGGGAGCAGATCTCGGCCGTTCAATTGATACGAGGTCGTTCTCTTGTACTACTATTTTATTATTATTATGGTTTTTTTCCACTTCGAAGAATTAACAAATTATATAGTTCTATAAAAAAGACTAGCAAAGCATGACAGGGACGCACACTCCAGCTGCGTCATTTTCTCCGTTAATTCGAGGAAGGTTCCACGATCTATCGAGAGAAGACGTTTATATTAGACATTTATTATTAAACGTTAAGCCACCAAACACCTATAAAGAAAAAAAACTGACTTAAAAGCTTAAACGTTGAGCCTAATTAATCCATGATTAGCCTATGTGATGCTACAGTAAAATTCTCTAATTATGGAATAATTAGGCTTAAAAAATTTGTCTCGCAAATTAGCTTTCATTTATGTAATTAGTTTTATAAGTAGTCTATATTTAATAGACTAAATTATACTAAATTAGTATCTAAATATAGAGACTAAAGAGTCCTAACTCTAAACACCACCTTAACCTAACTGGAGAAATGTCTGTTTCTTTTTTCTTAATTGCAGGGAATATGTGCACAAATCACTCTATATCGATACATCCGTTTCTTGCTTAACATACACTCAGGAGAGTACATTTGTAAATATCTTAGTGTGTTCGGGTGTAATTATGGGTATTACCTTGCTTATGTTTATTTGACACGGTTGCTTTGACCATGAAATTTGATTCGTCCGTCTTAATATTAATTATGCTTAAAATATATTTAATGATAAAATAAATAAATAATGTTTTTTACATAATTTTTTAAATAAAACAAATGATCAAACTTCACAGTTAAAATGAACAGCGTGAGGGAGTAGAATATTAAAATATTTTTGCCAAATACAAGTACTGTTTGTAACCGTGTCTGCGCCGTCCCTTTCAGGCCGGGCCACCAGCCTGTCTTATAAAACATTTTCTGTTTCTATCCTAATGAAGTTGTGATCATCAAAGGGCGAGATCCTTTTTTGTTCGGTGAGACGGTGACCATCAAAGGGTACAGTATAGGAGTAATTTTGAGAAAAAAAAATTGCTTCTATATATATTTGGTAAGTTGTACATAAAGAACTCTTTGATTGTGACAATCGATTTTTCGTACATCAGTTGCTAGACATATTGTCCAGCTTTTGGGGTACAAGGATATCCTGCGAAAAGGAAAAGGTCAAGGAACCTACTAGAATGTTATGTTTTCTCTCTTCTAACAGGATTATTAAAGCGCCACAACAAACGATCATGTCTCCATCATTATCCCTGTTTTGTTTTCATAAGATGATGATGATGAGTTCATTTCTTTGTTTCTAGATGGGAATGATTTTCTGTTTATCTTTCGTGGCCTTCTTACCTTCATATTAGGGGGAAAAAAACTCTTACCTACAAAATTGCAATATAAACATCGAGAGAGGATAAGAAACGTACTTCTGCCTCCCACAGGGAGAGAGGATAAAAATTCAGTTAAAACAGAAGGCTCATAAATGTGAAAGCAAGCGAGACAAAAACTGCTAGTTCGTTTCAGCTTCATGTTTTGTACGACTATCCGGCTTGACAAAATGGCAGTTCAACAAACAAGTTTATATTCGCATTACTAGAAAGTTACCCCCCACCCCCCAAAAAAATGAACATGATTTGTTACACACACACACGAGAGAGAGAGAGAGAGAGAGGGAGAGAGAGAGAGAGACTGCGTTTAGAGTTACACTCGTATACACGGGTGCCCCTAATCCTTTAGACGTCATGTACACTGCAAAGGGACGTGAGTACATGACATGAAGACACCAAAGAATCCCAAATTATATGAGGTCCATAAATTTTATTTCCCACACCCATTCCAGGCGAATGCATTGCAAAAACAGTTGGTGCGCACATCCAAAAGAAGAGAGGGTGCACACCTGCATATGCGGCTACTATCATTTGCTCCAGTGAAGTGCTACCAGCGCCACTAGCTCGGATCGTTGTGGGTATGTGGCACCAAAAGCATGTGGAGATTTTGGTATGATAACCCACTCTACCTCATAGCTCTGGTACGAGATATGTCCTTCCACATGGGAAGTTCCTGTGCAGACGTAACAAGGGAGTTAGAGCAAGATAAGCATCATGCTAACATTATCCACACATTCATGTTGCACAAACCAGAATTTAGTGATGAAGAACCAAACCTACAGCTAGATAAAAGTTGGGTCTTCTGTTAGGTTGCTCCTCAGGAATCCAAGAATGAATGATTGCTGCTACATACATACCAGCCAATGGAAAATTTGTATGAGCAGATGAGAAAAAGGTTATGTATATGTGCATGAGTTAAAACATTTAACCTGAGCATAATAAAGATTAAAAGGAAAAGTTGTATTGGTTGCAGAAGAAAAGGAAGTCATCGCAAGTAATGTGGGAGTGGGCAATTGGATTTGTTGAACCTGTGAAAGTCCTCGCTACAAAAAGATCATGAACCTGCCCACAGAAGAACCCGTTCATGATATAACATAATGAAAGTGGAAGCACTAAAATGTGCCTCTACGAAAAGAATACTTGGTTCCACATTGCATTTACAAATGCCTGATCAAGTGCAGAGTGAGCTACGTATCAAATTTTTACGTGCGAGGTACCGTACCATGAACTGTGGGTTATGCATCTTCAAATATGTGTAGTTCTTTTAGAATCAACAATTGTGGCGATATAACAGTACTTATATGAAAAGCTGCCTAGTTCACTACAGTCATTGCCAAATAATGTCCAGTGTAGCTACAGTACCAATATAGTAATTCAGTAAGCACCAAACAGAAAACTACCAAGGATGATCTCCTCAATGTTCCTTTCTAGCTTGGTTCCCCATGATGTTGACTTTTCAGTACACAAGTGAACAATTTTCTCTTCCATGGTATAGATGGAACTTGGAAGAGTGGGTCAGTAAAAACTAAGCATAAGCTCCAAGAAACAGAGTGATCCGACCTTACATGGTTACACCACAGATTGGGTACAAGGTATCTAGAGTGCCCTTGGTATGGGGGTTTCAGTGCTTCGACACAAGAAGGAAACGAGAACAAGATGAATAGCATGTCAATATCAAGTTATCAACCACAATTTCAGGTATGCCAGAATAGTGTGATGAACAAACAAATCATAAAGCAAAAATCAGAAACGTTGTTAAGTTACTCTTCAAGAACACAACTGATGGCCACTACATACCTGTTGGTGGAAAATAAACTCAACGTGAGCAGACGAGATCGTAATAATAATATGTTTTGATTCTCAAGAGCACTTTGCACCTGTGTGTTCCTAGCAGCATAGGCTGCTAAAACACCAGCTATCCAGCTCCCTTAATATTTTATCACAAGAACTCTTCAAATGAAGATTTCCCTGAACATTTTAAGATATCAAAGGCAAAATTGCATTAGTAGTAGATATAAAGGGAAGCAGTGATGCACTAGAGTGAAAGGAAATATAGGAAATTGAATTTGCTGAACCTGTACAGGTCTTTACTCCACCACAGCACGTCCATTTCTAATCTGTCCAGAGAGCAAACATTGAAAGGTATATAAGATATTGAAGGTTGAAGCAGAAAATGGAAGTAATGATGATTAACAAAAATGTCATATCATCAAATATGCCAGTCAAGTGGTTCAGTGAGTTAACATACCACGAGCCATAGGACACAATTTCAGTATTTTGTTGCTGTAAAAGCCAACACAATAGTCCTTTTAGAATACTGCACATAATGTTCCTATGCCCATAGTCAAGCAGTATTCTGCACAGTTATAATTACCAAGATGATGTAACCATCAGCACAAAACAGAAATTCACTGCCATAATGCTGCAACTGCCATGTCCCAGTTCACCTGGCTCAGTGCTATGACGTAAGAACATAAGCATGGCAGCCACCTTAAGCTGAATCATGACAATTTTCTCTTTTTATGATATGGTTGCACATTATATTACTGAGAATATTCTCCAGTCTACACGCAATAGAGTAACCCTCTTTTATGGTGGAAACCATGACACATCAGGAAGCATACATTACATCCAACTCCAATTTCATATTTACCCTTTGGGCTTTGTTCCTAAATTCTGATGAATCTACTACCTCATTCCCCCATTCTGTCAATCCATTGACCATTGACTCACTCCAGATTCCAGAGACAAAAGAAATGCACATATCCTCTGAACTTCTAAATTCAGATTGTTCAAAGAGAGAATGCTGCCATTGGGTCAGTTGATTTTTCATAAACCTGTAAGACAAACATTTCTGACATAGAGAAGATGAACTAGATCACAACTGCTCACAAGGACCTAGGAAAAGGCATAGCTCCAATTAAACTTACCCACAAATATCAATTGTGCTCCAACCTATACTCTTTTCCACTCCATGATTCTTCATCATGTCTCTTAGTTTCTCTATTTCATTCCATTTCTCAGCACTACCATACGAATTTGACATTAAAATGTAGTACCCATCATTTTCTGGGTCAGAAGCAAACGCCTTCTTTGCAACCCGTAAACCCATTTCAAAATTGTCATGCATTTTGCAGGCACCAAGTAAAGTTCCCCATATTCCACCATCAGGTTCTATTGGCATTGCAGAAACCACATCTTCTGCTTCTTGAAGATGCCCAGATTTCCCTAGAAGATCCACCATACAGGCATAGTGCTTCAGGTTAGGCTCAAGGGAGTATTCCTCCATTCTAGTGAACAACTCCCTGCCCTTGTCAACAAGTCCTGCATGGCAGCAAGCAGACAGAATGGCAAGAAAAGTGAGGCTATTAGGCTTAACATTTCCTCTTTCCATCATACTAAAAAGTTTTAATGCTTGTATTGCTTCACCATGCATCCCATAGCCTGATATCATCACATTCCAAGTAACAACATCCCTTTCGAGCATGGAATCAAACATTTTTCTTGCGATGCCAAGTTGTCCGCATTTCATATACATGTCAACAAGTGCTGTGCAAATTGACAAATCACACTCCAGCCCCACATCTTTCACATGAGAATGTATGAGCTCTCCATGTTCCAATGCAGCCAAATTTGCACAAGATGAAATGACAGAGACCAAGGTTGCTGAGTTGGGTTTAACACCTTCAGTGAGCATCTGATCATACAGTAACAAAGCATCCTTTGAATGCCCCAGGTGAGAATAGCTGGAAATTAATGCACTCCATGTGACAACATCCTTTGTTTTGACCATACCAAATATTTTCCGTGCAACGTCAAAATTACCACACCTTCCATACATGCTAATTAGTGCATTTGCAACTGATGAATTTTCACCGGCTAAGTGTTTGATTGAATAGCAATGTGCTGATTGACCTAATCGTAGTCTACCAAGCCTTGAACAAGAAGAAATAATGGAAATCAAACTGTTGGTGTCATATTCAAACTCATCCTTGTCTCTGAACTGCATTTCTCGATACAACTCCAAGCATTTCAAATCAAGTCCAGCTTTGCAATATGCTACAACCATTGAACTCCATGAGTCTGTGTCTCGTTGATGCAACATTCTGAAAACCGTGGCTGCAATATCAACCTGTTTGCACTTTGCATACATCGAGATCAAAGCATTCCCAATCAGAACACTATCTCCAAAGTTTCTCCTCACTATAGCTGCATGAAACGTCTTCCCTCCACGCACCTTAGCATCATTACCCAACCCTGCAAGTAAACAACTAATAACAACCTCGTCTGGTTGCAGACCAGACTCCTCCATGCCCAGGAACAACTCCACAGCCTTCTCAGCATGGCCTGCCCTACAGTATGCTCCAATCAAGCTGGTCCAGGAAACCAAATCTTTCTCCGGCAACTCCGGGAACAAAATCCGTGCATCCTCAGTGCTATCGCACTTAGTGTACATAGAAAAAAGCGATGAAACCACCGACGGGCAGTGTCCAACCCCGGCCTTCACCCCAAACCCATGCAAGCATGTCCCAACAGAGAGCTCCCCTAGCACCCCGCAGGCCTCCAACCCACTCTCCATCGTCCGTGAGTTCGGCCTCGCACCGCCATCACCTGCAGACCGAACCATTCGCACCAAGTAGCTCAGCCCTTCCCCGCACTGCCCGTTACACACGCACCCGGAGATCACGGCAGTCCACGCGACCACGTCCCTCTCGGGCATTTCGTCGAACAGCCTCACGGCGTCGCGGACGCTGCCGCACCTGGCGTACATGTAGACCAGCGACGACGCGACCGCGACTGAACCATCGCCCTCCAGGAGGCCGAACCTGACGGAGTAGGCGTGGACGGCGGCGCCTACAGGGAGGGCGCCGAGCTCCGCGGCGGCGGAGGCGACGAGGGGCGCGGTGAAGCGGGAGGGCCGCGCCCCCGAGGCGCGCATGCGGCGGTGCGCGGAGAGCGTGGAGGCGAAGTCGGAGGCGCGGTGGCGGGAGCGGAGCAGGGAGTTCCAGAGGAAGGCGTCCGGGCAGGGGGAGGCGGCGAAGGCGAGCGCGGCGAGGGCGGGGAGGCCGGCGGAGGAGTAGGCGGAGACGAGCTTGGCGGCGAAGTCGGGGCGCGGGGAGAGGCCGGATGTGACGGCGAGCGCGTGGAGGGTGAGCAGCGAGGGGAGCGGCGGCGGGGACGGCGAGGCGAGGAAGCGGTGGAGGGCGGCGAGCGGAGGAGTTGGCGGCATTTGTTCGCCGGTTCGAAACTCAGGTGTAACCGTGTATAACTGGGGAAACTCTTTTGATAGCCCGTGTTTATTACACGTCAACTAAGTATAAAAAAGTTAATATTATTAATATATATTATATCACTTAAAAAATAATTTTAAATTGACTTCTACTAGTTACTTCCTCTGTTTCAGGTTATAAGACTTTCTAGCATTGCCCACATTCATATGCTAGAAAGTCTTATAACCTGAAATGGTGGTAGTATATAATAAAATAATAAATTTTAAAATAGTAAATTTGACTGCTACTAATATATTACTCCCTCCGTCCCATCATATAGATGATTTTGGAGGGATATGACATATTCTAGATTACATCCGACAAACAGCCATGCCATTAGATAGATCCGCTCTGAGTTATAGGATGAGATCTGCTTGGTCTTGTTAAGGCGATTGAGAGGAAGAAGAGGGAATTTTTGCGAAAAAAAGAATGAATCTCTTTATTTATAGGGAACAAGGTGTGCAACTTTCTCAAACGAAACGAATTTATATGTCACATTCCACCAAAATCTCTTATATTTTGGACGGGGAGAGTACATACTAATCTACTATCCTATAAAAAATTAATTATTTTACAACTATTTAGTTGACAGACATTTATTTGGGTGATTAAAAATTTAGAATCCACCTCCATATAGCTCTCTTGTTACTAATATCCGTTCCAAAATATAGTAATCTAACACTAAAAGCGACATATCATATTACTACAAATTTAGACAATCAGCTTTATATTGTTATATTTTGGGATGAAGATATTTTCTTTTAGGAGTAGCCGGTGTCTTTTTTTTTTATATAGAAAACTAGGTGATTCCCCACGCTTTCCTCGCACTTTGCTGCGGGAATAACTAAACAATTTTTAATATATAATTTTCGTACAATCAAGCTAGAAATAAAAAAGAAAACAAATGATACCCGCACTTCAATGTGGATCATATTGATAACTGTATGTTAAATATTATAAAAACAATAAATAGATTTGTTAAAATATTGTGAAAATGATGTGAGGTAATGATTAGATATGCTTGCATGTTGATTTGTGTAATTAAATACGTAGATGATGTTACATGTTTGCACGAGGTTAAATTTGTAATTATTGTTAGTGGGTGATGATGTGATATAGTTGCATGTGAAGTTTTAGAGTTAGTGGGTTATAACTCTACATAAGAGGAATGCTAAACAACGGGATCCCGTCTGGACGGGACAGGATCCCCTTTCGTCCACCGCGTCATCCACCGTTGCAGCGCGAGACGAAGGGATTGGCTTGGAGAGAGAATGGCGGCGCCGTCGTCCCTCGCGTTCTCCCACCTCGCTGACCTCCACCGCGCAGGCGGCGCGTCGCCATCGCCGCTGCCCCGACGCATCCGCAGCAGCTCCGCCTCGGGTGCTCTCGCCGCCGCGCGCAGCGCGTCGTCGCCATGGCCGAATCCGGCAAGGTTGCCATCCTCCTTCCTGCTTAAACCAGCAATACAAGCAAGCGATGCTGTCCTGAAAGCAGCGTCGGAGCTGGGCTTCTTGGACACGGTGACGGCGGTGAAGCCGTCAACGGCGTGATTGTACGAGCAGACCAGCCGCGGCTTGCCGCCGGTGGTGGTGTTGCCGGGGAGGAAGGGTAAGTACTAGCTCTGCTGCGTGCCGTCGTCGTCCATGCCGACGGTGGTGGCGTCCGACCGCGGCCTCAGGAGGATGATGTACTCCTTATACTCCAATTGATCCTACCTCCTGATACCTCCCAGGTTTCACATGATCCTACTCAAGTATCAATTGTGAAACCCGCATGAAACCTCTATACTAGACATGATACTAGATAGGATCATGTGATAATTTCGAGGATCATGTATCATGATACCTGGGTAGGATGTGATACTTCACGGGTATCATACGATCCTACTAAAGTATCATCTGTGAAATTCATAGGATTATGTTACCAGACATGATACCTAAGTAGGGTCATGCAGATCCTTCTAGGGTATCATATGTGAAACCTGATGATAGCAGACATGATACAGATGAGGATCATGATACCTCCCAGGTATCACATGATCCTCCCAAAGTATCACTTATAAAACCTGGTGAAACCGAACATGATACTAAGGGGGATCATGATACCTCCTAAGTTTAACATGATCCTACTCAAGTATCACTTGATACCTCATAGGTATCACTTGATACCTCGTAAGTATCACCTTCTATGTGGTAAGAATCGTATGATACCTTACAGGTATCACATGATACTTTACAAGTATCACATGATACGTGATAGGAATCGCCTAATACCTTATAGATACCTGATACCTCACAAGTATCATAACATGCATCAGGTATAACCATCAAGTATCAGGTGATTCCTACCACGTATCAGGTGATTGCTTACGAGATATATGATGATACCTATCATGTATCATGCGATTCTTACCACGTAGAGCGTGATACTTGCGAGGTATTAGGTCCTGATACCTAGCCGGTATTGAGTGATACCTACCAGGTATCATGTGATTCTACCACGTATCAGGTATCAGATGATTCCTATCACGTATTAGGCGATACTCGCGAGGTATCATGTGATACCTATCAGGTATCGCGCGATTTCTACGACGTATCGGGGTGATACTTGCGAGGTATCATATGATACCTACTAGATACAGGAGCTGGGCGTCGAGGCGTCGAGGTATCGTCGCCGACGGCCGTGTCCTCCCCCGTCCATGCTCCACACTGAACCCGAACCTCATCACCGGCAGCCGCATCCTCCCCCGTCCACGGTCCACATCAGAGCTCGTCGCCGGCGACCGCGTCCTCCGCCGGGACCTCGTCACCGGCGGCCACGTCCATCGTCCACGCCTCAGCCGGTGGCTGCGTCCTCCACGCCGGAGCTCGTCACCGGTGCCGCCGCTATCACTACGCAGGATCCTCCGCCGTCCACGCCCCACGCCGGAGCTCGTCGCCGGCGCCGTCTCTGTCACCACACGCAGGATCCTCCGCCGTCCATGCGACCATGCCCCACGCCGGAACTCGCCGGCAGCCGCGTCCTCCATGCCGGAGCTCGGTGACGGTGGCGGCTGCGTCCGTGCTGCCGACGTCAGCCTCATCTGCGCTGCTCCCATGGTGGCCTTCGTTCTCGCGTCTGAGGAAGGTGGACAGGGGGCGATCCCGTTGGGACAGTATCCCAACGGGATACCGGTATATAGCAGCTCCCCTACAGAAAGTATAGATTCAGGAGAAGATGGCTAGTGGGTTTGTCTTGTGGCCTAGGCCTAACTTCCTGTGCCACCCCACCGAACTCTGGAGCTCCTCGCAACGTCCTCCCGTCACGCGGCGTGGCCCGGACACCTGTGCGGTGGATTACCGGCGAACCCGTGGGGCATGGATCCGACGCCCCCGACTACCGGGTTAGCATCAGGGATTCGATCGCGAAATCCATGCATAATACCAGCCGTGTCAAAGTCGATCGAGCTAAGCGGCGAAACGTTCGTTTGTTCGTTCGTTCCCGTACGTGTACATATGGAAGGATCGACACGGCGGCAGGGCTAGAGGCCATGCGAGTCGTCTCATTCTTTCACGACGAAGTGCTGTGCGTTTTGAAAGGGATTTGTGGGTGTTTATGCATGCAACCCACGTCTTTCCTTGACAAAGAAAAGACCCCCTTTGCCATTGCCCATCGGTACTGTTAGTGCTTTCGGTCTCTTTTGGCGTCAGGTTAGTTACAAGAAAGACACGTATGCACATACACACCACACCACACTCACGCATTGGTGAATGTGCCCTTTAACACGCCATTAAAAAGATATAAACTAGTGGCAAATTTCTAGTCTCACTTAAATTCTATTAAAAACGTTATTGTGTCATTTTAACCTCGCTTTGGTGACCTTCTTGAATTGAAAAGACCTTTTGTTTTGAAAGGGTAAGGCCTAATTAAGTGAAATCCTACGAATAAAAAACGACAGATAGAACATGAAACTTTTTTTTTTGTTATTTCGAACCTGATGGTTGTTTGAACCATATTTAAGTCATAAAAGCGTTGGTTTCACGTATTACAAAATTAAGAATAAATTGAGGTGGCTGCCAAACTAATTTTCAAGCAACATCTTATGGTGCTATGATAGATTGATTAGCTGAGGAGAAATTTTTTCATTAAGAAAATATGTCAATAATCATCTACTAGAGCGTTTTAGAAGTGCTCATCTCTAATATACTCCCTCTTTTCCAAAATGTTTGACGCCGTTGACTTTTTTAAACATGTTTGACCGTTCGTTTTATTCAAAAACTTTTGTGAAATGCGTAAAACTATATGAATACATAAAAGTATATTTAACAATAAATCAAATGATAGGAAAAGAATTAATAATTACTTAAATTTTTTGAATAAGACGAACGGTCAAACATTTTTAAAAAAAGTCAATGGCGTCAAATATTTTAGGATGGAGGAAGTATACCTTAACCCTGATTGATATCGGTAAATCCTCTGTTACTAATTTTCAAGCACCATAAGACATCTTATGGTGTCACATGCTTGATAAACACACAATCCCTTTCAATAATAGACGACATTTGCTTGATAATTGAAGCATTATGTATGCCAATTAATTAGTGTACGTGATACCCACATGACAAGCCATTTTCGTTCTGGACACCCCAGTGAATGAAATTAAGCCGTCCAAGCTCAGAGAAACGTTCGTGGATCTTCCGACCAGCTCCACAAGGTGATGGGCTAGACGACCTGAGTTCAAAACCTCACCCTTTCTAATTATTTAGTATTAGGTCATTTCCTAATATTCACATTTTTTGCTGTTCAAGCTCATCGTTACTAGTAGTCAGTATCCGTCCGTCCAAGATGAATTCAATAGGCCGGCAATGAGGGTGTTATAGCTGACAACATTGCGCACAATGCCCCTCACAGGCATTTCGTCGAACAAGCTACGAGCGCGCTCGAACTCCCCTGTCCTGCACCACTCCCCAATCAAGCAGTTGTAGGTGTAGAGATTTGGCTCGACTCCACCCCTCCTCATCTCCTCAAACAAGGCGAAACCCTTCTCCCTTTGGCCATGAGTGAAGTAGCCATGCATCAGAGCAGTGTAAGTGACCTCGTTAGGTGCAAGCCCCAGGAGCGGCGTTTCATCGAACACCCTCCGGGCCTCCGCCACATCGCCGCCCTTGCAGCAGCCGTTGACGAGCGCCGTGCACGCGGTGACGTCCAGCGCCGCATCGCCCGACTTGGTCCCGCGGGCGAGCATCGCGAGCGCCGAGCGGACATCGCCGGCCGCGCAGAGCCGGCGCACGGCTGCGGCCGTGGTTCCCCACATCGGAGTTGAGGGAGGTCGGCGGCGGCGGCGGTTACGCGGGATGGGGAGGGCCGAAGCTAGTAGGCCGTAATAAATGGGCCATTGTATGGCACGGCCTCATTTAGGCCCATTTATCTCGGACATCACGCCTACTGGCTGATTTATTTGTGAAGAATCTGAAACGAGTCATCATTTGCCTTTACAGCTGATAAACAGTAAAAAAAATGAAGATAAAAATAATTTATCTAAAATTTATATAGACGCATTGTTATGATTTAAAGGCCAATATCGGGAATTAAACAACAAGTGAAAACCCCTTAAAAATTAACCGTAACCTTATGTTTCAAAATTGAAAATTTCGGTTGCGGACTTGCGGTTGAAAAGTCAAAAGGCAAATGTGGTGGTTATATTAAGTCAAAGCCTGACGCCTTTAATAATGGAAGCGTATCGATCCATTGACCGGAGCAGTGTTTAACAAGAACGACACTACAGTGTCACGGACTCAGTTGAAGCCATGCGCATGTCAAGTGACGATAGTACTCGCACTCTCGATCGGCCCTGTTCCGATCAGAAACCGACGTCCCCAACCCAAAGTGAGAAAAACACAAACCATGTATAAAAATCTCTCGCGAATATAAATCGGCAGCGGCCTGAGACGACGCGTCGTTGCTAGACGTTTTCAAAATCGATTAAAGCCAAATTTTATCGCAAAATAGCCGCCGTGCGAGTCGGGCAAAATCCAAGTTGCACGCGCGTACAGACAGACACGGCACGCACATCTCACTCGAGCTAGCAGCGACCCGTCGCAAGTCTCTCTCTCGGTCGGTCCCAAATCTTAGCCAAACTGATGAGAAGGAACGCGACGGCGCCATCCTATATATGCTACGCTCCGATTCGCTCATTGGTGTCACGCGTGTTGCATCTGTACGTATCACCGCGATTTTTTTTAGCTCGCGGGTTGACCCGATCTTGCGTTCACAAAAGCCGGCGTGCCAAAACTGACCTTTAGAGCGAACTAACCATCGGCATCCCATCCACAGTAACTTCGCTGTATCCCCATTCGCTGTCAAAATTCAATTCACTGTCTTTTCCTATAAACAAACAGTGCGTCAAAAACTCAAACTGGAAACTGTTTCCTTTAATTTGACTCTGTCACAGTTGAGTTCTACTGGCAGTAATTGTATATATTGGTAAATATATCCACTGTCAGCTTCAGCTCAGGCGTGCTAGCAAGCTAAGCTCGCTCATGCTTGCCGTTAAGCCGAGCTGCCGCGGCAGCCACATGGAAACAAATCAACAATTAGTAGAATTTTGCTTGTGAGGCTCATATCTGGACCCTCAACCATTTAACCAAGAACCAAATCAAGTCGTCGACTCGTCGTCATCGACGTCGTCTTCATACAGTCTCATTCTGATTGGCTCCTCCTGTAGGAATTAGGATTTAGGAGACCCAGCCGTCTGACTAAATTCAGACCTTTGAGGCTTCGATCGATCCTAGCAGCTAGCTCGTTCAATTCGTTCCGTCAGGGTTAGGTTAGCATACACTGTTCTGTTTAGTTGGCTGCTTTAATTAGCTGCGTCGAATGTTCTTAATTACGTCATCGTCAACTCGCCGTTTAGTTTAGTCTCTGCTAGTACGGTGCCGAGAAGTAGCGGCGCGCGGCTGGGCTGTGTCCTCCTGTGTACTCCTTTGCGCGTGCGCGCGTGCTATATAAGGCGCCCCCGTCGTGGCCTCCTGCATCCACCGCTAGAAATCGCAACGCACGCAGCTAGGAAATCTGCAGCGAGCGAGCGAGCTCATCTTGATCGCATTGCATCTGCACTGCAAACGATCGAATCGAATCGAATCGGCCGAGGCATTTCACGCTGAACACGATGACGAAGGTGAGGGAAACTGTTCGATTAGTTGCTTCGCATGCATGCAGCTTAATTAGTTTTGATGATCCACTGATGAATCAGTTTCTTATTGGGGGCGTGGTTGAATAATGCAGCAAAAGATCGTGATCAAGGTGAGCATGCCGTGCGAGAAGAGCCGGTCCAAGGCCATGGCGCTGGTGGCGAGGGCGTCCGGCGTGAACTCGATGGAGGTCACCGGCGACGGCAAGGACCGGCTGCAGGTGGTCGGCGACGGCGTCGACCCGGTCTGCCTCGTCGCCTGCCTCCGCAGGAAGATCGGCTACGCCGAGATCGTTCAGGTGGAGGAGGTGAAGGACAAGAAGCCGGAGGAGAAGCAGCCGGAGCCACCCAAGCCCGTGCCATGCTACTACCCAGCTCCTCCCTGCTACTACCCGCCGGCGACGGTGGTCTGCAGCGACGAGCCGAGCCCCTGCTCCATCATGTAAATCAATCATAGAGTTCGATCGATCGAGTTTTGCAGTAATTTCTTCAGCAATTGATCAGTAGTACAGTACATCGATCGAGTGAACGAAATATATCATTTGCTGTTTCCTCACTTAATTGGAAATGAAAACTACAACACTTGGATATATCATTTGCTGTTTCCTCGCTTGCTGTATATCTCAATGTTCAGTAGCATATGATTAAGTACTCATGAACTTCGGAAGTTCGGATATGGATGTGCTTTTATTTAAAGAAACGCATTTCATCTAGGAATAGCTATCAGACATCCATGGCAAGCCAATCAATCTAGCAGGCCAATCATTGACACGACTGAGGAGCCAAATTATCAACGTGCGTGTAAGCAATCAGAACGTCACTTGGAAATAGTACAGCAACGTCACTCATGAAATTGACGTGTTGGTGCCACATCTAAGTAACATTTAACTACACCCTGTGTCATTTACACATGAGTTATGTTCTATTCATCTTCTAGGCTAAATTACATCCTTAATATTGATCATATATATATTCCGAACTGCTAAAAATATTTATATAAAAAAGATCTATAAAAAATTTTCTTTTTAAAATCAAATTATTTTATTTTATTAAATTTATAATAATTAATACTCAGCTAATACTTCCTCCATCACATTTTGATCATCGATCCCCTAAGGTTTTTGAGGTTTTCTCAGAATGATCATCATCTAACAAGTGTTTCTTTATATATTTGTGCAAGTAGTAAATGTGCATCATTGAATGTGTTGCATGCAATCAACCAAAATTAATTTTTATTGGTGTAATGACATGCAATATTTAAAACATGTGAACCACCTTAACCGATGAAAATTAATTTGAGAATGATAAATATTTTGTTTTTCTTGATCTTGATATCGTTTGCTTAGGGAACAATCAAATTAGGGTGGATGGAGTAACTCGCTAATAACCGCTATTTCTAGATCCCAAGTCCCAACTGGATCCCTGGGTACGGAAAACGGAGCTGTCCATTAGCGCGTGATTAATTAAGTATTAGCTATTTTTGTCAAAAAAAAGGATTAATTTGATATTTTTAAGCAACTTTCGTATATAAATTTTTTGCAAAAAACGTACCGTTTAACAGTTTAAAAAGCGTACGTGCGGAAAACGAGGGAGAGAAGTTGGGAAAAGGCTGAAAACCAACAACTAGTCAAATCGAGCCTTAGACCTCCTGAAGTCATGAGTCGGTCAAATTTCAACGAGCAAACCAACAACCATGCTAGTAGTACTACCAACGTTCTAAAATATAAAATATAAAAGATTTTGACTATACACTTATATTACCAAATTCTATTATATTTTAGAATGAAGATTATAGTAAATTTAACATATTCAAATACTCATTTTCTTTAAGGACAAGCAGAAGTACATCACGATGTACTTTCTGGACAAGCCAATCCTCATATTTATAAGGTAAATTTTACTATATAATAACATCGTAACTTCATAATTTTAATAGTAGGATACCGCATGAAGTGAGTTTTAGGGGAAGACATTCTTAGAATGTGAACTTGCTGTTGGACACTGTATCCATTAGAATATTTATTTCCAATTCAATAAGAGAGAGAAATTACGTGAAAGTTTTGAAATGCCACCATGCCCACATGTCAAGTCTCCATCTCCTCTCTCGATGCCTCGGTGCTTGTCACCAGAGCCACCTCCACCTGCGAGCTGGAGAAGGAGGCTCGAGACAAGTCGACAGGGAGTGGAGGAGAGCAGAGTTTCATGCTTGGATCTGTGCCCATGCCATGCAAACTCGCCGACTGGATCTGCAGATGCTCGCCGCGAAGGTTGCAATCCATCTGAGTTCCCTACTGCTAATAGTGTCGTCCTATCTAGCGTCGCTGTCGTTGCCACGTTCACCTCCTTGGAACAGATGTTGTAAAAAGCCCCGATGCTCGTCAGCAGCACTACCTCCCTGGAACTACACTGGACCCAGTCACCGTCCGCGCCGCGAATCTATGCGGCCTTGGTGCTCGTTGGTAGAGCACTAGAGCCACCTTCGTTTGTGAGAAAGATGAGAAGGAGATGAAGACCTAGCATACGGGCCTAGTGGTATTTTAGAAATTTCATGCAATTTCTCTCTCATATTCTCATATTGAGCCGTTAATATGTAAATGGGTGGGTGTCCAGAAGATCTATACATCCATTTGTTTTTGTGAATCGACATTTTATCAACATTTTGACTATGAACTCACTCCTAATCATTTCTATAACTAGGTGATTCCCCACACTTTGCTGCGGGAATTATTAAGCAATTCTCAAATTTCTTTTTCGATAATGTAAAAAGGGAAAAAAATAACAGGATTTATCAGTACTTATCATGAAACAAACAAATGATGTGAAACATGTTGACAAGTATATGTTAAAATATTATGCAAATGATGTGAGGGTGATCATTGGATATGCTTACATGTTGATTTGTAGAATTAAATAAATTGTAGATGATGTTGTATGTTTATATGAGGTTAAATATGTAATTGTTGTTAGTGGCTGATGATGTGGTATGGTTATATGTTGAGCTTTAGATTTAGTAGGCTATAATTTTATAGAAAGTATTGATTTCAAACCGGCATTATATTATGACTACTAAAATAAAATCCAGTGCCTTGTTCTACGGTCATACCGACCTTCCACGGCATGTCTGAAAACCATATGTATATACGGTTCGTTTTCGCTAAGATACTATTGCCCAAAGTGTGTATTCCTACTCCATTTCGTGCCTGTTCTGTTATCTGACTAGGTGCTTTCATCCAATAATAACTAGTTTAACTAATACTAGTAGTGTCCAGATAGGTTGAAAGGTACTAGCGTTGTAAGAAACAGTTTTCCAGCTTGTAACACGCCCCTTGTATGTCTTGTCTACGTATATTAAGTTCAGGGGCATGTGCACTTCAGAGTTCAGACTAATTTTAGTGCTGACCACATCACCATCATATCCACCAAAAGACAGAATGAACCAACAATTAATAGTTATATAGGTCAAGTAATTTAATTAACATAGCAAGTTGAATTATTGTATGGGTGATAATTAATGTCACTGGAAGGTGGGAGCTTTGTTAAACGGGCGGGTTCACATCGAAGGTTGCCATGTTCATATTTTGCACCTTCTGATTTCTGAAAGTAGCCTTGTACATTTCCAGGTACTTAATTAAAGGTGTTAACAGAAAGTGCTTAGAGCACTAATCAGATTTTATTGCTGTACAGTTCCCTTGTGCTTGGCCATAAGGAATTACGCCACTCTGTGCTGTATATGAGTCAGTCATTCTGGGCGTGTGAAAAGACATGAACTAAATGTCCTGTCCAAGCCAAAGAACCTACCCCGAAAGGTAACTTCTCTTTACATGGTGTTAAGTTCTCTCTTATTTTCCCTTGGTTTCCTAGTCATGAATTTCTTTGTTTATGATTCCATTGAGAATTCTGTAGCCTTAATATCATTCAGCGTGCTCCAATTCTTAATTAGCCTGGTGTTCACACACAGTTTTAGCTGAATATATAATGATCCAAATCACGCACACTGACAAATAAATGTCCACAATCAAGGAAGTAACATGTCACCTATTGATTTGTACAATTTTCCCAATTCTTTCTGTACCTTTTTCCAATTTTCTCTCTGTTGTCTTGTGCAACTTGCATGATCATGCAAAACAAGTCCAAGTGTCAAAGTAGTAGTCAGAGTGTCAGACTGGCAACTAACCTCCAGCAAATTTTTAACAAAGACGGAGAGATGCAGCATTCAGACGAATAATGGTGTCAATAATTCAAGCACAACTACAAACAAAGAATCAACAACGGTTTTATCTTGTTCTGGCGAAAATCCAACACGCTTTCTACGGTGTTAGCGCGTGCAACAAAAGCAAAGCATCGGATAGGCAAGTCGTAAACTATGACTAATAACCTGCAGCTAGTGAAATCCGGGTGTTTTAAGTGGCTCTTAAACTGCTCAGAACCTTCTTGTTAGATGAAGTTTTATCCTTAGTTAGTAGAATCAGACAACTTCTCGCAAGAGCCTCGAATTGTGTAAGGTCGTTGCCACCTGAAATTGTTCATCTTTGAGCGACTTTCTTCACTTCATTTGGATTTCATCTAACACTTGCCACAGTTCAGTTTATTTTTAGAACAGATATACAGGCGGACGCCTATATGTAATGAGCAATTTTACGGTCTTTGAGGAGGTACCATGAGGTACCAAAAATTTAGTATCTAAGTACCAAGAGATACTAAATTTATAATAGAAAAAGTGATACCTCATAGTATCTCCTCAAGGACCGTAAAATTGCTCATATGTAATAGTACGTGGTGTATTGGGGTGTGCGCGCATATCTATCTTTTATGAATTAAAAAAAAAGAAGAAAGTTCATGGATAAATATGATGTGTTTAAATTTTTTAGTTGTTACATATATCCTGTTTGACACAATTCCAGATTACATATTCACATTGGATATAGAGTTTGCAAGTTGAATTAAAATGGCTTAAAATTTTGTATTTCTTCCTAGCGGGGACAAAATGACTCATACAAGTATTGTTAATGACTCATACATATGTATTCATAGCTCTAGAAAAATTAATGGATTTTTGGAGATAAACACTAGTTTCAAGAAATGTATTGGATATGAAGTTATCTCAAACATGAACAAGAACAACTCAGTGCTCGATCATGTTGCCATGGCTGAAGGCCCACTTCAACGCAGTCCAACCAACAAGGATTCTGCACTCATCAATTCATCATTTCTGCACTCATCAATTCATCATCTCTACTGTATATAGCTGGTACTCCCTTCTAAGACAACGAATTTAGACAAATGGTAGTTCATATTCGTTGTACTAGGAGGGGCCGACCTCTTCTAGGTTGAGTTTTTTTTCTCCTAAGACAACGAATTTGGACAAATGAAAGTTCATATTCGTTGTACTAGGAGGAGCCGACCTCTTCTATGTTAAGTTTTTTTTTGGGACGGAGGGAATAGCGAGGTTGGTATTCACTCAGATCGCCCGAGAAGAAGGCGTGTTCTCAATTCGTGATTTCACGGGGGTCGGAGAATTGAACGCCGAACCCCCACTGACGTTTCACGAGAGGTACAAACTGCAAAGCTCAGGGAACGGGAACGCGACCTCAGGTCGCTAGATCACCTGCTAACTCATGCTCGTTCAATTCATGACGGTGCAATGGGGTTCGGAGAATTGAGCTCCGGCCCCCGCGGGACTAGTGTTCCAGGGACCTCCTCAAGCCATGCTCGTTCAATTCATGATGGTTCAAAAAAATGCAGATAGACAGAGTAGCAGCCTAGCAGGTAACCACATAAACACAGCATACTGCAGTTTTCTTTTTCATTTTGCATTTTGCATTCTTGCTTTAACAGTGGTGAGTGGTGACAAATGCAGGTGCTCGACAAAGCGAATGATAGTCTGATACAGCACACACATGGCTTGCTTGATGACGCAGTATCATATACTGTAATTCATAAGTTGCTATTGCCATGCAAGGCTTATTGTAAGACCGTAAGAGCAACTGTAAAGAAGATTCTGTCCGTCCGTTCTGAATGTACAGGGTTGATCTTGCTTTCAGGTAATGACGTGCTCCGTCGCTCTTGACACGAATGACAAATCTACAGCTTGGATGGAGGCCGGTACCATCCGTATGGTTCATCTGAGCAGTACTTGGTGACTTGCTTCACGCTCAAGTAGTTATCGAGGCCCCTGAAGCATAAGCAAAGACATTTCAGAGGATGTAGATTGCACAGCCAATGCTTGTTCAGTTGGCCACAGTTTGTGACATCAAGCACTGCGGATTAACTGCTTATCACATTTGTATGAGTTTACTGTTCTAAATAAGTATAGTAATAGACTCACCACTGTCCTAGCTCCCGGCCAAAACCACTCCGCTTGTTCCCTCCCCATGGAGCTTGAACAAAGCATGGTTGCGAGCAATTTATCCAAACGATACCTGACTGGATAGCCTGCAGGTTTCACATGTATTGTGGATTTATGAGATCAAATACATCCATTTCATTACCAGGTTATCATCATCCCAGGGTCCCAGCTATTTAGTCAAGGGTAAAATTGATAGGCACGTCGTAATTCAACCCAAAATTACCTTTGAAATGCGCTCGCACCTCTCTAGATCATTGGAAATCACAGCGCCAGCTAGACCATAGCTGAGAAAAGAAGCAGATTAAAAAGACAAGAACAGGCTTAATTTTTTTTTCCACAGTTCCACATAAAGCAACTCACTGAGTATCATTTGCAAGTTCTACTGCTTCACGCTCTGTCCTAAATTCTTTAACGCAGATGACCGGTCCAAAGACTTCCTCTCGCCAAATTTGCATTGATGTGCTAACATTTGTTATAATAGTAGGCTCAATAAAGAACCCCCTTTTGAGGTGCTGTCAGTACACCAATTTAGCTTGGTTAGGATCAAATACTGAGGAACCAAGGACTAATGTAACTTGAAGTCTAAGGATACATACTTGTGGTCGGGCACCCCCATATAGAATTGTGGCACCTTCACATCTTGCTGTTGAGATGAACTTCATTATTTTTTGATACTGAAATGAGAAAAAGGTTCTTAAGTCGTCCGAGTTACCGAATTACATAATGATGCAGTTATTCAGATGACAAGGTATCTAAGGCTGTATAGAAAGGCATGGCTGCAGAATACAATATTTGCAAGAAAAGCAATTTCCAAAGAAGTAAACTATTACTGTTACATGCATTTTTAGTATTTCACTATTATCTTGAGCAATAATTTTGTTTTGAATGACGTGAAATATTCATCAAAGTTCACAGGTTCACACTTCACAAGAGAAATGAATATTTGCAACTGAACTTCAGGAGCTGCAATAAGCTATTTACATTACCTGCCCTTCACTAACGACTGACCCCAGCCTGCAACCTTCTTCTAGTGGATCTGAGATTTTGATACTCTTTGCCCATGCAACCAACCTATCCAAGAATCGCTTTGCAATTTTCTCCTGTGCATATCTTCATGTCATGTACGAGGACATGACTTAAGCTGTAAAATAAGCAGAAGAACATACGTACATGCAAAAGTAGACGAGAAGTAGCACTGCAGACTTGACCAGCGTTCGCAAAACACCCAAACATGGCCCACTCAACAGCTGTTTCAAATTTAGCACATACACATACAATTAGCTAGCAATACTTACTTGAATAACTACAGAATTGCAGGTAATGAATTAAACAAAAAACAAGTGGTTTGACAACATCGCATAATTGAATTAGGAGCATAGTTGACGTGGGAAAGCTGGAGAGTGGAAGATACCTAATACCTTTATCAATATCAACATCATCAAAGACAATAAGAGGACTTTTGCCACCAAGCTCTAACGAAACAGGCTGTTCAAGAAAAAAAAAGCACAATATAATTAGACTTACGAGGACATCAAGGCATAATGCACAGGTTTCTTGCTCCGACAGAAGCATTCAATGTCAGAAGTTATTAGAAATTCTCTTCAGGGCATGATCATATATAGAGAACAAACCTTGACCATTTGGGAAGCAGTAATCATTATCCTCTTACCAGTTTCTGTGCTTCCAGTAAAAGCAATCTACAGAAAGGATCCACATAAAATTCAAAAACAACTTAGGGTAGTCACTTAAAAATATGTGATACTCTGTCAGTGTGTTTGTAAGCACATGAATGTAGTACATATTAGGAAGAGGTCTGACCTTATCCACATGGGGATGTGAAGCTAATGGAGCACCAGCTTCAGTGCCCAGACCAGTAATTATGTTCAAGACTCCTGGAGGTAATCCAATTTCTGCACATATTCCACCAAGCTCTAAACATGTCCTGGTTTAAAAACATATTTTTAGTCATGGGGTACAAACCTTGCATAAATGAATTGTAAATGATCAATCCTTAGATCCTTACAGGGAAGCAAGCTCAGATGGCTTTAATACAGCTGTACACCCAGCAGCCAGGGCAGGTGCAACCTTCCAAGTAGCCATCAGCAGAGGATAATTCCTTCATGTGTGCATGAATAAGAAAATAATCCAAACGATTAGCCTTTTACTATAACTCAAATTTCTTTATCTCATAAGCCTAAAGCGCATTTACACAAAGCAATGAAACACGGAAAACATCAATATGTTATAGGGGTGCATGTCTGTACTCATGTGATAGGAATCAACAGGTGGCAATGAACGCCACCACTATTTTTTATGGATCAACATAGCACTTTTAGAGTTTTAGATTGGTATGAATACCTGAAGGGGGCTTGGGAAGATCAACTTCAAAGTTATTGGATGATCACGTACAAAAGGTAAACAATACAAAAGGATCATGATATTTTGTTAATAGTCTTTCCTCTGACAGGAAAACAAAACTACAGATGCAAAACATGAGGAATTTGAAATTTCCAATTGGTCTTCTGTTATCAAACATGAACCAACAAAAGCATGAAAAGACTGAAATAAGAACAATTGCTTCCGGTGTGAACAAAACACCTTGAGTCTAATAAGACGAGGGAAATTGGACGTGTCAAAGTATTTCGATACACTACAACATCCCAGAAGCCAAAAAAATATACTATGATACAATTAAACAGTATCAATTTTTCAAGGCAAGGTATGTATTTCTTATACCAGGGAGTGATAAGTCCAACAACCCCAATGGGTTCTTTGAGTACATAGGACTCAAAATTTTCCATGGGTAGAGAGATTGGTGCCCGTTGTTTCCCATCTAAAGCTTCTGCCAGATCAGCATAATACTCAAAGCATGCAGCGACATCCTCCTAAAATTAACAAGGCCAAGGCATCAAATAAAGCACGGAAAATCTTGTGTCATGCTAAAAACCATAGTGTGAATAATAATGCATACCATGTCCCCAGCTGCTTCATCCAGAGGCTTCCCAGAATCAAGAGTCTCCAACAAAGCTAGATAAGATTTCTTATCTTTAATCTGCAGCCAGTTCACAACATTTCAATAAATGTACTGCCGGTTATAACAAACAAAAATACTAATGACAGGGTGGGCACCAATTGTTAAAAGCACCGATCAAGTTATACTATGGGCTTCTCATCATAACAAAAATTTCAGCCTTGGGGCTTTCCATTTAAAGTTCAGCAAAAAGGGTAAACTAAGTAAACATACTGGAAATAACATTCAATCTGAGAAAGCTTCCATCTGTAAAAACTGAAGTCTGAGAAACCCATTGTTCAAAGATAATCAACAGTGAACTCGTTGTAACAGCAAGGGCAAGTCAACATTGTCTTTAGTGGAGAATCTCATCTGCTACCCATTGACAGCTTCCAGTAAACATAATTTCCGCTAGACTAAACTAGCCATGATTTTTCACTGTTCCTGATATGTTGTTCCAATTTTTCCTACTGTTCCTAATATATTGTTATGTGCACCCCCTTCCTATGATCATATACAACAGAAGTAAAATACCGACTTGCAATAAAAATGGGACATAAGTATGAATTTTCTTTTCAATACTAAACCCGAGTTGATCAACCTAATTTGAGAAGCAGTTTACGGCACTAAGAGCGTCCTTTAATCAATCCCCGAAAGTAAGTTTCAGTCACACAGCAAGGTGGAAGTAGCAGGTTAGCAGCATAGGAGAGCTCTGCTCAACAACTCATCTAGCTCCAAAGTCCAAACTAATAGCAGGATTAGGAGGCATAGAAGCTGAGCACCTTAGCGGCGATCGCCTTGAGGTACTTGGCCCGCACGGCCCCAGGCGCGCGCGACCAGTGTCTCCCACCGTCGCGGCCGAACGCATCCCTCGCCGCCGACACCGCGAGCTCGACGTCCTCCGCCGTGGCCGCCGGGATGTCACCTTCACCGATCACAAAACCCACAAACAAATTAACCGGAATCCCGTGCTTGGGATGGAGCAAACCAAATGCGGGCGAAGGGGATATGGGGGGCAAAAGCAAAGGGACGGAGTACCGATGGTTGCCTCCGTGGCCGGGTTGACGACGGGGAGGCGGCGGCCGAGGGACGGCTCCCGCCACCCGCCGCCGATGAACAGGCCGCGGCGGGGGATCGCCGACGGCGCGGCCATGGCTTCCGGTTGGGGGGCGGCGCGAGCTGCTGCTGCTGCTGCTCCGCTGTCGCCGCGGCCTTTTGGGTTGTCCCGGACCTTGGGCGATCGACGACGAGCACTCTCTCTCACCGATTGATGAGAGCAAAAAAAAAAGGAAAAACGCCACTATTTTATTGAGCCCGTGATACCTTTTTGATCGGGGTGACATGGCCTCCGCTAGTGTTGGTCGCGAAAGGCGATAGTGGCGTGGCGTGGCGTTTCGTCGCGACGCTACGAACTGCTTGTGCTTTGTGATGGGTGGGCATATGGCACCAGTGCGCCACCACTGTGGGAAACTGCCGTGCGAGCTGAGAATGCATCGGCTTACGTGTAAACGTGTTGGTGAACTTGGTTTGGTGGTGGCGCGGTGGATGGCAGCATGAGCGTCGCCATCAGCAGTTCGACACTAACATGGCTACTTAATAAAAATTCCTCCGTGAAAAAAAATCGTTTAAGAGTTTCTGTCCCGCAAAAAGTGTTATGGGAGTAGCAAATTTGATGGAGAAGTGGGACTATTTTTCTATTCGATGAGCTTTGAAACAAATCTATTATATAATTGTATGCAGAGATTCTTTATAAATTCTTTGTACTACTACAGTACTTCATGTAATCAATGAAATGACAATTGAATCAAATAATTAGGGGTAATCTGGTCATTTTAACATGAAATTAGTTTGTCTTAGAAACCTTAAAGCATCAAGATTTTTGGGACGGAGGAAGTACATCGAAGAGGATCAATAGATATTTTTTTTCAAAATTTGTTAAAACTATAATAACAACATTGTAAAAATTAAAGATAGAGGGTAGTAAGACATGGTTATCATTGATAGTATAAAGTTAGAAAGGAAAAAAGGTGTTCATATGTAAAAAAACATAGTACATTACATGTTGAGCGCAGTATAATTACCAAAGATTTACTTTAGGACACCGTCATGTAGTGTTTTTATATAAGATCAAAGGTAACGCCTTGCACCTTGGACCACCCCATCTTCTCTCTACCTCTCCCTTCTCCCCCTCTGACTCCCCACGCCGCCACCATCATTACACACTCGCCTCTTCCCTTGAGCCTAAGCTCATTTGCTCTTCCCATCCTCGAGCTCAAACCCTTCTACTACCCCAAAGCTAGCTAGAGCTCGAGCCCTTTCGATCCCCTACATCTCCCAGTACCATCCCGCCCTCTAGATTTGCTCATTGGAGTTGGGGATGACTAATGCCGACTTATCCCCATGGTCTTGTTTCTCCATGAGCTCGTCAACACCATCATGCTCTTTCCCTCTCTGGTGTGGAAGAAGATGAGCTCGCTGAAACCCTATCCACTAAGCTTGTTTCCTCTTTTTATCTTCTAGTGCAACGTTGGTAATTACCCCTACCAAATTAACATACATTTTACTTATTTAGGAAAAAGAATATATAGCATATCTACGGTTAACAAACGAATGGACGCTGATACTCTACCATAATGTTAGGTGATTTTAAGTCACTGATATATGGATTTGTAGTAAAGTGGGCTCATATATTAGTTACCCAAATTAATATAACTTAAGGTAGATGATCTCATTCGCAAATGGACGTTACTACCAAATAAAAACGCCTCCTTTGAATCTACTACCTTTGTTTCATATTATAAGTTGGTTTGTTTTTTTCTTAGTCAAAGTTAAAAATAGTAATATTTATAACATTAAATTAGTTTAATACAATTTAACATCAAATGTATTTTGATACAATGTTTGCTTTGCATTGAAGATGTTATCATATTTTGTCATTAGTTAAACTTAAAATATTTGAAAAAAAGTTTAACGATTTATAATATGAAATGGAGGGAGTATCCATTTGCTGACTGCATTGCATTCATCGGATGCCGCTAGTACTCTCTCCGTTTTAAGTTATAAGATGTTTTGACTTTAGTCAAAGTCAAACTGCTTTAAGTTTGACCAAATTTGTAGAAAAAAGTAATAACATTTTCAATCCAAGACAAATTTATTATGAAAATATATTCAACTATTGATTTGATGAAACTAATTTAGTATTATAAATATTATTATATTTGTCTATAAACTTAGTTAAACTTAAAACAATTTAACTTTGATAAAAGTCAAAACGTTTTATAATCTGAAATGAAGGAAGTAGTATTTATGTATAGATGTGACTTTCTTGCTACGGGTTGTAACTTGTAAGTCGCTGTAGTCTTTGTAGAAGAGAGGTAACATTGACCTACATTATGCGCCAGAGGGCAGAGCGAGTACAATTCAGAGTCTATAATTGCAAGACTTCGGTAATTTCAGCATTACACGTTGCTGAATAATTTTGAGGATGCTCCAAGGAGAAAGAAAAGAAAACATTAGAGAGTCAAAACACAAATTAACCCGGCATAAGCTCTCCAGCCATCCAGGTACACAGCAGTAGCATACTTCGAGTTCGAGCTAGAAGTCCATCCCTTTCACTGTCGTCGCGGCCTCCCTGACCGCGCCCTCGTCGTCCGGCGGCGAGTCCGCCGCGGGCAGTATCGCCGGCCTGTACTGGTGCCGGCTCGCGAACACCAGGAACGCCGCGAAGTTGGCCACCCCGAGCGCGGCGAGCATCCAGTAGAACAGGTCCAGCCTCCCGTCGTCCAGGCCGTCCCGGATCCACGCGCCCCGCGTGGCGGCGTCGACGGCGGACACGAGGAGGCTGCTCAGGAAGAACCCCATGGCGAGCGTGGCGAGGAACAGGCCCGTGCTCATGGACTTCATCCGCTCGGGGGCCTCCCTGATGAAGAACTCCAGCTGCCCCACGTACGCGAACGCCTCGCCGGCGCCCACCAGGAAGAACTGCGGCACCAGCCAGAACGCGCTGATCATCGCGACGCCTCCTCCGCCGGCTCCGCCGGACGCGTCGCGGCGCTTCTTCTCGACGAGCGCCGAGACGGCCATGGCGAGCGTGGCGAGGACGAGCCCCGCGCCGACGCGCTGCAGGGAGGTCAGCCCCTGCGGGCGGCGTGTGATCATCAGGCGGCGCGCGAGCGGGACGAGGAGCCGCTCGCTGGCGGAGGTGAAGAGGAGGATGGACAGGAAGAGGAAGACGGAGAAGGAGCCCGCCGGCACGGCGAAGCCGCCGGCGCGGCGGTCCATGTGCGACGCCTGCTCGACGGAGAAGGTGGTCATCTGGGAGTAGACCGTCCAGAAGAGGATGCTCGTGGACCAGATGGGGAGCAGCTTCACCACCATCTTCGCCTCCTCCACCTCCGTCACCGTCAGCGCCGCCACTGGCTGCTCCGGTGGCGTCGCCGCCGCCAGGTCGGCCTCCACGATTGCGGCTTTGTCCAGACACCTACGCTCAGACGAAAATACAAAGAAACAGAGAATGCTAAAGATCTCGGGGCCATTCAAAATAAATTATTCGCCGGATTATTATTGTTACGGATTATCTGTTTTATTATAAAAGTTAAATATATTTTTCAAATATAATATAAATGCAGGTGCTCAAAACGTGCATATACTCACCCTTATAAACACACGCACGTATACCTTATGCTTGGAGTACATTTAAAAGATTAGGCAAACAATTGATGAAGTCACTGCCGATTGTCTCGATTATTTTAAAATAAACTTAGAAAATAATGACTTACATGCAAGTGTTCCTAGCAATGCAATAGATTTTGTTTTCGAAAAGATATTTTAAGACATATGGAGCAAATAATCCACATTAATAATACTATGATAAAATAGAAAGGGCAGATCACGATCCACCAGCCATATTACAACACGTGCTAAGATGCAAACTTTGTTATCACTATATGTGATATGTCAAGTTTGATTCATGCATGATGGACAACTTTGGATTCATAGTATGCTAACGCTGGTCGTTCGCAACGCAGTTTGATGAAGTTTACTACAATTTGCAAGGCATGGACGGTTCTGCTTTGAGCTCTCTCTACCATTCCTCGTCAGTTTTCAGTGTTCTGCAAAAAAAAATTGTAGTGCTCCCCAAAATGTTCAGAAGCATTTGCTACAAAATCTTTAGTGACGGGTCGTTTGCATGGAGGTGATGATTTGCAGATTTAGCATGCCGGTTTAGATCCTTCGGCTCCCAACTATGAGTGTTTAGTGTGGCAAGCAACACTTAATACTGCATGAGATTTGTTTTCTCAATAACAGGGCAAACATATAACCTTGGATTTCATTATAGATCAATTATATGAGCTTATTTTGTGGGCATCTAAAATCAGTTACTACCAAACAGTAGCTTCCTAGTAGTAATACGTACGCAAACAACACAACCTAATGCAGAGCGCTGTAGCTCCCTCTGCATTCTCTCCTCCACTGCAGAGGATTCAAATTGCCCGCACACAATTTGGATCCTCTGCAGTGGAGGAGAGAATGCAGAGGGAGCTACAGCGCTCTGCATTAGGTTGTGTTGTTTGCTGTTGGATCTACATCCAACCGTCTAAAACAAATTCCTACAGTAGATCCAAACAGTAAATAGGAACAGAGTAAAAAGGTTACTGTTCACAGAGTACTTGCTACAGTAATAGAACAATGTTTGCAGCATTGATTCACTGTAGCAGACACAGAATACTGTAGCTACAGTCCTCTGCTATACTGTAGAGGACCTGTATCCGGTGTGGTGGCCTTGCTAGGATTAATTGGCTTTGGATTACACGTACAACTGCCAATTTATCAATCTCTGCTTACTTAAGCAATGATCTACCGATATATAGGAGCATATGCGAAATCCTAGCATCGGATCAGATAGGGTTCTCTTCCGTGTATTTTTGGTATCAAACTCTGTCGGTTTCATTCGTTTCCTTTTCCTAATTATCATGGTTCTACGTGCTGTACAGGCAAGAAATCTACCAAAATTTGTCGTCTCCAGTTTCTCTTGTTCGTTTCAAGCGTTTCAGATGTCATAGTCACTCGCAACACAGAAAACACTTCTACTAATATACGCCTTTACTGAATAGCTGCTTGTATCGAACTCTTTATCTACTTTTCTTTTTTGAAGCCAACTCTTCGTCTACGTTTCATCCGCTGGAATCATATAAATCATGACTATACTGTATCACCTAAAAAAGTAAAAAATGTGCATGTCTATCAGTCTATGTCAAAATAGCAAGTTTTTTTCAGACGAACACTTCAAATATTTAATTTCGAAAATCGGAGAATTTTATAGCGTGGTTTGAATTTTGGTCATTCTGTTATATATCTAGCATATGAGTATATGACACATTGACATGACACGGTACAGAGCTTGACAACTAGTAACTTAGGGTTGTTTAGATTGTAGCCAAAATAAATCTTACCAAATTAATTTTGGTAATACCAAAATTTTAACAAGTTGGTAATATTACTAATTTTTTCAGGATTTATGATGTATTTACCAAATTTTAACAACAAACTAAATGTAGATATTTTTTATAACTTTGCAAAAAAGAAAAGATATGATTGAAAATGATATCAATGTGAACAGTTAAGTGTGTTGACCTGAGCCTGTTAGTGTGTGGCACCTTAGCCTTGTGGAAGCCGTGGAGCTCGCCGGCGTCCGCCGGGAACGGCATCCTCCGTTTGCGCCACGCCGCCCACAGCACGCGGCCGATCGCCGTGAGGGGGCTCCCCTGGGGCCTCCGGTACCGGTACCTCGGCGTGCCGGCGGCGAACACCGCCACCGCGGCGACCATGGCGGCGGCCGACGCGCCGTAGCCCCAGCCGCGGCCGACGTCCTCCTGCACGTACACCAGCGCGGTGACCGCGAGCACCGAGCCGAGGCTGATGCAGAAGTAGAAGCGGTTGAAGAAGAAGAGCATGGCCTTCCCCTCCCGGCGGTCGCGCCCGTCGAACTGGTCCGACCCGAACCCGGACACGTTCGCCTTCAGCCCCCCCGCCCCCGCCGCCGCCGTGTACAGCGCCGCGTACAGCATCGCCATCTGCCCGCCGCTCGCCGCCACGCACCCACCACTCTCCGCCGCCGCCGCCGCCGCCACCGCGTCGCCGCACGGCGGCGGCCGCATTCCCGGCACTACCGTGCTCGCTGCCAGCAGGCTCACACCCTGCGCGTGTAGACGTCAGACAAGGGAGATCATGCTGTGTTGTGTGCTGCGCAGCTGCGGTACGTACGATGGCGGCGATGGTGGCGGAGACGGCGACGGTGAGGTAGCGGCCGAGCACGGCGTCGGCGAGGAAGCCGCCGAGGAGGGCGAGGAGGTTGAGCGTGCCCAGGAAGTTGGTGACGATGTTGGCCGACCTGGCGTTGGAGAGGTGCAGGTCGCCGACGAGGTACGTCACCAGGTTCATCGAGATGCCCACCACGCACACGCGCTCCGCCAATTCCGTCCCTTATCACGACAAAAAAAAAAAAAACTCGATCATCACAACCATGAACAAAAAACCGTCGTCGCAGTCGCACGCTCTCGCAAAAAAAAAAAAAACAAAAACTAACAGAAAAAAAAAAGTACACCCAACAGGCCGGCGTGACCAAGCACAAGTGCACAACGTACACACACACATGCCATACCTAGGATGAGACCGGCTCCGAGCCATCCTCCGGTCCGGTCCTTGTCCACCGGGTTTCCCCTGAAATCCACCACCACGCCGTCGTCGCCGCCATGAACGCCGGCAGAAACCTACAGCGTGTACACGCATACAGTTAAAGAAAGATCCAATAAGCATCGACTTACTCTACTAAGCGTATTACATCACGCATCAGCGTCTTAATCGAGTTCCCTACTACGACGCACCATGTTGCGCACGGGAGGGCGAGGAGCAGCAACTTTGCGAGGTTGGCCTGTAAGAAGGGAGGAATGAACCTATATATATAGCAGAGGGAAAAGATAAGTGCTTGAGAGGTTTCGATTCCACTCTTGCAGTGTGTGTGATCGTTCTCTACTCTCCCTCGTCTCATTTTATTCCTGCTTTTAATTACTGCCCTCTTCCGGGTTTCCGGTAGATCAAGACAAGTGGAAATGATTACGAAATGCTCCAAAGTAGAAGTGGAAATGGCGACTAAAGTTTGCCCTGGAGGACAAGTTGTAAGTTGTAACGCAAGGTTTAGTAGAGAAAGTTGAAATTTTGACAAATCAACCCTTTTAGAAAACTTATTTCAAAAATAGATCGTGCAAAAAACTTATCCTAAAGATAAACTATTGGCTCATCATCATCGGGGTTAGCACTAAAGTGTAAGGTTTTAACACCATGGTTATTGGCACCGACATTTCATCTGAGGTGGCTCTATTTTTTTATGCCATAGGAGATCAATGCCATTGCCATATTACTTGGCGCTGAGCAACAAACAACATCAATAATGTTGCAGGCCCTAAGTACAAACATGTGCTCAGCTAGTGTAGTGGCAAAAGTCTTAGATTTTCATTGTGGTGCCGGTTCGAAACTCATGTTGCTCATATCACCACTCCACCATAAGCGCACATGCATAGAAAAAGATCATGCATCACATTTTATTAGTACTAACAGCTCCATGTTGCCATGGCGCTAAAAAGATACCTAAACGCCAACCCCGATGACACCATGGCCAAATAAGTTTTCCAAAAAGGTTAATTTGTCAAAATTTAGGGGGGGGGGGGGGTGTTAGAACCGAAAAGCACGGATGGACCGATCATCGGTGGGCAGAGAAAACTGAAGCCATCGTTTGGATTCTTTCTCCTCACACCCCAGTGTAGTTAACGTTTGCCTGTTGTTTTTGCAGTTGGAACCTGCATCAAGAGAGTTAACCACCAAATTTTGAATTTAAATTTATTTTTTAAGATAATAAAAATGGTTTGTATCCCTGTACTATGGACACACAACTACTCTTAAAACTAGTGGAAACCCTGCTCGTTGCAGCGAAATATTTTGTTGAGATTGGTGGTTGCATTTGATAAATTGAGGTGGTATAAAAATCCCTCACCATTGAATTGGGCCACGATCAAATTAGATGGGCCTCCCGTGATGGAAAATATAGCCTAACGTGGTGACGTGTGAGATGGATTGAGATGTGTTTTTTATCCAACGGTTCAGAGATGATCAAATCTACTGATCAAACGGCTGAGAATTAACGATGGTGTTAGTGGGTCATAATTTTATAATTTTATAGTAAGAAGAGATTAGAAAAAAAATAAATAAGGTGATGGAACCAACCCCAACTCCCACTGATAGAAGAATTTGAATTTATTATATGTGCTTTGCCTTATAAGACCTTAATTCTTGTAATGCGCATATTTACTGATTTTTTTTTGAAACGGCATATATATTTACGGAATATATGTAACGTGCGTTCAGCGTTCGTGAACAATGATTGGAACTAAATGGAAACACGTACTACTGCTTAATTTTACTTTCTGAGTTTCTGGGTGATTGTCTTGCCGTCTGTTTCACTGTCATGCCGTGTTTCTCATTAACTCATTGTAGCGTGGCATAACTCTTTTTCCCCGAAATACTTCGTACATTAAAATTTTCCAGAAACAGTAAATGCTCGCACGCACGCATGCATGCAAGCCGTACCGTGCTTAAATTTGATGGAACAAAAATCCTACTACTCCTGCTACGTATACCAGCTATTTTGTGTTCTCGACGATGTTGCAAGAGTGCTGCACGGGTGGGGCTCCCGGCGGCGTGGACGTTTCTACCGGGCGGCGGCGAGGCAAGATATACCCAGCTATTTTGGATGCACGCATGTGACAATTTGTGAATTGTGATCGATTTGGCTCGTGCTACGGTGGGGCCGTTGCTAGGCTGCGAATCTCCTATTTCTCCTTCTCTCTCCTTTTTTTTTTTCAGGTATCCTATTTCTCCATTCATGGTAGGGATGGCAATTTTACGCATGGGTGTGGGTGTGATTGTGATTTTTTATCCGTGGATACCCGACCCGATGGGCATGGGTGTGGGTGTGATTTTTTACTCATGGGTACGCTCACCCGAGACCCGAAGACGTCATGGGCAACAGACGAGTTTCATTGTTTACCCGTGGATAACCCATGCCCGACCCGATACATATGTATTAGCTAATTTTGACTCATTTCTTAATTTTTATACCCTTTCTATTGGTTCATTTGTGATGCTAGTTGATACTAAGTTGTGATGTAATTCAAATTATTGTTGATAACCGATAATTTGGTAAATTATTGATTTTATTTTTCTTTGTTAAATTATATATCTTTCAAGTTATTATTCATATGAGATCCATTGGATACCCGCCGGACATACCCGCGTCTGCCGGGCATGGGTACAGGCACAGAGTTTTGCCTGCTAACTCTATTGGGTAGGGTTTGGACGGGCAATACTAGGCATCTGGTCGGGCATGGTTTTGCTCTACCCGTGCCCGACCCGACCCATTGCCATACCTACTTCATGGTGAAGAACATTAGTAAGAGTATTAGCCTAATCTTGAATTCTTGATGACAGCATATGCATAGTCCATATTTCGTGTTAAAAGGTGGTGTGATGGTAAATCTTGGATACCACTCTGCGCAGAAAACATCTGGATGCATCATAGATTCCTGGAAGCAACGAGTTACCTTTCTCCGTGTGCAATCTGCAATGTAGTGCTACTGCCCACTAGACGGGGAATGTAAAGATTTCATTGAAGTCGAGAAATGCTAGTGCGGCAGGGTTTACGCTCAAAGAATCATGGGCCCCTAGTTCCTTAATTGGGCCTAACCCTCATGGTACTGGACGGCCCACAAGGCCGAAAAATGGTGGCCCAGGGATAACCCCCTGCTGACGTCATGCACACCTGTCAACGCGTGATACCTCCGCAACCGCAACCCCGCACATCCCGAAGGGACCCCGAACCGAACCCCCCCAACCCCCCCAACCCCAGCAGAGCGGAGCTCGTCGACTCGCCGAGTACGCGACCCGCGAGCCAAACCCTACCTTCCACCCCGCGACCTCGATCCCCCCACCCCCACCCCTCGGCGGCGATGAGCTCCTCCAACAACGGCGGTGGCGGCGACAAGAAGCCGGCGTCCGGCGGCCGCGGGGGCCCCACCATCCGCACCCTCGCGGACATCAGCCGCGGCCCGTCCGGCTTCCCTGGGGGCGGCGGCGGCGGCGGCAGCGACTCCGACGAGCCCCAGGAGTACTACACCGGCGGCGAGAAGAGGTATTGATACCCCCGTATATATAACTTTCCTCGGATCAATCTAGTTTCCGCTGCCGATTTGATGGTGATCGCGTCGTGCGTTCGAGCACTGCCGCGCTGGAACCCTTCCCACCGCTCGATTGTTGTTGTTACGACCTAGCTTGATCCTCCGATTAGACAGTCTCGGGAGTGATTCGTTAGTTTTTGGGCTTGTTGAGCGGTTGATCTGTCCATGTTGTGTGGATTAGGTTTGTTTCATTTGGTTCAGGAATTGTGCCGCATACTGGGCGGTTGTTCCGCTGCCCGCAGAATTCTGACTATATTTCCGACCAACTCAGGTGTAATGGTTACGAATTTTAGTTTGGTTTTGCTTTTTGCTACTTGGTAGTGTGGAATATTTTTATGATCGGATAGATTACTTTCATCATTGTACTATTGAAACTAGAGATAAACTTATAGGTTTAGATTAGATTTGTAAAATCCATGAGATGACAAAATATGAGTCATCCACTCAAAAGACAATTCATGCAAATGGTTTCATTTCAGTTATCTCGTGTTTTCTGCAAAATATTTTTTTACTTGTGTGGTGTTCTTGATCAGTTTGTGGAATGATTGGATCATCCAATCCTAAAATCTTACCCTATCCTACATTTTTTTATTTGGGGGAATGTGATACATTTGTGACATGACCATGTCGTCTGCCAATTCACGTACCATGAAGTTTACTAATGAGGAATTGAACATAATAAGCATGCGATAGAACAACTCCTAAAGTCTGGTCTCTTGTCAAACCCAACGCCCATATTATAGTTTGAATGTTTTAGCCTTTTGCACATAGTAACCCCCACGTTCAGCGGTACTTTGCAGCAAACATTGACCATTAATTTGTTGAAATGAAATTTCCGGATTTAATGGTTTGCCAGATCATCCTTTAGTCCTGAACCTGTTTATTCAAACTTCCAATTCTGTCAAGTATTTCTTTGTTCGTCCACCTTGCTGCAACAATGAATTCCTATGGTACTGTTATTTTGTATATGGTGTCCATATAGCTAGCAAAATCGCACAGGATCTTGCTGTTATTTGGTTTGCAATTAATACATGTTGAGTGGGTTAGCTCTTCATTCTTTTTAGTGATACCATGTGGTTTGCAAACAATATATGTTGAGTAGGTTCCATTTTATGTGCTAATGTTAATGCTAGTTTTTTCTCCTCAGTAGTTCTTTATTTTTTTAGGCTCCATGCTGTTACTACATTTTACCCGTCAGTACTTTTATGCCATATAATGTTTCTAGCAGCAACAGACTCTGATGTACTACTGCTGCTGCTGTGCCAGCTGTGGGATCTGGGAAGCTGCTGTTCAGTTTATCTTGTTGTTGTATAACCCCCTGAGGTGGTTTCAACAGGGGTTGAGATCATTTGGCAACCATTAGGTTCACAATCACTGATGCCAATAGAACATCACAGTTTTGAATTCATTGAACATATTCTTCTAATGCTTCATGGCTCCAGTTGTACTCAGCAAAGTGCTCTGTTTTTAGTGCCTCCCATCATAATGGTTTTCGAGCTTATAACCCGATGCCAAAATTTGAATTTTAAAACATAATTTTGGAGTTGATTTCGTTTTTTTTTTGTATTTTATTTTATAGCATTGGCTTTTGAATTGCTAAGAACACATATGTAAAAGTTTTACCCACAAATTATTATGTATAAAAGTTATGGCTTATATCAGCTGTAGGACAAGCAAGGGAAATAGTGAGAATTTGATGAAGGATTTGACATCACATGGCCTGCTTGTCTAATCTGGTTACTGTCTTTTCTTTTGCTATACCATATATGAGACTCGTTAAAGGACACCTTAAATTTTAATCATGGTTTAACATGAGATGAGCATCTGTTGTGGTCTGATATTCCAACATCTGGAGATTCTGGTGTGCCAGTGCAGGCTTTTGCATAACAACCTAACCTTTGTAGTTCGTAGCCACACCCACCTCCCTTTTTTCTTCATCCACCAAGTCCCATCTAATCATGCATCATGAATAAAACACACCTGAGCTTGTTGACTTTTATATGTTCTGTATAAGTGGATATGGCTACAGAGTTAAGGACCATTGGGGAACAGCAATTTCCCTAATCAGTTATCCGTGACTTAGTAGATGTGCTTTTATGTTTTACTTATTTGCCTTAAGTGACAAATATAGTAATATAGTTTTGGGTCCACTCTTCTGCTTTTTTGTGCAGGACCTCTTGTGATGATCTTATATTAATATTTTATTACTTATGTATTTTTATGTATATATATGCAGTGGGATGCTTGTTCAGGACCCAACAAGAAGAAACACTGTGGACTCAATCTTCGAACAAGCTAGACAGATGGGTGCTCTCCAAGATCAACCGCCTCCATTTGAGGATCAATCTTCCAGTTCAAGAAGCTTTACAGGGACTGGTCGACTTCTTTCAGGAGAGACAGCACCAGCTGCACCTCCACCGCCTGGGAATGTACTTCACAATATACAATTCTGGAACAATGGATTCACTGTAGATGATGGTCCGCTGAGGGACTATGATGATCCTGCAAATGCTGATTTCATTGAGGTGATTTCTCTTGACTTGTTATTTAGGCCAATTTTACCATACATCAATCCAATGGTGTCAATATGAACTCATTTTGATTCTCTTCCGCCATTAATTTTGCATAACTTTTGATGTTTCAATTTTATTGAGAATTGATATATTGGATTGAGAGACATCCTCTAAAATTACATCAGTTACAAGCTTTACTCTTACCTTCTTGCTTTCATTTGCCCTTCTTTTTTTTTCCCCTGAAAAGGAGTAATTACTATAGCTCTATGTCCACCCACCAGATGATTTCATAGGATTGTAGTAAAATGAGTAATGCTCAAGGACTGTCATGATTAACTGACAATTACATAAGTTACTAATCGTTAACGGACACTCTTCTGGACCCAGTTTCTAATTATCAACCAGTGCTACACCTTAGCTCCCAGTTAGTTCTTGGCAAGGCAGGCTGGCAGGGTATGAGCAGCATCTGAAAACTCCTGTTGACCGAGCCAATAAGCTAGAATCCATAATTCCCTAACTCAATACATGATCCAGCCCTGCTCTTGCCAGAACAAAATATGGTTACGTACTTCCTCTATTACTTAGTGCCAAGCATGTATTATTTTTTTCCGCTAATTTTTCCCTTTAAAGATTGTCTTTTGTTTGTGAGATATGTATTTTGTTCTCTTCCCTCTCCAGGACCCAGGTGCTTGACTTCAAATCTTTCACTCCCTCCGTTTTATATTATAAGTCATTTTGACTTTTTTCTTAGTCAAATTTCTTTAAGTTTGACAACGTTTATAGAAAAATTTAGCAACATTTACAATACAAAATTAGTTTTGTCAAAACTAACTTTTAAGATATTTTAGTAATATGTTTATTTTGTGTTGGGAATGTTGCTATATTTTTCTATAAACTTGATTAAACTTTAAAAAAGTTTGACTAGGAAAACGGTCAAAACGACATAATATGAAACAGGGGGAGTTAAATTTATCATTGCTCATTGTGTAGACAACCAGTCTTGTGTTTGTTAAATGCGGTGACAGTCCTAGTTACCAACAATCCAACATTTGACTCCTAGTCCTTCATAGAACACATAAAAATGGAGTACACACCAGAATGGTTGACCATTGGGGTAATTGTAACACATTGTGCCTCTTTTTTGCTTTTCAGAGCATCAAGAAGTCCCAGTGCCCCCAGGAGTTGGAGCCAGCTGATAGAAGAACACCTGTTCATGTGAATGTTATCAAACGACTGGAAGACTATCAGGTAAGCCTTTCATTCCTGTATGGCTGTAACTTGACTGTAGTTTTCAGTCCGATATATTAACCTTTGCATATCGCTTTATTCACAGGCTCCTCTAAGGCCTCCATCACCCTTCCAGGGTGTTGGAAGAACCCTTGGTGGTGGATCTTCTGCAGAAGAGAGCCAGGCACCAGCTCCTGCCACTCAAGAACCCCGCAGGTCCGTTGGAATAGTTGTGGACGACTCGCTCCCATTTACATCCATACAGCTAAGGCTGGCCGATGGCACTCGCATGGTTGCCCGTTTCAACATGCACCACACGGTGGGCGACATCAGGTCTTTCATCGACGCCTCTCGGCCTGGGGCTACAAGGCCCTATCAGCTGCAGACTGGTTTCCCGCCGAAGCAGCTGGCTGATCCAGCACAGACCGTCGAGCAAGCTGGTCTGGCGAACTCTGTCATCATTCAGAAGATGTAGGCCTAGGGGCACGTCTCATATGCTATCTTTGAAACAAGAACCCGGTGTCCTTAAATTGTCGATTATCATGCCAGATACTGTACTGGAATACATTCTGCATCGAACCAGACTGCTGGTTTCATCGACAGACAGACGATAACAATAGCCATGTCGGTTTTTAAGTGGCATCAGTGAAGTTCATAATCCTATTAATAGTAATTACCTGAATTGCAACAAACTGTCGTGCCTCAATTTGATCCTGACTAATTGTTGCTTGAAAAGCTGTTAACTGTTCATCGAGATATATCATCAAATCATTCGTGTTCATTTCAACTTCTGACTTGAATAGCCCCTGTTTTTGTCAATGACAGCATTTGTTCCACAAATCCAGTGAAAGGTAAGATCATTTTTGTGCTGTAGTCTGTTTCAAAATTAAGGTATTACGTGGTTGATGGTTGTATCCAAAAGGCAAAAGCTGCTCAAAGCCCAGTCTCCGGGTGGAGGAACACACGATCCTTAGCCTGAAATCACTCCCATGTTCCCGCCGTTCTCCCACCTCCGCCGCCGCCTCCTCGCCGCGATCCCTAACCCTAACCTCCTCCTCCGACCGTCGCGCTCTCTCTCCACCTCCACCACGCCGGCAACCCGCGCCCCCGCCACCCCGGTGGCCGTCCTCTGGGATTTGGCCGCCTCCCGGCCCCCCTCCACCCTCCCCCTCTACGACGCCGCCGTGCGGCTCCACCTCGCCGCCACCTCCTTCGGCCGGGTCCGCCTCTCCGCCGCCTTCGTCCACCCCGGCCACCGCCTCCCTGCCCCGTCTCCGTCCGCCGCCGCGGCCGCCGTGCACCTCTGCCGCGTCTGCGGCCGCCGCTTCCGCGCCCGCGACACGCTGCTCCGCCACTTCGACGCGATCCACGCCCGCGAGCACGCCAAGCGCCTCGCGCGGATCGACTCCTCCCGCGGCGACCGACGCGTGCGCCTCGCCGCCGCGCTCTCCCTCAAGCTCTCCAAGTACGAGAAGGCCGCCCGCGAGCTCACCGCCGCCGCCGACCCCTGCTCCCCCGCCGACGACCTCCGCAGGGCCCGCGTCGCCGTCGAGCTCTCCCCGACCCCGTCCGTCTCCCTCCTTGAGCGCGCCCACGAGGTGCTCGACGGAGGGTCCGTTCGGTGCCTGATGCTGGTCTCGGCCCGCGACGAGCTCGCTCCTCTGCTGCGCCTCGCGAGGGAGAAGGGCGTCCGGTCCGTGGTCGTCGGCGGGGAGTCCGGGCCGGCGAGGTGGGCTGACGTTGGGTTCAGCTGGGCAGAGGTGATCGCCGGTAAGGCCAGGAAGGCGGCGCCGTCTGTGTCCGGCAAGTGGCGGGACAGGGACGTGCTCAAGAGGCTGGAATGGAGGTACGACGACGACGACGAAGAGGTGGTGTTCGAGGAGGACGGTGACGAGGATGGGATCGATGAGCTGACGAGGAATTCCAAGGGGAAGCCATGGTGGAAGCTGGAATCGGATGGCGAGGACTCCAGTGCTTGCCGTTGAATGGTGAATCGGTGATGTCGCACACAAGGTGTTCGTCCATTTGCTCCCGTGGATCCTTCCATCCAACAGAGGGAGTACTATCAACCAGGTTGGGGACCTGGTGCTTTGCCTGACCATTTCAAAAGAGTACTCTTACACACGTAACAGTAGTAATTGTACGGAAGATATCTGTTCAGATTATTTGGACTGCCATTCGTTCGCATGAGATGTGCTTTCCAATAGCACCAACTCGTGTTTAACTACGTTTTTTTTTTTCGAGAATGCGCAAAAGGCTTACTCATCTTTTGTATTAAGATTTAGAGAAGTTTGAGATTACAACAGCCACCCCTTGAAAACAGAAAAAAAAAACAATAACAGGAATCTATCTCTCGCGATATTAATAAACGACCAGGTGGGGCGATCTATTCCGGGAGGAGCCCTGCTCCCTTCCACAGCGCAGCCTCAACAGTTGCGTCTTCAGGTGTTTAACTACGTTATACTACAAGAAAAAGGACAATATGTCATTATTCGTGTGGTTTCAACAAAATACAACTCATTAGAATGCTACTAGACTATTGGTTAAGTCATGGATTGGAATCAATATGCTGAAGCAATGTTCTGAGAAATTTGGGATTATGCCATGGTAAAAAAGGAGTTTCATCCAAATAACATTCTCAAACAGGGGCTTACACATCGGAATGTCTTTTTTTTTTTTTTTGCGCTTGTGCCTCTTTCTTTTCTTACACCATGCAGGAGCCAAACATCGACTATAGGAGAGTTTCGATACGATAGTACAGATCTTCTGCAATACTATCCTCTAATTTTAATTTTAAGTAGCTGATATATAAACCTCCCTAGAATCCTAACACCTTATATAATGGAGAGAGTCAGCAGGTCCACATAATCAGTGACCCAAATTAAAGAGCAGTACCATAGTGGTACTCATTGACCTTGTTCGACAGTCACGGTAGCACTCCCTCCGTCCTAAAAAAAAAAGACAGACCCTGGTTTCCGTGTCTAACATTTGACCGTCCGTCTTATTTGAAAAAATTATAAAAAAAATTAAAAAGATAAGTCACGCATAAAGTATTTATCATGTTTTATCATCTAACAACAATGAAAATACAAATTATAAAAAAATTTCATATAAAACGGACAATCAAACGTTGACACAAAAACCTATGGTTTATCTTTTTTTTTTGGACGGAGGGAGTAGCAGCGTGCTGCAGTACCACAATGATGTGGACGGATTTTGAGCGAAAAGTTGCTGACCAAGTGGCCAGCACCTGCATGAATGCCATGGGTACACGCATGGGCATGGCTGCTGCATTTTACTTGAAGCTTCTTTGTAATCACTCCCTTCTCCCTGGGCTAGGTTGGCTAAATGACTGGCGTTGATGCTGGTGTGGCTATTCCCGCTACCGTCGCCGGAGGCGAAATAGAAAAAGAGGCCACAAAAGGTACTACCTCCGTCTCATGATATAGCATTCTAAAACTGGGTGGGACATGACGGAGGGAGTATGAATTTCCTTCAAAAGAGGGCAAGCGTTCTGACGTGTAGCCTCGGTTTAAGAATGCCATTTCAGCAAAAATAAATAAATAAATAAATTACGGAACGACATTTGGGCGACGAAGCCTGTTTTCTAGGAGGGCATAAAATCGCATATCTCTTTGATCCTCAGCTGCACCGAATGGATGCCCAGCCAGTGCACTGCACCCGTTCGTCAGAAGTTCAGTGCTCCAGTGCACTCGAGCCCCAGCTCCAGCTCGATCGGCGGATTCCCCCAATAAGCCCCGGTCCAGGCGTCCAGCCGCGCGTCAGTCTGCGTGCCGCGGGAGGCGAAGCAAAGCACGACGATGCCTGCTGCTGCGCAAGCTGCAATCCTGCAACACTGCAATGCTAACCTGAAACTCTGATCCCCACTTCATAGTTAAGGAGAGGAGGCGGCTGTACGAGTAGTTGGCCAGTATACTTCAGGTTCGTTTTCTTTAGCACTCAGCTCATCCAAGTGATGCACAGTGAGCAAGCTGTTTCCCGTGTGCAAAACTAATCACTAATCACACGCGTGCAACAATCAATTTGCTAGCTAGTAGAGCGGATTGTCCGTTTCCCTGCAATTAAACGCTGAAAACGCCACCGGCTGGGCTCATCGTCGTCACCGTCGGTGAGGAACAAATTAAAACGCACGATTTGCGTAACGAGTACTGCTATACGTATGACCCAGTTATATAACCCGTACACAACTAGAGACATGTAACCATATATCAACTAAAAGGAGAACATGTTCATATCAGTGTTTGGTATTTCGTTCGAAATTTCGAAAATTTCCAAAATTTTGGTCCCCACCGGCAAGCACAAATCTCCCCGAAATTTTTGGTTTTTTTAATCAAATATTTATAAATTTGGTCAAATTCAGTCAAAATAGGTTAAAAATTCAAAAATATCTGTAAAAAAATACTGAATTTTTTGTTCTTTCGGCCCCCACGGGCAAAAACCAGGGTTTCGAAATTGCAAACCCTGGTTCATATGCACTACGGCCGTTTACAACTATTTATTAAATTCAGTTGCACGAGAGTCGAACAGTTGAGACATGTACATAACAATCTCCTTACATAATCAATCACTTCATTTATTACGTATAAGTATAACTCTGTAGGAAACGTGATCGGGTACGTATTCGTACCAACTTGCAGCCGTGCAGTCGTCATTCTCCTAAACATGTTCATTTATAGATCTACCCTGCTGCTGATGGGAATGCATGAATGATCAGATCAGTCAGGGGTGGTCACACCCGATCGAGTTCCATGATGAGCAGAGTATGCATATATAGGTCCACAGCAAAGGATAACACATAAATGTTCTAGTATTCAGATTTTCTAGCATGGTGGCAGCAGTAGTACCACCCGGCTAATGTGGCGATGAATTAATCACTTGCAATAAAACTGGCAGCTTCAAGGAATTTTTTATCAGTTCGATCACACGTACGCATCGTGATATTACCGATTGGTTACCAGGTGAAGTGTACGAGTAAATCTGTTAAAAAAAGTTTTTGCTGCGAACAACTCAACAAGCGAGGGGAGAGGAGAACACCGAAATGGATGAGAAGTGGTGGAACGAAATTTATATGCATACGACTCAACCGTCGACTCACGTATCACTAAATTTGATCAACAGCTATAATAATATGAACATACATGCTCTATAGCTGGTTGATCCACGGTTGAATATCTCTAAGGCTGTGTGTTTAGTTCATACCAAAATTAAAAGTTTGGTTGAAATTGGAACGATGTGATGGAAAAGTTTGAATTTTATGTGTGTAGGAAAATTTTAATGTGATGGAAAAAGTTGGAAGTTTCAAGAAAAACTTTGGATCTAATTAAACACAGTGTGAGTTGTTTATGAGTTACTATAACTGGATGTTATGCATAGGTCTACTACTCGTGGTAGAATAGCTAGCTGCATCTGCATGCAACATGCATATGCAGCAATATAAACACAGCACGGCTGAGAAAATGTTCATCGTCCCCATGCATGAAAGAAAATGCATTGCATTTTTACAGAAAGAAAAGAAGGGGGCATGGCTAGACTTGGGAAAAGAATATGCCCTGATTGCATTCATGTCGCTCTCTGTCATTTTATTTACCAGTAGTGGTAGCAGTCCGTTTTTCAGCTAGCATTCAGTCGTAACTCATACATGATGATAGAATTGAGTGGAGCGACAGTGTAGACTGCACTTGTTCCTTCTATTACCTTTACGAGCACCGTGTGGTGTACTAGGGAAAAGCTACTCAACTTTGAAGTGATTATATCCAAAGATTTTCTACAGTATGAAGCCGGTTTAACAAACCCTACGGATGATTTTGCAGGTGTGGCTTTAGTTCACGCTAAAATTGAAAGTTTGATTGAAATTGAAACGATGTGACGGAAAAGTTAAAGATTTGTGTGTGTAGGAAAGTTTTGATGTGATGGAAAAGTTGGAAGTTTGAAGAAAAAGTTTGGAACTAAACTCGGTCACACACAAATTTCCAACTTTTCCGTCACATCGAACTTTCCTACACACACAAACTTTCAACTTTTCCGTCACATCATTCTAATTTCTTCAAACTTTCAATTTTAACTTGGAACTAAACGCAGCCCATGATGGTAAGTTGATATGATCGGGAGTCAAAAACAACATAATTGACATCGCCACTTGCTTTTGGTCAATCGGTTATTAATTAGTGGCTAAATATGTTAAATATGTCAGTGTACTATAAATATGACGAATTTTATTAACTAGAGATTTTGATGTAGCGGTAGAGTTTATCCCATTTTCTAAAAAAAAGATTAGCATGTAGCGAACATTAAAAACTGAACCATTGTCTAATAAGTTATTGTTATGTTATAGCCACGTCAGTATTGTTATAGTAAAACATTTAAGACATTAAGGTTTTCTAAAAGTGTTTTTAATACTCTAGAGGGTAGAATAGCCGATTTCATACTTCAATCGTAGAGTAGACTTATTAATTTTAATGCACTTTCTCGCACCATGAAACACTCTACTTAAAATTAACCGGCTGTTATATATTGCCCAATGATTAAGTGGTTGGTTACCTGCTCTACCATGTTTATGAGTAATTTAGACGGCTAGTACCACTCACTCACCCTAAAAACCACCAAAACTGTGGATGTGGATTTTCATCCCTCCAGGGGGCATCGCCTCGTTGTTCGCATGTCATCTAAATAGTTATTATTTTTTTAAAAAAAATGTTAACAACATAGATTATTATGTTATTTTTGTTACAACTTGTAGAAGTTAAATTTAAACTTGCATGTTTGTGGAGTGATATATTTTATATTAATCTATGTTGCTATATTTTCATATTTTTATAACTATTTAGGTGACGTGCACGAAACGAATGGATATCCCTCGAGGATGAAATCACTTTTCCCAAAACTGTGAAATCGAACAAGCTAAATTCAACCCACCACAAGTTTGCTATGCTAATCTAACTAGCTAACCCCGATGAATCTAGACAGAAAATAATTAATTAGGCTAACAAGATTATACTGTATAATAAAATAAAGTTATGTTGATCTAAGTAGATTAATTTTAGTCATCTGGCTGTCTTACTCCGAACATAAAAACATCCCAAAAGCTCAATGCATGTAGCCCCGCTAGCATAAACAAATAAAGCTGAGAACAGAAATCAGCACATACGTACTGATCAGAAAAAAAAAAGTTCTTAGCTTCGAATCTAAACATAAAAATAATAATTGATTTTTTCAGAAAGAAGGTGTTTACTGCTCTAGTACTACCCACTTGTGCTAGACATTCTCTAGACTCTAGAGAGAGAGAGAGAGAGAGAGCGTAGATATATACTTATCTACCACTCCAAGCTGACACATACAATGCCATAAACAACCGAATTAACTACGTACATAGTCCATCAAATTTATATAGTACAAATGCTTTTTAATATATAATTTCAGGCTGTAATTGAATATCACGCTTTTTGCTAATTTAAAATAATCAGGACTACATAATATAATTAGAATAACAGTTAAGTCATGTAATACATATATAAGAACAATAGTTTTTCCAGTTCTGATAATAAAATATTTGTGTTTATAGGAGTCGAGTGAGTATACATTTTTGCAATAAGCTGGGGTGAATCCATCGTGAGTGTGCTAGGGGACTCAAGTCCCTGTTAGATCACTATTGATAGAAGGACTATTGATAAAAGGATAGAAGGAAGGGAGAAAAGGAGGGAGAGGAGGAAGAGTAGGAGGATTGAAGGAGGAAAGAGATAGGAGGCCATCGTTTCGCTTATCGAGGGAATAAGCGAAACGGTATATTTAGAGCAGGTACAATAGCAGACTACTCCATAAGCTAGCTATAAACATATTTTAAAGAGAGAAAAATAGCAGACTATAGATCTGTAGCCAGCTGTAACACGGACTTAAAGGCATAATGTGTGTATGATAAGTGGGACCAGATGTTCATAGTATAGTAAAGAACTATTGCATGAATTAGCTATTACATTGGCTATAGATGATTTAGAGCTAGTAGTGGGCTATACTATTAAACTTGCTCTTACAAACGGAAAATAATTTGTAAATAAAACTTTTATATATGTGTTATTAGCGGCCTAAAGCCAGTGGCTGAAAAATAAAGTACGATGAAAAAACCTCAAAATCAACTTAAATTTTGGCTTATAAGTATAAGCCAAAAGATGAGGCTGATAGTGTTCTCTCTAATCTTATCCGGAATCCACCCTTGGCAATAAGGAAACCAAAGTTACATCTCCAGTCTCTAGATGCATCGTAGGATGCACACAACCAAGGATGGAGTACATACATGAAAACTGGAAAACTGATTAATTAAAGGCCTAGTGATCGGTTTAGTCCGGCTTTCCCCAATGTAAAATAGTTCTAATTTAGATTGCTATAGCATATTCTTTTCCTATTTGGCGTGTGTCATTTCAAACGTGCACTGGGTTAATTACTACTCCCTCCGTCTCACTAAGAATTCGATATATGTGTATTTAACTAGAGACGCTAAGAAATGCAACCAATATGATTATTCAAAGGCACCATAACCATTTCTTCCTACTAATATTAATTTTGTTAGAAATAATGTCTTCCTGAGATGGAGGGAGTAAAAAAATGCAAATGTCACCAGTTAAACTTATTGAAATGCACTATCCTATCTAAATTAAGAAAATTAAATTAACTTTTATACTACTACTACATCATAGCATATGTTTATATTGGTGTAGTTTTTTTTTTTTGGAACAGAGAAAGTGATAAATAATGTTACGAAAGCTTCATATAGCAGTCTGAAACTGTACGAACCAGCAGTACACCATTAAAACCATGCATAGTTTACTCCATATGATGAACTGTAAAGTCGAAATTACGTGTAGCAATATTTTTCCCTATCAGCCTGAATTTAATCCCTCGCATTGGGAGTTGTTGCAATCCTACAAGGAAGAGATGATTGCATTGGAAAAGAAAGAGGTGGTAGCATGTGAAGCTAGATGGACTACCCTGAGCTAATGGCCAACAAGCTATCATGACAGTCTTGTAGGGCGCGCTAGCTATGGCTACTCCAGCTTCTCAGTCCTCGAGCAGCTCAGAGATGCAAAGCCCAAGAGATTTTCAGGCAGCCAAAGGATCTTGTTTGACAGGACCTTGCTCTTGCTCGTGAATCAGTACGTGAAAAGGTTGTCCTTAAATTAATGTGTGTAGAGATTAGAGAGTGAGTGAATAGATGCACTTGTAATTAATCTTCTGTTCTTCTTTTTCCTCACAAACTCATTAGGCAAATTAAAGAACAATAACGATTTAATTACCTAGTGGAGAAGCTAGAGATGTCTATGTTTGATCAAGGGTGGTAGACATGGTTACAAGTTTGCAACATGCATGTTGAGATATTTCATGCCTTTGCATCTCTCTCTCCTATGGAATCTTTCTAATCAGAGATGCACGCATCAGTCAGGACTCAGGATCAATAAGAAAGCATCAGATCGATTGAAGAGTGAAGCAAATCTCGATCAATGATAAGACATAGCTCAAGAAAGAAACCCACAAATTTAAGATTAACCAGCTATCAAACACGCATGCAAAGTATCAGATCTTCAAATGAATAGTGTAACAAAACAATAACAAAATATAAATTTATGCAATAACATAATAGTACATCATAAAGATCGAGAGAACACGAGAATAATATAATCAAACGAATGATTTTTAACATAACATAACATGACATACATACTCTAGCAAGTAGGAGTAGCAGCAGCAGCTATCTTCTTGCCTTGAACAGCGAGGTAGTAGCATCAGCAGCAGCAGCAGTAGACCCTAGAAAAGAAGGCAGATTCGGATTCGGACCAATTCGCTTGATTCCCCACATAGCCATGGCGGCGTTACAGCAAAACAACGGAGCAGCAGCAGCAGAAAGAAAGAAAGAAGACGACGACGAAGAGGAGGAAGAAGAAGGAGGAGGAGGAGATCAGGTGCAGCTAGCGATCTGTGAGCATGATGGCTTCTTGACTCACACTGCAGAAACCAACAGCATCATCATCATCACGCACCAGCACCATCTCTCTAGCTACTACTCCAGCTAGCTTCCTCTCTCTCTCTCACCTCGCGATATCCTTCTCTCTCTCTCTCCTCCTCCACTACTACCCCTCTCTCTCCAGCATCTGGTGGAGAAGTACTATAGCCAGTCCGGCATCTTCTCCTTGGAAGCAGGCGGCGGAGGAGGAGGCGAGAGGAGATGGTGGTGGTGATGATGGCCAAGGGGCCAAGCGGCTCGAGGCAGCATGATTGCTTCTTGGAAGAAGTAGATAGGAGGAGGAGGAGGAGGAGACGACTACTCTGGTGAGGAGAGTAGCCTCCTCCTCCTCCAGCTGCTGCTGCGGATGCGGATGCATCATCACATGGCAACGCATGATGGAGGCCATCGATCGCCACACACGAGCCACACACGCCTTTTCTTGGTTTTTCTTGGGCTGATCTTGATCTTCTTTCTAGGGGTCGCCTCTGCCCTCCCTCCCTCTCTCTCCTCCTGCTCTCTATTGTGATGGTGACGGCGGTGGATGGCGATGGAGAGATATGTGTTAGCTTTGGCCAATCTCTTCAAGGCTTAGGGCATTTTAACGCAACTCTAGCTCTACCTTTGGCTTTGGCCCTCCCTTGGGGATGGTAAAGAAAAACAAAACAAAAGAAGACAATGAACCATGGCCCATGGTACTTCAAATTTTATATTCCTACGTGGAAGCTTTTCTTTTTACTCCCTCCATTTCTTAAAAAAAATATTACTCCATGTGTTTGATTCATATGTGCAACTTATATTCGACTATCCGACGAGCATGTATAGGTATATACTCCATATGTGTTGCTTGTGTGGACCCGTATGGTAAGAAACAAGCTTAGTATGTGATTGGTGGATGTGACATTGTTGGATGTATGACTTGTGGTGGTACGTATAGTAGGGTTTGTTCTTCTTTACTTGACACAGTCATGTTTGGATCCGGAGTGCTAATAATTAGCCCTCCAAAATCTTATTATTTAAGAGTATAAAACATAGATTACTGACAAAACTCATTCCATAATCTCTATGCCAATTTGTGAGACGAATCTAATGAGCCTAATTAGTCCATGATTCGCTACAGTAATGCTACAGTAGTTATTCGCTAATCATGAATTAATATACCCCGTTAGATTCATCTTGCGAATTAGCCCAGAGATTCTACATAGACTTTATTAAATAATCCTAAATGGTAAGATTCGGGAGGGCTAATTATTAGCCCTTCAGATCCAAACAAGACCACAATATATGTAAAAACTTTGACAGTTCATATTTTCTAAAAAAAAATATTTAAATATTACCGTGTTGTGGAAGTACTATGCAAAATAAAACCATGTACTTGCATCCATCATCATAATTTATAAGTTTTCGTTGATAAAAGATAAAAGCACATTTGGCCAAACAGTGTGTCAGTGTCTAACAGACAAAGAGAGTATATGCTTGGTTATGACCATGAAAAACCATGGCACCTAGTTTTGCATGTTAATTTCCAGCATACACATTTACTCCCTCCGCACATTAAAAAAAACTAATACGAGATGTTGATATATCATAATACTATAAATCTAAACAATTTTTATTTTCAGGTTTGTAGTATTATGATGTGTCAATATCCAAAACTAGATTGGTTTTTTATGGGACGGAGGAAGCACGCATTAGCAAATCTTCATTAGAAAATATCCTTGCTAAGCACAACTTCCATACATCGTGCATAAAAATCTTAAGGCTCCTTTGAAACGTTGGATTAAAAACTGAAGGAATACCGCATCTACCTTCTCATCACGGGATAAGGGCTGGGGCTAACTTAAGTACTAAAGCTGCGGGAGCGGCTGCCTTCGTTGATTCCCCACGAAGGAATCGGAATATCGCTACTTCCGATAAAAAATATAGAATTTTGATAGAAATACAAATATAAAATAAAGGATTATAAAACATAGAAAAAATGCATGAAATTAGGGTGATAAATCGCGGAAATGTTATCGGGTACTCCTACAAATTACGGAGTTAAAACAACAATAACAAAAAGCTGTATCAACTAGTTGTCAAAAGCTAAATAGGAAAAAAATGAGGCAAAGTAACTGTCTGCTTTTTAATGGAGAATAAACTAGACTAGTGTGTAAGGGGACGGACAAAAAAAGGGGTAGGTGGGGTTTCTGTTGGTTGGTTGGTGGTTCCCATTTCACAAAGGTTTGTCTCTCACACTCTTGATTCTCTCATCCACAAATTCATTGGTGCTATAATATGTACGGAGTAAATTTTGTAAGACTTCAGATACTTAGCTTAGCACAATTTACGGTTTAGGTCACTATTAAAAATTTAAAACCTTTATCTCAGTTCAAACATCATTGTTATTTTTTATTTTGTGGTGATAAACTTCTACCAACAATAGTTTTTCAAATAATTGAATTATGTACTATCTTTTCTATTACTAGATTTATAATTGAATGCACTTTACTAATAACATACACTTAAACATATCCGCTCCAACATTACGTAGAAAATAAATATCAAAATTCATTTTGTACCTGTGAAAATTAGTAAGTATTCGTAAATAGAAGAAGTATATCTCATCAATTACTACAGTGTGTATCAAAATATATACAGCCCTACTTTGAGAAGATCCTAGCAGTTGCATTTTTTTCTTAGAATCTCTAATTTCCATAAATAGTTTAGACTTTAAGAATTTGTAGTCATAAATAAAAAAAATTAGAAATCAGATTTATATTCTCACTAACTTCATGGCTACTCACTAGTCCTCTTAGAAAAACCTCCCGCTCCTAAACTAAGATCTTTGTCTACTCTTTTCGTTATAAAATAAACAAATCTAATGCGAAATATGATATATTTAATATTATGAATCTAGACAGAATATTGTTCAGATTCATACATTACACATGTCATATTTTATATTAATTTATTTATTTTAGAACAAAGCGAGTATATTCAATCACATGGCCATTCATGCTGGAATATGCAGTGGACTGCCACTACTGCACTGTAGTGCATGCACGGGTGCACGGGCACAGGGAAAAACCAGACGGCCGTAGTAGACGCGTAGCGCATGCAGCTGTGCAGGCCATGGACACTACGGGCCGGGTGTTTCGTCAAGGCTGGCCGGATGGGCCTAAGAAGGGAATTGTCGCCATGTATGTACATACGTCGTCGACTCGTCAGTGATCGATGCGTTCCCATTCAGAGTCCAATAATTGGCCGACACGCTGTTCTGGAATTATGGACAGATCGGAGTAAGTAGATCGAACAGTGAGATGAGCGCAAAACACTAGAACAGTGATCGATCGAACAGTGAGCTAGCCAATGGCGGCTCCAGAAATTTTTCTTTGGATGGTCCTATTCCACGCTTCAAAATTTCAAAGCGTCGGAAACTCTATTTACATATAAAGATATATTCAAATACTTCACTAAAACTAGTATTGTAGTTTTAAAATTATAAAAATACAATATAAATAGTTTAATGGGTCATTATAGACTAAAATTGAGGGTGGTCGTCCCTGTACCACCTCCTAGAACCGCACATGGAGCTAGCTTCTGCATAGGTGAAAGAAGGCACAAGTTTTTAGCTTCGTTGGAAACTTATTTCTATTTCGTTCGTGCACAAAACAAACCAATATTTTTAAAGTTTACTGAGTCACGAGGGTTTAATAAGGTCTTCTTTGGAACAAATAGATTTTTGAGGATTTTTAACAGAAACTGAACTAGTTCTTGCGAAAATCCTGTAACGTCCATACTCTCCTGTTAAAAAAAATACCAACAACTTTTGACACGTCTCAAAAAATTAATCTTTTAAAGATAAGGGAGAACGTTTGAAATAAGATCTGATCTTATGGTTTACGTTTTCGACAAAAATAGTGAAATTTCGAATGGTTTTGGAGAATTCAAATTCAAAACAATAAATTTGACCTTAAAAAGTTACTGAAATTTGACAAAAACCATCATACTGGCCACTAATTGTTAGGATCCGACACTTAATTGAAAAGATATACACTTGCGCTCCTCAGAGATAAGGTCGATTATCGTGATAACCAAGCAGTTATTGTCAAAATTGCAAACCCTGAGACTTTGGTTCCTTTGGCAAAGAACCTCTGTTATACACGTCACAGGTGACATGGCCTGTCCAGCTGCCTTCTCCCTTTCTTTCCCAGCTGGTACTACGCTTTTTTTTGCGGGGCACCGGCAGTGGCTCTGCGGTGTCCTTCGGTGGATGGATGCGGTGCATGTCATTGTCTGCATCTACTGTAGTACTTAGAGCCTTTTGACAAGGGGAATCACGGACAAAAAGCATGCCTTGACTGGAATGTCATGGCCTTGATGAGGATTGATTAGATCTTTCCTGGTGATGACAAAAGAAAGCCTGCAAAAACTAGTCCATTAATTGTCACGCTGAAAGCCTGAAAGTCCTTCAAATCTCTCACTCATGTCGTCAGTGTGGTACGCTAGACCTAATACAAAAAAACGAATTTGAAACATCTTCACTTCAGATTTCCATGGAAAACATAAACCAGTGGGAGAGAAACTGCACATTTCACTTTGAGAATTAAGAGCTATAGCTCTCGATGCAGATGCAAATCATGCAACTGGTACACCGTATGTCTGTATCTTTCAGAGAACCGACATCCAGCCATCCAGGTGAAGTGTTGTATCACCATCAAGGTATAGAGAGGTATCAAATCTAGCTGGCTGTGTACATGTTGTTTGAGCTGCGATCTATGTCTTTTTTTATTTGGGACCTATGCCATATTGGAAATATACTATTATCTTAATAATGTAAATTGGTTGTGCCTTTGATACTTCTAAAGTAATTGCAATCGTGACACTATACGAGTATGTCTCTCGTGTCCTTGCATCCATTTTTTTATATGGTATTTTTGGACCAAAATACCCTCAAAAACTAGTGATCGGTCTTCCTCGCCTCTACTGTGCATGCGCATTTGTCCATAACGACAGCAGGAGAGAGGTTCTCCAAGAAGGTAGTTAGGGTGGCTATGAAGTGGCGAGGGTGGATGCAGCAATAGCGAGGAGGGGGGGGGGGCAAAGGGTACTTGGGTGTGGAACCTGCCACCGTCGATTGTCTTTATTGAGTTCTTGCCGCAGTGACCTGACCTATTCGCAATTTTTTGAAGGACGCTATGAGGGAGGAGGAGGTCCGGCACCAGAGCCGTTGGGTTCGTGCACCTAAAGGATGGTGACTAGATCTGAGTGGTGATGGAGTGCTCCGCGTGGTTGGTGTAGATCTTACTGGTGAGAGAAGGCATGGCAAGGGATCCGATGGTGGTGGCTTGCGCCGGCGTGCATCTTTCGGCTTGTGCAGGAATATGCCTCGTGCGGCTCCCTCCGCATGCAGGTGATGGACCTTGCCATCGCCTAAACCTACATGGCATCCTAGCAATCTCACATTGCCGATGCTGCCTAAGCCTTCTCCTTGCGTCAATCTAGGGATAGAGCCCATCGCCACGTCTAACCGTTGCTCCTCTTCTTACCAACTATCTATCGACGCTCACGTCACCAGTTTCCCACTACTCTCCTCCTCCATCTGCACCACCGATGATCGACACTTGCGAGCACACCATGTCCAACTATTGCCATAGTGGGAAGATAGGGAGGATAGATCCGTTAAAATTAGATAGAGCACACTCGCCGATCCCATCGAGCTTGGTGATGGAGAGGTACACGAGGGCAAGGTGACACGCCTCACCCTGGCGCATGGTGGTGAAGGTCGTCCTTGAGCTGTAAACAGAGAGCGGGGGCATTTTAGTTTATATATGCGAAAATACCGTACGGAATAAAAAATGATAAAAGAGCATCAAAGGTATATACTTTTAGATAATGATGATTTAAAACCTATCATCTACATTATTATAATGATATACACACGATTCTAATTTTTATAGAAGTGTTACTGGTTTACTAGAGACGTCGAGCCGTGTTCAGCCTTTGTAATAGTCAATCTATTTCTTATAGCACTTTCATAATAACGTGGATCTAATTAAGCCACTAAATTTTGGTCCATCCACTGCGGCTGCATCGATCATTTGCACGATCCATGAAAGAAAAAAAAAGTGCAGGCTGATCCAACCCGGGGGTGTCCCCTGAGACGAAAGCAAATGGATGGGCACGAGCTCGTGGCCCGGTCGCCTGTAAATTCGGGGTGTCGCGAGGGGCATCATGTCTCCGTCCGTCCCGGTCGTTTTCATGTGGGCGTCGCAGTGACAAAATCGCTTTGTTTCTCAGCCATGATGATGTCCCCGTGTCAAGGAGAGAAAAAAACGCAAGGAATTATTGGGGTTGTGCAGGAGCTGCAGCGTGTCCATCTCCTGCCGGGGGGGAGAGAAGAAAAAATCGCAGGTGACGAATAATTTGATGGGCTCACCGCGCACGACACGAGCATCCGATGCTCGATCTCTCGTTCGCTAGCTCGCGCTGCTCGGTGGAAGGGGTGCCTGTCTAGTCCGAACATAGTGCATGTCCTGGCAGGTTAATTGGCAATACAGCCTGAGATTGCATCGATTTTATCTTGAAATTACGCCGTACCAATCCATCATGAATATCCATGTCGATCTATATAATAGGTTCACATCACAGACGTAGAACTAGATATGAGTGTGATCCGTATTTGATCGATGTTAATCCATGTCTGTAATTAACGATTCCGTGGTAGCGCTTCATAGTGATCTAAAGATATTTTTTTAAGAGATTGAGCAAAACCCATCACAATAGATCATTGATGTTATTTGAAACTAGCGACATGACGCTATCTCTCACAGTGCAACAATTAATCAGACAGTTGCCGAGGTCTAGTTCAAACATATAAAAGTGCATGGCTTAGCATGTTGGTAATACAACCTTAGATTGTATCAATTTCCCTTGAAATATTTATGTCCGTTCTAATTCATACCTTATATCCGTGTCTAGGATGGATCTACATTATAGACGTAGAATTATAGACGCGTGCGATCTATATTTTGTGATCAATGTTAACCCACGTATGCAATCAACTTGTGATAGTGTTTCATGGTGGATCTAAGATTTTTCTTTTTAGAGATTAAGCAGAACCCATCACTACCACAAGGGATGGAACTCCTATTGTAAGCCATCATTACTAACAATGAACCACCATCACTGAAAACTGCAGTGGCTACTTGTAGACTATGGTTGAACTTCTACCATGTGCCACTTCTTATTCCCGTTTGCCACCAACACAGCGCTATTTGTCGTCCCATGGATCTACCATGCCGACACCCGGCCACCGTTCTCATCCCTGGCCGACCTCCATTCCTCTCATCTTTTAGCTCCTCTCTATCCAGGCTGCCTTCGGCTCCTCTAGCCATGATTGTCACTATACCGTATCTCCTCTACCTTAATTAGCCCTCAGTGACCAGAAAAAGCAGTGACGTGGCACCTAGGAAGAGCAACATGATATCTACGACTTGCACAAACTAGGAGCCCTATATTATAAGTAAATAAAAAACTAATAATACGTTTGGTTGTTACTCTAATTAAGATTTGCATGGTCTTTAGCAAAAGCTAAAATAAGTACAATTGTTTTTATGGTTATCTCCTTGAAGATTTGCCGGAACCGAAAATAAATTCATGACTCAGGCATGGTGCATGTGTGCTTTTCCTTCATTGATTCTTCATTGATTCTTCATTGATGCGACTATTACCAACACTTGTAACCATCTAACTCACGCAAGTATATTTTTTCTTATGTTTTACTAGTAACATGCTCATACGTTGTAATAGGTTGGACCCATATAATTAAAGATATGCTCGAAGGGTGATTTGGAAATATTAGATTCGGTGGTTAGTTACACAAACAGGATAGGACGCGCTGCGCATGGTGAGGAAGGGGTGGAAGGAAGACGACTCTCCTTTTACAGCACTAAAGATACATTTACTCTTGTTCGATCTTCAACTACACAGTAAATTTTAACATGAATGTTTCGTCAGGTATAACTCAACTCTAACTTTTTTCACACATGCAGGTTTTTTTTCTCACCAATCAAATTAACAGGTAGATGTTTTTTTTCCAGATACATCACTTATCAGATCACCAACCAAACGGACCCTTTGGATCGGACCTGGGTTAGAACTTGTTATACCCGATCAAAGTCAACAATGTCTAGACTGTAGACCCGCCCATTAGGAGTAGTCAGGGTTTCCCAAACCGCCGGGGCCGGGGTTACCGCGCCCCGGTGGTAAGCACGGTTACCGCGCGGTAACCGTGAAAAACCGTATAAAACCATGCAAAATTTATCAAAAATTCAAATTATTTTTAAAATTTATTTAAATTTAAGAAGGTTACCGCGGTATTTATATTACCGTACTGCCGCGGTAAGTCCGGTAAGTCTACGTACGTACCGTAACGGGGTGAGAAGAATGCCGGCCGGGTGGGTCCGCGGCATTCTTCTCACCCCGCTACGGTACGTACGTAGACAACAACCACTAATCCACTGTTGCACCGTCAACGAGTCTCCCCAATTTAACGATGCAAACGACGACACACGGCCTCTCTCACACGCCATGCAACACGCCACGGGAGACGCACTAGTGATCACGGTACACGAGAAAAACCGCATGGCCATGGAGGATTCCCCGTACCGGACTGGCTTTTGTTTTACAGCCAATTTTTTTACTCGTAGCAAAGTAAACTCACGTGTATATGCTCGCAGGGCATGCAATCTTTTTAGAAGTTTTTTTTTTGGCATTCTTTTGCTGCGCCCAGTCTGCATGTCGGAGCACGTACGCAAAGCGGCTCCCTATACACGTTACACGTACTAGTACTCCTCTCTTCTGTCCCCAAAGGCATGCATTTGTCCTCTTGCGAGGGGGGTAAATTAAAGCCCAGATTTGTATGGCTGGAAAGGTGAAAGCTAGCATGTTCCTGTTATTTTAATTCTTTTTTCTCGGAGAGAGATACGGTGCATATTCATGAAGACGGTTAACTCTCGTTTAGGAGAGATTTAAGGTCTGTCTGGAAAACTTATAGCATCTACAACTTTTTCACAGGATCTCTAACTCTTTCAAATAGTCTAAATTGTTACCTATATTCTAAAAATATATAGTCGTAGAATTAAAAAAATAAATTATAAGCAGTCAGAAACTGAAAAACCCAGCTTCTTATAATGTAGCTACCAACCAGTAAATTCTCATAATTTTAAGCTCTCCAAACGAGATCTTAGATTTCGAGAATCAGCTGGTGAAAATTTAGTTGATGAAAATATTAATAAGCAGGGAAAACAACCTTTTAGCTTCTAATTTATTTTCTAAATTATATAACTATAGCTTCTCATAATTTAGATCAAAAGCTAAATTATTTAGGAGAGATTTTTTTTTATTTAGAGAGAAGCTATAGCCATCACGAGCTTTTCTAAACAGGACCTAGGTGTACTTACAATATGAAAATTTTCAGTTGAATTAGGAATTTGTTGTTGGTTCGTCTTTTTAAAAGGTGTTGGGCAGCGTTCGCCTATTCGGTTGACTAGGCCAGTCGGTGAATAATCACTAGCCGGCGACGAACTACCCCGATCAAGAAATAAGCGGTTAATTAGTTGGTCAAAATTGGTCTGGTTAGTTAAAGTCAGTTAAACAGATCGGTTAGAGCAAGTTTAATAGTATAGCCCATTATTAGCTCTAATTTATCTATAGTCAATCTAATAGCCAATTTATACAATAGTTGCTTACTATACTACTAATATATGGTCCCACCTATCATATACACATTGCGTCTTGGAGTCCGTGTTGCAGCTGGCTACAGATCTGTAGCCTGCTGCTCTTCTCTCTCATCTTTTATCTTATTAAAATATGTTTATAGCTGGCTAATAGCCTGCTACTGTACCTTCTCTTAGGAAATAGAAATGTGGCACCGGTTAAAAATTTGGGCCAAACACGCGGAGGAGTCGAGAAAGTTCCTAGGGTTATTAAAACTTAAAAGGATCCCTTCATTCCCTCCAATGATACCGTATGGATCAGTTGAGCACTGCCACAGCCTCTCACCTTCACCTTGAGTCTCTTATGAAACCTCAATTTTATATTTCTTTTAATCATCAGTAACATATCAAATAGATAGCTACGTGTGTGCAAAATTTTATTGTTGGATATATTAGAATCACCTACTAGTAACTGACTAGTCTTCAACTGACCACCGACTAGCGTCTAGGTGAATACTGGTTAGGAATATATTTACGAGTGTATGCATATGATGTGTATACTCTTGTCTTTTCCCATAATCGTGAAATAAATATATTGGCATGTTAAACGGGAATGGATTTAATCCCTCAAAGAGATATCACCTCCTGTAGCTTTTTTCTCTCAAATATAATGTAAATGGTGATGAAAAGATTTAAAACAATAGTGGTATATGTACGTTGCATTGCATGAATCTTATCAAAATATTCTAAGAATTTTTCATAACTATTTTGATAGTATTTGATCAAATGTGGGAAAAATCTTTAGAGGGACTAAAAGAGTTTTTCAATGTCATACTACTCCCTTTATTTTCAAATAATTGATGATGGTCGCTACTCATTTTCAAACTTTGGCCACTTATATTTTTCTAAAATATATGTAAATACTAAAAATATATGCTAAATTATTAAAGTGTATTGAATACTTAATATAATTATAACTTTTGTTTATCATAGTCTCATTTTAATATAACTTGCTAAAGTTAAAATAATGGTAGTCAATACAAAACGAAGTGATAGCAGCTAAACTTGTTAGTTTTTTTTTTGGGTAAAACCTCCTCATTCGGGTTCAAGTTTTAAATTTGTATGAGTATTCCTAGCTATTTATGGCTTATTATTATTTTTTATTGATAGGCAACGTTTTAACAGAGAGTGACGTTAAAAGTCTGAAACATGCCCTAGCTAGTAGTTCTCAACAGACAGCAGATGCTAACTATAGTATCTGCTATCCCACCCCCTTAACAAGGGCCCAGCTCTGATACCAAATGATAACAATCCGGTCCAGGTGGGGTCGGCCGATGCCCAATAACTTAAGGTTGCTCGGACCCCAACAGTTCGCTCTGATACCAAATGATAACAATCCGGTCCAGGTGGGATCGGCCGAGGCACAATAACTTAAGGTTGTCCGGACCCCAATAGTTCTTTGGCACATCCACTCAGGAAAAGGCCCAATCTCCCTAAAAAACTAGTCCGATAGGGGAATGGTGGCTTCCTCCTCCCAAGCTAAGCAAGGTGGGATTATTTAGAGGCTCACACGGTCGCCGCCCGACTTTAGCGTCTCTGCCAATGGGTAATAGTTTAGGATGTCCTCATCAGTTTGGGTGACTACTGGCTAGGGCATGTTTCAAACTTTTAATTGTGGGTGCTGCAGCTTATCCTGAACTTTCATCGGGTTCAAGCATGGCTTTTTAAGGCCAGTCATTTTCAGGGTTGGCCGGTTGGGTTTGCCTGTCATTCGAGCAGGTATTATTAGTTCATGAAACAAAAGATTATTGCAAAAGCTTGGCTGTAAAGCTACAAAAACACCAAAGGAAACACTTTCATATCTGCATGTTTCGTGTGATCTGCTAAAGTAGCTTGTTCGACCGGTTCAAGTGTATTGCAAGTCATTGCAGTCAAGCTTAGACATATGGGGCAATCAGGCGATCGGCAGGATAGATTTTGGTGTCGGTTAGCGCTGAAACAAATCCCGTAGCTTTTTGTCGCATCATGCTTACCTGCTAGAGCAAGTTTAATAGTGTAGCTCACTACTGCTCTAATTTATTTATAGCCGATCTAATAGCCAATTCATATAATAGTTACTTACTATAATATTAATATATGGTCTCACCTATAATACACATGTTACGTCTTGAAGTCCGTGTTACTGCTGACTACATATCTATAGCCCACTGCTCTTTTCTTTCATCTTTTATCTCATTAAAATATATTTATAGCTGTCTAATAGTATGCTATTGTACCTGCTCGAGAAGCCCTTTTTTTTTCAAACAGTGACAACTGATGCTACCAAAAGGTTTTGCCCCGTCACACGGGTTTCTTCTGGTTCCAGGGTACATCACGCTTTCACAACTTTTTGCCAGATTCCGGCATAACATCACTAGTGTTTGCCGGACACTGACATCCCATTTTAGGTTGCAGGAATATTTATCCAGTTAGGCCTTTCAGATGTTTTAGATTTACAAAGGAAGGTGACAAGGAGACACTACAGATAAAACAATGTTCGTGTCTACATTCCAATTTGAACAGCGCGTCAACGGGCTGTGTCAAGAGGAGGCCAACCAGAAAACTGTGGTCAGAAACGACGAGGGAAAACGCAATCTGGACATTGAAGGCGCGAGCACAACTTCACCAACTGCAATTCGATGAAGATAATCCATCTACAGGATCTAGAGATCCATCTACTCTGATTCACCAGGGTGTAATCCACATTCTAATCTGACGGCTTCCAGGAGCTGAGGTGATATCACCTCCTTTTCAACTTGTTCTGTACTATTATTTCCACTTAAGCTATTCTGGGCCACATCTGCTCCCCAACCCCTGTACAAAATCACTTTGTTGGGCTCCCGCGACACTAGAACCGATCCAGTTGCTTCCTGATTCCATTGAACAATATAGAATTTCAGATTGATTCAGTATTTTTGGGGTGAACTACTCCCTGTTATAGACTATACAAACCTCTAGTTCTGAAATCAACTGCTGAATTGGAGTTCCGTCTGCTCGGTTCTTGATATTCACAATAGCAAGAGGATGCTTCTTGAAGTGTGTTTTTATTGCTTTTGCGACTCCTGTGATGACATTGTTCCTCCCTATGAAAGGAATCGGATGCTCAGCATATTAATTGAAATCTGGTGTAAACTGTATTGGGGACAAAGACTTACCAACAGCGAGTACTGGCCGTTTCTTCATTTTCAGAGCTTGCTTCCTTAGCATGAGCCTTTCTCGGTTTGAAAGTGGAGCAGCTGCGGAAGGCAACTGAGAAGATTTCTCATCCAATTTCAGCTCGTGTACAGGTGTAAGGGTTCCTACAAATTTTGAGCCACTTACTCTGTGACTATCTGAATTGTGCATCACAGAAGAACTAAGTGGACTTTGCTGCAGTCAAATCATCAGCATCAGCAGAAAATAATTGCCATGCACTGGGAAAAATCAACAATAAACTCACGTGTGTACTCTCAGATGAAGTACTTGTACTCTCAGTCAGACAGGAACTTGTAGTTTCAGACAGATCATCTGTATGCTTGCTGAAACATAACAACTTGTTCTGCAAATACAATGTGCAATGAACCATTAGTCCACCACAAAATTGTTGCGAAGAATCAAAACACACAAGAATTTTCGTAAAGGAATGGGAGGACCAGCAACCTGCATAACATCCAAGGGAACTCCAGATTTGGTTAAAACTGAGGTTCCCTCTGTTTCACTTTCACCTGAAGAACACTCTACAACCACTGACTTGGCACACTCAGGAAGAACTTCAGACACTTCCTTGACCATATATATTTAATAAACAGATAATCAGACATGATTGAATATATTGAGCCATAATGGAACTTCAGTTAAGATAATAAAATTTACTTCTTTTTTGTCCACTAATGTTCCAGAATTAACATTGAGATCAAGAATGCCTTGGTTGTGGTGGCCTGAGTTCATTCCATTAGTTGGAGTAACAGGTTGAACCTCCATTTGTTTAAAAAACTGAAGCATCATCAGTAAATTAATAATAGCATTTACAACAAAACGAATGGAAAAGGCTCAGCATTGAACAAAAAACTCACCATCTGATCCTTCAAGTAGTCTATATTCTTTGAAAGATTAAGCACATGAAGCTTCAGGGACTAAAATAAACAAGGAATATTAATTTGAGATCTAAAAAATAACTCCACAAGTGAACCACAGCAAGCTAATAGGTTTCAGTTTCACCTTATAACGCTGATACTCCACAGAACGCTTCAAAGCATCCTTTTTATTTAACAAAGATTTTGGCCTGAGAGTTGATGGCCTCTGATAGTTCTTTCCCCGATATATTATAATTGCATGTGCTTTGCTCACTCTTTCCACTGCCACCAATATACCACCACTCTCAGCCTCTAGAGTTCGAGCAGCATATTCAACATCTTTAATGTTGTGTTCTTTACATATAATTTTGACAAGTTCTCGGTACTTCCAGTGAAGGTGCATATTTTCAACAGTTCCATCAAAAACTCCTCTCCTTCCTGCAATCAATAGAAAAAAAAAAGGATGTTGAATTAAAGAAATAATAAAAAACAGTAAGATACAAGCGAATGAGGTATCAATATCGTGCAGAAATCACAGAAAGAACAGTTTGTATAGAGTCCATGGGTATGTCGCGCTCTCTTTTTGTTTATTGACCTTAGGGCTGCGGATGCTACTGCTTGGAAAGGCAATAATAGTCAAATCATGTACAGGTATAGAATGGTACAAAAGGAGGTTATGCGATGAATCACAACAGATGACCGAACTAATTCAAATATGTGCACTCCCAAAGTAACAAAAAACCACATAATACTCACACTGTCTCCACAAAAAGGATTTACAAGGATTAAAATGCCACTTGGTATGAGCTAAACAGATGAAAACTCTAGAAGTGGTAATATTACAGTCTGATAGAAGTGTTTCCCTTGGTGCTAGGCAGTAGGCACATGGCACGGCCATAGGTGGGACCTAGTGCCTAACTGCTTCCTAGGCGGGAAAAATCAGCTTGCTGACCTAGGCGGAGCGGACACCGAATGCCTAGGGGTCACCAAGGAGAACACTGTCTGGTAATCTACTTTCCTATAACTAATTTGGTAGTCAAATTAGGTAGCATTTTGACTTCTGAACAGATGCATGCTGCACAATACAAGGTTGAGGAGAATACTAACCTAGCAATAAGAATGATTTCATCTTTAAACCAACTTTCCTCAACATGTACCTCTCCTCTTCTGAGATAACCTCTCTAGTTTCAGCTCTAGAAGGCTCAGACGACATTTCTAGCTCTTCAATAAGCTTTTCAGTCTTCTCTTTCTCTGCAATTGCCTGAACAATATTTCTATATGAATTTAACTATTTCAAGTGTTTTTCTTTTCAAACTACCAAATCAAAATTATCAAGAGATGGCACTACTAGAAAAGAAAAGCAAACCTGAGATAATCTGGCCTCAACATTCTGGGCAAACACATTAAGAGATTCTGCTCTATTATCTGAAACTGCAGTTTCATCTTTATGCTTCTTTTCATAGCATTCATGCCCATCTAGTGAGACATCAGTAGCCATCTTCAGTTTAGAAGAATTTTGCGGTGTGCTTTTGTCAAAATTAAGCTTAGGGTTACTGATTGTAGAATTGCCATACTTTCTACGCTTTTCTATTGCAAGAGAGACAGCTGTGGGCAGGAAATCTTTCCCTCTGTAGAATACAATTGACTCATTATCCCTTGATAAAAGGGTCCCACCTGTCAAGCCCTGCAAGATTAAGAATGTCATGGTGGAACATAACCCCCCCCCCCCCTCCTCTCTGATTTTCTTTTGAAACTGATGATTGTAATGATAATTTCTCATAATGGAAAGTTTAGGATATAATAGGTTGAAGGCCTGGAGCCTGTGCTGAAATGGTTCACATCAGAAAGAGATACTAAAGTGTATTTTCCTAATATTTGGTGCCACATAAATCAAGGCGACACATAAAAAATATGAATCTATTGTTAAGTGCCTTCATACTGCATGTAAAATATGCATGAGTATGAGGGAACATATATCATAAAAAGAAGTGATTTTGATTCAACATGTAAAAATTCTGGGCTGCTATGGTTCAACTTCAATTATGATAGGAAATTAGGAATACAGGCAAATGATTTACATTTCAAAATTCGATGACACGTGAAAGATAAATCTGTAATGTCATCAATGTTTTATCGCAAGAATGCTCGAGAAATGTCAAATGCTATGAATAATTACATATCTACAATTAATTCCTCATAGCTGGGTTCTTTACCAACCTACCTTCAGTTTCTCAGAAATGAGATCACTATCAATGTTCTCTGCACCTCTCTTAATTGCAACCTTTGCTACCTCACATCTTTCCCATAGTTTGATCATAGATGCAGCCAACCCTTGAAGGTTACTACTTCGTCCTAGATAAATGACACCACGAAAGTAAATAACAGTGGTCCTTATCAAAGTCAAAGCCATGAAAGATATTATACAAGACAAATAACTAGAAATTACCAAGTGCGTAATGGTAGGGTAGGGGACGAGCTAGTCTCCTAAGGATTGTCATTTCTCTATCAGTTAACCTCGGTGGTACTCCTGAAGGAAGCAGACGAAAAGGCCTACGGTATCCAGGAACAATTGCTGGCAACAAATCAGCATCCACTGGAAGAGGGTCATACCCCCACCAATCAGAAAACCGTGGACCCAACCCATCCAATAATTTGTCAGCTTCCTCTGCGAGTTTGACCTCCCCAGGTAATTGTAACCGAAACTTATTTGGAGAACCAACACCAGCAACTAAGGTTGACCGAGCTCGACCACTGATCTCGCTAGGACGAGACACATTAGTGCTTGTATGTAATATTGCTTGCTGATCTTTTGTAGCACTGTTAATGCTTTGCTCTGCAGATCCAATGTCTAAATTTCCCTCAAGCGCATCAACACCAAACCGTCTAGTAAGATCATCGCCCTCCTCAGTATGATTGCTACCATGTTCTGCAGGATTATCAGAATCCTCTTCACTGCCACTTTGTTCGGAAGCTATTATAGCAAGATCCGCGTCCTCGTCATCAGAACTTGTATGCTCTGATGACTCATCCATGTCATTCTTCATTTCTCTATCATGGAAGTAAGGATACTTATAGTCAGTTCCTCTATATAATATGATGGTGCTTCCAGATCTCCAAATGACTAAGCCTCCAGTTTTTCTCTATAAAAAAACACATTGAGCATGTCAATTGCAAACTGAAAAGCGTTGAGATAGAAATGCCCTAAAACAAAAATTGAGATAGATTACTTTAAGAGAAAATCCAAGAAATGCCTTGGAATTTGGTATAATAAAATGCTTCGAAGAAGGAATGATTATGTGCATGCCAGTACACTGCTAAATGGATTCATTTCAAACAATTAAAAATAAAATATCCCTATCTTGAATCCTTGATCACTTCAAAGTTGTATCCCTTTTGAATAAACATGCTGCCATTTCCATGCTAACAGGGACTTCCGAAGTGGGCACAATCATATGCTAGCACTATATTACTATACTCAGCATCTTACCCTGTCACATTGTGCGATGAAATTCAGAATTAACATACAACTAATACTCTGTGCAATTTCAACATATAGTAGCACTCCGATGCCTTCCGGCATCCAAATTTTCTGAACGTTTTACTTACTAGGCGAGGCACAGGCGCACAGCTACAAACCTACGCTGGACTCGATTATCATATGCGCGGGGCAGCGCTCACCTCGAGAATCTCGTGCGTGCGCTTCATGTTCATGGCGGAGACGTCGTCGCACCTGATCTTCACGAGCTCCGCGTTGCGCCACCGCTCGTGTATCCCGTTCACGATCCCCTCCGTCACCCCGGCCTTCCCGACCTTGAGCCTGTTCCGCAGCCGAATCCCGGCCCCCTGAAGCCGCCGCAGCTCGTCCCTCGGCAGCGCCAGCTCCGCGGCGGACGGCGGCGCCGACGCCGCGGCGCTACTATCCCTCCCGCCGCGCCTCCTGCGGCGAGACGCGGCGGCCCCCTCCCCATCGCCCGTGGCCCAGCTCGGGTCTAGGGTGGAGCCGACGCGGTGGCGCGGGAGCTGGGCCGGCGTGGGAACGAATATCTCGCCGGGGGACGCGCCGGCGCCCGCCTCCGGCGCCGCCGGACCGGGGGCCGCCTCCGGGTGGTCGGCCTCGAGGTAGCCGAGGCTGCGGAGCTTGTCGGAGATGCGGCGGAGAGCCGACTTGGCGAGGAGCTCCGGCGAGGGGGAGGCGTGGATGGGAGGGAGGAGGAGGCGCGGCGGGGGTCGGGTTCTCGAGGCGGCGGGGGGGAGGAGAGGTGGGGAAGGGTGGGGGAGGAAGAGGAGGAGCATTTGGGTGTGGGGGAGGTGAGGGTAGTAGCGCGAGCGCGGGAGGCGCGTGGTGGGAGGGAGAAGTCGGGGTTTAACTAGCAGAGCTCGTAGTAGTAGAGGATAAGGCGTTGGGCGGACGGAGGTAGACGAAGGAGAATGTGTGGTGCTCTAAGATTCGTGCTGCTGACTGATGCCGCCAAGTGTAGGGGATACTGCTATAGTGAGTTGCCAGTTTTTTTATGTCAAAATATTTTTATTATTGGATTAGATATTTATCAATGAGATATATATATATATATATATATATATATATATATATATATATATATATATATATATATATATATATATATATATATATATATATATATATATATATATATATATATATATATATATATATATATATATATATATATATATATATATATTACAGTTTCGTTAATACATTGTACACACAAATATCATGTAGGCAGTCGTAACTGGTACAGAAGCTTAAAGCAATTCGGGCTTGAGCCATCAATAGCCTAGAACAAATATCCCTTAAGCAAGTCATCGTAATCCCTCTTAAGATTCTACTGCATTCGTCTCATTTTAAGCGCAGTAATGAGTTTCCGTGTTCAACTTTAATCGTCTATCTTATTTATTTTTTTTAGAAAAAAAATAAAAAAACATAAGTCACAAATAAAGTATTGTTCATGTTTTATCATTTAATAATAATAAAATATTAACCATAAAAAAATTTCAAATAAGACAAACGATCAAAGTTCGACACGGAAACTTATGATTGTGCTTAAAATAGAACGGGGTGAGTAATAGGAAGCATGGAAAGTCTGATGATACATTTCTTTGTCTTGAACTCTGGACTTATTAAATACTAACTATATAGCGGTGGACAATGTATTGTCTTGTTTTATTAAGAACAATAATGTTAACGTGGACACATGGTTATCGCATCAACCTTGGTGTGTTTGGATAATGGAAAATGGAAGGTGGGATTGAGATTGGAAATGAATGTAGGGTTATGATTAAATGAAAGAGTGAGAATGAACAGTTAGGATTTAAAGATGTTTTTTGATGGGTGGGAAATCATTTTCGGCCCTTTCCCATTAGCCAAACGTTGCCTTAACTTAAAACATTAAAACAATAAGCTATGACGCATAAGGAGCTCTATGACCGCAACTCTTCATGTAATTTTTATCTCTAATGTTCTATATTTGTCCCGAGAAATGTAAGCACTCCACTCATTCCTTAAAAAAAAATCTAGCTCCGTTTATTCGTTCTACATTCATCCTGAAAGAATTTAACTATGTTCTTACAAGAGCATAGGAATTGCTAGGATCACCTTGGTGTCGAAAGAACCTGACTGACTCTTCGTGCAAACCTTTTCTGTTGTCACACCATCGTAGACGCAAAGGGTGTGCAGGACGGGAAACGGTGATAGGCAATGCCCTTCAACAGGCGCTCTAAGCTTTGAACCATCCTCAATGAACTCAAACAAAACATTTGAATTGAAACCTGAGGTTCTTTAATTGGAAAGATCTTAACACTGATTGAAATATTTCAAATAAAAACTTGTAAATCTGAAAATTAAAATTACAACACTTGCAAAACTAATCGTGGTGAGGGACAAACCATGTTGCGGTGAAGCTCTTACAAAGAGTCATTTTTCTGCCAACAGAAACATTTTTCACTTTCTTTAAGCTGCCAGATGTAGTAGTAGACTAAGTCAACAGAGTTGAAAGGATGACATCAAAAGTCCCCCCCCCCCCCCCCTCCTTGTTAGCATCTGCCAACATCTATATTGCGAAATTCCCCAGTGAAGGAGCAATGCAAGATTCTAATTGACTTTGGTGTACTAATCTCTTCAGTTTGTCAGTAAAAAGAGTTTATGATTAATTACATCATATGCATGTAATAGACACTCTCGAGTGTGACAGAAGGGCTAGAATATATAACAAATCACTGATGCTGTGGCTTCATGAGAATGCTTCCTTTGCAGTCATGCAAGAGATGTTCTATGTAATAGGTATTAATATAGTTACCGTGCCTTCGCTGATCGATTTCTTGCAGTGCTGACGTTTTGTTTCACCTAACATTCTTTCAATAACCCTACAAGGTCGTGGTGACGAGCATTATCAATTGGCCGAAACTTGATCTCCACTGACTGCAAGCTCTTGCACTTGGAAGATAGCGAGTCAAGGCATGTGGAAGAAGATTTCCCCTTCGACCTGGAGTTTCCCCGCTTCCTCTTCGGCGTACCTAAGAACTGCACTAGTGATCCAATTTCAGAGGCTAAACACCAAAGGCACAAGAATTCAAACGTATCGTGTTTGAAACTCTGACAATGCGTATGTGATATTGATACGACGCAGATGGTTCATATTACCTTGCAACGGTGCAATCTAAGATGCTCCAAGTTTGGGGCGTTCCGGAGGACGCTCTTCAGCACGTAGCAGTTGGCTCCAACATCGCATTCGCTGAGAAGCAAGGTTGTCAAGCTAGGGAGCGTTGGGAATTCTTGGGATGCCTTGTCTAGCAGTGCCTGAAACAAAAGAACCAGTAAATCATTTGCAGTTATACGCAGGTTACTGAATTTCTGTCCCTCGGACCCATGCGCTGCAAACTGCAGTGAATGATGGCAATCTTAAATGCACCATCCGTTTTATATTATAAGTTATTTGATTTTTTTTCCTAATCAAACTATGTTAATTTTGACCAAATTTCTTAAAAAAAGTTTAGCAACATAGAGTATAAAATATTAAATTAGTTTTATTAAATCTAACATTAAATATATTTTAATAATATGCTTGTTTTGTGTTGAAAATACTTATAAACTAGAAATTAAAAAAAAAATAAAAGCAAACGACGTGTGCTCTGAACTGTTGAAAGATTCAAATAGAGAGAGAGCAATGGGGGATACGCAGTTACGCACAATTGTGGGGAACCCTGACAAATCTAGGTTTCTGACATTGGGGAATCGGTCGAGCATGTTGCGGGTGGATGCCAGGAAGTCGAGCTTGTGTTTGTTCATGCGCCGATTCAACTCTTGGTCCGTCTCGAGGACAGTGATCGACGCGGTGACGAGCGACGCGAGCGCCTCGCCCTCCTCCGCGGGGGCGACGCGCACCGCGGCCGCGCGCGTGCGGCTGAACGGGAGGAAGAGGCGCAGGGAGGCGACGCGGGGAGACGCGACGGTCAGCGCGTAGGGCCTCGCGGTGCGGCGGGGCACGACGGCGAGGGCGAGGCTCCTGAGCGTGGGGATGGCGATGGTGGTGGTGGGTGATGATGGCTCGTGCCCGAACGTGCAGCTCTCCATGCGCAGGTCCTCGAGGACCGGGAGGAGCTCGGCGAGCCGCCCCCCGTCGCCGGAGATGAAGCCCAGGTGCACGCCGAAGAGGTGCAGCCGCTTGAGGCGGCCGGTGCCGGCGCCGTCGCCGAGGGTGAGCGCCGGCGGCCAGTCGACCGTGCCGCCGTACTCGACGTGGATGTCGACCGACGCGGGGCGGCGCGTGAGCGCGCGGCGGACCCACCTCCCGAAGGTGATGAACCTCCCCTCGTAGAGCAGGTGCAGCCGGAACGCGTCCAGCGGCGGCGTGCCGGTGCCGCCCAGGAGCGTCGGCGACAGTATGCCGTCGGCGAAGTCCTCGAAGCCGTCGCAGTCCACCACCGGCTCTCCCTCCTCGCCCCCGCACGCGCGGCGGAACTCCCGCTGGTCGATGTCGACGCGCGGCGCCGAGCGCCACAGGCCCCGCCACCGCCGCGACAGGACGCTCGTCCGCACTGCCTGCCGGGACCCGACCAGCGCGAGGATGTCGTGCAGGAGGCAGTCCGGCAGCTCGCTCAGCCGGTCCTCCGCGCCGGCGCTTCGGGCGCGCTTGCGCGGGGGCTCGTCGGACGCCGCCGCCGCCGCCGCCGACGCCATTGGGAGATCGCGTCGCGCCGCTCCGTAAATACTTCTACTACTAGGACTCGCCACCTTGTCCGGGTTTAAGCGCGACGGCCGTGGGCCGCGCGCGTTCTCAATCTGGACTGGAGTAATAGGTGGATTCCGTCGCCGGGGGAAGATACCGTGTGTGAAAGTGAAACGGATGCAAAATCCTGGCCCATACCAGGAAATTAAACTGAGGGTGCGCTCTAAACTCCGTTTCAACTTGTCTGTTTTCTCGATTTTCAAACTGTTAAACGGTGTGTATTTTTACTAAAACAATTCTACATAGAAATTATTTATTAAAAAAATCAAATAAATAAAATTTCTAAGTTTTAATAATTAATATTTAATTAATCATATGTTAATTACAATTTTTTGTTTTGCGTTGATGACCAATATTTGAGCCCATCTAAACAAAGAAAAATTGGTTTCATACCGTCGAGTTTATATTTACAAATAGTATTGCATTCATTCTATAATACTAGGATTATTCCTTCTTTTTGAAAGATTAAGAATAAAAGGACTATAATGCCCCTGTTAAGTGAGAGTTTGTTGTGGGTGAGTTGTAGTTGGGGATAAGATATGAAGAAAGTTAAATTATAGTTGGTTGATGTGATAAATAGTACAGTGCACCACAACATCAATATCTGTTATATTGTGGGACAAGTTTGAAGGGTAGAATAATATAAGATGGATGTAGTAGCAAATTACCCATATCCCATGGGATAAAAATAAAACCGAGCGTTTTGGTTTTTATTCGGACTTTTTTATATATATTTTTCCTGATGGCCGGTTTTCTAGAAAAAAAATATTTTGTTTTCTTAAGAGGAGATGGGGGTGCAAGATCTATTTCCTCACTGATTTTTCGCATACATGTGGCCCCGGGAAAGTGAAGCGGAGAACGATTCTCCTTTACAGGGCAACATATCATATGCACACAGGCCCTCACGTGTACACACGTGCACACCAACTAAAAAATGTCACCAAAAAATCTAGAAAAAATCATACACATACTTTCAATTGTATTACACCTAGGGTTAAAATCTTAACGTCAAATTCATTATATTTTAGCCATAACAAAAAAAAACAAAAAATCTGACAGTTTTAAGGTTACAATTTTGTCAGAATTTTATCTTTTTTGTTATTCTCTATGTAGAATGAATTTGAAGATGCGACTTTGCACGTAGATGTAATACTATTGAAAGTACATGTATGAATTTTCCTAGAATTTTTTGTGATAATTTTTAGTTGGTGTACACGGTGTATACACGTGAGGGCCTGTGTACATAGGATACGCTCCCCCTTTACAGTAGCATATATAGATACCATTGAGGATTGTGCTAGCTGGAGGCTTAGAGCATGCCTCTTTGCCTCACTTAAAATGTGGTGACGTTAAAATTTGTAATGCTTATTATTTTCGATTAAATCAATGTTGCACATGCACACACCCCACTACTCACAACCAAACTCTAAACTATCACACACCCACGAGCGCATCCTCTTAACTCAAAAGAGATGGATATTACCAACAAATCCTCAATCTCACTAAATTCCTATTGAAAATACATTTACATGTATGCTTTTAACACTAAACCAAATATTCCCTCACATAGAGCAGTGTTCAGTGTTCATCTTCAACATAACTAAGAGCCAAGTAGTCAACGTGAGCCTAAGGATTATTCCATCACTTTCATAAGCCTTAACATTTTGGAAAAAGTTGAGGCCAAACAATTAATTCAAAAACTATTTTTCCGTGGTAGAAAGAAATAATACAAATAATCGATAGTGCATAGGAATCTTCGTTCATCAATAGAGGTAGCATGTGTAACGTACTAACAATGGGGTTTGCATTTCTTGTGTTGGGGTGAGCTTCTCATGGCTATAGTTGCTACCATAATCTCTACTCCAGATTTCGAGTCCCATTAGATACAGTTTTCATAAACAAACTAATAGCTAGCTAGAAGCTTTGTAGATTTTCTCGGCTACTTCTCATGATCTCCGGATCTCGCAACTAACACCACAATCTCACTTGAGGTGTGGCTTGGGATAGAAGACAAGCTAGCACACGAAGCTCGTTTTAGAAGAATATGCAATGTGAACTTAAACATGAGTTTGTCAGTCTTTATCATCACACTATTTGTTGATGGGCATTCAGTCGGATTGAGGTTTGGTCTCTCATTTTTTTATGTGAAAAATCTGGTAATCTAAAAGTGGAGATCGAAATACATTGCAAAAATAATGAAGACAGAGATATTAGGTTTAGGTATTTCGGTTTGGTCTCATTACTATAATCATCAACAAATTTAAACGATGGAAAAAAATCAAAGAAATCATAAAAAAAGGTAGAATATGGCAGTGTCACGTTCGTCCATGAGGGGCGGAGAGCGCGCGGGGCCAACACTTACCATTGACATCCGCGCTAGCCGCTAGGACAAGCCGTGCTCATGCCAACTCTAGCTCTCTCTCACTAGTCCCTCAATCCACTCTCGTCGCCCCAAGGGAGGAGAGGGCATCGGTTAGGGCACACAATGTTGACATCCACAATATAGTCGATTTGGATCTCCATCGCCGATCTCTCGATCCACCTTGTGTATATTGAGGGAAGGAAGGCATGTGACAAGGAGTCGACTAGGTTATTGCAAAGGGGGAGTACCAACTCGAGTGTGGGTGTTGGGAAGGGGGAGGGGGTGGGGATTGGTTTGGATTTTCCTCGGTGTTGGGCTGGGCTAAGGTATACATGTTGTTATTGGCCTTTTTTTAATGAAGAAAGCACAATAAATATATTAACTTTTAAGAAAATTTACAAATAAGAAGGAGAAAGGGCAACATTACAAAAGATAAATCCACGATTGCACTAAAGTCATATACATTTCCTTGAGTCTAGGTAAATGTTGACTCAAATTAGCTTTCAGATTTCTCTTCCATGCAAGGACCTAAGGTTGGACTCCATTAAAAACTAGATTATTTCGCTCCTTTCAAATACTCCCAGCAGCCAAAAGAAAGGGTTCCATGAAGCATGGGTGGGGGAAAAATGTTTTGTCGAATATCTAACCAAAATATTCGATCAGTCATTTAGTCAAAATTTGCCCACCCCTATTTGTCATGATATGTTTTTTTTTTCTAACTGGGTGTGAATTCTCCCTCACCCATATACTTGTTTCCAACCACTATTTCTAATAAAAATATGGGTCTTCAAAAAATGTTCAGTGGAGTGAGGAAAGCCCAACTGATTCATGGAGTTTAGGCGGGGTCAACTAGGGTTGAAAGTGATTCGGATAGTTTCCGTCCGACCGGACCTCTTTTTGGATTCGGATAGTTTCGGTCGCATATATCTGGAAATTTTCGAAATCGGAAACGAATTCGGTTTTTTTTCAGAAATGAAAATGAATATGATATAGGTGATATACGTCGGAATTGGATAGTGGTCGGATACTGTCCGTTATTTCCCATCAGATATATGGTGTTCTTATGCAAAAACATGTTTTTCTTTTCTCTACTTAGGTGGAACAAAAACAAACCATATGAAAAAATAACAAGGAATAGCAATTCACATACAAACAAATGGAAATATTCAATTCTGAAAAATAACCACTCAAATTTCCAAAAACTTTCAATTCAATTCTGAAAATTTTAAAAACTTTTAATTCAAAAATTGAAAAGTTTTAGTTCGAATTCAAAACTCTTAACTCAGATTTAAAAAATTCAACTCAAATTCTAGAACGTTTAATTCAATTTCGAAACTCTCAACTCTAATTGAAATGTTCAACCCAAAATTTAAAACATTCAACCATTTTTCAAAATTTTAATGTGCCTGCGAAAATTTCAGTGATACACATTAATTTATTTGTTTCATGATAACATAAATTTGTATGGAAAGTAAACACAACATTTTCTATCTCCCCCTGCCCTTACAAATAGAGATAAAATTTGAAAATGTTGATGTTTTGTTTTTGAAAACTAATGGCTACATCTCTTCCTCGATTTAAGAAGCTTACTTTGAGGGGTCTTGATATTTCAATAATTATTCGTCACCGTATTCGTTTCGATTCATATTCGCTCCATATCTATATTCGATAATATTTGATTCCGTTTTTGTATCTGGGTTTCCGATTCTGATTCCGAGAGAAAAAAAATGAAAACGAATATGATAGAGCTAGTTTCCGACCGTATTTGATCCGTTTTCATCCCTAGGGTCAACAAATCCCCCTCTTAAGGTAGCAAAGATGCAGAGAGTAAACACATGTAAGATAGATCATGGCACCAACACCTTAATAAGCCCTGTTATCGATGATATTCAATTCACAAGGTGTTACAATGTGCAGTAGCAACAAAGCATGTCCTCCAACATTCAAACATGGCTTGACATTTGACAATGCAATTACATAATGGTGTAACATCTACATATGATTTTATTATATACTAACTAGTTAGACCAATTTGGTCAAACTGTTCCATATGAAAAATAAAAGCATGCCTCCTATATTGCAATTCTTTTGTTCTACTTTCTATTGAGCTCGATTGATATTGTCTCCTCATCAATTGATCTCTTCCTCCATTGATTGTGTGGTATTTCCTTCAGAAATTCATGTAAAAGATCATGAGAAGGTTCACCGCGCGGGTGCTTGATTTCCACTGACTTCAAACTGCTGCACGCGGAAGACAATGTTGAGCTAGAGCATTTTGAAGTTTTCTCCTTCGACTGGGTTTGCCCAGCCTTCCTCCTCGATTTACCTACAAACTGTTGTACAAGGGTTGGTTTCACATCAGATGCCGAACCATGACGGTATAAGAGCTAAATGAACCATATGCTTAACTTCGCCAAATGATACCTTGCAATTGTGTAGTCTAAGCTGCTCCAGATTTGGGGCGTTCTGAAGGATGCTCCTCAACACGTGGTACTTGTATCCAATGTCACACTCGTTGAGGAGCAAGGTTGTCAAGTAGGGGAACATCGGGAATTCCTGGGATTTATTATCCAGCAGTGCCTGAAACATATGAAACCAGGAGATAATTTCAGGCTTTCAGCTACATAGACAGAGTATACAAGATTAGGCTGCAGTTTCAAACTTCAGAGTAATGAGCAGCAGTTTTCATGCTACTCTCCTGTTATGGGTGAACAGAAGTTTTTGCCATTGAAGAGAGACTTAGCAATCGGCGAAATAATTAGTAATACTTAACTGTAAAATTAAATTTGTTATGTTTCCAGGTATGTATTTGTTGTGCCAAATGAAGGATTATACTGTGATATACTTTGCAGAGAAAGGTCGGAGAGAACGAACCGTTGCATTGAGCCCAGTCAGGTCGAGATTTCTGACGCTGGTGAGGCGGCCAAGCAGGTTGCTGATGGCAACCAAGAAGTCAACCTTGAATTGGTTCACCCGTCGGTTCCGCGGATCCCCAGGATCGGTGTCAACTATGGTGATCGACGCGTCGACGAGCGATGTGAGCGGCGCGTCGGTGATCACCCTAACCCCTTCCTCCCGGCTGTACGGGAGGACGAGGCGCAGCGAGGTGAGGCCTGGAGCCGTGAGGCGCTGCTCGCGGACGAAGCAGCCGTTGATTGGGGAGACGAGGGCGAGCCGCTTGAGCGTGGGCGAGGCGATGGTGCCGTGCGCGTACGAGCACCTCTCGATGTGCAGGTCCTCGAGGGCCGGGAACTCGTCGGCGCCGAAGACGACCGTCGGGCGGAGCCCGAAGATGCGCAGGGTCTTGAGGCGGCTGACGGCGGTGACCGGGGTCAGGGGCACGGCGGGCGGCCAGCTGAAGGAGCGGCGGGGGAGGTAGTAGAGGTCGACGGTGGCGGGGCGGCGCCAGAGGGCGCGGCGGATCCACCTCTGGAAGTTGGTGGTCACCGCGTCCTCGTCCAGGCGCATCCGGAGCGCGTCCAGCTCCCGCGCGGCGCCCGGGTGGAGCGACGGCGACAGGACGCCGTCCGCGAAGTCCTCGATGCGATCCAGGCGGAACCGCGGCGGGTCGCCGTCGGCGCCCGGGAGGCGGAACGACCCCACGTCGATGACCACGACCCGCACGCCGCGCCAGAGGTTCCGCCACCGCCGCGACAGCACGCTCGTCTGCACGGCCTGGCGGGACCCGAGATGCGCCAGGATGTCCTCCAGGAGGCAGTCCGGCAGATCGCTCAGCCGGTCCTCCTCCTCCTCCCCTGCGCCGCCGCCGCCGCCGTCGACGCGGGCGCGCTTCCGCGGGGGCTCAGATGCCTCCGCCGCCGCCGCCGCCGCCGCCGCGGCGGCGGTCTGGGGGATCCCCTCCATAGGGTTCTCCGGGATTTGCGTCGCGTCGCGCTCGCGTCGCATCGCGTCGCGCTATCGTTTCGTGTTTGGGGGAGAGCCTGGCTCAAATGGGCCGGGCTTTTTATTTGTAATCACACGCGTCTCCTATTGAGAATCGGAGTCCGACTTCGCGTAGGACTCGCGGGAGGCGGCGAATGCATGCCAGTTCGCGTTTATACGCTTTACACGGGGTTTGGTCTGGCCCCACCTGTCAGTCTAACACGTTAGCGACTTTCAATGATACTGCAACCAGACAAAAGTTTTATTGCTTTGGCCATATAAATAGTTTATGCTTTTGATAAAAAAAACCACTACAAATCTATTTTAATATATAAAACTGATTGATAGAATTTAAAAAGTTTAACCCATTTTTGTTTCTGAATGTCAAATAGGAGTAACTTTTTATCAGAGAGATTATACTGTAAAAACATACGTAAGCTAAGACCAGGGCATAAAAAAGACGAAATTTGTCACGACAGTTTCCCTGGATAAATCAATTTCAGGATTTGGATTCTTAACCATATTCACTCGATGGAACCCCCAATCTCGTTGTCATTGCTTAAGACCCCCTGATTTTGAAAATAAAAAACAGCACTGTATATTTTGAAGACGAGAAAAAAATCGCAAAAAGAGACCATAAAATGAACGAAAAAAATTTGAAAATCGAGTGAAATAGGCCCAAAATCCAAAAGAGATCAAAAGAAAAGGGAAAAAAAAAAACTCTCCGCCACCAAAGCGAGTCCCTCCCCCTCCCGTCTCGAGCGCCGGTAAACTCCACGCCTCCAATCGGCCAATCGCCAATTCGCAATCCATTCCCCCCGAAACCCTAACCGGCGCCTCTCCTCCACGCGCCGCGCCGCCTCCCGCTCCTCCCTCCCAGCAGCGCCGCCGTCGTCGTCCCTCTCACCGGCGGGTGGCGGCGATGGCCTCCTCGGCGTCGTCATCCAGGCACCAGGTCACCATCACCCTCGGCCGCAGCGGTCAGGTGAGAAGACGTCACGTCGGATCCGATTCTCTCTAATTAATATACTGCGTTTTGATGCCCCGGTCGTGGATTCGATTAGCGACGAAATCCGAATGATCCCATCGATGGAATCGAGGTGCGACCGCTTTGCTTCGCTTTTTAGTAAATGTAGCTGTGGCATATGTGGGGAATCGATAGTCGCAATGGTTCGCTGATATTTGCTTCGATTAAGGTGTTTGGTGCCGTAGATCGAGGATAGGACGCTGGATGCAGTTCTGCTCTGTGTTGATTGATTGTTGAAGTCTAAAATCAGGTGCTGTTTTTTGAGATTACGATTTCACAATGTGCGGAAGGTATCGCTAGATGTGTTGGAAAAAAAAGTTGATAATTCTATAGGTGAAAAGCGTGAACAAACATGAGGTGTATGGATAATCCAATCTGAAATTTATGAGTTTTAGTTTAGGAGAGGAGTCTCTCGATCTATTGCAGTTAGAGTAGCTATTTAGTCCAGGGATAGTAATTGTTGTGATGGGTGCATAGTTGGATGGGATGATGAGTGCGCGCCAATGTGGATTTTGATGTGATTACGTTGCTAATATACACATCTATGAAATGAAACATACTTGAATGACTGAAAATAAAAAGAGAGGACAAGAAATTAGAAAGGCTCAGCAGATGTTTTCTTGTAACTTTTGCTTAATAGTATGCCCTATTCTGTTCTACCCTGTTGGCTATATTGATTATGATTATCCGTTATTGCATACTCTGAATCCAAAACTTATATGCTGTTGATGATAATTCACTAGAACGCATGTAAACATAATCTCATTTCAGTTTGCATTTTTACCATTCTTATCTGAATAGCTTAGGCTACCTATTCCTTATGTTTATATTGATCCTTTGAAACTATAGAAAGTTTGTAGATATCCTGAACTTGGTGGGTTAAGGGGGGTGTTTGGATCCTAGGCAAGAGCGAAACTAGCCTTGCTTGGCAAGGACAGCTGTTTGGTAGATGCAAACTAATCTTGCTTTGCCAGGCAAAGTGGCCAATAACTGCCAGCATATCCTTGCCAACCGTCAAAAGCCAATTCAGCTCTCCCATGAAACAACACAGTGTGCCCATCCTGTGGTGTGCATGCAGTCAAAGAAGTGCTACAACCGTCCGGAGATTGTGCTGGCAAGCAGTAAGGTGTTTGAACCAAACAAGCAGACTTGCTTCTTTGAGCGAGAGATCAAACGGGTTAGCCTATCTTAGCCTGGCTATGAGTGGAGGATCAAAACATGCTCTAATTCATTCCTGTTTTCAAGCTATTCTATGATGTGAAATTGTTAATGTAGCAGGCTTGATACGCATGCCTTGTGTTGCTCATTTGTTTTTGCCCTTTTTGAAGTCCATCAGTTATTCAGTTTCAGCTTCTTCATCTAACTTTTGTTTGTTTCAGGTTGTCAAAAGGCGAGCTGTATCTGACATTGATAATGATGATGGTGTGCACTTAGGAAGAAAACGATCTGTGAGGGACAGACTAGGAAATAATATGGTTGGTTCTGAGTCGTATGATGGCCAGCAGCGTAACAAAAGGTATCTGTCTTGGACCTACAAAGTTAATTGTGGGAAAAGCCTTTCTTGCCCGACAACTCTTGGCTCCATCTATTTTTCATCCCTCAGCTAGAAAATCACTAAAATCTGCCCCTCAACCCTGAGAACCAGTTGAAATATGCTCTTCCACCCTATTTGATTGTTGTTTTGACTGAAATGGTGTGCTAGTATGATCCAATGTGGTGGTGGGGTCTGTTTTGTCACTGGAGGAGAGAATAAGAGGAAAATGTTGTTTCGATTGCCACCAATGACATGTGGGCCTGACTACCACCACATACTAACTAGATAACAGGGGCTGTGAATAGTATTGCAGAAACTATAGCAAACTACGAGTATTGTTTTGTGCATGTTGAGTGTCCTTTGATTGTTATGCACCCCCTATTATGTGTCATGGATCAGATATGTGTTACTAAACATGTCATTGGTTAATTAAGTTCGACCAGTTGATCATTTAGCATGTATATTTGAATTACAACTGTTGGATCAATAATTTATCAAATTTGTTAATAACACTCTAATATTGTATGGAGTATTGAGCGGTTTACTTTCATTTATGTTTGTACTTGATACTTAATAGCAGAGCAGTTTTCTGTTTGTTGATTGCGGTACCATTTGCTCTCTCATTCGTGTTAGCTGATCTAGAGTCTAGACATGCGGACATGCACAAGCTTTTTTTATTTTGCTCAACAAGTGTTCCTACATTTATAAGTCAATAACAATTATGCTTTATTTGATAGCTTTGGTCTGTTATGTTATTCTGTGTTCCTTAGAAAGTAATTGCTTACTATACCATTTACAAGATGATATAATTAGATATATCATGTTAGTTTCGTTATCTCCCTTGCATTCCGATAGATATGATTGTTTCAATCCTAATCAATTGCTTAGATATTTTACTTTCTCATGCCAGAAATTTTTTACTCACTTTTCAGACGACAGATAGAAACCAATGGTTTGCAGCATGGAGATAATGGTACGGGTGATGATGAACACTTCGTTTTCTTGCTTATCCACTAAAATGTAAATGACCCCTGTTTGACAATGATATTTTGTGCATACCAATATACCACATAAAGATTGCCAGGTCGGTAGGGATGATTTGAGATTGAAGCTTATGAAGAAAGGCTTGTCTAGCAATGGTGGTGCAGAACAGAATGGAGTGGATCTCCGTGAAAAGCTTTCCAGGAAACCTAAGAATATACGGAGGTATGATGCAAGAGGACATGTTCCAGAATCAAGGTCTAGATATGACGGAAGAGATAAAATTCCAGAATTAAGGTCAAGATATGGCATGAGAGAGAGGCTCCCTGAGCCAAGGACATCTGCTCTTCCTAGTCGAATTCCTTCTGCAAGAAGCATGGATGATCTGTTGAAGTTGGACTCTTCAAGAGAAGCTTATTCCTCGTGGTCTGGTAATTTGAGGCACAGGTCCCCTGAAAAACTTAAAAGTGCTCGCAGAGATATGTCTCCCTCAAGAACATATGATCATATTCGTTCCATGCCACCCATTAGATCTGCTGGTACCTCAAGGACTTCAGGTCTCATCACTAGAGACGCTCCTGATGCATTAAGAACTCAACCTTATGCTGGCAAGTCTACCATTTCTATTGATACAACTCAGCCAGCAAATGGAGTTGCTTCATCTGCTACAGTGATGCCTACAGCTCCTGTGATGGTTTGTATTTTGTACTTCCTCTTGTATATTTAATTTAGTCATGAGTCTGAGTAAAAAGCAAAACTTAGCTAAATTAGTTTCATTATTTATTCTTGGCATTTGGAATTATTTTGAACCATGTGTTCTGTTTTATATTTATTATTGAATAAAAAGTTACCTTAAGAAAGATATATCTGTAATAATAAGGTTCATCTTGTAGTCGTTTGTTACTACTGCATTGGAACCAGAAGACCTTTAGTCACATTGTTTAAGCATGATCTTTTGCATTTACTTGCTGGTACAGATCATACAGTACAACTTCCATTTGTGACAACGGACAACACTCTGCTTCCATTCAATATGATATGATAACTTTAGTTATCCGTATAAGAGCTCAACTAGTTATGCTTGTAACTAGCTGAGGTGCTCTACTAATTTTATTAGCGAGTTTCTGATTTTGTGTTTTCTTAACTATCATTTGTTCTTGCAATTCTCTGACATTGCTGTATGCAATTTTGCAGCCAGAAGTACCGCTAACAGTTACTGGGTTGCTGAATTCACTAGGACTTGAGAAGTATGTCTTCCTCTTCCATGCTGAAGAGGTGATTGACCATTACTGATTCATTTCCAACCTTAAACCTAATTATGGTTCTAATATGATTGCTATATTTATGGTGTTCTTTTTTGTGGATAATCATTTCTGTTAACCATGGAGTACCTTACTGGCTCATGTATTAGTATTTGAATGCCTTTTGTATTTGACCTTTTGCTTGCTACGGGTTATTTGGTTTCTACTTTCTGAAAAAAGCTCTTGTGTTCTTTCCTGTAAGCTATTCATTAGCAGCTTTGTTTATACTCACGCACACAATTATTCACTACATGCTGCATGTTCCAAGTGTATGTGGGTCACCACCATAAGCATTTTTTTAGGTCATGCAATATCCAGTAAGCATATGCCTGTTTTAGTGAGTACTTATGCATGTGTTCAAGCTAATAGTAAGTTTTTTGAGTGTTCACTGGCGATGCCAATGTTTCTTTCCTTATTGTTTATTATTTGTTTGCCCACAGGTGGATATGGCTGCATTGAGTCAGATGGGAGACAGTGACCTGAAGGAAATAGGGGTACCAATGGTAAGATGTACTTTTTATTCATACTAGCATCTTTACATATATGTACTCTCTCCATTTCATATTATAAGTCGTTTGACTTAGTCAATATTCTTTAAGTTTGATCAATTTTGTAGAAAAATATATTAACATTTTCAATACAAAACAAACATATTTGGTATTGTAAATGTTAGTATTTTTTTTCTATAAACTTGGTCAAACCTAAAGAGCTTTGACTAAGAAAAAAGTCGAACGACTTATAGTATGAAATAGAGGGAGTAGAAATGTTCTAGTTCTGAGTATTTTGTTACTGAAGTACTATTGTTCTTATCATTGGTTTGAATTATTATCTGGATACTGCATAATGGACTGTGAATCTGTGATTAGAGTTAGTTTGAATCGTCAAGTCAAAAGGACCTGCAAACTATATCAATCACTCATTTAGTACATAACAGATTAGTGCACCAGCCTACCAGAGCTTGTCTCGATGAGAGTAGATTATTGTGTCTCACTAAAAGTTTCCACTCCAAGAATCCAATTCATTCAAGCTGGTCACGTTTGCTCAACTTTCGAACATAATGGGTTACACAGGGCTGTGGCATGCAGTGCTGCCTAATATTTGTGCTAGCAACTTGCCATCTCATCACATGCCAGCAAGTATAACATTTTAATGTCAAGCCTGATTTGTAAAACTATGATTCTGTTTGTGTATTTAGACATGTGTTGTAACACAATCCATGTTATAGGTCCACCATCTCATTTAACTACTATTGCAAGGATGTGTTGCACTATATGCTGTGTTTTCCTGAAGTCTGCTAGCATGCTTAATTAATTGAACCCCACGAAATGGGAGGTCTCCTTTCACCTAGAGCATCTAGCAGAGATTATCAGCATCTCAAACATGCTAGTGTTATTTGCAGTAATTTTGACTCGTGGAATATTATTTGATGGATCAGGGTCCTAGAAAGAAGATTCTCCAGGCAGTGGCACCTTATTCAAAACGGCGTAGATGAACAGCATGCTCAGGAACTTGGGGCGTTCGTGGGCAATGACAATTTATTGGTGTAAGCTGCTTCATTGCAGATCTTGTATATCCCAATGGTCTAGTGCTCTAGTCAATCCGTTTCATTGCTGATAGATCAACGCATCGCTTTTCTTGGCATGCATAATCTTATCTGTCAGCTGATGATCCCAATCCTGTTATTCACGACCTGCCCCTTGTGTAGCAGGATCTGAAACATGGATATGTAGCTTTGCTACACTAACCAGTCAGTTTTTTCTTCCTCTTTGGGAATTGGGAACATCGATGACCTGTAATCGAAATCCCATGCTTTATGACCTTGGGAGCGTTGGCAATTGAGTTTACTGGAACATACTAGTGTTAAGATTGTGTACAGAATGCGAAACAGACCGTTGTGTTTTTTGTTAAGTATTTTCGGTGTTAATACCCTTCCTGTTTACCTCGGTTGCTAGTTTGTACGCGTAAGTCCGTCATGGTCTATAATTGTGTGCTGAAGCTATAATGGTATAATTCTCCTGTAGAATGATAATCTTTGGTCACTGTACAAAAAAATGCACTGACGGATGGTTGCATGTGTCTCGTTTATATACATAGGCCAAACCCCGTGCACATCTGTCAATTGGGAGCCACCAGCTCTAATGGGCGTTCAGTACGAGCAAATTAGTACGGAGTACTATACCTTAAGCTCGGTCCTAATTTGGCAAATTATTGCGCATTTACGCCAACTGTTCCCTCGAGGCGACCATGAACATCGTACCTAATTACTGCTAATCCAGATTATAACAAGAAAGGAGTGGGATCTACTATTGCTGCAGCACCCAGATGCTTCCTGTCCCTGCCGAATTAATCATCAGGATAGGATGCTTCATGCTTCGGCTCTTTAACGGCGCTACCTGGCCTTCGTTGTCAGCCGATCAA